>NC_134278.1:29687975-30887975 GCF_949628215.1 Phalacrocorax aristotelis | reverse complement strand
AAAGAATTTTAAAACCAGTTTAAGATTTTTGTAACACCACCAAAATAGCCATGAATTTTGGCTATTACGTAAAAGTATGAATAAAAATTTTTATGTTTTTTTATAGAGACCTAATGCTAAATCCCATTCATGATAGAAGTTTATTTGTCTGGTGGGGTTTGGGGTTTACTTAGTTCTTTCTATGGTGATTAATCTTGTTAATGACAGTGATGATAGTTTTTCTTGGTTTTATTTTCTTCTCTCCAAAAGATAAGTTTTCAAATAAATATTCATAAGCAAAAGCATGCTATGATTATGTGGCAAGCTTGGTCAGAACTCATACCTGTATTACTATTTGATGTGAATCCACTAAGGACAGATCAATATAATTACAATTACTTTCTTTGATATGTTATTTGTGAAAAGTAACAGCAGAAGAGAGCTTAATGATTCCCATTAGGGACAAAAGTATTTTGCATTCCTCCACTTTGTAGATCTAAGATGGCTGGTTTTACAAAGGAAGAGAAATCAACTATTGACTACAATTACAGGGTAAAACAAAGTGCTTTGATCATTAAAGAAGGACAAAACTTAGAGTTAAAAGATAAAGATTCTTATTATTTTCTTCCATTTCTTCTATTTTCTTCACCATGTGAATTGTGTTGTAAGACAGAATTTTATAATTACTATAAGAAAATACACACTGTTTTGCAAATTGAGGTGGAAAAAGATATGTAAAGTATTTCCATAAAGGAAATATTACTTTCTCTAATCTTCCTGAACTCAAACGCTAATCTTATTCATCAGAGCAAGTCTTGTTATATATTTTAAACAATAATTTTCATTTTAAGTTTAAACTTAGGATGATCTGAGGCATTCTTTCTCTCATCTACTCCAGTGGTAAACAACTTGTGACTCTTGAACCATATGTGTGTTAGGTAGTGTAAGTGAGGCTTTCTGTTTGTGAGGATAACACACATCTAGCAGGAGTATCTTTGATATGTGGCAGTTTTTTGTGTCTTGCTGTCATATAAATATATTGTACATAGTTCAGAAGGTTGAGAGTAGTAGATATTCCATACT
Source organism: Phalacrocorax aristotelis (assembly GCF_949628215.1). Classification (NCBI taxonomy): domain Eukaryota; kingdom Metazoa; phylum Chordata; class Aves; order Suliformes; family Phalacrocoracidae; genus Phalacrocorax; species Phalacrocorax aristotelis. Next base: position 30,886,913 of record NC_134278.1, on the reverse strand, counting down.
TTTGCAATGCAACATTGTTCTCTGGAATTCCTTTACACACAGGAAAAAAGAAGCTTTCTCTCTATTTTAAGAATGCTATCACAGAAAGATATATGCTAATGATTTGTCTGGAAGTTTAGGAATATGAATGGTTTATAAACTGAACTCCAACAATTTTGTTTATATGTTGAAAATTTAGCATAGGATTTTTAGGATCTAGAATTGCTTGCATATAAAAAAAAATCTAAGCAGTACTTGCTTGTTAGATATCTATTTAGTGATAAAATTTATGTTCGTTTGCTTGGTAAGGAGAGATTTTAGCTTCAAGATTTAGTGACTGGATAAATCAAAAAGGTTAGTATTGTATGCAAAAAGGTCATGTAACTTAAAACCAAAATATTCTCCAGGAAATGTCAATTGAGTTGTAAAATCCCAGAGAAATTTATGAGATCTAATATTTCTTTCTTTTTTTTTTTTTTAAACTTCTTCAGACTTTATGGCTTTCAGAATCTTTTCAAAAGTCGTGGTGCTTCACATACCAGCATACATGACTGATATATTCTTATCATTTCAGTATTTTAGTGTTTTTGCTTGTGTTTGAGACAGCAATCCTCTGGGGATTTGTTTTGATTTATTCTGCTGTATGCTTATTTTCTGTAAGAAACTAAGAATTAAGACTTATTTTTTAATCTCCACCCCCCCTCCACTCCTGCAGAATTTAAACTAATTTATATTTTCTTTCTTCTCAGCACTGAATAACATACTTCATTCTTCAAAACATATAAAATGTTTTAGAGACTTTCATGTATATTTAATACAAGTGATAGCCTGCTGTTTACTATCTGAATAGGTTTTCATACTGTGAAAGATGAAAATGTCTCTTATTAATTGCTTTTGAAAAATAGTCATCTATTGGGTAAGGTTTTTCCACTCTCTCTTCCTTTTAAATGGGTGCCAAGATGATGATGGACTTTCAAACTAACATTATGTTCTGCATTTGAATAATAAATGTTAATACCTGTGAGATACATTTAAGAAACTTATGTATGTGCTTATAAAATTTTTACATATCCAAGTATTGCAAGTGATCTTCAGGTTTACATGTTTAATTTTAATGTATATCAATACTTTTTTAGAATACTTCATTAGCTCGGTTTCATTTTTGTGCACAATATCCTTCTTGTTGAAGCTCCTTTTACCCAGAGAAATTAAAAAATCTTGGACAAAAAATGAATTGCAATATTTTCCTGGTTGTTGAATCTCACATAAGAATAAGTTTATTATATGGAAAACATAGCAGTCAGATTGTTAGGTTTTGCCAGTATTAATTTCTGCCAGAAAAGGCACTATTCTTCTGGACACTAAATATTCAGGAATCTTTAACAATATTTTACATTTTTAAATTTCAAAATTTGCCTTAGTAAATTTTAGTATTTGCCTTACTATATCTTCCTTTACCAGGAATATGATATGGCCCTGCAATTTAAAAACTAAAACAGAAAGTTCTCTACACAGGATTCAAGAGTCAAATACTTCATGACATCACTACAGAGGAATAATTTATGCTTGTTATATGCACATACGTATCAGTCATGTTTTTATAACATGAACATTTGAAATCAGCCACATACTTGAACTAGAAATACTTAATCAGACATAAACGTGGACCCTTGCAATGCATTAGAGCCTTTTTGAAAATCAATCTATCCTGGTTTTTGTTGACAGTTGATTTTATAACTGATTTATACTGGTTTGAACAGGTATCTAAAACCTCCATTCAAAACCTACTAGGTTTTTTAATATTTTATGGCAAGATATAGACAGACAGGCAATATCTACAGTAACCATGACTTATTTAACTCAATTAATTTGAAACAGTGGCCAGGTATTTTCACTCTTAGTGATCAGAATTCTCAAATTCACTCAGTGGAGACATTTCTAGTCAACAGTTCTCAGAAATATAAGTGTCATTGTAGCACGTAACTGAGAAAATTTGAATTCAAGGCTAAAATCATAGCATAGGATAATTCCAGTTGGAAGGGACTTCAAGAGGTCTCATTCCTACTCCTTATCCTAAAACAGATAGTAGAAATTAAAACCAACAGACAACAACAAGCAACAACTTAACACTCAATACCCTTTAGTGTCCGTTAGCATGATGGACTGCCAGCTCTTGGGCTCTGCATATAAAGAACCTAATACACATTGCGTTAAGTGCAGAAAAAACCCACAACCAACCGAACAAGGAAATTCAAAGACAAAAGCTTTGTCAGTATATTAAAGGTTTACAGATGGCATGTCAAAGTCTTTTACAAAAGGTAGGCAACAGCGAAATTTTGAAAATTAGGGAAAAAACCTTTCCTTTCTCTGAGACCAGCATTCATATAAAAGACATTTTATTGTTTTCAATTTTAGTAATAAATGTGCTGAGCTGCCCACATCTGCCTTAAAACCAACTACATATGATTTAAAATCTTAAATTTTCTAGAAGTTATACTGTAAACTAGTTGTCCAGTCACCTTCTGTAGTCAATACAGAAAGAACTTAAGATTAACTGTATTAGATGCTTATTCTATGTAGAAGTGCCTCTCTTTCTCCACTGTTTAAATGAGCTTAAACTACGAACTTAACTTTCAGATTGACAGTTTAGTGAAGCAAAACCACCTTAACCTACCCAATGTAGCTATAGGAGTTTACCTCCCATCTTCCAAATTAAAAACAAGAAAACTCTTGCAAAAGTTACTAAAATGCCATTGTAAATTGCAGAAGAAATCTTGATGGCTTACAGTAAGGATATTGATGGCATTTGATTGTGGTTTGTTATTGGGTTTATGGGTTTTTTTTTAACTCTCACAATGAAAATTTTCAAGTTTCATTGAATACAGTATTTGTTTCAATTGGTAGTTTAAAAAATACATTGTACAGAGCATCATCAGATTGCCTTAGTGCCTATACAGTGTGTATGTTGAAGTCTGAATACTAGGCACTAGCTAAATGTAGCTGTATTATTCCTACTGTCTTAAATTAAAAAAACATTTTCCCTCAGAAAAATATTAACTGTGTGTATAAGTGTTTGATATGCAGAATACCTCCCTACAGCCCTTGATATTGTCATTTAGAAAGCTTAAAAACTCCTGGGTAACAAAGATTTAAAATATTTATCAATGTAGGCCCTTCTCTTTTCTCATAAGACAGTCAGCTGCAAAACTGATATGAATGTAACATCATTTATTGTTACTGTTCCCATAAATCAATTGTACTTCACAGGTCTCAGTCTTAAAGCCACTGTGGCATTGATATTCTGTGAGAAGAAGGATGACAGTAATTACTGTCTGGGATAAAACTATTGCTTTACTGTAGAACATAATCAAGAGTTTTAGGCTGGATTCTTAATTTTTCTCATAAAATATTCCTTAAAAACCTCAGTGCTGTAGTTGTATACAATCTTATACATTCCCCAAGGCCCCTCTATTTTTTTAGACTAAGATTTAAAAACTTAAACAATCTCACCCACAGCAAGTGAAAACATTCATCTATACACTTCAGTTTAATTTTTCTATTGGCATGTGTTGTCACTTCATGAGTGAATTCTTACATCTGGGGTTCATCTGTATTCTGAAGATGATGATAAAAATTCCTATTATATATTCAATTGGTAACATTATGCTCAGAATTCCAAAAGATTATTATCAAACACCGTAGAACACTTTTAAGATGCCATGCTCTTTAAAAACTGTATAGGTTGAAGGTAGTATTATGTCTCTCCTGTACTTTGTGGAAATTGTCTGTCATCTAGAAAGTACCATATTGTGAGTCAAATCTATATAAGGATCCATATTAGACACTCATATTTACAGAGCTACTCCCAGGACTGCTTGCTTTGGTGCTGTGGTGAGACATTTTGTGTCAGTAAAGAACAAAGCTTACTACACGAGGTATAACTTTTATGGTTCTTATTGTGCTGGACTTGTTGGGGATGAAGCATGTCTACTATACCCTAGAAAATAGATTCATCCAGTCTAGCAGCAGCCAGGGACATAACATTTATGGATAACACTTTAGGGAACATAACTTACATCTCTGACAATCAGCTGACATTTTCGAGACTATGTCCACAACAAAGAAGGTTGGTAATGTTCTCTGGTTCAAAATGTATGAAAGTTGAGATTAGTATTGACATTTAGAAAGATTGCTGAATCAATGGAAAAGTTATGACTCTAGTTTTATGGACCCTAAAATTTAACTTTGCTTGCTAGTGGTCTTGTTTTGTTTTTCCAGACAGCAGTCAGGTCCTAAATTTTGTTAGCATTATTAAAACTAAGAAAAAATGTCCTATGATAAAGAATCATTATAATTATTTTTGGTTGTTTGGGCTCAAAATGTTTTCTTTTTTTTTTAACAGAAAAGAATTACATCCGTTCTTGTCTTTTCTACTTTTGTCACTGTATGAAAAAAGGAAGTAATAAGAAAATCAGTAAATTAAGTATTCCTTGGAAATGATGGGAACAAATGGAATAGAACTTTTATATCTTTGCTGAAATAGAATATAATTTCCCTTAATTTTGTGAAAGAAACAAATGTGTTCTCTGTTTTTACTTCAACAACGAATAAGCTGCATCTCCAAGATTAAAATCATCACGTGTAAGGACTATACTATGGGTTTATCTCTCTGTCAGCCAGATTTCCAAGAGTTCAAATGGGTGTTTCATTTGTTCTCAGTAAACATCACTCTGAAGGTTTCTCAGAGGGTGTCTTATCTGTCATCTTTTATTATGGCCCTATTCATGTCAACAGTACTTTTCCAGTAATTTCCAACAATTTACTACAATTTTTCCTGTAACCCCTTGTTTCTGCTTCTTTCTTATCCTGTCAAGCACCAAATTCTGTAGCAGACATAGTCTTATTTCTTTACTGATAATGCCATCATTCATATACTCTGCGGTTTACTGAAATACAGGTAAATCCCTGTAACATGCATTGTCTCCATTTTCTCTAAGTCACGCATGTTCTATACGCTTGGATTATTGAATGTCTGATGAGAAGATAGATGAGTGTACTCAGTATCTTCTTAGAAGATATTCTTGTGTGGCACTTAATATTCCTGACTATCTGTAGGAAATGTAATATACCTTTCTACAAAACAAGTAATCATGTCTGTGCAACTCTGCTGCTTGATGCTTCCAAGGGGCAAACTGAAATATCTTCAGATTATTTCAAAACTTAATGAGCATCACCAGACAGTTCCCCAAAATATTTTTCATGGGTATTTATCATAAACACCCCTCTAAACAACAAATATGTATATAAAACACTTCACTGAGAAGGAGAGGAGATATTAGGCAATGGTAATCAATAATGAACCAACAGAATATTTATAAAAAAATTTGAACAAAACTAATATTTCTAAAGTATCTTTGTTATGTCTCAGCCTCTCCATTAGTTAATGTAGGTGTGCAGATGAACAATAGCCTTATTCTCTCTGTCCTCTGCCTTGTTATTCACAGTTGGACAAACATCCCTGTGTTGGCCAATTTTGCATACTAATTTTTTCTGTCCAGATCAAGTATTGCATTGGATTGTTGGCTGCCTAAGTGTAAACTGATTTGCTACTCTTTTCTGCATGGAGATATGCAGGAAATCTAAGCATGCATGGAGAAAGTACAAATTAGTCTGTGGGTTTAAAAGTTTTGCTTAGAGCAACATTTTAGACCTCTGAAAAGAAACATGCTCATCTTAAAAGGAAATGTCAATGTAGTATTTCCATTTTCTGCACATATCGTTCAATATTACACTTTATCTAAAAATATCAAACAACAGCAGAAGCATGGAGAAAGGGAAAACAGAAGAACAGGAAAGAAGTCATTTTAGACTACTCATATAGGTCTGTGCAGAATGTAAAAGATTAAATTATTTTGCTGTGTCCTGCACAGAAAAAGTACTAAATGAATGAAAACCAAGAAAAAAAACCAGAAAGTATTTAGTAGGAAAAATGAGAAGTCTTTGAAGATAAATTACCAGAGGGAAAAAAAAAAAAAAGAATAAAAAAGAAAGTAAAACCCCAGTGAATAAAGCCTTTAAACAAAATTATTTTGTAGTTTAAAAGGAATTAAGGAATAAAATGTTGGGAGAAACTGTGCTGCTATAGTAAGCAAAAATGTATGATGAAGATATTGTCAGGAACTTAAAAACCTAATTTGCCTCAAACAGTATTAGGAATTGAGCTTTAGAATGTAAAAATATTTTAGGTCAGTGTGAAATACTACTGAACTAAGGAAGATAAATGTTATGTATAAAAGACAAAAAGAGAGAAAACCACAAATGTTTTAAAACCTCAGATTTAAAGGCCATCTCAGTAGCTCTTTTCAAGGTCTTACTGGTTCTTTATTACAGACTTAGGTTTTTAAACATTAAGCAGGTGGGCAAAGTTCTGAAATTGAACCACAGTTTTAATAAAGTAGGTAATATTTAAATAATGTGATAAATATTTTAAAATTAAGATTATGAGAATAGAGAGGAAAATTGGTAGACTTTTGGAGGTTTGTATTCTCAGAGATAATAAATCTATGTAGAATACTGTTAATTTGTGAATAACACCTATTAAAAATGTTAATTAAAATAGAAAATAATAAATTTATAAATGTAAACACTGCTGGCAATTTTCCTATCATGTTCATAACTCAGTGAATATTTCCTCACCACTTCTGTATACTTACAGCTAAAATGGTGGGGATAACTTCATTTTAGAATGACAGTGTCTAATTTCTGAGCACAGGAAGCAGACAGATTCTGAGTAACCGGGGTAAAGAAGTAGCTTCCTTTTAGCAACACTAACTAGTGGCTGCTGACCTGAAGGGAAGAATTAACCTCTGCTAAGGATATGAGGAAGAAAAGTGCTTTGAAAATAGGTTCTTCCACCAAAGGCAAACCATCCCTTTCTCAGAAGAAAGTGGTCTCACCAAAGACCACTGCTACTCAGAAAATTTATCTAAGATGTGGGAGATTCAGGAAGCCAAGTCCTCCACTATAAGGAAGAATCTTTAAGTGGTTCCTACAAATCTGATCCATTTCATGAAAGTAATTGATGGCGTCGTGGAATCAAAACATGAATTTTACTCTACCCCATGAAGCAAGACTTAAGGACAAATGACACCCCACTGCCAAACAGTGTGATCTTCCAATTCTCTCCCCCATCCCACAGGGGTGGGGGAAGTAAGCGAGTGGCAGCATGGTGTTTAGTTGCTGCCTGGGGCTAAACCATGACATCAACATAGGCAATTATTGCTAGAACTTAATTTTGTGCCTCAGTGCTGTTTGCTGGCATAGACATAGTGTGAAAAATTAATTACTCTTTCTCACAGCACGACCAGTAAAAGAGACTGGGGAAAACCCAACAGAGAATATCCCAATTCCAAATAGCAGGATACATCCTGCTCCCATTCCCCATTGTCAGTCAAGCAAAAAGAGAGATATAAAGCAGAGCTCCCACATTTAGATACAGTTTCTAAGCAGGAACATCTTCCCCTGCCATCCTTTTAAAAGTTAGGGAAGAACACAGGCAACATGCCTGCCGAAGCCACTCAGTTTAGACACAAAACATATGACAAATAGTTCTGCATATGCTCAACAGCAGAAATTGAGATATTCTGTGCTGTAGAGGACCTAGGAAACCTGAGGGCTAGAAAGGAGTTTTGAGGACTTAGACAGCTAAATTGTGGTTGCATGCCAGAAGTACTCCTGTGTTAATCAAAGTCTTAATTTGTGATCTTGTCAAATGGAGAATACTCTCAGAAACATTCTTTGACAACTGTTACCTCCATAGACCTAGAAAAGTCGTATTTTAATAGTTCTTTTTGGTCTAAAAATGTTTGCACTTAAATGATGCATACTATTGTCCCAATTAGATTTTTAAAAATGTATGAGGATTGTATTAATAGGATAGTCTTAACTTGTCGTGTTACCAGGTAATATATTTTAATAAGGGATAAAATGTTTTTAGAAGCAAGTTTTTAAGTGTCAGATCATGACTGGAGATGAGTTTGGCCTATAAATAAGTCAAGCAAATTATAAATTGACTTTAAGAGCTGAAACTGTATATTATTAACTAAAAATAGTTGTATTATGGCAAAAGAACAAGGCTTAGTACATCTATGTATATGTTACAAGTTAGTGATCATAATCTTCAATACAAATTACTTCAAATAAACATTTTTCAATGGGACGACTTAATGCTATTCAGTAAGACAAGCATAACTTCCTTTGGCTCTCTGAAAGTATGAAAGATCTGAGAAAAAAATACACCCTTCCATAGCATCTTACTTTCTTTGAGCAAAACTATAAATCAAGAATTCAGATATCAAGAAGTGATATTCCTACTGCGATTTTTCTGTCTAAGAGAAATGAAGTTGGATCTTAAAAATTAGTAAGATTCCAGGCACTGCTGAACTATCCTTGCTGAAATTTGCACAAATATAATGGGGCCAGTGCTATTCTCATTTATTTCCCATGAAATTCTATTACAGTAAATGGATTGATACTGAATAAGACCTTGCAGAATTAAGCTCATTGATTCAGAACTAAAGGTCTAAATGACAGTGTTCTTCCTTTGTATGGTAGATTACCTCAGATTCCTTCTACAGTTTATGACTGAAACAAATCACTATATTTTTTAATATCATAATAAAAAAATATAAATTGTGTGTGCCTGAGGTAAAGAAACAGTGGAAAAATAAAATTAATTACTTTGCAAATATACAAGAAAATTTTTTACTTATTACATAACTGTAATCTAAAGCCTAATACTCAATAATAAAAATGGCAGCCCAATCATAACCCACACAAAGGAAATAACGGTTAGATATCCCTTGTGATTATGACTGATGTACAAAGTATTCTAAAAATTTTAAGCTCTGAGGTACAGCCATTGTGTCATCATCTGAAATGTCCATATCTCCTCCCACTTTAGATTCCTAGTTTTACATCTCTTCTGAAGTTAAACAGCTATACTCTTTTGTTTTTGTTTTGGTTTTTTTTTTAGCAGATGGAATGGTAAATGGTACTTCTGAAACAAAACAGAAGGATCAGCCTTCTCTCGTGCTGTATTATGTTCAACAGTTCTGTACTTAAAGCATTCACCCATGATGTGAAACAGGCAGTTTCAATTGCTCTTCTAAACTGATGGGGCTCGAATTCACACACATCATATCTTATAGTGTGCCCAAGCAGTCCAAGCTGTTTATTATTCAGTGGTTGCTTACCATATGCATTTTACAGTAAATAGTCTGTAGGAGAAGGTTTTATACACCACCTGCATTCAGATGCTTTCATCCCCAGATTAGACAGACATTTATATTTACACTTTTGCTGCCTCATCAAATGTGTAGAGGGTTTTTTTACCAGTTAAAATAGCTTCAAGACGAAGCCTATATTCTTAAACTTTCCAATCTAGCATATCAACTTGTGGCTAAAGTATTTATTTGGAAGAGAGAACATAAGACTTTAAGTCTTCCCCAGACAGAAGGATTAAACCAAATTCATCCATTTCTTAAGTCATTTAATCTTCAGTAGTAAAGTCAGTACACTACAGGTTTCCTTAGTTGACATCTATCTTTGTTTTTTAAGTAAGTCTTGCCAACGTATTTAGCTTCCACTATTTGACATCCTCTTAAAAATGTAATAGTACAATCTCCTTCGGTAAAAGAATGTCTTGATTCTGTTGTCTGAAAAGTGGATTCGTCGCCCTGTGTGCAATGAGTCAATAATCACACCCTCAGAAGAAACATTGCTAATTTATTTCAGGGTTGCGCAAGCCTGGGTGCTCAGTGGGTTTCCACAAATCAAGCACACCAAAGCCGACTACCTCATTATATTTATACAATAAGTCCATACATATTCTTTGTATCTAATACATATTTTTTCTAATCTACATGGTTGCATAATGGCATTAAGTCACTCCTCTGGCTCTGCTTCAGATTATTCTGTGCATGCCTTCCTCTCTTTGGGGGTCTTGGGGGTCTTTACAGATAAAGTACCCTGATACTTTTTACCCATATATGGTCGCGTGTTATGCAAGGACAATTTAAGGCTATTTTCTCTTGCTTATTTTGCATACTTTTCTTCTGAAAGGAGTACTCGTCCTTGATTAAATGGATAATTGCTGATGGCCAAGATATCCCAACCCTAAGCTTAGGTTAAATATTAAAGGAGTCTAGATTCATGCTAATTAAACATACACAATACCTGTTCTTTCTAAGTGGGGGTTGTTCTCTTACAATTCCAAAGCACTGTTAAACTTTCAATATTGCCAAGAATAGGAGGCTTTGATCATAAACAGAAGCTGAAGAAGTTCTGGATAAGTTACTTGTGGGAAATAAGATATCTTAAATGTTTGGGCATTTCTTCTGATAACTTTTGAGGAGTGTGGTCAAAATTGAAATTTCTAAGTTTCACTTTCAGTTCCTAAATTATGTTTTTAGAGCTGGTCCTTCAAAAGTTTCCATGCTTACAAGTCAATGAAAATTCAAGATTTTCATTATCTTGCAGGGTCTCTTGCAGAATCAATCTTGTGCAATCAAGTGACCAAATTTTAATTATGTGTCAGGTGAGATCATTCTAGCAAGCTGTTCTTAATTAACTAATGCTTTAGCCTATGCAGGGCTCCACTGAAGTTAGTGGGGACCTACTTAGGAGAAGAGACTACATTTACTGGTCAATATGCAAGCTTAGGGACTTTGTATGACAATTCAAGTTTAAATTACATAAAGTAATGAGACCAAAAGAAAATCTGATTTATTTCTGTTGAAGTCAGAAACAATGACAGAACTGACTCATGGAATTATTTTGGATAAACTGGGTAGGATTCAGACTGCAATACAATCCCTAAAAGCCAGAGGCATACCACACCCATCTCTGAGGGAAGAAAATTATATTGAGGAACAGCCAGCAAGATTGCCCCGGTAAATATATATGTGAAGGAGATTAAGAGCCAAGATTTGGGGAATTAAGAAGAGTGTCTCAAATGGAAATGTAATGGACATCTGGTGAGAGGTTTTCCATTCAGCAGTGCCCTATTTTGGGTATTGAACTCAGATTGTGTTTTCTTCAACTGACAATGGGAATATTACATTAGAGAAAAGAAATACAAGACCTTTTTTTGCTTAGAGAATGAAACATTACCAAGTCTAAACTGTTGTCAGTACCAAAAACAGAAACATCAAAGCACATACATTATTCTGAAGCTGACTACAGACTAAGTGATGCAAGACATTTAGAAGGTTGAAATTTTCCCAGTAATATAGATCTTCAGTAAGTGAAGATCAAATTGAGTTAGAAAGAAACAGTAATTGAGAAGAAGGAGCTGACATGTTCTATCATTTGATTTAAACAGTAGCCTGTGGATAGATTTTTCCTGATTTTTCTATCACTACTGACTTTTCTAATGAGTGACATATTTATGAACATTCTAAACCATTTGGCCAAAACAGACACAATTAGGCCAGCCATAGCACTTCACAGTACATTAGATGGAAGTGTCATGAATAACTGGAGAAGACGGTGTATATATTATATATTATATGAACACATACAATTTTTTGATTCAGCTGTTAAACTAAAAATAATCCTCCAAAACCCAAACAGAACCAAACTAAGCCAAAACACAACACCAAAAGGAAACCCCCACAGCACTCCAGAAATGAACAGGTTTTTTGGGGGATTGCTTTTCCCCTTTTCCTCATCAAAATGAAAAAGCAGAATATATTTCTATTTCAGCATGATATTCCAAATTTGACCCAAAAGTATAATGGTTTAGGGGTTTTATTTACAATTTTCAAGAAAAATTAAAATAATTATTTTAGCTGTACCTGTCTTTTACCCTACTGTAAGAGGCTCATCACAGTAATCCAGATTCTATGCCTTCATCCACCTGAAATTATTGAAATAAATTTATTTTGTGCCTGTGAAAGTTGCAAGCAGTATGATCTTACTCTTTCTTGTTGCTATTGTCAGAGTTTGTATAACTAATTAAAAATTAAGCAGCAAAAGAACTAGAATCCATGTGTCCTGCCTACTAGTCAAAAGTCCTAATGACAGTCAGCTACCTCTGTTCCTCTCAGTGTTTTGTTAAATATTTTATGAGTGAAATATTTCTAGTATAAAGATTTGAGGATTTTTTTGAGTCCCCTGTATCTGGCTGTACAGGGAAGAGAAGACCCGAATTTAAATCCCTACAACTATCTTAAGGGATAGTGAAACTTCCTTTTGGAAATTAGTACCATACAATTTAGAACTTGTGCTGGAGTGTGACAAATATCTCTCTTTGTCTTTTCAGAAGATGTTTTATTTTGTATATAATATTTTTAAATTATTGTCAAAAATATCAAGAGGATGATTCACTAGAGTAGAGCTTCAGTCATTCACCTTCTGCAACATCAGACAGCTCACTGAATATCTGTGTATTTATTTAAAGTAAATAGTATCAACAAGACAGATTAAAAGTGCCTTTATGCAGTAATTTGGTGTTTTAGGCACTCCTGGGGGGAAGAAAATGCAAGTTTATTCCCAAACAAGCAGAGAAAGAAATTGAACCCAAATCTTCCAGTTATAGGTGAGTATTCCAATATTTGAGTTGCTCAGTAGACGTTTATCATCACTTTCAATATTTTATACTAAAAGAACAGCGGGGTCAAAAGATTTGCCAGATATACATTTGTCTCTTCTACAGCCATATTTGGGCTGTGGAGCAACTGATTTATCTGCTTATGCTTAAGCTTTTGATCCTTTAAAGTACATACTATGTATTTATGTCTTTAGGAAATAAACTAAATCAAGACCATGCCTTTACTAGACTACTGTGCTAAAGACTGCTCATTGTGGGTGTTCCCCAAACCATCTCATCTCTTTCCATTCTTTTCCCTCATGGTAATTAACACTCAGGCATTAACACTTTCAGTGAAAAAAAAGATGTGAAAATCAGTACGCTGTAATTCCTAGAACTGTGGTGCACTGAAGTCACAAAGCTTAGCAACGTCCATTAGCTACACTCTCATAATATGGATAACTGGTATTAGCCTGGCAACTTCCTCTGGTACTGCAGCTGGCCCACCTGTCTGGGATTATTGAAAAGAGCTGGCAGATGCTTAAAACAGCCATAATCTCAAAGGGGATCATGAAGCAAATGGTTTTATTAATATACTTGTTCTGGCTGGGATGGAGTTTACTTCATAGCAGCCTGTATGGTGCTCTTTTCTGGATTTGTGATTAAAACAAATGTGATAACACACCAATATTTGGGTTATTTCTGACCAGTGCTTGCTTAGCAACAAGGAATTATCTTCCCCTCCTTTGCCTCCCCCACTCCACCCCAAGGAGTTCACCGGGAGTGCACAAGAAGTTGGGAGGGAACACAGCTGTCACAGTTGATTCCAAATGGCCAAAGGGATATCCTCTACCAGATGTCTTCATGCTCAGCAATAAAAGTGGGGGGGGTTAGCCATTTTTTGCAAAATGGCTGGGCATGAGTTCTGCCTGTGGGAGGTGGTGGATGACTGCCATTGTATCATTTTTTTGTTTCCCTACTTGTCTTCATTTATTAAACTGTCTTTGACTCAATCTATGCGTCTTTTTGCTTTTTCTTTTTCTATTCTTTCCCCTGTCCATCTGGGAGGGGGACTGAGTGAATGGCTATATGGCTGCTTAGCTGCTGGCCAGGGTTAACCCAAAGCATGTACATAAGACCAGCCACAGTGTTTCAAACAATTGATCCATCTAACAGTTTTCTGCCTTCATCAGTGACTATAAGCAGGTTGCACGGAAAAGAGTAGGACAAACCCGTATGGTATGGTATGGTATGGTATGGTATGGTATGGTATGGTATGGTATGGTATGGTATGGTACGTACCTTCTAAGACTCTCTCAGACTTTTTTCAGCTCAGTGAATTTTTCTCAGGCAGATGCACCTCTTCTGTGAAATAAGACCTGATGGGACTCACTTAGCCCACTGGTCCAGTCTGCCCTCAGACCTATGTAAACTGCTTGGACACACAACCTACACCTGGAAGGAGTCCTGCAGGAATATTACCTGTTACATGAGGACTCATCTCTTTCTCTGTCTAGACCCAGCTCCTACCACATTTATTTAATACTCTTCATGCATTGGGAGAGACAATAATTCCTGGACACCTCTTTATCCATCAAGATTTTGCTGACCTCTGTCCCAGGTTCCACCCCCCACCCCCACCTCAATTTGTGTCTTTGCCACAAACCTTCCTTAATAAATAATTAAATAAACAGACATAATAATTAATAATACTTCACAGAGTCATAGAATCATAGAACAGCCCAGGTTGGAAGAAACTTCAGAAGATCATCTGGTCCAACCTTTCATGGAAAGGGAGGATAGGTGAGATTATCCAACACCCTGTCCAATCACATTCTGAAAACCTCCAGCAATGGGGACTCTACACGCCCCTGGGGAGGTTGTTCCTATGAATGATTGTTCATACTGTAGAAAGGTTTTTTCTTATCTTCACATGAAACCTTTCCCAGTGAAACTTGTACCCATTGATCCTTGTCTTCTCCATGTGGCTCCTTATGAAGAGAGAGCCTGCGTCCTCTTTGGAGTTGCTCTTTAAGTACTAGCATACTGTGATGAGGTCCCCCGACCCTTCTCTTCTTCAGGGAGAAAAGACCTAACTCCCTCAGTCTTTCCACACAGGGAGGTTCTCCAGCCTTTTGACCATCATCGTGGCCCTCCTTTGGACCCTCTCCAGCCTGTTCATGTCTTTCTTTAATTGTGGGGACAAGAACTAGGCGCAGTACTCCAGGTGTGGCCTGGTTAGCACTGAGTGGTGTGATGATATCACTACATCTGCTAGTAATGCCCCTGCAGATACAGCTCGGGATCTGATTTGTCTTTGTTGCTGCAGCACTGCACTGTTGACTCATGTTCAGCTAGTTGTCCACCAGGACCCCCATGTCCCTTTCATCAAGGCTGCTTCCCAGACACACAGATCCTAGCCTGTACTGGGGTCTTTGGTTATGTCATCCCAGATGCAGGACTTTGCACTTTACTTTCTTAGACTTCACACAGTTCTTGCTAGCCCACTCTTCCAGCCTGACCAGGTCTTTCTGTAAGATGGCTTGCCCTTCTGATGTTTCCACCTCACCACCCAGTTTAGTGTCATCAGCAAATGTGGTGAGGGGACTTTCAATCCCATCATGCAGATCATTTATGAAAATGCTTAACACCATGGACCTCAGTACTAATCCCTGTGGTACTGCACTTATAACAGGGTGCCAGCCTGAGTAGAAACCATTGGTCACCACCCTCTCCTACCCATCTCACAGACCACCCATCCAGTCTGTATCTTGCCAGTTTGTCCAGGAGGAATCTGTGGGAAACAGTGTTGAATGCTTTTCTGAAGTCCAGTCAAACAACATCCATCACTCTCCATGTTGACAGAAAATGTTATTTTGATGTAGAGGGTTATGAGGTTAGTCTGGCATGATTTCCCTTTGGTAAATCCATGTTGGCTTTTCCCAGTCACCTATTTAATTTGGTCAGTAACAATTTCTAGGAGGACTTGTTCCAGTATTTTTTCAGGGACTGAAGTAAAACTACGGGGCCTGTGGTTTTCTGGGTACTCTTTTGGGCCCTTGTAGATAGGTATGACATTTGCCTTCTTCCTTCATCAGGACTTTTCCCTGATCTCCATGACTTTTCAAAGATTATAAACAGTGACCTAGTGACAATATGAGTCACTTCTCTTAACACCCTGGGGCAGATTCCATCAGGGACCACAGATTTGGCTTGAGCCTTTGCAGAGGCCACAGACCAGCCTTTTCCCCACTGCTGGTGGGTCAACACATGCATTGCTGTAGACACTTGACCCTGTGATCTGGGGTCTAGCTATGCTAGCAAAGATAGAGGCACGTAAAGTATTGAGATCCACTGCCTTGCCAGCATTATTAATAACTAGTTTCTCTAGTTTAGCAACTGATCTACATATTCCCTGTGTTTCTGCTTACTGATCACGTATCTGAAGAACCCTTTCTTGTTGTTCTCGACATCTTTGTCCAGTTTCAGTTCTAGCTGAGCCTTATCCTTCCAGACCACATCTCTCATGCCTTAGCAAGTTTACTGTAGTTCTTGAGGGGTATTTGGCTCCCTTTTCTTAGCCAATGTGCTGCTTTTTTCCTTTTAAGCACACCCAACAGCTCATTGTTAAATCAGGGTGACAACTTATTCTGCCTTCTTCCTTTCCCTTTGTAGGGGTTGAACTGTTCTTGTGCTTCTAGGAGCCTGTTCTTTAATAACTCCCAGCACTCATAAGCTCCTTTGCCCTTCATGAATGCTTCTCGTGGAATCACTTGCAGATGGACTCTGAGCTTATAAAAGCTGGTTCTTCTAAAATCATAGAATTGTAGAACCACAGAATCATAGAATCGTACAGTCATAGAATCACAGAATCATAAAATGGTTTAGGCCAGAAAGGACCTTTAAAGACCATCTAGTCCAACACTCCCCCCCACCCTGCCATGGGCAGGGACATCTTTCACTAGATCAGGTTGTTCAAAGCCCCATCCAACCTGACCTTGAACAATTCCAATGATGGAATATCCAACAATAGCATATCAGCTGTACCACACAGCTTGGTGTCATCTGCAAAAGTGCTGATGCTGCACTCAATCCCACTGTCTATGTCATTGTTGAAGGTATTAAATAGTATTATTCCCAGTATGGAGCCTCGAGGGGCGCCATTCATTACTGATTTCAACTTGGACATTAAGCCATTGACTGTAACTCTCTGCACACAGCCATCCAGCCAGTTTCCTTATCCATCCAACAGTGCATCCAGCAAACCCCTCTGTCCAATTTAGGGGACAGAATGTTGTGGGGGACCATACCAAAGGCCTCACAGAAATCTAGATAGATGACATCCACAGCTCTTCTCTTATCCACTGATACAGGTACTCCATCGTAGAAAACCACTAGATTAGTCAGGCCAAAGATCTACTACTGGTCTTCAGTGTGCTCAACAGGATCTTGAACTCCACAATGTTATCATCTCTGTATCCAAGGCTACCATTGGTAGCTACATTGTCAAGTAAGTCTTCTCAGTTTGTGAGCAGTAAATCTAACAAAGTACTGTTTGTAGTCAGCATGTTCAGCATCTGCAGCAGGAACGAGTCTTCACTGAACACCAGAAAGCTCATGGATTACTTGTGCACTGCTGTGGTGTTTTTTCATCAAATATCTGGGTAATTGCAGTCACCCATGAGGACCAGGAGTTAACTTGCTATTTTGACTGGCACCAAGCACTAAGCTTTATGTTTTCCTAGATGTATCATAAACTGAAGCTTCACTAGAATAATAGTGGCCACTCAGAGCCCATCACTTTATATGTGAAACAAAGGTTTTATTTCCCCACCTAAATTATGTACATTTATCTATTTTTAATTTCATCTATTGTTTTGGGGTGTCTTTGTTATTGGTGGTGGTGGTGATTTTGTTTTGGTTTTTTCCCCTCAGTAACTCAATCTTGTTAAGTGCTTTTGCTGTTCTTTTCAGAGTGGCCTTGGACATACTTTTTAAAATAAGTTTGTACCAATAGCAGACTGTATCCCTGTTTACTCCCTTTCCCAGATCATTTATAAATAAGGTAAAAAGCAAACATCCCAACATAGAACTCTGCAGAACCCCACTGATAATTTCCGCTTTTGCAAGAATTGAATAATTTTTAATATCTTTAGGGTTTTCTATTTGTCAGGCTGAATAAGAAAAAGGTATATATATGTGTTCATCTTTACTTGCAGAACCTTTTCTTGGTATCAAACAATGCATAACAAAGAATGAAAGAGAGTTTAGTCATTTCATGTAAATCATGCCAGAAGAAACCAAGCAAGTTGTGATTTACCAAGTTTACAAAAATTCATGTTATTATAGTTGTATTGCATCTAAAGTAATTAGATGAAATCTGTATGAAGAACATCTAACTGTATTAGTCAAAGTTGAAATGAATCAGCTATATTTCATAGTGAATGTTGTTCCCTTTCTATTTTTCCATTATGAAGAATGGTATTAATTTTCCAACTAATTAGAATGCATCATAACTCTGAAGTCTAGCATCAAATTTTACTTTCTCTCTACAAATTTTAATTAAACAAGCAACTCAGAGCAGATGACAGCTTTGTGCAGAACACTAAAAAGTTGTTGGAATAAATTCTCACAGAATGTGCTTACTAAAGAATTCTGAATGCCTTGAGTCATAATGAATCTGCAAAACATCCAATATTTTCATCTTAGAAGTATTCAATTAATGAAGAAAATATATTAAAAATATTCAGTGATTGACAGAAAAAAGACTAATATTATTTGTGAATATTTTTAATGCGCTCCATTCCTAATGCAATTCAGGATACTTAGTACATGCATTACCTGTTTAAACTCTACAGAATATTTGCAAATGTAAGGCTGTTTTCATGATGACTATGTTACTGCTACTGAAGTAACAATGCTTTGCTCTACATTGCGCACACTATTATTTTGATAGAATAGAAATGGAATGCTTTTCTTGATATAGCCTTCTGTGAGAAAATTTATTTTCAAGTAAGTAAAAGATATTTCCTACCTGATTTAAAGCATCCCATTTAGCTGCCAAAGTTAAAAGCTTAGGTATTGTACACTCTGTGATGCCAGTGAAGACAGAGCAAGCAAAAAAATAAAAGAGAGGAGGAGAGCTAGAGAGAGAGGTATATCTGCGTGATTTAGAAACCCTGTCCTCAATGCCTAAAACAGAGGATATGAATTCTGTCACGGTTTTGTTCTTCTTTTCTTTAAAAAATCACTGTAGTGAGGCAACATGTAAGTCTCTGAGGATACAGTGGAACTAAAAGCTATCTTCATCACAAAAATATATATATATATAATAAAAGCTATGTTAATTACAACCAGAGTTCTCCCAAAATATACAGGGATCTGTTTTGCCCCTGCAGTACTCCCACCAACAGAAGCATATGAAAAGATATGAAATGGAAAGTAACAGCATCTGATATTTCAGAAAATTTGATTTTATTTTCTTTTTTAAATGTTTAAAAGATAAAGAATGATGCTATTGCTTAAAATACAATAAAGAGAATAAAATGAATAAGGAAAACTATCTGCGCCAGCATTTCTTTGCTAAGAATAGAATTTTGCATTATAAAAATAAACTATCATACTTCCCAGTCACAATTTGTTGTGATCTTGGTAAGGGTTAGTATCGCAATAGGCACTGAATGGAGTAGCTACTAATTAACAGTTATACATGTTTAATTTGAGAATCACAGAATCACACACAATCACAGAATCCCAGGTTGGAAGGGACCTCAGGGATCATCTAGTCCAACCTTTCTGGGAAGAGCACAGTCTAGACAAGATGGCCCAGCACCCTGTCCAGACGGCTCTTTAAAGTGTCCAATGTGGCTGAGTCAACCACTTCCCTGGGGAGATTATTCCAATGGGTGACTGTCCTCACTGTGAAAAATTTCCCTCTGGTGTCCAGTCGGAATCTCCCCAAGAGCAACTTGTGTCCATTCCCCCTTGTCCTCTCCATGGGACTCCTTGTAAAAAGGGAGTCTCCCTCTTCTTTGTAGCTACCCCTTAAGTACTGGGACATGGTGATGAGATCCCCTCTGAGCCTCCTTTTCTCAAGGCTGACCAAACCCAGTTCTCCCAGCCTGTTCTCGTATGGCAAAGGATGTGTCAGACTTGTATCAATAAATATTGTAATCTGTCTGATTTCTGTAACTTTTGAAATTACAGGCTGGAAAACAATGCCGGAGAGAAACTGAATGCCTTTTCTTCTTACCCACAGAGAACTGACTTGATGAAACTGAGATTAGAAAAGTTAGACACTAGGGATTTAAAGTTTAGTAGACAAAGGTTTTAAAATGGGGATTTTTCACATTTATATTCAATAGAGACCTTTATATTCCTCTTCTATACATAAAAAGATAAGTTAAGGGCAATGAGTTCAATGATTTCATTTTAATCCATGTCTTTCATTTTACCCAAAGGGATATTTAAACTTTGTTTTAAAATATGTATTAAATCAGCCCCCACAAGCACTACTATGAATAAGTGTTTTCCAGAATATATATAAATCTCAAGAAACTGGATCTGCAATAATTCAGGCATAACATTTTGCTCTAGTTTGAAATGCCTGGGCAAGATCTCAATGTAAATGCTTGACACAGGTATAGTGAGCTATTACTGTAGTCAATGTTTTTGTCTTCTGAAGTGTATGTACCAGTGTACACACCATGCTCAGACATGCAGTCTCAGATATGCATGCAGAAGTCCAATACAAGACAATTTACACTTTAGATTTTTTTTCTTTATAGACGGATGTAAATCTAAATAGACTTTTTTTCCCCTCTCTTATGTTTTATCACACTCAGTGGGATTACTCACCAATGTTGTAGGACTCCTTTTCATTGTGGAAGCAACATTACTGAGTCTTGTTTACTGCAGAACTTAAGCTTTTCCACTATATCCTGGGACTTTCCATCCAGCAGGGCCAATTTTCCTAGATTTCTTTACATCAGTGCTAGTAAGACAATGAATACTGACTAGTACTGCTACTATACTGAACCCAGTGACAGAAAAATAACTATCTTTGTATGGTATTACAATTTTCATGGCCCTTTCTTGTCAAAGGGAAATTTCCTATGCCCCTATACAGCTGAGACCAGTAGAGTTACTAAGTCTAACATGAAATGTCTCTCGGAGTTGGATACTCTCTATGACGTCCCTTGTTCTTTGCAAATTTTGATTAAATATTAAGTTTGGGGTATTTATGTAATACATATTGTCAACTCAACTGAGAATTGACACAGAAATAATATTTTCTGAGATTCTTTTCTGATTTAGAACTTAGAGCTATCATATTTTGTTGTCTATTCTATGGTTACTGTTCTTTTAATTTGATAATTATATTTAAAAAAACCTGAAGAAATATTTAAAGTTTGGAAGAAGTAGGTTATGGGCTTTCCCTCCTCCTCCAATATTTTTCTCCAAGTCGTGTGTTCTTTGACATACCACATTTTCCTCCTGTCCAGAAGAAACCTAAAATACACTTGTTGCTAATTTTTATTGTAATCTGGAATATCTACATTAAAACTGTTCTGTGCTATTAAAATATCAATTTCTCCTTCTCATATATTTATGGATTTATTTTAATTTTAAAAGCTGTACCTGCATTAAACTAACAGGAATGCACTCAGTGTTAAAAGCCTTGTGCCTCCTTTTGACTTTCCTGCTATGTGTTCCACCATTCAACACGACATAGGACTTTGCGTTTTTTGTCATTCAGAGGACAGCCGTCTTATGTCTTTGGCACTGGACTGCCACCATATAGTGCAACATATATATATAGCACTATGGTTAACACGGGCCATTAAAGAAAAGGTTAAAATCATTGCACACAATAGACTCTGTGCATGACATTCATCATACAGACTGCCAAAAACCCTTTTTCAATTCCACTTATGAACTTATTAACGACAACCAAAAATTTCAGTGTATATAACCAATTTAAAATCCAGTCCTCTTCTTACTGTCTTCAGAAGGTTCAGACTGAGATTTATGATATATGTTTTCTATTATCAATGAAATTGTATTTCTCTTACTAGTATAGTAATTATTGTCGAAATCAATTGAGTCTGTTCAAACCTCATTTGTCAAGAAAGGGATTTCCAGTGAGTAATTTAGGTCAATAATAAAGATTACAGAATTATTTACAGAAAAGTGTTCAGCTCACCAGTTATAAATTAGGGGTAAATAGGTCCATTACAAAGGACCTTGACCAGAAACGCTACTGAAGGGATTATTTTTACAGGTGATCTATGATTTTTTTTTTAGTATTATTATTATTATTTGAAAACTTTTCACAATATGGAAACCTTGTTCTGAAACAAGCTACCCTTTCATTTTTCAGAGGCGTATCGATAAAACCAGCAGCAATATTTGTTTCTGGCAGGACAGACCTCACTTCATGATCTGATAGCATCCCA
Source organism: Phalacrocorax aristotelis (assembly GCF_949628215.1). Lineage (NCBI taxonomy): Eukaryota > Metazoa > Chordata > Aves > Suliformes > Phalacrocoracidae > Phalacrocorax > Phalacrocorax aristotelis. The sequence continues at coordinate 30,864,884 of NC_134278.1, read as the reverse complement.
TCTGTCTGTTTTCTCTAAACATTGTTTAGATGAAAAGAGAGAAAAATAATGTTTAAATAATAGCATAACCCAAGAAAATTTTATAGACCAGAAGAGACTGTTAGTGGTTATCTGGTGCAATCCCACACTGAGAGCAGGTTCAACTTAGGACAGCTCAGGACCTTGTCTAGCTGTAGTTTGAGGCACACATCTAAAGGATTTATCTAAAGCATTTTCCTTCTGTTGTATATACCTAATTTAAAAGTTACAGATATATCTATGAGACTCACTCTTTGCCTAGTTTTTCTCTCTTTCAAAGTCTCTAATTTCTTTATAGCTTGAACCTGGCAACAGACTTCAATTAACTTCACATTTTCAACAGGATTAAATAGCTACCTATGAAATTAATTTCTCATGGTGTCATGAACCTATCCCTTCCTTATTTTCATATGCAATAATTAATATAGTTTTCCAAGGAAAGATGAATAAAAACAGAACTATGAAGTCAGTAGAAATTAGTTTCCAATATCTATTGCTTCCAGATTAAAAGCAAATTCCCTTAGAGCAGAAGTAGTTAATTTGCATAAAGCAAGTCACACATAGCAAAAACTGATATTTGTATCAGTGTTAAAACCACACCATTCATAGAGATATTTTTACAGAAGTCATCTCAGCCTCTCAGCCTATAGCGTAGATGTATCATCAGGCTGTCCTCCCCATCCTGCAACTTGCACAGACCTTCTTTTTCCTAACATCAGACCCCACATCCAAGTAAAATAGACAAAGCAGACTAGGGTAAGGGTTTTGTTACACTCAGTATCCAGTTATGGGCAAAAGGGAGCACACCAGATATCACAGAATCATAAAATCATTGAGGTAGGGAAAGACCTCTAGGATCATCAAGTCAAACAGTCAACCCAACACCACCATGTCTCCTAAACCACATCCTGAAGTGCCACCTCTACACATTTTTTTAACACCTCCAGGAATGGTGACTCCACCACCTCTCTGTGCAGCCTGTTCCAATGCCTGACCACTCTTTCACTAAATAAATTTTTCCTACTATCCAATCTAAACCTCCCCTGAAGCAACTTGAAGCCATTTCTTCTCGTTTTATCACTAGTTACCTGGGAGAAGAGACCAACACCCACCTCACTAAAACCTCCTTTCAGGTAGTTGTAGAGAGCGGTAAGGTCTCCCCCCAGTCTCCTCCAGGCTAAAGAACCCCAGCTCCCTCAGCCGTGACTCATAAGACTTGCTCTCTAGACCCTTCACCAGCTTCATTGCCCTTGTCTGGACACACTTCAGCAACTCAATGTCCTTCTTGTAGTGAGGGGACCAAAACTGAACACAGTATTCAAGGTGCAGCCTCACCAGTGCCGACTTCAGGGGCACAATCACTTCCCTACTCCTGCTGGCCACACTATTCCTGATACAAGCCAGGATGCTGTTGGCCTTCTTGGCCACCTGGGCACACTCCAGGCTCATATTCAGCTGGCTGTTGACCAACACCCTCAGGTCCTTTTCTGCCTGACTACTTTCCAGCCACTCTTCCCCAAGCCTGTAGCATTGCATGGGGTTGTTGTGACCAAAGTGCAAGACCCCAGCACTTGGCCTTGTTGAACCTCATACAGTTGGCCTTGTTCCATCCAGCCAGCCTTTCCAGATCCCTTTGCAGAGCTTTCCTACCCTCGAGCAGATCAACATTCCTGCCCAGCTTGGTGTTGTCTGCAAACTTACTGAGGGTACACTCAATCCTGTCATCCAGACCATTGATAAAAAAATTAAAAAACACTGGCTCAACACTGAGTCCTGGGGAACGCTGCTTGTAACCAGCCACCAACTGGACTTAGCTCCGTCTACCACAACTCTCTGTGCTCAGCCATCCAGCCAGTTTTTCTCCCAGCAAAGAATACAATTGTCCAAGCCATGAGCCTTCAGCTTCTCTAGGAGGTTGCTGTGGGAGACAGTGTCAAAGCCTTTACTAAAGTCCAGGTAGACAACATCCACAGCCTTTCCCTCATCCACTAGGTGGGTCACCTGGTCATAGAAGGAGATCAGGTTGGTCAAGCAGGGCCTGCCTTTCATGAAGCCATGCTGGCTGGGCCTGACCCCCTGGTTGTTCTGCACTTGCCTGGTGAGCTCACTCAAAATGTATTGCTCCATAATCTTCCCCGGTACCGAGGTCAGGCTGACAGGCCTGTAGTTCCCTGGATCCTCCTTCCATCTCCTCTTGTAGATGAGCATCATATTGGCAAGTCTCCAGTCATCTGGGACCTCCTCTGTTAACCAGGACTGTTGGTAAATCATGGAGAATGGCTTGGCAAGCTCCTTTGCCAGCTCCCTCAGTACTCTTGGGTGGATCCCATCCAGTCCCATAGACTTGTGAGTGTCCAGGTGGCTCAGCACTTTGTATATTTCTTCCTTCTGGATTATGGGGGGTTTATTCTGCTCCCCGTCCCTGCCTTCAGCTCAGGGGGCTGGATACCCTGGAGATAATTGGTCTGACTATTAAACACTGAGGCAAAGAAGCATTAAGTACCTCGACCTTTTCCTCATCCTTGGTGACAATGTTATTTTTTATATATATATATAAACGTATGTATTATTTAATATATATTTTAAATATTAAAAATATACAAAGATATCAGTTATTTGTTGGTCCTGTTAATATTTTCACAGTTGAAGAGTCCTCAGTAAAAGGAAAACCTCAGCAGGGAGGAACTGTTGCAAAAAACAGCTGCTGTATCCTGAAGCCTTTGTCAGTAGAGTGAGGTGTTTGTGGTAGACATCTCCCCCAGTCTAGGGTCCACCCATCTCTACGTTTGCATATTTCCCTGTCACAGTCCCCTACCTTCTCCCAGGCTGCCAGCTGCAGTCTGGCCATTGCCTGCAGCCCCACCCATCCCCATGCAGACAAAGGGCTATGGTTTGCCAGGCAGTGACTGTGTCAGGGTATGCCACTCCCTCCCCAGAGGGTCATCCCCAGGGCTGAAGCTGGAGCGGGGGGGCAGCAGTAACTAGCCCCAGTGTAGGGGTTAAACCAGTGACACCCAGCTCAAGCCATGGTAAAGCTAAGCCCCTGTGCACTGCCAGGTCAGCACACAGCAGGGCACCCCACTGCTAAGGGCAGGCATCATATTTACAGGGCTACACCTTCCACCAGCTGTCCTGCCTATCAGACCTCATTGCAAATGAAGAGGCAGATATCTTCTGGCTGCACATTTCATAGTGAGACAACAGTCCAGGGATGAAAGTCTTGACAGTAGAATGAGGGGACTAAATACTAATTACCTCAGCATTCATCTTTCAGCAGCCTACACTCTTCCCTTCACCTTGCTGTACTCTTTAAGAAGGAGGCAGGTTGTAAGAAGTCAGTTAGAAAGCATTAAGAAGGTTTTACCATGTCTCCACTGAATACACTTTAAAGAAGGTGCCTTTACCAGTCAGCTAGCAAAGGCTTTGTGAAAAAGGAACCCTGAAGTATATTTCTCCCCTTCAGACAAGGATCCTTAATTGTCAAGCTTACCTACATCTATAGCCAAAAGATTTTTGTTCATCAACAACAGAGTTTCACCTCCTTTCCTCCACACAGTTATTTACATCTATGAAACAAAGGTTATAAAATCTACCTTTATTATTTTGTAGTGCTTTACCCTCCTTGGAAGCATGTAAGTGACTATGCAAAATGCAAGGTCACTAAGAAGGCACAAGTATTCTGCTGAGTAACATCAAGATTGCTCTGCACCTTTTCCATAACATGTACTTCACAGTGCACTGGTAGGTATATAAATATAAATAATAATACTTTATGCAGCACATAAAAAAGCAGAAGATACCTGACACGGTGTGTTTGAATAAGGAATGAGGGAGCAATTAGAGAGGATGGTAGAATAAGAGTCAAAATAAATTTTTGCCTCAGTCTTTATTATCAAGGGCTACAGGGATATCACTCTTCCAAGGGCACTTTTCATGGGAAATTATGCTATGTCCTTAACAAAATGATAGTCTCCAAGAAGGAAGTTGTAGAGCAACTTTAAAAACTTAAATGTAGTAAACCACTAAAACCAGATAATATTCATCTAGGGTTGTGAAGGAAATTAAGTATGAAATAGAGAAGCTACTAGCAAAGATATGCAGTGGATCATTAAAAAAGGAACTAATCCAGAGGCTAAAGAGTCACTGTTATGGTTCTTGGCTTTGGAAAAACCTACACTTTGTATAGTTTTTACATCCTAATGCCTAGGGGAACCCCTGAGTAGCGTAAGTACTTGGGACTGAGAATACTATTCTACTAAAGCAGTTTTGTATACCACATGCTGTATACCACATACAGCTTGATTAAGTTCGTCATTCTGTAAAGATACTGAAAATATAACCGTGAAATCAGAAAGACATTTAATAAAAATAATTCTTTTGAAGGCTTCTGACTGTGTAACACAGTATTGGAACACACCAAATTTTGAAAAATCACAGTGTCATCTTCTATATCATATTCAAAAGCATTTATCTATCAGTAAAAGTGAGAAATAATAAGAAAACAAAAAGCTTGTTTAAAATAAATAATCAGTAAAGAAATCAAAAATACTAATACATATTTGCAGATGAATAGGGATGAAACATCTTTTGGACAAGCAGGTAATTTGCTGAAAAATGCATTTCCATAGTCTTTGAAATATTCAGAAGTCAGGCTGTATCTGCTGTATGGTTTTACTACATACATGTTGGGGGTTACTTTCTTAGCCCTTTAACTTAATTTTTTTAAGATATTGGATAATCTTCCAGGGCTTAGAAAAAATTTAGGTTTCCTTTTCTGTCATACTCTTCTGTGGATTTGAATCCCACCTTTGTATGAGGTTATCCTATGAAATCATCAATACCATATTTTAGCGTGGATCTTCCACAGTCTGACAGTCTATATACTATTTCCATTTTCATATCCCAAATATAGAGATTACAGACATATTCTGACCTCATTTTTGTCTTATGGAACATTAAAATATTTCCTAAATGTTAGTGCATTAACACAAATAATTTTAAAAGTGTTCTGAATATATTCTACTGTGGTAGCTAAAATACTGTACTGCCAAGTCCTGCTTCAAGTTTCCTCAACCAGAAAAGGGCCTTGAGGACCAGAGCAGGTTTAAATTTGAGATTAATACACCCTCATATGATTGACTAAAAGCGTGTGTTTTATAGTCCTCTTAGAGGCAGTAGAGACAATAGACCAAGGCATTAGAAGTAAGATTCAAGTGCCTAAAAAATGTCACCTCATGCCCTTTGAACTTGACTGGGGGGCCCCACCTGGTTTCCATCTGTCTGTCTAGAAAGGTAGAGAACAGCCTAGTGGCACTAAAGAACAATCTAGAGCGTATGTTTTAGCACATATGCTAAAACAAATGAGCTCAGCCATAAATCAATATTTTTTTTCACTAGATTTCTTAAAATAGGAATTTAAACAAGAAAGCATTGCTAAAGACACCTAAATTGGGGCTATTAGTCTCAAACTGACTTCCAATATTGATCTTTCATTTCCAATAAACACTTTTACCTCTGTAGTATTTTACAAGAGAAAATGCACTGCAGTTTCTCTTTAATTGTTTTAATTATGCCTATGTCTACTCTGCTATTTCTATGCTTCAGGCTGTTTTTATTAAGACTAGATCATAAAATATGACATCAAAGATGTGCCATACCAGAGGCCAACATAACATGCATATGACTGGTCAGTTGCCTTTAAAAACATCCCCAAATAACCAGTAAAGCAAAAGAAACAAACAAAAACACCCCAAACAAGCAAACAGAAACCCAACAAAAAACTCCCAACCAATCCTTCACAGAGCAGAAGTGGTGTTACTTAAAAATGTTAAGGGATGTTAGGAGCATGACCACCTCCCAGAATTGCTCTGGTCAGGGTGTCCCTCCTGCCTGGCCTCCAGAGCCTAGCCTAGTGCCCTAAGGACCTGGGCCTGGGGTCTCTGCCGAGGCTGAGGGATGTGGTTGCCCCTTCCCTCTGTACAGGTTCAATCCATAGTAAAGATGCACACATATCCCAGAGACACACAAACAGAGACACACAGAGGACACTGACATGGCTGGTCACACAGATTGCCACAAACAAGGTACTGCTTTCAACAACACCTACATACATAAACACAGACAGCTTATCCTCTTGGGTAGGCAGAGAGCGAAGGGAAGCAGTGCAGGTGCACACACAACACTCCAGTTTCACAAGTGCACACACACTCATGGATCCCTTGAGCACAGCCCCTGCGTCCACTCAGCATCCCTGCCCAGACCCTAGCTCCTCTTACCTGGCCCACACAACCCCTACTCACCAGCTGGTCCATCTCAGTGCTTGCTAGCAAACACAACACTCAAGTCTCCCTGAGCTTACCAGCATGGACCCTTGCCTGTTACCCCAGCTCAACGAGAGTCAAGTTGATCTTCCTGGAAGTGGCACCATTAGTTTCTTGCTAGCCCATTAATTAGTGTAACTGGCAGGTATTTTTCCTGTCTCTGTCTTCATGTTTGTTTTGCCAGGTCTGTGTCTGTATATTTTGTTTCTCTTTTCCTCCTTTTATACTTAGTTCCCCAACTGACAAAACCTCCCAAAATGTAACCTAGCTGGAATAAACTTTCTCACTCTCTCACACACCTGCATTGAGCAGTCTGATTCTCATCACCACTTCCCTTTTCATTTGTTGGTCAGGTTTGTGTCCCTGTATGTCCCCATCTATGGCTTCCTCCCTTTTGTATTTTTCCTTCCTACAAGGAAAAGGATCCTTGACCGGATAGCTTTAAAGGAGCAGACACTTCCTTCCACATACACTTAGAAACAACAATAACAAATGATAAACTCCAGAACACTAAGCTTGCCATTAGGTAGGCCAACACAGAGCAGTTGGCCGATAGATAGGCCAACACAGGCAAACATATCAAAGCAGGCACCATGGTTAATAAAGATTCAAAGCTGTACTAGTTTTGGATAGGAGAGTTAATTTTCTTCATAGTAGCTTGTATCATGCTGTGTTTTGCATTTGTGATGAAAACAGTGTTGATAACAGAGGGATTTGTCAGCGGTTGCTGAGCAGTGCTTACACAGAGTCAAGACCTTTTCTGCTCCTCACACCACCCCGCCAGTGAGCAGGGTGGGACTGCACAAGAGGTTGGGAGGGGTCACAGCCAGGACAGCTGACCCCAACTGGCCAAAGGGATATCCCACACCATATCACAATGTTCTCAGCAATAAAGGCTCAGGAAAAGGAGGAGGATGTGGGGGGACAACTTTTGGAGTTATGGTGTTTGTCTTCCTAAGTCACCATTATGCATGATGAAGCTTGCTGATGAGAAGTAGTGAATGAATTCCTTATTTTGCTTTGTTTGCGTATGCCACTTTTCCTTTCCCTGTTAAACTGCCTTCATCTCAACCCAGAAGTTTTCTCCACTTTTATCCTTCCAGTTCTCTCTCCCATCCCTCTGGAAAAGAGACAGCAAGTGGAGGTGTGAGGTTTAGCTGTGAGCTGGCGTTAAACCTTGGCACAAGCCTAACAGGAATATCTTGAGAACATAAGGTTATTTCAGAACATATAAATTTTATTTTTGGCAGTATCGCTTACCGTAGCTAGGGAAAATTCCAGACCAAGACTTTTCTTGGTTTGTTTTTTTTTTTTTTTGTGGATAAATTGCAGAATGGTCTCAAGTTAACTGTCAAGAGAAGAGGTTTTAGGACAAATTACTATGACAAACAACATTAAATCAGTAGGGACACATGATATTGCCTCAGGACTAGTAGAGAAACCCAGTTATGAAATTGCCGAAATATTAATTATGGTTTGTAACTTACTGCCTAAATCAGTCTCAATGCCAAAGGAATGTAAGCTGGCAATGTAAACTGATAACAGTTTTTAGAAAGGCCTCTAGCAATGGTTCTAGGAAGTGTAGATGAGTAAATCTTTCTCTACTGCAAGACAACATAATAGATGCTATAATAAAAAATGGTATCAGTAGATGCACATGTAAACATGATATAATGCAAAGATCAATACATCTTTGGTGAAGAAAAGTCATGCTTCACAAATCTATTACTGTTATTGAAGGAGAAAATTATAATATTGATCAATTGATATTGAATAATTAAATTTTTTTAAAAAGAAAATTTGCCTCATTAAAGGGGATTACCAACAATATGGAATGATTATTGAATAGATTCATAGCTGGTTAAGTTAGTTGGTTAAGTTTGTTAGGCTAAATAAATGAATAGTTGTACAATGGTGGGACATTACCATTCACATTGAAAATTTTGTAAAAGGTGTGCAGTTTGCAACTGTTAGAAAAACATTCAGTATATAAAATCAAAAGGTACTTATAAAGAGCTATAGAATGATCCCATGACACTTGAGTAACTGGGTAATAAAACGTCTGCTGATATTTAGAGTTGGCATAAAGACATTTATATAAGGAAACCCAATTCCAATTGTACATACCCATTACTTTTTAACAAAACCACATATATGGAAATCATGTTTTGTCTAACACAGGAAAGCATGCACCATCAGTCCTGTGAATTATATATGTTAGGTTCCAATAGAAAAAAGGAAATATAAATCACGACTAACTTACAGAAATAGAAGTCCTGTCAGGTTTTTGTGGACTACATAATTATATTCTGGTGTCTTATTAAAACATCTTCCAACATTAAGTAGTTACAAAGAATTCAGTTTGGGAGAAATTGAGGTAATATAAATGTCCCTGACTTTATTGTATGTCACACCTTCCAGATCTCTATCCAATTTACCTTCAAAATTAACATAGAATTGTTTTCCTGTTTAAAGCTCATTTCTAAGAATGAAAAGATGTATTGTGCATTGCCCAGTGTCGTATTTCATAGAATCAGATTCATGTTGGTATATATAAAACTAGGTAGTACACTTTATAGCTGGTCTTGAAATTTGCCTCAATTTGCATATGCCATGTCATAGCCTTCTGTTTATACATATAGATATCTTACTACCATCCTACATATATTGTATACTCCCTAGCTGGGATTCATCTGACCTCTACAAGGTAGATCTCTAAGACAGTTTGAATGAACCGTCCCTTAGAGGTACCTATTTCTTTGTAAAGGTTACATAGAAATACTTGCTCTGTGTAGATGTCTACACTGTGGACATCAAAGCTATGATGCTATGAAAGAGTGTATGAGTCCTGCCACGTGTACCGTAATTTCTTCCCAGGGCTGTGAAGCTGACTTACTGTTGCTACAAAGAGATGGACTCTCATCTCATTTTAAATGCCATCAGAAATGTTTTTTATTCCTCAGTGAACACTGCTAAGCTTCCTTTCACTTTTAAGATAGGTTTCTTGTTTGTTTGGTCTTTTCAAAGCAGTGTACAAATATTACTGAAAGGATGGCTAGATTCCACTTTTTTGATTGATTTTTAACTGAGAAAATAAAGCTTCAAATTAGTGTGCAAGAGGGATATAGACCTGGACTTATGCCTACACACCTGTGTGTGTTTGTTATAGGCACTCTGTTGAGATTCACAAGGGCACATTGCTGGCTCATGGTCAATTTGTCCACCAGCACTCCCAGGTCCTTCTCAGGAAAGCCCCTTTCCAACAGGTCAACCCCCACCTGTTCTGGTGCATAGGCTTGTTGCAGTACCTTACAGCTGCTCTTGTTGAATTTCATCAGGTTCCCCTCAGCCCAGCTCTCCAGCCTGTCCAGATCTCACTGAATGGCAGCACAGTCTTCTGGTGTATCAGCCACTCCCTCCAGTTTTGTGTCATTAGCAAACTTGCTGAGGTTACACTCTGTCCCTTCGTCCACGTCATTGATGAATATGTTGAACAGGACTGAACCCAGCACTGACCCCTGGGGAACACTGCTAGTTACCAGTCTCCAAACAGACTCTGCCCTGGTGATCATGACACTCCAAGCTCTGCTGTTCCGCCAGTTCTCAATCCACCTCACTGTCCATTCGTCTAACCCACACTTCCTAAGTTTACCTACAAGGATGTTATGGGAGACAGTACCAAAAGCCTTGCTGAAGTCAAGATAAACAACATCCATTCCTCTTTCTTCATCTACGCAGCCAGTCACACCATCATAGAAGGCTATCAGGTCGGTCAAGCATGACCTTGCCTTGGTGAATCCATGTTGACTAATTCTGATAACCTGTGTGGTATGATATCTTCATGTGCTTGCCAAGATTATATACAGATAAGTGTTCACTTTAACTGTGGTTGTTAATGAGCCTCTTCTGATTATAAATTTTACTAATAAAATGGGAAAAACACTTGTCTGTCCCACCCAAAAATGGCATTGGAAAAGAAGCAGTAGAAACTTGTTGGAAGATAAGTGATATTATCATGTAAATGGAACAGCTGCTCAGAAATCTTAGACTGCTTTCAGGCACACAATGTGTAGGTAAATAAAAAATAATAAATTTAATAAATGTTTATGCTGCATGAAACGTAAAGATTTTTTTTCTCAAATCACTATGATTATTAATTCTCACCTAGAGTTTATAATGTTTTTCTGTTAGACTATTTTCCTTTATTTATATAGAAAGGCAGTGATTGTATTTTGAATTATTTGTGAAAGCAGGTAAAAATATAATGCTGTCAGGGTATTTTTTCTGTTGTTATTGTTCTAGATAAGTGCTCAGTTAGAACCTGCAACAAATGAAAAATTTCTGTGTGTTTTGATGAACACAACTTGACACTCCTACGTGTCCATTGATTCATCAGCTATGTTAAATCTGTCAAAGTGAAATCTGAAAAGATGTATTTTTCAGTGGGTAATTCCAGTCATGCCACCTGTTCTATATGATTTTGCAACTATATGCCTTCAAAAGTCAATGCTGTTGCATAAACTCCTAGTGTAATAATATAAGATACTGGAAAGAAGGCCAGACATTTAGAGCTAAAATATGTGTTTCATAATGCTACCTTTTTCTTTGAATTTTTTGTATACTTTCTAATTCTCTCTTTGACAGCCCCATTGTGTACATTCATCTCAACAGTCCTTTAAATAGGTCTTCCCAAATACTGATCTTATACACACGCATACGTTTGGTGTTCTATTGATTTATTATCTCCTGTATATTTTGCGTTTAATAGATAGAAAATAGTGCTTATCATTTTCCCTAAATTTTTCTGAATGCTACATAATTTATATTTTATAGTCTTCTATTAAATGTATTACATTTTTGAAAAGTTCTAAAGAGTGTTTCTGAGACGTGAGAACTGAAAATGATGTTGTAACTCTATAGTACTGAGCTGAATTGCCTGCTTCTTGATAATTCCTTCATAAAAGCACAAAAAGTTCTAGGCCCATCCTCACCAAAGAAAAATTATTTAAGGAATTGGATAGAACACAGGAAACAGACTTGTTCAGATGTGCAGTAGACTAGAGAATCACATGAAAATTTCCTAACCTGTAAAGATTGCTGTTTAATACTACAGTTTCACAAAGAATTGAAGATTCATGAAAAGCTACTTTTTAATTTTCCTTTGGAATTACTTCTGAGTGCTAACATGCATTTTTACACCATAACTTGAATAATCAGGTCCTTGAAACAAGAATTTGTGTGTGACATGGAGATATTCTGAACAGGTCAATATTATAGTCCCCCTACTCAACCAAATAAACACTTCAGAAATTATCCTGACCTAGTGGTGATCTATACCTTAGAGAGATCTGACCCATAGTGTTAGCTGTAATGCTGTAAATCCTGATTCAAAGATATTCAGGGAATATAAGCTATACCCCTGGAAAGAAGGGGCTGAAGAGGGGCTTTTTTTCTGTTCCTTTGATTTGTAGGCTGAGAGATTTCATTCATTAAATTTGCATCAATACTTTTTGCTGCTGGTTGACTATAATTTGCAAATTATGACATCATTGTTGAAAGTGTTAGGGAGATTGGAGCTTTTTGAAAAGAATTTTTAAATTAAGTAACACCTAAATATATATAAATGAAAATGGTTTTTATTTCCTTTTTTCATACTATTCTTTCCTTTCTGGTGTGTCTCACAATGCAACAGATGTTTTGCATGATCATGCTGCAAAGGAAAAATACATGAAAAAAAAAAAAACCAACAAAACCCAGTTTTTCTACATCTTTCCCCAGCAGGCCTTCTAATTGCTTTCATGAGGCACTAATTAAAAATGAGCCTTTTTTTCAGCATCAGATATGTGTTTTTTGTTGATATTCTTACCAGAGTAATGGATAGCTATGCTCTTCTAAGCCGCTCTTCAGCTGACATTTAAAGTAGAGGCAATTCCTATTTATGTCAACTACCATTGCCAGTCACGTGGGAATAAATGAGAGACACTTGTTATTAGGCAGAATGAGTATGCTGCTGCTAATACTTTAAGCTGCAGTGCAGAATACTGTTAGCCTCTTCTTGTTGAATGCAGAAAACAATTTATTATCAGTATAGTACCATAGGAAAGAAGGCATTAGGAAAAGTAGTTGCACTGGATTTCAACCACTAAAGACAGCTAAGTCCATTGGCTTTTGGGATACTAGTAGAGTAGTCACTAAGATATTTATGATGTTTAAAAATATGTCTCATTTTCAGGCATTAATGAATTATAGAGCATATCTGTTTAGTCTGTATATCATACATAGGAATGATACAGTATAATAACCTAAAATACAGATAGTTTGAAACCCTAGAATATTAATGGAATAAATAGGCATTTATCTAATTAGAAAATCAGAAAGGAGTTATAATTATCTTTAATTTTTTCCTTTTGTAGATCAGAATAGAAATGGAGCTGTGGGTTGACTTCTAAGAAAGGGCTGGTCTTTTCTGTACAAGAGAGTGACAATTTTAAAAATTTTTTGCTGTGTCTTGCATGTTTGTAGACCAGTTCCAATAACAGTGTAGATATAATTAGCGCTCACTTTCCCCACATTATTTAATGCCTGTTTTATAAAACACAGTAACCATCAATAGGCTGAATGCCAGTGAGTTGTGTTTAATGGGAATGATCCCGTTAAAGCTTACACAAGTTGTTGGTGCCATGAAGGACACGGGAGAAGGTAAGTCCTGACCTAACTGTCAAAACTGGCCAAAGCTGACTGAGGTACATTTTGTATCAACAGTCTTCTGTGGGGTCTTTAATAAGCAGGTCACACCAAGAAGATCTTATGGCTTCTTCTCCACACCGTCTGCGTCTATCTCTGTGAGCCAGGATCTGTGCACAATGCTTAGTGGATAGTACAGCCTTCTCCAGGTTTTCATTATCTTATGCGGGCCTAGTCCTACAGGAAATGAAACCTGGAAAGAAATGTGTATGAAAAGATTCCTTAGAAACATTATGGGAAGAAGGCAGGTGTTTTTAAAAATAGCATCATATTTTTTCCTACCCATCTTTAATTAGAGCTAGAGAAAATGATGAACAACAGCACACAAATTGTCACTAGATAATTATCAGCTTAATTCAACTAGTAGAAGTTACAGTTTATCATGTTTCTTTTATGCCTGGGTGATAGGGAGATTCATAGATCAATGTATCGATAGACAGATAATGCATCACTGAATGATGGAAAGTTTGGCAGGAAGCAAGACTAGGAGAAAATGAAATTACAATTTATAAATATTAGAGGCACTGATTTTATTTTGTATGAGGGAAGCAGATTAATGTTACTATTGAAGTCAGATAGGAATTTATCTTCTTCTCATATTTCACACCAAAACAATGAAGTATAATTTTGTTTTTTCCAAGTAAACACGATTTTGCTATTAGGAGGCTGGCAGCTGCATGCTGATCCAGCAGTACAGGGGCTCAGTCTCACCATGGCCTGAGCTGGGTGTCATTGGTTTAACCCCTGCACCGGGGCCAGTGACTGCTGCCTCCCCTGCTCCAGCCTCAGCTCTGGGGGTGACAGAGGGTGACACCCCTCCCCACATCAGTCACTGCCTTACAAACCATAGTCCTTTGTGAGCGTGGGGCTGGGGCGACTGGGGGGTTGTCACCCTGGAGAAAGTGAGTGGATGGTAGGAAGAGATTTTTCGTTTGTTTTGCTGTTACATTTTAAACTTTTGTATTCTTCAGACTTATTTGCACTAATCTGGATCATGAGTGTTAGTGTTACTAACTGGACCAGCAATATCCATTTACTGATTTTGATGAGACTACTAAAACATTAACTGGACTAACAAAAAATTCTTAGCTCCAGCTCCCTGTATAGGATTTTCTCCCTTTTGCCCATAGCAAGGTTCTGAGTGTGATGCATCCAATGAAACTGAAAGCTATGAAAGAACAGAAGAATTAATAAGAAATGCATTTTGGCCATTATTGTGTTGTTAGTGGGTATCATCTAGCTATTGTCAACATATGTTTAGAGGAAATAAGAAACTTCAGGATAGAAGAACTGTTAAAATTCTTCATAATAGCAATGTTCCCTAGATGTAGTGTGTTAGCATGAGATTAAAGTTAGAGTGCAAATTATCCTTCATCTATCCATTATAGTATTTATTTATGGTGAGATCAACTGTTCAATCCAACATGGGCTTCATATTCCCATTCAGTCTTAAAACAAATCTTTTTTTTCTTTCTGCCAGAGGATTTTCTCCGTTTTTTCACTTTCAGCATTTAGTCGAACAAAGAGCACTGTATGCAGCCAGCATCTGCAAATATATCATGGTATTGTCTACCATAGGCAGGGGGCCTTAAGCAGCGGGGCATTACCTGTGTTAGTAAGAGCTGACACAAACTACTGATTCTCACTGACTTTACACTCCCTGCTGGAAAGCTATTATGTAGCTTCCTACATCAGCAGTTCTCAATGAATCATAACAAGTATATTTAGCTACCTATGACAACAGTAACTACAAGGATTGTGGCAACTTTGCTACTTTCTCAGTAGCAAAATAGGGAGTTAGTGCAAGCAAGTCCTTGCTTATTTCTCAACTCAGTAGGCAATAAAATAAAGACCAAGAGATTGTAAAAGTAACATGAAGATACAGGGCCCAGCCAAATTTGAAATATGTTTTATGGCATTATGTTGAATTATGTTTGAGTTCTGTTTTATTTTCCCATTCTTCTATAGATCAGACAATATACATGCATATTTACACAATTGTAATAAATTTATTTTAATAAATTATACTGCTTAAACCACCAAAATTACAAATCTTTACTGAGAAAATTATGAGATGACAGTGTAGCTGCCTTCTTCACCTTAAAAAAAAGAAAAAAAGTGTTTTCTTAATTCTGCTGAATGAATTTCTTCCAACATAACCAACTGCATTGATTCAAAATTTAAAATGTACCTTAAGTGGTGGTTGCCTGCATGTACAGACCAGTTGAAAAATAAGTTAAAATTGTTACAAGTAATTTACTGAAGTACTAAATAGGAAGTTCTTTCCACTTTTTTTTTTTTTCTCTAAAATGAGTCTTTATTGGTTGTGTTCTTTTGAATAGTGCTATAAAATGAACTTCAGTCAAAATTCTAATATTAGGTTGTCCAAATTAGGTGATTATAATTTGTTGTCACTATAGGCGCTGTTACAGCAAAATATTATTAGTGAAAGTGGAGAACCATAAATTTAAAGAATAATGTAGGTCTGCCTTAAAATAAATGTAGACTTTTTTTCATTAACAGCCTATAGCCTGGATCTCTTGAAGCAACTCTTTTACATGCTATCATATACCTTATAGAAGAGGAAATATTATCATCAACAGAAAAACATATGAAAATATGCTGTAGTTCTAACTTTCAACAAAACAGGCGAAGCAACTACACTGATATTTCTGGATACTACTTGAAAATTCTAAGCAACAGACTGTGCAAGCACATCAGAATCTAACCAGACTCTTGTTCACATTGCATGTGTGTTCCAGTTCAGGCTGAAGTTTTTCAAAGGAGATGGTCACTTATTCACTAAATTATATCAAATTGTGTAACAGCAGCATACTCAATTCTGAGATGAAGGAGTGTGGTGCATACTGCTACTAGAAATGAAACAAACAGCTGTTTAATGAGGGTTTGTTTTGCAGCACCTGTTTCTGATCCTCAAAGTAAATGGAAAAATTGGGCTAATGGTTTTGTTTATCAGCCACTTTCCAGTTGTTTATGTCTGTTCTGAAAATAATGAACTTCTAAGGGACTGATAGGCATGATAACACAGCTACAAAACATATGCTGAAAAAAAAAAAAAAGGGAAAAAATGTCTTGTGAGATTTCTTTTGGTTTAGATCACCTCCCACATTAAGCATTCTATTTGAAAATGATTCACCTTTTCAGAATTAATATACTTTGATAGAAGATAACAGTTGCTTGCAAATAACTCTACCAACTACACTATCATAAATCGGGTACAGTAAATACAACAACAACAAAGTAATTACTGTCTTTGTTTTAAAGCAACAAAAGCAGTCGGAAACTTTTCCCTGGATTATATAACCCTGTTAATGAACACCTCATGTCCCTCAACTACCCCAATTCACACAGTAAAGCCAGAATAAAGAGGACTAATGAAACCGAACTTTGCAGCAAGACATCCACAGTCAGAGCGTGGCTCTTATTTACTTCTGTCTGTGAACAAGGACAGTCACTGCAGGTCTGTAAAAGCGGATCTAAGAGACCATCCAGTAGCCACCGATCTCTGACATGTTTGTAAGCAGATCAGAGACACTGCTGTTTTCTTGATTGTGAACAGAAGACCAGTGCTACTTCTTCTACATGTCAAAACAGGCTTGCCAACAGTCTTTTCCACTGAAGTGTTCTTCCAGGTATGAGCTTGGTGGAAAGATCGAATAAGAGTCACAAACATGGAAATGTAGGCACATATGTACAACAATTTTACCTTTTTTTTATCCCTAATGTGGAAAAGCTGCTGAGGTTAAACCATTCATGTCAACTATTCCTGTTTCTTTAATTTGGAAAGCAACTGTTCAATTCCAGTAAATCTATTTTTACGAGGATATAATGTGTACTTGGAGCATCCCATATTAGGTAGATATTTTCCTTGGTTGAGTAACATCAGTGTTTTTGTAAGGATGTATTTTAATTGTTGTTGTTTGTTTGCTTTTACTAAAAGTTTTTTATATCTAAAATACAAATGCAGTGTTGATGCAACTAGTACAAACTGGTGTGTGACTTGTTTTAAGGAAGCAATGATGACCAGGAGAGCTTCCTGTTTTCCATTACCTTGATTCAGGCCCTAGATAGATGCTTAGAATAAGATTTTGAAAGTGTTTGGCTGTTTGCTATTGGCATAATATTTTTTCCTTTTAACCTTAGCAGTCCTACACAATTTAATTTGATGGGAATATAGGTGGGTCAAAAATCTTGGACTATAATTATTAATTTTGAGCTCTTCTATTGTTTTGAAAATATTTTACAATTATTACAATTGCTTTAAAATTCATGTCCCTTCAAATGCAGAAAGGAATAGTTCATCTTCTCATAGCAGATATGTCTGATTCTTTTTATAACTTCAAGGAATATAGTGGCATGAGTTATTTTCTACACAAAAATATCTGACTTAATCATGGGTGACTCATATCCATTCCAAAATAACATAATAAATGTTTATAGGACTTGATGTTACTTTGAGCTGCTGCATGTAGTTGCAGATCATCCACTGATTAAATTTAGAAATGAAACAAAACAAAATCCTAAATGTTACCCTTTCTTTTTTTCCCTTTTCGGATCAGATGTTATACAATAATCTAGGATTCAAGAATATATACATATGCTGATTTTCAGGACAATTAAGAGTATTATATGCAGTGTACTTACTGAAACAGACATACTATAATTATTTTAAGTTATTGAGCTTTTCTGTTTAAATTGAATGGTATCATTCATTGCAGGGCTGTTGCGGAAAAACTAAAAATGAACAGAAATAACTATTTTATAAAGAAAATGGCAAATAAAAAATAGTAAAATAATTTTTTTTTCTAGATTTTGCCTTTTTTCTGTCCTATATTCCCACACTCCTTACCTTTTATTTAATGTTTTTCTCATATAGTCATGAGAAGACTTCATGAAAAGCTAAAAGTATCCAAATATCACTAAATAAATTATGTTAGTTTTCTCTACATTTCCATTTATTAACTTTCTGTTATTTTTTTTCCCCGATTGTTTTCTCTAGCATCTAAGGAAAATATTTAAAACCTCTTCTGGAGGAGCAGTTGGAACTGATCATTCAGCTCTGTTCAGAATCTTTCATGTTTACGTTCTTAATAATGAAAAAGCTCTACTATTGACATAATATTTTCCTTGAAAAATTATATAAAAATAATATATGAAATCATAAAGGTCTGTGCATTAGTCACCTGAGTGACGGAACTTAGGAAGCATAGTGCCCAGAATAGGAAGTTCTATAAACAAAATGTGGTGATGATTTTTTTTTCAAAGAATATAAATAATAAATAAACAAACTAACAAAACTGCTTTTACTCTTTAATTCTCTTTTGTAAGTTTCCTTTTGCTATTTATAAATATTTTTTCTGTGCATAAGACAATATTATAATAAACCAGCTATAAAAATGCATATGAACATGTGTGGACCAACTACCCTATTTTTATCACTTGAATGAAAGTAGTATTGCTGATACAGTGAAAAAATTGAAATTATTCCAATGTAAAATGTTCATCTGTACATTTAAAACACTGGGGGGGAGGGAGAGGGGGAACCTGGAACCATTTCCAGCAGTGTCCTCTAACAATAATGTATTTCTCCAGTAACAAGTTGTTATTCAGTGACCTCTAAGAGAAAAACAGGGCTCACAATGTGCTGGGAATGTCAATCCTGATTGATCAACTTTTTTCCTCCTTGATGGGTTCAAAAGTTTGATAATATTAATTATTTAAAACTCTGAAGTGCTTAGTGAGCTATTATCATCCTTTGTTTTTATATTAAATGTACAGAACAAATGACAGTGGAAGTAATTGGAAAATCTGAGGTTTAGACCTCAGGAAAGTCATTTAACCTTTCACAATGAGGATTTTTTGACCTCTTGACCTGAAGAGACATATTTAGTTCCTTCTCTAGCTTAATCCAATTAGTAGCTTAATTGTCAGTTCAGCCCAAACAACAATTATTTTCAGCCATCTGCTTTTAGCACGTAGTAGTTGAACCTGTCTTATATGCTCTGTGTATCCTCTTATATCCTATATATCTTATATGTGCTTAAATCCTCTGAAGGGTGTGGGGTCAAATCCATGTTTCCTTTTGTGGTGCACAGAACTTAGGAGAATGATAGTGCTTCCCCACAGAAGAATGAAGCAGGCTGGTGCACTTGCATTTTACTGTGCCTGTCCTAGGTAAGTGCTTCAGCCTCAATATGATCTTCTGAAAGAGGCCTGAGTACCTGGATAATTTTACTTTCCTACTTCAGCAGCTATAGCTATGGACGTTAAAATAAACTGCTTTGTGTTGGCCCTAAAATAAATGTGCTGTAGCAGTTGGAGATCTTTCTTTAAATATACCATCATAAGAGCTTGTCAAAATATGGTGCTTCAATCAATTATGCATTAAATCCAACAATAAAGTGGGTAGTTCTAGGAATGCATTTACTCCACATGACTGGGCATATTGCCTACTGAGTTGCAGCGTTTTTGTATTTTCCAAACACTGTCAAGAGATTACAATCAGTCTGGTACAGAGAAACTTGCTGTTAGTACGGACCATAGTACTCCTTTGTGGCACTACCGTTTTCAGCTTATTTTCAAGTCATATGTCTGTCTCCAGTACAAAGTTTATTAAAAACACTTCATCAGTTACACAGTTATCTTTCTGCCTGAGGATACTGCAACATTGGAGTACCATAAGGAAGAAGAAAAAAAATGTGTAAAAGCATTAAGCTGAGCTGCCTCAGGAGAAAACCTTTGCCTTTGAAGATGAACCTAACCATTTTAAGGAAGAGTTAAATGGCTATATGAAAATTGCTGGTAAAATATGAAGGTATGAGAAAGAGTCCTTAATATCCAAAGCATTTTAAAATCCTAGAATCATAGAATGGTTTGGGTTGGAAGGGACCTTTAAAAATTTCTAGTCCAACCCCCCTGCTGTGGGCAGGGACATCATTCACCTTTATTAAATCACTCTTATAAAGTATTGGTAATTTGCATGTTCACAATGCAAACAAGGAATTTTCAAGTCTAAGAGAAAGAGAAAACAAAACATACTCAAAACAAAAAATTTCTGGCCAAGAATCCAGTGACAGTTAGAACCTGCCTAACCACCATCTGAAGACAGTAACTGAAAGCACCTATTTTGTGCGACTGCAGTCACTTCATAAATGACCTATGCAACTACAGCATGGGAGAGCAGAAATTCGGATGTGCTTTGCAAAGCAAAATTGCATTGTAAGACTGATATTTCCCAATGTTTATCAAAGGACAGCCTAGCAATTTTGTGTGTTTGATGTTTGTCTGTAGTCACTGGGAATTGCTGAAGTTATTGTTAAGTAAGGGATACACTACTGACTGATCATTAGTAACATATCACTTAGACTGCTTAATCAATGGTTTCATTTATCTTATTTTTTCTGGGCAAAAGTTGCTTATAACAGCATAGGGTAATGAATATTCAAACACTTGAGTCATTTTGTTTTGTTGTTCAATAGCCATGGATTATCACATGGGGGAGAGGAAAGCATGATAAAATAACGTGACAAGCAATGAATGGTGATTGTCAGTGAAAGCCAGCATTGTTTTGTCATTGCGTAAAATGCCCCAGATTTTCCTATTTTCTTTATGTCACGTGGCACTCCAAATTAGTTGATACCATACTGGTGTGACTTTAGGATGATTCCAGTATAGGGCAACTGCTTGAAATACATACATTGGCTGAGATATCTGTTCCTTTGTAGTTAGATCTTTGTCATGAATTTGACATGACAATTGAGATTTGAAAAAGGCTGGTTACTTGCTGGCTGCTAAGGCCATTGCAAACTAGCTTAAATAAAGTATATTATGAATGTTATAGTTAGACTGCAACCAGTGCAACAAACAGGGCTGGGAGAAAAAATTCATGCACTCATATCACAAACGTTCAAGTATTTTTTCATTGTTTCAGAAAAGCCTGTTCGTTGAAAGTAACATTACTGTTGAAACACACTGAAGTATTATATACTCTGCTTCACTGAACAAGATCCAACAGTGATAGTAATTCACTGTATTCAAACTACAACTTTGATTCCTTCCATAAATAAATTATTAGAACTATGACTTTATGAGAAACAATATTTTGCACTATGCCTAGTTCCAAAGCCTGAAGGAAGAAAGCTTTTTGTAAAATCCTTTACCACAGATGTTTCAACATTAGATAGTATTTAAAAATTTACTATCTTAACTACTGAGAAAAAATTCAATAGTTTTATTTTACAATTAGTCTGGCCTCTTTCATCACATCATGTATGAACTATCTGATGCTAAAAAGCTAATAACATTTGCAATCGGGGAAAATTTCAAAGATTGCAGCTGGCATATTTATTAGGCTTAAATATTAGGGAACGACCTTGTATATGTATTCTGAAATTGAATATCTGTGAGACATGGTTTAAGGTAATAGTACATAATCAATGCTTGGAATCACACATATAAGCATTAAGACCTGACCAAATTAATAACAGAATACATCGGCTGAAAGTTGCATTTTATCTTGCAGTGTTAAATGGTTTAGTATTTTACCTTTTAAAAGTAAAATGTAGTTCAAAATTTACAACTTCTGTTGGACAGATTTGTAATGGCTTTCAAATAGTAATCATAAAAGACAGTTAACATGTTAGTGAGTTTTTCTTCCATTAAAATAAGTACTTTTTATCACTGCCAATACACAGCAATTTATACAAAGGCCTGAAAAGGTGACAGATTATTTGGACGTATGTAGCTATATAAAAGGGACAATTTTTTTTTTTCATTAAGTTTATATTGATGGATTTGACCTTTCTAGGAAAAGTCACAAACATTAAAGAATCTTCGCTGATACTTGTCTTGCAACAGCACATTGACTGTATAGTGCAACCCTGGCATAAATGTCACAGTTAGAAAATATATGTTCTAACAATAATGAGATCTATTGCTGTCAAAGGCAGGCACTTCAAATACATTTAAACATAAAATCGTGTGTGAGTGTCTGCTTTCATTCATCTGGTGACCTGCATTTAGTGTATTTGCTGTAGAGAGGGACTTTGTATGTAGATATTATTTGGCACTCACTGATTAAAAGCAAAGGGGAAGCAATACTGTTACTGTGACCAGTGGAACCTAATAATCTTCATATTTACATTAGGATTTTATCATTAATATCTTCACAGGCATGTTGTTTCTATCAGATACCTCAGGGTCAACTATCTGATTTAAAATTGGAGAATTGTATAGATCAAACTTACCTAAATTTCAAGGATACCACATACCCATATGTAAGTTGTAGTTTAATGTGCAATTTTTAATCATTTTTCTTACTTAACCAATATCTTTCTGTCTGTATAGCTTGCCATTTTGTACCTTTTCATATCCTCTTTTCATCCATCAGGTGATTAGATATATTGAGGAATCCTTAGCTAATCTTTACATAAGCAGATTAACAAAACAATATACAAACATTCTGTAATAAATACCAGATTTCTTATGATTATAGTTGTAATAGTAGACTTTAAAAGATGTCCCATGGTTTTATATTCAAAATCTTGTGTATGGGCAAAGAGAAAGCTCATCTTACATATATATATATGCAGAAAGTGAAGAATTTATTGTTAGTATAACTGAAATCTTAGCATTAATCTAATCATTATTAGTCTAGATCTAACTATTACAGAAAAAGAAAAGGTAATAATACTGTTTAAACTGTTATACACATACTTCTTATTTTCTACCCCTTTTCCTGGTGTTATGCTCACCCTTCCCTTTCTCCTCTTGACCCTAAAGTTAGAGTGCTTTCATCCTGGTGTTGTTGGCAGGGGTGTTACAGTGAATTGTCAGCATCTGGAGTCCTTCACTGGGGGAATATGATGTTTGTGCTGATGGTGTTCTCTTCCTTACTCTAGGATCTACTTGTGGTCATTTTTATATGTTTACTATCAACACACATGTTTGTACCGTATAAAGATGGTAACCAGGTGAAATGAAGCTGCAGGCAGATCCAGAGAAGTTCAAACAGAGCAAGCCTCATGAACCTCAGTCCTGAGGAAAATCCAGTATAAAGTTTTTTGCCTGTTTCTGGGGATGGAAATGCTGTATGACAGAACTACATAGTTACAATAGGAAGACAGTAGATGCCAGGACTTAACAAAAGGGAAAAAAAGAAAAAAGAAAAAACAACAGCAATAAAACAACCCCAAATACACACACCAACAAAAATAATGAAATTTGGAAAAGAAATGATGATGTGATTTTGTGAAAATAGAGAGTAATTTACAAAATAAACTTGTTATTTTGAATAGCTGTTGAAAATGAAGTCCCAAAAGATTCAGTAACTCATTTGTGAGAATTTGCTTCTATCTAAAGTTATTTGTAGCTAGAAAGTTTAGATTTGCCTAATCATATAATGGCATCTAGTTTCATGGAAAAAAATGTATAATGACTCTGATTTTTCATTTTCAAGAGAAATATTAATTATGAGAGAGTATGTTAGTGAATATATTAATGTATATCATTATCAAGGTCCAACATGCTCTATTTTGGATAGATTTATTTTTTACGGGTGTGGGGGTTTTGTTTGTTTGATTTTGTTTGTTTGTTTTGTTTTACTTTCCCTTGCTAAATCTGGAAAATTCCTCAGATTAATCAGGTTACTTTCTCACCATCTAATATACCTGGATTTTTTTTTTAACTGCATTCCACCCTGTCTTTGTTGCAGTCACTGATAAACTACATTTGAAGTTAAATAAAACAAACAAACAAACAAAAAAAGATAATGACAGCCTTTAAATATTACCATAATACATAGAAATGTTTGGATAATGTCATAGAGTTTTACAGGAGTTTAATGTGATTTAAGAGTAATTGGGTTTATTTTTAGTTGGTTGGTTGGTTGGGGTTTTTTCTTTGTTTTATTATTTTACATCTTTGGTAATTCTTATATGTATCTTAACTTTTTTGTATGGTAATTTGACCAGTTAAATATTCTCATGGATACAAAGTGTCTTTCAACAAGTGATCTTTGTTGATTTGCATTCCTATTGTTTGTAAGCTTTATTAGAAGACTATTTTCGTAGTTTGCATAGCTTCTATGCATGTCAAATTATTACAGAGGTGACTGTATAAAATGAAGTGGATGATACAATGCATTTCATTCTTGCTTTAGTAGTGGTACATCGCTTCCTTGTGTCAATGCCTCTTTAAGAAGTAAATTGCTAGGTGGAGAGTCTTCTCAGCATGTGAAGATTAATAAAACTAATAAAACTAATAAAACTATTCAGTTTATGGCACTGTAGATTGCATTCACTGGAGAAAGAAACATATATTTAGCAGATGCCCTCAGGTAGAAATGTTCATCTGAAACCTGACAGGTTTTAAAGTTTCAAGTGTAGGAGTATTTACCACTACATAAATTATAATGTATGTTGCATACCCACAGTTTTCATTGCTGTTATAGTCCAAGATGAAAGCATGTTTCTGCTGTATATGTCGTAGTTTTCCTCCCTATTAATCCCCCCAAATATATTTTTTTATTGTAAGCAATATTATTCTTACAGCTGTTATTCATGACAGACTCCAGCTTCGATGAGATTATTTTACAGGCTGCTTATCCCTTCCTTGTTTTGGAAGAAGTCTAGTGTTACTATGTGCAGAACTTCTAAATCTAAGGTATTGTTCTTTCATATCTATCCTCTCACTGGCTGCATCAAAATAAAGAAGTTTTCTCAAACTAAAACATCATACGCATTAGATACACCCTTAAGGCTAGATTATGTCATTTTCTCTACCAAGAGTCACTAATTTAAGTGCATCTTTCTAATATACTAATATCACTGCACATTAATGACCTATCTCTGACACCACATACCTGATCCTGCCATCCTTTTACCCTGAGTAAAAGAGAATGAGGTTAATGAAAGATAAATCTCTTTCAGCAAACTCCATTCCTTCTTCTTGTACAGTAACAAGCGTGGAATCTCCATTCCTCTATAAAACTCCATCAGGAATAAATAATTAAGAACACCTTTTCCCATTATGTTTTCCCACTGTATCTAGCATCTGAGAGGTTCTTTTTATGATTTTTATGATTACATTTGAGTAGCTGAAGAGAAAAAAGGAGGCGAGAGGAGGAAGTAAAAAAACCCAACCCAACAACCCATAAAACCAACAACCAAACAAAAGAACCAAACACTGAATCTTGAAAGTTTTTCCATTTAAACATAGTGAAGTGCATACATGTGTTTAAGAACATGAAGGCAGGCATAGCTTTTTCCTTTGAGGCTCTCTGCAGAATGCCCCATACACTATACATACCCGATTCTCTTTCTTGTCCATTCATCATAGTATGTTGCTGAGCAGGATGGCTGAATGCTCACTTTCAAAAGCATCTCTTTTTTCTTTTTCTTTCTTTTTTTTTTTTTTTTTCATGGAAAACCTCTTCTAGAAACCTTTTCTTCTTAGGCCACTTGGGATCTTTTCTGATGAAGAAAGTGCCTCCAAGCAAATGACACACAAACTCTGAGACGCAGATCTCCCCCAGAGGCCTCTGCTTTGACTTTGACGTCGGCATACACGGTTTGTATACAAGACCTCTGAGAACTTTGTGTGACCTTGAAAAAAAACCAAAGCACGTGTCCCTCATACACATCTTCTTTCTTACCTTTCACCAAAGACAAAATGTAAAATCTTCTCCCCTTCATTCTGTACTTGTCAATAACTAAAACACAGAAAACCCAAGAAAGCAACAGCAAATGTAGTGGGAGGGAATGTATCAGGAGCAGGCAGAAGGTGGGCTGGAGTGATGGAGAGTGATGATGATTTGAAAGAGAGGGAATGGTAAGGAAAGATACAAGTACTGAGATCATGTTTAATGTTGCTTTTAGAGATCTGTTTTCTTACTAGAAATGAAAAAAACGAGGTGCTATGACTTTGCACAGATTTTATTATTTTGGTAATTTACATACTGTCCTGGGTTTGGCTGGGACAGAGTTAATTTTCTTCTTAGTAGCTGGTGTACTGGTGTGTTTTGGATTTAGGATGAGATTAATGTTGATAATACACTGATGTTTTAGCTGTTGTTAAGCAGCGCTTACACTGGTCAAGGTCTTTTCCAGCATCCCATGCTCTGCCAGGTGCACAAGAAGCTGGGAGGTGACACAGCCGGGACAGCTGACCATAACTGGCCAAAGTGATATTCCACATCATATGACATCATGCTCGGTATATAAAGTGTGGGGAGTTGGCCAGGGCGCAATGGTCTCTGCTCGAGGACTGGCTGGGTGTTGGTTGGTGGGTGGTGAACTGTTGTATCACTTGTTTTTTCTTTTTTTCTGCACTCTCTCTCCCATCCCCCACCTTGTTTTCCTTTTCATTACCTATTATTTTTATTGTTGTTGTTGCTGCTGTTGTTGTTGTTTTAATTATTAAGTTGTTCGTATTTCAGCTCACAAGTTTTCTTATTTTTGCTCTTTAGATTCCCTCCCCATCTCACCAGGGGCGGAGGGTGAGTGAGCAGCTGTGTGGTGCTTGGTTGCTGACCAGGGCTAAACCACGACACATACACTACAGAGTGACTTTTTAACATGCTGTCTTTCTCACCGCACTCATTATGTCTCAAAAAGTGTTACCTGGGACAGAAATTAGCATCAGTTTATATGCCCTCCTGCTCAAGCAGGACCTCAGTTCTGGGTACAAGAACAATAGCAAGCATCCAATCAAAAGGCACACTGGCATATCACAATAAAGCTATTTGGAATAAAGGGACATAAATGTTCAGGACACAAACAATCCATGCCCATCCTTCCACTACTGGTGGATACACTGAGGCTTTCATGGGTTTGTATGTTCTGCTAGAGCGAAATCCCAAGCATGTGCCAGCCGAAGCATGTTCTGTTCCTTCAAGGAATTACGCCAAGAATCATGGCAGAGGAAGAAAGCCTGGTTTTAAGTATTTAGAGTAAAAGTTGCTCCAAAACTACTGAGCAGCCCTTTAAAATTCTTAGACATGTTAACAGTACCATCAAAGTCAGTGCGACTACTAATATAAGACAGGTGTTCTGAATATTTACTACCATTTAAGTAAGAAGCAATTATCTTTTTTAAAGGAGGCGAAAGTTAAGTCTTTATGGTTGTTACGGTTTAGGCTGTTTTCTGTCAGCAAAACTTATCCTGCAAAGTAATTTTAATGACTTGTGACACCAATGTTTTGTATTGTCTGCAAAAAATCATGTGTGAAACACAACTGTCATTGGGCCATATAATTGATAGCCTGGTTTTATCTTTATTAGAGAAGTAAGAAAATGAAGATTAATTTTATTATCACTCAAACAAAATTAGAACCCCAGAAGGATACTGTATTGGCCTTGTTAAGATGCTCTAATGGGAACTTCAGAAAATTCTAAGATACTTTTTACTAAGTTTTGAAAAACTTTGAAAAATTTAACATTTTAAAAAGGCAAATGTATCAGTTACCCCCAGAGGTGGAGAAAGTGTATAATATGAGAGAAACAGAAAGCGTGAACCTAATAAAAAGAATGGAATTAGGAAATAAAAAAGATAGCAAAATACCAGGGTATTTGCTTCAAGCATAAATTGGAATTTAAATGTTTTAACTTCTGGCCATTCTTCATTTATCTTTATGTGTTTTATCTGAGAAGTTCCTGTGGAAAACTTTGTAAGAGCCACAGACAACACTAAGCAAGCCTGATTCCTAATAAAGTGGAAAAGTACATTTTGTAAACAATATGCTATATAGTATTCAGTAAATGTAATAATTTAATGATTGGAGATGTAGGTCCTGACATCTCAACAGACAACATTGTGCAGGTATCACAGTTTATTGAAAAATGTATTGAAACAAAAATAATGCATTTTTTTCTTTGTACTGGATCTCACATTAGTACTATGGGGTTGCACTACTGTTAGATATTGTACCCGATTATTAATACATAGGTATCTGTTGATGTTGTTTACCCTTCTTAGGGGATCTTTAAATGTGGGAGTTGTTGCTTTTTGTGAGGGTATAGTGCTTATTAATAGGATTTTTAAGTTGTTCCACGCTGAAAATTATGATGTCAACAATTAAGTATAGAAAAAAGGTTATTCAAAGTTGTTCCAAAACAATTGTAGTTTCATTCCTTCTAAAACTAACTGAAATTGTGCTACTCCAGACTGTTCACCTATTCCCAAAATGCATTGTCTGGAACTCTTGCCAAAAAGCTGTATGTCTACTTTTCCACATTCCTTTTACATCCTTTTAGGTTTAAGACACCATGAAAAGACTAGATAAACATGTGTTATCTCTGATGTGTTATTCCCACTCAGGGAATAAAAGACATAAATGCATTGACCTCACACCTAGCCACACCAGCATTATAACTATAGGCACAATGTATATGCTTAGATGTGTTGATTAACATCTTGGGTGGAGAAACTGTTTTGTTCTAGAGACCCAGGGAGTTTCTGCCACAGAACTGACCTAACTGAGCACAGGTAATGCACATGGAAATATTCAACAGAAACCACTGTTGCAGACACAGAAATGGCCACATAGGTCAGACTTTTTTACAGTCAGGAGATGTTTTGTATTTAGTTTTAAGATAATAAGTAACGATGGGACATGTATATTCCAGGTAGCCTGACGGGACATCAGGCCACTGGGTATGGGAATTCAGCAACAGAGGTTCACAGAGTCTCTCCTGGACCAGCTGGAGATGATATTGCAATGATCGCTTCAACAGACTCCTGTCATCATCCAAACAGGGACTGATCATCCTGCTGTAAAGATTTGATTCCAGAAATGAATATCCCTATGCAAAGAATCAAAAAAAGGTTTTGTTTAAGCACTATTTCCATGAATGCCTAAGCTACGCAGTCCTAGAAGGCCCAGAGCAGGCTCTCTAGGGCTAATGGTGCAAGATCCTTTTTCTCAGCTGAAGGTTAACATTTATGCAATACATTGTATCTGACTGACATTATCGATGTAGCACTGTTTAGGAAATTCACCTCTATGTGTAAACTTTGTACTCTCTTTTTCTTACTGAATTCAGCCACCGCTTGTCACAGTGTGTTTTCTCAGCTCATGCATGATATTGCTGTTTCTGATGCTTTGACCGTGTTTAGATGGATTGTTTTGCAAAATGCTGGGTACAGCATGTACATTGCTGTAGCTGTTGAATGTTCTTCTGTTGTATTTTTATGTCCTATTGAAGTTGCATGCCTCAATTTTTAAGCCATATGAGCTTAAGAATAAAAATATTCATTTGAAGAAGACCAAAGGAGCTCCAAGGGGCCAAAGGCTTGTCTAAATCTGTGTCTTCAGTAATAACCTCATCTTCTTACAGTCAGCAGATGTGTGATGTAATCAAAATAATATCTCCAGTTTTTATTCTAAATATTCTTTTCTCACTGTTGATTGGTTATTAGATTTGTGAGTTCAGTAATCACTCTGGGCATGAGGTAAATGAGATAGATGACGCAGTAAGGAACTATTTTAGTTTAATAAAATCACAGGCATTTGCAGATCCATTCCAGGCTTCCTGTATTCATAGCTATCACAATAACAATGTACAGTTAAAGTTATAGCTCTGAATAATTCAGGCTGCAGCTTTCTAATGCTTTCTGCTTTCTTTTAATTTTATTTCTTTGCACCATTTCGTGACTACTGTATTTTTAATCCTTTTCCCATTATCTCTGTCTTCTCTCCTATGATGACTTTCATTCTTGTTGCTCTCCGTCACTACCACAGACTATTAAAAAATGTGGGCATATTTTAATATTATTATATTTTAATATTTTATTAAATATTTTAATAGTATTATATTATGTGCATTTTTATATACTCAATAAAACATCATGCAAAACAAGATATAGACCTAACATTTTTGCAGTGTCAAAAGCTCATGCTGAGTAAGTGGTTTTAAGCTTTTGACTATCCTTTGTCAACTAGCCTTTCCTAGTTCTAAGTTGAAAAATATTTTATTTATTTCTGTACTATTCCTCTTTAAGCTATTCTTTTTCTTACGCTGTCATGATGCTGGACAGATACTTGAGATGTTTCTGTGTTAAAAGTAAATAATAAACTCTACTAACAAGCCTTAGGAATAATAATCCTGTAACATAAATGCTATATGCCATTGTTAATGAAGGGCTACAAAATAGATCATTGAAATAACAACAACAAGCAACAGCAAGTTTAGCTGGACACAAAATAAGCAAAAAGAAAAAAAATTCTTCTGCAGAAAGAATGTCTAACTTAAACAGTTCTTTTAAGAACTGCAGCATCTCAGACATTCTGTGGAAATCTCACTGTCAGTTTATGTTTGATAAAAACTCTCAAAGCATCTACATTTAGCATCTTAATTTAGGAAAAAAGATATTTTGTATTTTAAAATTTGATAGTATTACTCAAACTTACTTTTTATCTATATTTTTATCAACTCCCAGTTACTTAGAGACATTTATGACCTGGAAATAATGTCTACTTTCTATTACATATCCTGTACTATTACTTTTAGATTTTGCCCTTACAGATATTCAGTCAGTTTCTCTAGCTCTCAGAACTTTATCAAGACTTCAGGTCTGGGAAATTGACACATCCAAACTACAACTGACAGGATTGCATAGCGATATATAACTGCCTTCAAAACATATCAGCACAGTCTTTACCACAGGATTCTCAATTTAGTCTCTACTGGAAATGAAATGAGAGAAGAAAGGAATGTTTCTCATCAAGTTCCTAAAATTTCCACTGATAACGCTGTAGGAGTAAAATGCTATGAAAATACCATCATGTATGTTGTAATAAATGTGCTTTTTTAGATGACGAAACAGAAAGTAACAACATTCTTCATCATACTTCGGACCCTATCCCACACCAGAAGTTATACAAAAAGACATACACAAATGTTTGGTATTACAGTTAAAAATACTCTCTAAGCAACAGGTCTTTCATCTGAGCAAACTCACAGCTTTACTAAATTATTAAATTAATGAGCAAGCAAATCTGGATGAGCTTTTCATTGTTTTCGTCATTTGCAAGACTGAAATGATTACCAATGAGAAAGAAAGATTATAATAGAAAGCTATAACTATTTGTATAGATTCCAGATACATCTTCTGTGGGATTCTCATGCTTCATTAGTTCTCCTGTCTTTAATGATCATTGCAAATCTGTGCAATGGACAAGTAGAAGACTAATATGGAAAAGCTGTCTGTACTTCTTTCAAGTAGATTTAATAACAGCCTATAAATACTTGATATGCAAATCACAGACCTTAAATCATATATTGATGTAATTAATGAGCATAATTGTACTGCAATAGTAACTGTGTTTCCAAGGAAATAGTTTACTAGAAAGATAACTGAGACTCACACCACTGATGAGTTCACACTCTGAACTCATAGCATAAAAGAGTTGTCTGTTATTTGTTCTTATCTTTTTTTAGGCTTGCTTTATTTAGTGGTTGCAGTATTAGAGCTGACCTATGTTATGCTTGTAACTGAGGGACTAAATGGAAAAGCTCAGTTCTAATTGACCAAAATTCAGCCAGTTCAGATAGATTTTTGAGATGTCTGACCTACTGTTCCATTTTACCTCACCTGCTTGTTGATGCTTTTCTTGCTCCACTTGGCTAGGAAAAGGCCTATTACCATAGTATAGTCAAGAATTTTGTTATACTGGGAAGATGTGTTACATTTTCAGTGAAACTTGCTTCAGGTAAGCTTTTTCCAACTGAATCAACATAAAGCAGATAGACACAGTTATTTCAAGAGAAAGAATATACTCTATCTCAGCTCTGAGATGCCAGTTGGTACATTTAACCATTTCAAGTCCATGCAGGGGCTGAAGTCAGGCTCTTTAATGCAGTGTAACCATTGATGTCATTTTTCACACTGGCTATAGACCTGTCATTCTCAGCCAGAAAAATTCACACCAATGAGTATATGCCACTTGTCATCCTAGAGACTGCTAGATCAAAAAAGTGTAAAGACACCTCTGTTGTTCACTATTGCAAAGTGTAGATGTGGCCTCAAAATTCATTTAATCAAGTACCCAAGCAAATGCTTAACTTTAACTCTGTAACAGGCCCCACTAGCTTGTGAAGTGTACTTGGTGTTAAACAACTACTTAAAATATTGACTAATCTTAATGAGATCATGAATCAGGCCTGTAAAATTTATGAAGGGCTAATGGTACTCCCAAAATAATTGTAGTAATGTAGCATAATTTTGCTGCTGAAAAGTAAATCTGAAACTGCTTCAGTCTGTGTAGTTTTTATTATTACTATCATTTTTTTAGATGAGAGCTTTTAGCCAAAAGAAAGGCCAATGAAATATAAATACATTAACCAGGATATAATTGAATATAAGCATAATAAAGTAGTATAAAGTAGTGTAAACAGCAATAGTGTATAAGCATTTGTTACACTGTCATGGCATAGCTAAAGAAAATATATGAATATTTTGCATAAGTATATGAACTGTGTGACCACCAAAAGGGTAAATAAAGTCATGTAGTCGTACATGTGAAGGACCAGATAAGCAAAATAAGAGATTTCAAATAGGCAAGGCATTCTGCATACATCCTGCATCCAAATACATAAGAAAGATGACTGGAAAAATCAAAAATTGTGCAAGTGGTATCAGAAGCATATAAGACCCCCTCACAGACCCTTTGTTAGGGGCACAACAGTACAAAAACATCAGGTACAGCAAGGAAAATCAGAGAAAAGGACAGGCTCACTTCAGTTCCAACTTCTTTCAGCAATAACTTCCCTAGATCAGTCTTCTGGGCCTCAGTGACTAAGTCACCAAAGACTGTAGATATCAATGATAACTAAACAGCTTCAGCTCCAGAGTATTATACGCTCAGAGCTTGTTTAAGGTATAAGCACTAAAGTCCTGAAAATGCAGCAGTAATGATTAATATTGTGTAAGAACTAACCAGTATCATAATGTGTTGTTAATTAATAAATTTAGTAAACTTCATTAGTTTTTTATGTTTGGAACTTCTCATCACAGTAGTGTCTAGACACCTGACATACATATGTACTTATACATATATGCATAAAAACTTATACAGTTGCAACAATGCTTATTACTTCACCAAACAACAGCTAGGTTATATACCAGTACTACAATTTGCACTGCTGTCCTGTTCACCAAACCTTAAAAATTCATAAAGATAGAAGGGTAGTGTCATGGTTTTAGATGGGATGGAGTTATTTTTCTACACTGCAGCTGGCACAGTGTTGTGCTTTGGACTTAGTATGAAAATAGCGTTGATAACACACAGATGTTTTCGTTCTTGCTGGGTAGTTCTTGTACTAGTGAAGGACTTTTCTAGCTTCCCATGCTCTGCCAGAGCAGGAGGTGACACATGCTAAAGAAGCCCCACTGTATAGCAAACTGCCAGAAAATGAGAAGCAATATGCCCTCTTCAATGATGGGTCCTGTCGCCTTGTGGGAAAGTACCAGAGATGGAAGGCTGCTGTATGGAGTCCTATACGGCAAGTAGCAGAAACTGGTGAAGGAGAAGGGGAATCAAGCCAGTTTGCAGAGCTAAAGGCCATCCAGCTGGCCTTAGACATCGCTGAACGGGAAAAGTGGCCAGTGCTCTATCTCTATACTGACTCCTGGATGGTGGCAAATGCCTTGTGGGGCTGGTTACAGCAATGGAAGCAAAGCAACTGGCAGCGCAGAGGCAAACCCATCTGGGCTGCCGCATTGTGGCAAGCTATTGCTGCCCGGGTAGAGAACCTGGTTGTAAAGGTACGTCATGTGGATGCTCATGTCCCCAAGAGTCGGGCCACTGAAGAACATCAGAACAACCAGCAGGTAGATTAGGCTGCCAAGATTGAAGTGGCTGAGGTGGATCTGGACTGGCAACATAAAGGTGAACTGTTTCTAGCTCGGCACACTCATGACACCTCAGGCCATCAAGGGAGAGATGCAACATACAGGTGGGCTCGTGATCGAGGGGTGGACTTGACCATGACCATGGGGCTGAACCATGACAGGGAGGGACAGACAAAAAAGTTATCATGAATTTTATTCTGATAAGTTTACAAGTGTTTATTCAAGATAATGAAGCATTACTAAAATGATAATTAGAACAAAAACCTTGGAAATGGAAAGAGTAACATATTTATTTGAATAGTTTCTACTTTACCTTCCCATGAGGATTACATTTATTTGTAATTTGAAGCTCTTACAGTTTCATTCCAAATTCAGATTTAATCACTACTCTTTAAATTGCTTTACTAGAATTTTTAAGTTTGATTTTGTTTTTCTTTAGGTGTGCAACTTCACAGAAGTACTTAACAATTATGACTAGTTAGACTGTTACGCTTTATTTTGCAATAACAATTAAATGTTCACAAATTATGTTAAGATCTATTTAAATACTACATTTTTTTCAGGATGCCATGTGCTACCACTGAAAGCACTACTCACAGCCCATAGATGAAAAAGTACTTCCATTTAAAACAGAGCTAAGCACACTGTCAAATCATTGTGAGTTTTGCCACAGAATCACATATACTTTGTTAACTGAAATACTGACTAGAAACTTCTATTCAGCTTTTTATCAGAGGTAGAAAATAATTGTAGCTTCTTAGGATTTTACAGCATAAATACATATCTTCTTTTGAAAGCAGCAGGTATAATTGAAGAGACTACACTTGACAGCTATTGATGACCACCGCTTATGTGGAGTTTACCATTCCAACAGTAAAGCCAACAGAGAAACCCCCTGAGCATTTCTAATCCATTTCAGTGCAACGTAAAGTCATTTTGTGTTAGAGTAGTCCTGGATATGGTTCATGGCAACTTGGTTGACTTTGTCTAAAATATATTCTGTTCTAGGTGTTCTACAACTTCCGCTACTGAACCATTAGGATATCGTAGCATCTTAGATTGTTCTTGTTTCCAAAGTGAGGATGTGATTATGTTCTCATTCATTCAGTACTTTCCAGCAGATGCAGTTTTAGTCTCTAGTCTTTCCAAAACTCTCCATCTTTCTGCTGGGTGTTACTGGAAACAACAGAGATAATTCCTTAATAGGGACTAACTACATTTACAGTAGCTGCAAGAGAAGTATTACTAATAGAGATTCTCTTAGTACATAGACTGTACCTTTTGAACATAAAATGTTATCCTTTTTTCTTTGTATTTCTTAAAGTTAGGAGCACTTACATCTGTCCTCTGTTAGATGTAATCTTAGGAAAATTGTGTTTTATATCTCTTTTGCAGACTGTAAAAAAAAAAGGACTTTAGCTTTAGGTTCAGCAGCAGGAAAATACGCTTTTCTGAGTCAAAGATCAGGGAACTAATCTTAGCTATAGGGTAAATGTTCATACAACTAATCTCAATTTCAGATTCCCATGACTGGATTTATCTTTCAAAACTTAAACATATAGACTGTCTTTATAGTCATGGAGAGAAATACGCAATCCGGGGATGCGATTCATCTCACCCTAAGCAGATGTCTGAAATTAGTCAGAAAAACTGCATCCTAAAGGTGCATCTTTATATCTAAAATAAAGGAAGCCTTGAGTGAATGGTTGTAAACATCTATATTAAGTTTTTGTTGTTCTGACATTATATTCTAAGTTGGAAATTTTACATAGGGGCCAATATGAGTTTCTTAATAACTATTTTATTTTTCTCTATAAACATTTGTGTAAAAATATGCACTATGATCCAGACATTTTAAAAATCAACTATTTAAATTCTAATAACATGGAATAGATCACCTATAGACACAGTCATACTGATTTTATTTAATTTTACCTTTGCAGTAATTTTAATTTCATATATAATTTTTTTAAAAAAAGTATATATCTTTTTTCTCTTACAAATAATAACTACCAATAATTAACCAAATATGGCGATGTTAACAGAAAGAAAAGAGAATTAATGTAGTTTAAGTGTGTAATGAGAGGAATATTTCTAACCGTAAAATTTCCAAACCGTCAACATAAATGTATTTTTTTTTTAAATGAAACATATGTAAAGCAAAAAGGATCAAAATGTTGTGAAGGTTAAAAATTAAGTTACGTTGCATTACATTTTTGTCTAGTTGTCTGTATAGTATCAATTCAGACTTTTTTTTGTGTTTATTCCTTTCAATTCAGGAGTTACTCGTATGATACTTCGGTTTTCTAATCCTTCCTTATTCAGGACTCTCCTCAGTTAACACTGTTCATGTGTTCATTTCTCCACATTTAGTAGCTCTATTGACTTAAAATGTCTGAATACCTATGTTCAAGATCAGAACCTTGAGCTAGAAAATTCTTACAGAATGAGGCAAACTCTCAATATTGTTTTTTGTCTGCACTGTTCAGCATGGCATCCCTAATTATCTGCTGTACTTCAGATATTGCACTGTGTAGAGAATCTTATATTTTACTGAAAGTCTTTTTGATTACAGTCCTCACCCATTTATCCTTAAAAACCATTCATAGTCACAATATTGCTTTGTCAGATTTGGCAGATATTATTATCCCTATTTCATAAATGAGATGCAAAAGGAAAAGGAAATTAAAGATTTGTTTCTAGAATTACTTACAAGTTAAAAACATTGTTTTTATGAATTTGTGAATCCTGTGCCAATGAAGCAAAGATGTACTTTCTGAGCTGGCATACTACAAAACATAATTATCATTTACTATCTAATAAATAACTATAGTGGTCTCTATTGTACAAATTGAATTATAACTTTTAAAGTAGAATACTGTTCTCAGCTGCAGCAATTTGAGTCCAGAGTGGCTCCAGGTTTGTGTTTTTAGTGTTTTATGGAAACAGCTTGCATTTATTTGCAGACTGGAGGAAGGATTTCAGAATGCACCCTAGAGCTTTATTAAGTTTGCTTAGTGGAATATTATTCCAGAGCTCTTTTATTAAAGGGCACATATTACAGTATTTTAGGAAAGAGCTGAAGCAATAACAGTTCCCAGAAGTCTTCAATTTTTATTAAAAAAGCAAAAAGACTCAACACTCAAAATTAATGTAAGAAATTATTTTGCCACAGAGAATACTTCCTGAAAACTCTTTGGAAGCTTAGTATCTAGTTTTGGTTTGGGTTTTTGTGGTTGGTTGGTGGTTGTGGTGGGGTTTTTGGTTTGTTTGTTTCTCTGCCTCCTTTCTCATGTATTCGTAATGGATGTCAACAAAGTCTGAATTCTGTTCACTTTGTGCAGGTACCTACATCAGTTCTGTACAACTGAAATTTTGAAAATATTTTTCTCAGTATTTACTATAATTACAAGAAAATAAGAGGATATGCTCAAAAATGCATACAAGCAATTTGAATAATACAGGTATATAAATACAAGCACATTTATCAAGTGTTAGCCTTATGGTCAATCTTAGAAAGGACTTTAAGGAATTGCTCTTTAAGGAAGAAGATAAAACCTCTCTATGTTCAAAGTTCTTTAATGTCTACCTTTCCCAACAAGGAACTCAGCTCCCACCTTGCCTGAATGTTGCTTTTTATTTATCTGACACCTTGAATAAAGCTAACTTCCAAGGAGGACTTTACATTTTCAGAGTTTAAAAAAACCCCAAAACCACTACTCATTCCAAACAGCCCTCTCTGAAACACTATCCTTCCCAAAGCAGACTTCCCTAGTTATCCCTGAAGTAGGTAATGTCTCTTCTTTTTACAATTTATGACCAGCATGCAAGAAGTCCTAGGAAAATTTTAATTTAACAGTGTTCAGTGCTGTGAGATATAGAAATCAAAGTCTTAGACTTTTTTTCCCATCCAAATTTATATTACTGTTTCTCTTGACAATAATTAATTTGGATTAGTTGCAAAATGCACTGAAGGTGATATGATGGGTACAGAGGCTCAACAATATTAGGTATCTTGGGCTACTTTATGCACAGCTAATTTCCAAAGAAAGATTTCTTTTTACAAAATTGCCACATTATCATTTCACAAAATAAAATCTTAAATGAAAATTAATCTGAGTATTAATACAGTGGATTTAAACAGGAGGACTAAAATTATTTATGCATTGTTTGAAGTTCAACTGTAGTAATTTAAGCTTATATACACCTGAATTATAAAACAACAAAGATGTCTAAAGGACTCAAAACGACTTACCCTTCAAGCATTTTCCGGAACACCAAATGTTATAAAAATTTCTACTTCCAGATAAAATGACATGAATGGCACAGTCTAAAGCTACTTAAATTCTGATTCTCTGCCATTAATTATGTATATATATTTTAAGAATTTTGTTCTATTTCCTCCAAAATGAAATCAAGAGTCTGCTCATAGCTAGCAAGAAATTGTATATAGTGTTATTGAGTATTACTTCTTGATAGTCTCAGTGCCCAAATTTCTGCATTAAGGTCAGTTGGTTTTGTTATTGGTCCTGTAAATTGGGTATTGTATTAAGCTTCAGGAAATAATTCAATTTTTATTCTCCATAGAAACATTTGGCCTATAGGGCACTTTGCTTACTCTGGATTTATAAAAATAGTTGCTAGTGGCAAGAAGAGTGACAGTACTTGAGATGTTACTTTTAGCTCATTTCTACAAAAAAGATTGTACATATAGTCAGACTCACTGTCACTTCCAATCTATTCTTATATTCATCTTCCAGCTGTCATTTCCACGCTTGTTGAGCATCAATGCCACACAATACTTTGCTCACAGCCACTAAGGCCCAAATATCTCCTTTCCATACACAACAGGTTTCCTATTGACTTTAGTGACAGTTGTACTCATGGAAGAAATAGCTTAGTTCACTGTCTTTTATATTCCACAGTGCCATCAAAGAAAGTTTAGTTTGTTTTGTTAGGTTTTTTTTTTTCATATACAAAACCCCAGTATTATCAAGACAAACAAAGCACTGTATTTCTCCTTTTATTTATGCTTGCTGCATTTATCAAAACTTATCACATACTCTACTAAAATTCTTTTTCTTCAGCTGTCAGAAACATCTGAAATATTAACTGTTTGAAATATGAAATATGGCATTTGAAATATTTGAGAGAAAAAAATCTGAGATGTTTGTGTCTTCATAAGAAGTAAGAGTATTTTTCAAAAATTCTTATCTTTCTTATTTTAAAAATGTTACTGGATTAAGAACCATTTAAGTTTGGTCACACACACCTAAAATGTCAATGGTCAAATTGTCAATGTTGGTAGGAAATTTTAAAAATACATCAGTGTAAAATTATATCAGAATGGAATGTATTAAAAAAAAAAAAAAGTGAAATCACTGCAAATATAAACCTAATTTATTAAATCAAATTCACTTGAAATATATGATTTATCATAATTTTGTAAACTTGGGAATAGTGTTGTTCTCTTCATTATGAAGCCAGGTGAAATCAGAAGAAAGGCATAAATATTATGCATTGAAATGCCTATACTCTGGTAAGTATTCTGTTAAGTTAGGACTAAACACTAAAACTTCTTTTTATTTTGTTTGGGCAAACAGCTGTTCAACCAGAAAATACTATTTGATATCACTGGGATTAGATTTGTCCTCTTTCTCAGTTGGTAAACTGGTAACATGGTCTGTAAATTTGTAAAATAATCTAGTACGTAATTCTATAGTAATATACATGCTGTTCTAAAGAAAGGTGCTATAGAAGTGTTCTCTAGTGTTTATATTCCAGCAGTACAAAGGAAGCGGAGAAGATGATTCCTCCACTTCACGCAATCCTTAGCGTGTTTCAACAATGTGATACATTTTAGAAAAAAAAAAAAAAAAGAAATATAGTGTGTATGAATTAAACAAGACTGAAGATTTTCTCTTAGGAAGTTCTGACAGCAGATAAGAGTAGAGCGGTCTCTAAAATATCCTACTCTTTGCAAGAAGTAGAAAAAGGGAAACTAATTACGGAGTCCTAGATATCTACTTAACAGTCCAAATATTCTGCTGGAGTCACTGTAAACTGAAGAGAATAGAAAAACAGATCCAATATTATTTTTTGTCTATAAATGTGAAAAAAACAATTCCCTGAAAAATGTTAATAGATGAATATTAAATTTTGGTTCAAGTATCCATAGTGCTGGTTTTGTATTCTCTGCAAAGAATATAAATTAATGAATAAATTTTATATTCTAATCTAATATAAATTTGGAATATAATATATCGACAAGTGTATTCCCTACTATTTTGGATTTTATTTTTCCCACATTTTCAGACTTCCTAAATTAAGGTGTGAGACATCTTAAGCACTTCAAAGAAAACCCAGAAAACTTCAAAAGGCTTTTAATACTCAGACTAATTACTTAAAGGTTAATTGTCTTGGACGAATAAGGCCACACTTCTGGAACTCTGCATGCTTAGATCTTGTATACCTATACAGTTGCAAGTCATGTTCAGGCAGCCATAGAAGCTTATCTCTAAAACTTTTTTTTTACATTTTTTTTCTTTCCTTGGGAATAATTTCCATTAATTCCTGTTGAGAAAGATGTTCTAAATAATGTTTTCTTATCCTTTCTCTTTGGCTCTCATTGATTTGCTTGAAGGCCTTCCTTTTTCATTATACTGAGATAATACTGGTTGTCCCAGTTTTGTCTCTGCAAAAGTTATTCGCTATAGCTTGCAAGAGACACCACTTTCATAAAGTATTTTAAGATTTGGGATGAAGTGAAGCATCATATAGAGGAGCCTATTTTTCTGCATTGAGTTTGTACAGATCCTTAGGCATATAAGTTCTTAACTTGGTACATTATTTATGCACCCAAAATTAGATGGGATCAATATGGACCCCTGTATTAACTTTCTTTATCTTGCCTGTCTTGCACTACTTATCTACTTCAATTGTTTGGCTGGAAACTCCAAAATAAATTATAAATCTTCAGTGATCTTTTTTCCCCAGAATTGATTATTACCTCCCCGCCCTTTTTTTAAAAAAGTTAATCAAATATAACATTAAAAACGTCAGTGTGAAAGGCTGTGCTTCACTTGCTCTCAAAAGCAACTCTTTTCTGGACTTTATCAGTTATCTTTTGGACTTTATTTGCCTTGTTTCCTTGAAATAAATGTATAGGATTGATCAACTGGAAAAAAAAGTGGTGTGTTTGGTTTTTTTTCCCAGCTATTTAATAAATGTCATATACAGTTAAGTATTTTGGAAGGAATGACACAATACTCCCTTAATTTTTTTAACTTGCTGTTATTGCCTAAGTGGAACAGATCCTTGACTAGAACCCTCACCAAAACTAAAGCTACCGTATATTAGGTTGTCTACACAGACAACTTGAAATATAGAAAATTCCTAGTAGGAAAATGACACTTAAATTATTCATTCCATGTCATCTAGCAGGTGGCTCTGATCCAGTGTAGAACCATGATGGTTTAGACCTAGAAAAGTACAAGATATTCTTCCATTTATTTTTATTTCATTCCAGTCAAACAGATCAAGAAAAACAGCAAGAATTGATGAGTTGATTTTTTATTCTATACATTTCCGCTAAGGTGTAGGAAAATAAATAGCAAAACAGAATTATTTGAAGAAAAACTAGTTTTCTTGCTCTAAAATTTTAAATTATAACATTCAGAGTTTTGTTTTGAAGTAAATATTGTTGATTAGTAAGTTTATTTTGCTGTTCTTTAATGTTCTCACTATAAGGAAAAAGTGTATGGTAGGGAAATTTCCCCTTAAAAATATAGAATTTTATTTTCTTTCCCCCTTACGTTTGGCTAGTTCTTCTGTATTTCTCTCTATAGCACTGTCTCCTTTATGCCTTGAGGTTATAATTGTAAAGCTCTTCAATCCATTTTTCAGCAAGTTTACTGTTTGGAAAGACCTGGGCTTTCATTCATGGGATGGAGGCTTTACGTCACAAAGGAAATAAAACTGTTTGATAGCAGCTGTTCTATCTATTTTATATCTGAAAGAAACCCTAGGACTGTGCTGAAGCATTGAAAAACATCTGAAAGTTACTGTTGCATAGGCCCTAACTTCTGCTTAAGCTCTTATAACTGTCACATATGAAAGATTTATATGTATTTAAAGATTGGGCCAAATCTTCAAAGGCATAAAGCAAAAAGGAAATGCAGTTGTCTAACACTTCTATGGAAAAATGAAGAATCTTTCAAATCTAGAAGGAATATCGTGCTATAAAAAATTATGAGAACATAAGAACATGGAACACTTACCAAAGAACTAAGTATTTGATCATTATTTCCTTTGCCAATGGAAGTGGCAGTTATTCTTATTTTATCTTCATCTGCATTTTGTATAAATATAAACATACTTACATTTCAAACAAGACACCAAGACTGAGTTTGCGTTAGCAGAAGTGTAACAACCTGATAATGAAATGTGAGCCATGACATACAGTATACATCAATACATCTGCTATTTTTTCCCCCTGGCTGTCTTAAATACATTTAGGCAAACTTCTGTTCTTGTGTAGGTTTCTGTATGGCTCACACAGAATGACAGAGGACTGGAACGTCATGTAGTCCACCTTCCAGATCTAAGGCAATATTAGCTCTAGCTATGAATCTCCCAATAGATATTTACTTAACCTCTTTTTAAAGGCATCCATAGTCTCCACATATCAAACTATTCCAGTGTTTCATTATTGTTACCATCAGAAAACTATTTTTAGACTGTAACCTGAATCTCCCTTGCTCTGATTGAAACCCACTTAATATGGACAAAAAGAACAGATTATTCCCTTCCCTCTAGCGGTACTCGTTCATGAATTTGCAGAGCGATAACATTTCCATACTCAGAAATTTCCATACATTTTATGTACATAAATGTACAAACATTTCCATATGGAAAATTTCTTCACTTTTTGAAACAAAACAAGTCCCTTTCTAAACCTATCCTCATGTACCCTGTTTTCTATACAACTGTTAATTTACATTTCTCTCATCTTGACCTATGAGCTGAGCTCTTTCCGGAAGTTCAGTGTCCAGGTCTGGATGCAGCTCCCTAGCACAGACCTCAGCAATGTAGTGTAGAGAAGACGATTCTCTTTCCATAGCTTGTGGATAGGTTTTTTCAAAGTTATTGGTCAGTACAATGTCTGCCTTTTTTTTTTTTTGGTGGTAGAATAACAGTTAAATTTATGTGGAGCTTGATTATTTCCTCATATCAATTTCTATGATACTACTACTTATCCTTATCCTGCATTTATGTGGATGACTATTCTTAAGTGCAAAATGAGTAAATTTTTTCCCTGTTGAATTACAGCTTGTATTTTTACAGATTATTTCTCCAATTTAAAATTCTAACCCTTATTTACAACATATATACACCTCCAGATTTATTCTCTATTCCACCATCTATATGATTATTTAAAATATTAACATTAGATTCAGTACAGGCCTCTAAGGAACCCTATGGATACTTCATTTTAATAATGATTCTTTAACAGCTAATAGCTAACTTTAATAGCTAAACTCTTTAACTATGATTTTCCTATTATTTTCACACATATCCTGTAGTAGTCTCATGAAA
Source organism: Phalacrocorax aristotelis (assembly GCF_949628215.1). Lineage (NCBI taxonomy): Eukaryota > Metazoa > Chordata > Aves > Suliformes > Phalacrocoracidae > Phalacrocorax > Phalacrocorax aristotelis. The sequence continues at coordinate 30,821,334 of NC_134278.1, read as the reverse complement.
ATATGATTTCTAACACGACTGTCATAAATTGCCTATTAAAAGAAAATCACAAGCAAGAAAAACAAATTGCCAGACATTTGTGAGAACAATTCAACCTTACATAGCTTTACCGTACCGTTTTCATCTCTAAACAGTCCATTATCTGAATACAAAGCTCATCAAAGCAATGTATATGCAATCAAAGATGAGCTTCAAAGAAGAAGCACTCAGGTAGCTTGGAGGAGTGAGATATTCTGGAAATCTTGTAGCAGTCATCTTTCTGAAACATCAAGCATAAATACGTGTGAGGAGTAGGATTAGGATTGCAGAATTAAGTTGCTCATGCAAACAATTATTGTTTATATCAGAATTTAAAACATATTAACATGTTAATATGTTCCTCTATTTAGACATTTAGAATTTTTCTTTTCGTTTTTTAAATTATAAACTAATTTACCTTTCAAATATTCAACCCAGGTCACAGCCCTGTTATTGCAAACTTAAAAAAAAGTAAATCCTTATCAAAAACTGTATCTCCTATGGACATTTTACTATTAGAAGATACGTCCACTGTCTCAGCCCCAAATCTCTGCCAAGCATGCATACAAGGGAAGGGAGGTTTCAGTCTTCCATCAGTAAAGACTTTGGAAAATAAAGTAACTTAATATTTTATGTTTTAATGTGTTGAGATTGTAAAATCACATACTAGTATTTAAAAGCAAGCATTTATTATCCCTCCTGAAAACTTAGTGCAAATGGCACAAATAGTTTTTTGTAAGATCAAAACTTATTGCCAATGTAAATCAAGAGTATTTTATGTACAAGACCAGAGGGTTTTTACAAGGGTATTTCTCAGAGTTACTGCTTTAACAGGAAGAGTTGGAAGAGAGGGAAAAATAAACATATAAGTCTAGGTGGATCTGACCTTCCAGCATTATCCACTCTAAGTCTTGTCAATCATTGATCCATAAAGCTGGCTGAGAATTTAATAATTTATAAAGTAAACACTCCTCTACTACATTCTTAGTTTTGGTCATAAGATAGAGATTTACTCATTTTGATCTACATAAAATAAGGAAAGGTGCTGAGCCCCAGGCACCTCTGATGTGAGTTGCAAACTTGCACGTTTTACTGCACAAATGAATGAGTAGAGCTCATGGCTACAGAGTTCAGATGAAATATTTGAAGAAGGTATTAACAGATACTTTCTTCTTTGTGAAGTAATGGCATTTACACACTAAGCAAAATGATCCTGGTATTAATCTGGAGGACCAAAGTAACAATTATGCAACTAATTACAATTACGTGTGCACTGGTCTCCCAGCTAATCATTTTATCTCTGGGTTACAAAGACATAAGTGGAATTATTTCTCTCTTGGTTACATCACCCACCAATTTGATTGCCGTTTTGATAAGGTGTGGCATTCTTTTGATCAAAACAAATTTTCTACTTTGCCTGTGATCAGATGAAATAGATTTAATCCAGGTATGAAGGCAACAGAAAATAATAAAAATAAATCAGAATGAGGAAACAAGAATTCTGTGTGCAAGAATCTGGACTGTTTCATTTAATTCTGCTTGCATGGCCACCATGTCACAGAAGAATTATATGTCACAAATCACAGGCACTGCAAGTTAATCAAAATAATAGTTCTATTAAAAGTACTTGCACCATATTCTGTGCAATACTCAAGTAAAGCAAGACCAGATTTAGTAATTGCTACCAAACTAATCTTTAGAATTTATATCCAACCAGTGACCTTGATGAGAAAAGTATGTGGATGGAAACTGGAGCTGAATGAGGGATTCACACAGTAACAATTTAACCTTCATTTCCTCCTCCACTAATGTGTTTCAGTTCTGAGCGAAATTAGGAGAGGTCTATTTTGGAAATGGAAAATGGGCATATTTAATTCTTGGTATTACAAAATTCTACTAAGGATCATTCATGCTGTATGTATTTTCCTATTAACATTCATTTTCTAACTTTCTTTTCTGGGGTTTGACAACTTTGGTATTATTTTCTTCTGTCAACTGTGAGCTGATGAATATAGGTAGTTACACTGAGTACCCAGTTACACTGAATACCTTGCTAGAAAGTGTTAGTGATTTTTTTTTTTATTGTACTACAGTGTGTTCTTTTAGAATAAATGTCTGATCTTAGTATATAATAGTTTAATAGTAGTTTAATTTTGGTTGAATATTTTTTAAACTCTATACATACCTTTATAAATATTTTCTTAGTGTAAAGTATAAAATATTCATCAAGCACTTACTGTATAATAGGAGTAATGAAGTTCTTTGTGCAAATCTGTTGCTCTGTGCTTTAAGTGAGCTTAAGTTATTAATGAAATTTAATCAGAATTTCAATACTCCTCAGCATTAAAAGCCATAGTCATGTCATATTTTGCTTCTTTTTTATATTTTGGTTTGTAATCCACTAAAATAAAATTTAAGACAATTTCATAAGACCCTGACAGGCTGCAAAATGAGTGTACTACTGGCAGCATTAAAGTCTTAATGGCTGGCAGGTATATTGATCAAGAGCATGATGCATTAATTCAATTCACTGCTTGGCTCTTAGCTACTTTTAAGGGGTACATCAACGGGGGCTGTTTTTCTTAACCATCATGACAGTTCAATAGTGTTCTGACCTTGTAAAGTGTGTTAATGTCCTAAAAGTGTTGAACAATATTCACATATCTCAGGAAATGATACCACAAACTGAATCCAATGTACCGTGTGAATTCATGCAGTATTTCTAAGAGACTTGCATATATAACTTAAAAGATCTCTAAGCTTAAGTTTCATGGAAAAAGTGCACATGTCCTAAAACTAACAGAGGAATCTATTTGAAATGGCAGCTACAGCTGTAAACTCTGATATTTATAGATGGTGGGAATTTAAATGCTTAGCTTATAAAAAAATGAAGTAAAATTTAAATTACAGTGTTTCTTATGTGCATGTAGTATAATATAGTCAAATTCCCTAGGGATTCATGCCTTAAATTTGCTGTGTATAAGAAAAGGTATAGAAGATTTTCTTCTTATTTTCCTGTTTTCCTAATGAAGGTCATCAGTAAATTATGTTTTAAATTGTATTTTAAAAGGAAGGCTTATGCTCAAGTACCTCTTATTTATTTCTCCCTAGAAAATATTTGTCTTATGTTAATCACAAAGATTTAGATCCAAATTCTCAAATGATTTTAATAGGCTCACTAACCTGAAATCAACAAAGCCAGCATACAACTAAGACGGTTGTGCTAATGACAGCAAAGACTATGAGAACAAAAGAGATTAGTATAAAACAGCGGCTGCATACGCAATGTCAATGGAGGAGGCATAATGGTCCATATATAAAGCTATCACAACTACTCTGTGGAGTGACAACTGCAGGGGAAGAAGTACATATGAAAGTTTATCTTAAGAAAATATTTAAGTGGTAACTGATTAACATTTATGAAAGCTGGAAAGTATCAAAAACAGGCACTCAGGAATATATGAATACAAGGGTACCCATGAAAGGTAGAACACTACACTATTACTTGGATAAAGAGCTTTAGAAGACAAATCTAAAATGGGACTGAGAGACCAGGAATGTCTCTATTTTCTGGGTAGATTCTGTTTTCCCCTTTCTATTCCAATTCTAATCATTTCAGGTAAAAGATTATGCATTTACAAAGTGTCCTGCTTAATACCATCTCAATCTTGTAAGCATGGTGTTTTATTTCCACTAGTTGCACTATTTATTACAGCTCAGTTGGTTCACAGCTGACAACATAAAAAAAATCCTCCAGTGATGTGCCTACTGAACAGTGCCCCATGCTTCCTTTACTGCCTATATCAGACATCACTGAGAAACACTGAGATGTGCTGACATCATTGATTAGGCTTTTGAATACACTAGAAAGTAAACAGAAACATTAATTTTAATTTTAAACTCCATTAGGAATTTGAGAGTAAAACAAATCTGGTGCCTGCAGAATACAAGTGGAGCTTTCCTAATGGAGCAGTAGCCATTTCTTTTGTGGTTTCTAAGAGAAACTTCCAGAATAGACAGTAAAAGCACTTTAAAAAATGAGACCATTTTCCAAACAAATTGTCTATGTAATTCAAAGATACTTATTTTTGATTGGCTACGTATTATAGGAAAGGAGAGAAATAATTTCCGTGCTTTAACGAGTCATTGTAAGGTATTGCTGACAGGTATTGTTATGTCACGCTCTGGTGATTTTTATGCACAGAAATAAGGCAAGCTTTAACAACTGTGACCAAAGCACTGTCCTGGTTAAAATCCATGAGAGTTTTGCTATTTAATGAAAAGAGGACAAGTTTCTACATTTCATAGTATTCACCTATGCTGGTCATATGCCAGGTGCAAAATGTTCAGGTCCACATCCTTGGCTAATGTAAATCTCAGCATAACTGAGCTGAGATCAATGAAGCCAAAGGAAGTGGAAGGAAATACAGAATATGCAATAAAAATAAAGTAGTGGATGTGGACAGATTCTGCTGTGCCTTGTGTAGCAGGGCTTTTTTTAGAATTGATTATTTAGGTTTTAAGATTTCTGCGGTACCATAGGGTCCCTTGGTTACAGATATTGATAATGCCCAATATTGATACAATTCTGTTGTTTGTCTCTCAGGTGTTGATAATGGTCTTACACACTCCACTTTGTATAAACAGTTTTGCCATACATTTCTTTTGTTGTTGAATGTGGTTATGGCAATATTCCTCCATCTTACAGTATGTTTTTCCTCTTACATTCTGTTTTCAGTCCAAATTAATTGATTTTTGTTTTAAATTTGAAAAGACAGGCCATGTTTGGAACAAGCTTCTTCTGCATTTCTCATTTTGTCATTTTTTTTACACTGTATTTAATTCCTCTTTTCACATTCTATTTATTAAAAAAATAAAAATATTTTAAAAAATCCCTTATGATTCCTTTTGTTATACACAGATCACCTTCCAGAAATACCTTTTTCCTCTCTTCCTCTAAAGCTTCTAAAACTACTCACCTTTCACACCCACAGTGTTGTAGAAATTACATGAAGTAAAGATAACAATATTCGATATTTAAGACCCTCACATACTATATACGCCAATCCTATATTCCAGCTACTCTCCACATTTCAGATACATAAGTCATTCTGAATATAGTTCAAAATAATTTATTAATTTCATTAATGTCAATTGATTAGACTACAAAAGACAAAGGGGGTTTCACACCTGCAAAGAAAAAGATGATGTGGTAACAAGTACAGTAATGAAGCTTGTGGTGTAATGCGAGTCTTCATGGAGCAGCAGTGTGAAACACTAAGAACTTTTCTGGGAATGAGATTGTGGACTATTCTGATATGCCATAAAGATAATCCATATCTAATCCTTTTTTATTTAAAATGGTTCTGCATTTTAGTCTGGTCTTTCATATTTTGGTTCTCCTTTGAGGAGCAGGACTGAGAGATCAGAGATGGAGTGCTTGGAAGAGTAACTGTAATTCGTTTTTTCTGCCAGTTTTGTTATTCTGGTTGCTGAGTGTCATGTCTTTTCTCCTTTTTTTTCAAGAGTTCTTTGAGAATAACTAGGAACTGTACTGGAGAGAATGTATGGGATACAGGAATTATGATCTGATAATTGTTATGTATGCCAGTTATTGTGGCAGCCATGGAGATGTGAATGTGCGTAGCCTTCTGGACTTATGGTATGATCTCATGACTACTGCTCTCATTCCTCTCTCCTTCCATTTATCTCCCCAATATAAACTTTGACATATTGAATTTATATTGCCTTTGCATATTTTCTCAGGAAGTATGTCCTCTTTGGAGTACTTACTACATTTGTGACACCTAACATACATAGTATGATATATGTATAACTTATAGGACTAGAAGGCATGGCTCATGGGGAGGGACTGAGGGTACTAAGTTTGTTCAGCGTAAAGAAAAGCAGACTAAGGCATTAAGATTGATATCTACAACCTTGTCATGAGGGGGAATGGAGAAGGAGGTTCTTATCTCTTCTATCTGATGTCAGGTGACAGCATGAACGAATGGCTTAAAGCTGCATCAGAGGGAGTTCAGATTAGATATTAGGAAAAAGCTCTTTACTGAAAGGGTGGTCAGCCTCTGGAACAAGTTCTGGGAAGCAGTCAGGGCACCAAGCCTATCAGAGTTCAAGGAGCATCTGGACAATGCTTTTAGTCATATGGTTTAGCTTTAGGTAGTCCTGAGAGGAGCAGGGATTTGGACTCGGTTATCATTATGGGTCTCTTCCAACTTGAGATATTGCACGATTCTAGGATTCTATGATTTCCAGAATAAAGAAAAATCCAGAGAGTTTTTTCTATCTATTTAAAAAAAATAATCAGCTTTCTCTTCTATTATCTTCCCATATTTAAATATTATTACTCTTTCCCCTAATCTAAAAGTAGCCCTTTGTTATATCGCTTTTGTTATCTTATTTGTAGAGTCACCATGATGTTTGTGGTAAATATGATGCCAGGGTTTTTTTAGGCTTTTGGGTTAGTTTTGGGGGCTTGGGTTTGGGTGGGGTTTTTATTGGTTGGCTTTTCTTTTTGGTATACAAATTATATAGTTTGTTGATAGTCTATATCTCCAAGGGAAAATATTTTCAGCAATTGAATATTTTTCTCAAACATGATCATAGTGAACTAGCATTTCGCCTGGGTGGATAAAGGACGTTAGAGGTTTATGCTAAGTTAATAACCCTGAAAAGGGAAAAGGAGAGCAGAATTATTTCTTTAAATAAGGATTAAAGGTATGATATTAATATAAAAGATCTAATGGATAGGAAAAAAACGCTAGAGCAATCCCTCAAGGAGCTCTTTTTCTCTAAGATGGCAGTAGGAAGGAAGAGTTTCCATTTCACAGAATATATTTAGAAAATTGAAGCATTTTTCAGCAAACGTTATCTTATGGATCATGTACTGTCGCCGTTGATTTAAAAGTAGGTGAAGATTAAACTATTTTTATTTATCAAAGAGCTTGCATATTTCTTATGACTTAATTCCCGTTTCATGAAAACTGAATTAGTCAGAAGGAGAGTCAAAGCCATTACTGTGCTAGCCTATGTGATGTGTTGGCAAGTGCTCATGGGAATCATTTGTCAAAACATCAGCAAAGTAGGTTAGGGTAATTTCCCACCTCCTTTTGGAACTCATAGAGTTTCTGTCTCATAATGATTATAATTGTTGGTTTTATTTTGTTGCTGTTGTTTGTTATTTTTTTTAAAAAAGCTCATGAAGCTAGATTCAACTGTTGGTCATAGGCAAGAATCATTCTCTTGATACTGAATAATTAAGAGCTGACAGAGATAGTCTGGAGCATCCTTGACTGTGAAGATGAGAAGTCTACTTCTATGTTGCTGTCAGAAAAGCAGCCAATCGAACAGTGCAGAAGAAAGGTTATAAAGTTAAAGCGACAGCCTAGGAAAAAGGTTTTGCATTAGGTTTTTGGCTGGCTATCAGAAAGGCATGATTGCATTTCATGAAAGTGAATGAAAAAATGTTTTAGATAGTCAAGATGAGAGATGATGAACAAGATTATTAGTGACGTGGACCCATAGAAAAGATGTCTTTGAGCTGTTATGGAAAAGAATCAAGCTAACTTTGAATAAGTTGGATGTGAGAATCTAGAAAAGAGCCCAAGCCTGAGCTGATAGACTCATGATAATGCTGTGCAAAATTATTTTGCTCCAGTTTTTTTTTATATTTTTGTGGGGTTATTTTGTTTGTTTGTTTTTATTCTTGTGGGGTTTTATTTGTTTTAATTTTTGACAGGGTACAGGAGGGAAATATCACCCAAATTAATGTCTTTGTTACCCTCTTACTCTAACTCTACATATGATGTCCACACACAACACCAGGAAAATCACTAGAAAAGTGATTTCAGTGGCAGGTGTGATCTGTAACCCTTATCAAAGAGATTTGTAGGAGAGACATGTCAGACAGTGGTATTCTTATAAATAAAAGGAAGACTGGGCAAAACTTGTAGCCTTACAGTGTCACAGCACATTTTTTATTAAAAATTGAAAGATTGAAGAATGTGAGTCAAAAAATTATGAAAGCTTAACAGGAATAATACTTGAGTGAATGAATGTGTGCAACAGGAAATCTTGAGATATGATACAATGTTTATTTTACTGAGAGCATTTTGTCTCTAGGATCTAAGGGATTAAACTGTAGGTGCCTTAGTTCTCGAATAAAACAGCATAGATATTTTACATGACATGAGAATACAAAGCATTGTGTTCCTTATCAGAATTTCTATTCATGTATGTCGGTTTTTCTGGGGATTTTTGTACTGGGATAAAGTATGTACTGTTTACTTTTGTAAAGGAATAATTTAAAAAATATTTAAACTACATTTTCTATGGATTGATGCAGACTTGATATTCATTCAAAATGAGGTTTCAGTAGGCTGGAAATTATGAAATAATTGAAAAGTCTGGTTAGTTCATTTGATTCAGGTGGGAAGAGATTACACAATCAGTCTCATCTGGCTGTCAGAAAGAGTTCAGAGATAAAGGATGGAGGTGAGAAACAGGCTGACAAACATACTTGGTTTCCCTTAAGTGATTGCAGCTGTGGTGTGACAAAAGAATAGAAAGGGCAGGGATTTTAAAGTCTCATGTTTAATTTTCATATCTTGAGCAGTTTTCTGTGGATTTCCCCCTCCACAAATGGCTGCTTCTGAGGTTTTAGAGGTTACATGTTTTAGTGAACAGAACAATGAAGGTGACCGCTCTGTTCCCCAATGTCCCATAATGACCTCAAAGGGCTCCATTTTTTATATCACAAGTAATCCTGAATCTGTGAATTTCATACAGGAAGTAATGGTGGATATTGGTTTGGGGCTTTTGGTTTGGTTTTTTTTTACTGATGTGTTGAATTATCCTTAGCTGGCTGCCAAATACCCACCAAGCCACTCTTTCATCCCCTCTCCCCAGCAGGACAGGGGAAGAAAATAAGATGAAAAACTTATGGGTTGAGATAAAGACAGTTTAATGTAAGAAAGCAAAGGCTGCACATAGAAGCAAAGTGGAAAAAAAATATTCTCTAATTCCTACCAGCAGATGTTCAGCCCCTTCCTGGTAAATAGGGCCTCAGTACATGTAGCCATTTCTTCAGGAGGCAAACACCTTAATAATTAAATCCCTTTGCCCTTCCTCCCCCCTTCCCTTAGCTTTTATTGCTGAACATGATATTATATGGTATAGAATATCCCTTTGGTCAGTTTGAGTCAGCTGTCCCAGCTGTGTCCTCTCCCAACCATTTGTTCCCCTGCAGCCTACTGGCACACATACACGTGAGTGTGTGACAGCCTAGATGCTGCACAAGCACTGCTCAGCATTGCTGTGTTATCAACACCATTCTAGCTACAGGTACAAAGCACAGCACTATGTGGGCTGCCATAGGCAAAATTAACCCCATCCCAGCCAGACCCAATACAACTGAGTATATGCATATTTGTGAATTCATGTTTGTTTTGGCAGAGACATCCTACTAAAAGGCAATTTAAAGTACTGGAAGGAATGATAAACACATGGAAGGAGGACTAAGTAAGCATAGGGCTCCTGAAAACATTACACTAAATTCAATGATCATGGAACTGAGAAGCAATAACCTTTCTACAGCAAACATTTCAACCTCAAATTTGTTACTCTCTTTGCACTAAAAAAATCAGTCTTTAACAAACTGCATCCTTGAGCAGAGGTATAATTTTCCTTCCAGATTTTAAGAATAATTTTATTTTATTATGAGTGCCTAAAATATGTTTAATATTTTTTGGCTTTAATCAGATGTAAATTATTACAAAAGCCAGTCTAGGGCTCCAAGCACCTTGACACAGTTAATCATACAATAAATGCAATTAAATTCTTAGCAGATTAAAACTGATTTCACAAGAATGAGATCAGTAAATCAATCAGATACTAAGACTATTGATTAGGAACCAAACCTGTATCATTCCATAGAAACCCTGTCACATAGATCTAAATTTTAGTATGCCTGGGAAATCATTTAATCTCTTTTTCCTGAGTTTATACAAAGATCCCTCCGTCATATCCCCCTTTCTTCTCTTTAGCATGGGTAATTAATTCAACATCATCTTAAAATATTCCAAACTATAAAAAATATTTTATTTTATTACAAATTTAAACAATAACTTTATCCAATTTAGAAAATAAATAACACTATGATTTGAGGTAGTACATTTGACAGACAGCAAAATATTATCTAAATTAATTAAATATATGTATGATTTCATTAAAAAAAAAAAAGCGCCACCAAAAACCCAAACCCACTTTCTTTCCACATAAATGCGGTCTTTTCAATTAGAAGAGCCCTCTCCAGGGGTCTTTGTTAATGATTGTCAATAGAAAGAGGATATTTCTTCCGAAGTCTGAAGATTTCTTAAAACTATGAACAAAAGGGAAAACAGAAGGATCACTTTTAGTTAATTTCTTCTCTCACTTCTCTGGGGGGAAATAACAATAATCTTTCTTTTGGTCATGCCCATATATCCCAGCATTACTCCACACATTAAGAGCCTCATTTTGTCTGCTTTGTAGGAGATATGGGACAAGCAAGTGGCATCCAAGGAAAGGAAATGTGAGAAAAGAGGGAACACTAAAATATTGGAAGAACGCTGTGCAAGAAGCAGCAGAGTTGCAGTGTGCAGCACATACCAAAAGGCAGACTTTCTAGAGCCCTTCCAGAATTATGTAAGGACTTTAGGATAAACTGTTGCATGTTGGTGCAAACTACCTAATTTAGATGAACTGTTTTACCTGAGTCCACAGGTTTTAGTGCCATCTGCTAGCACCTAAAATTAGCCTGGTCCATTAACAATGAAACTCAGTAAAAGAAAGTAGCAAGGTATAAAGCAGAGAGAGAGAGAGAGAAATAATATTTCAATGTTTCATATAATCACATGAGATATTTCAGTTTTGAGTATTTATGTAGGGGCATCAGCTCCATCACATTGTTTATAAGGCTCATCGTACCCAGACTTTGGAAAAACGTAAGGAAAATTGCAAACGATTTTATTTTTAAGGTCATGATAATGATCATTAATTCAATGGTAAAATCTCTGCTGTGGCAAATAAGATGCTATAAGGAGCTAATTTCTTAGTCGATACAAAACTCCTGATAAATTTACGCAGTTAGGAATGCTCAAGAATAAAGATTTATTTATGCCAAATTTTTTAAAACCTCAATATCAAAAGTAATTGAAAATTGAAAACATGGCAAAAATTTACCTGGAAGCTGAAATTCCCATTACTAATTAACTATGATGATTTAGACAGCAGTAGACTTAACTTCTAAATACACATATCACATTAGGATCCTTCAGAAAGTCCACTCAGGTTTAAAAAGGACACAGTGAAAGCGGTACACAGAATACTGTACGTTACTGTGACAAAAAGTACACGTCCGAACATTTTGTGCTCTGCTTTCAAATTTATGTAAGAGAAAATTTATATTTCCATACTCTACAGAGGTTATTGGCTTATGCAAAAAAATAGTTTTTGAATATCAACATATAAGGATCTTCAGAGACTTGCATCAGTGTCTTTAAAATACCTCAGTATACCATTTATGTACTCAAAATTTAGCAAGGTTCATTTCCACATATGACACTAATATAAGCCTGTTTATCTATCAGCCAACAGGATTTAGGTGTATACAAAGTTAAAGGGAGATTCCATACAACTGATAGCGGTCCATACATTAAATCATTATTGTCATGCTATAAAAAAGGAACTGTACCTTATAGTAAAATTTTAACATGAATGTATAGTATGGACTGTGTGATATGCCTCACAAATGTGTCTTTGCAAATTTTTAGATGACAGCTCTTCATATGCAGCTGCATATTTATTACATAGCAAGATAGTCAAATTTATTTACACAGTGCTCATAATTCTATTATTCTTCTACACCTATTATCAGCTGATTTCTTTTTGCCTGTATTCTTTCTGAATTCTCTTCAAATTTAATTTCCATTTAGGATAACTTTGGACTCTTTCCTGATTCTTTGACGTACTTCAAAGGTCCTAATTCTAAGAAATGTTACTGAAAAGAAATGGTGTGGAGAGCAAAAGAAAATATGCCTGTACTTACTATTTTAACAAGGACTCTGTCATGAATAAATTTGTCTAAAGGTGATTTTGACTTTATTTTTTTTCAGAGGAGTGTGTGAGAAGCTTAACACTTCTTACATAACTCTTGAAACTGACTTCTTGCCTTCTTCAGCAATTATTTCAGACATTTAAAACTTATTTTGAGTTGAAGGTCTTAATGACATTTACAGAATAGAATGATTACATAAATGATTCAGTCAATTAAAAAAAGGAATTGTGGGTAATCAGCAAACACCTGTGCAAAATTGTATGTAGTGTAGCAGTACTTCCCAATTTTATGAATTACTAAGAAGATAACTATGGATGAAAGGGGGAGAGGCTAGTGATGGGAGAACATCAGCTGATATGAGTTTTGAATCCTCAAAGGCTTCACTCTCTGCCTAAAACTTTCCCTGTGGGTACTGATTTTTATTTTCTTCTTTTAGGCAGTTTTTAACAAGTATATGTTATTTCTACTAATCTTTTCCTTCACCATTTTAAAAACTTATGCAGAGAGGATGAGGGAACTGGGGTTGTTTAGTCTGGAAAAGAGGAGGCTGAGGGGAGACCTTATCACTTTTTAAAACTACCTGAAAGGAGGTTGTAGCGAGGTGGGTGTTGGTCTCTTCTCCCAGGTCATTAGCGATAGAACAAGAGGAAATGGCTTCAAGTTGCATCAGGGGAGGTTTAGATTGGATATTAGGAAGAATTTCTTTAAAGAGTGGTCAGGCATTAGAACAGGCTGCCCAGAGAGGTGGTGGAGTCACCATCCCTGGAGGTATTTAAAAGATGTGTAGACATGGCACTTCAGGGCATGGTTTAGGAGACGCAGTAGTGTTGGGTTGACAGTTGGACTTGATGATCCTAGAGGTCTTTTTCAACCTTAATGATTCTATATGTCATAGCTCAAGGACCATCTGGACAATGCTCTCAGTCATATAGTTTATTTTTAGGTAGTCCTGTAAGAAGCAGAGAGTTGGACTTGATGATCCTTATGGATTTTTTCCAGCTTGAGATATTCTATGATATGCTATTCTATCAAACACTTTATTTTTATTGTTATTTATTTTAGCAGAAAACCCTTGTTTGGGTTTTCCTCATTTCATGGAAAATCCTTCTAACATTTTCTTTTCTTTTTTTTTTTCCTTCTTTTTTTCTCCAACTTGTAAACTCTGCAGCACACAAAGTTTTCTTCAATTGTTGGGTTATCATCTACTGTCACAAGACACTAATCTAGCACTAAAATGCAGATGCTTTATCCATGCTTTATTTCTTCCACAAGGAAAGGCAGAACATTAACTTGGATCTCTGCATCACAGAAGTTAAGACTGAGGGAATTAATTTTCAATTTATAAGAAAGAGCACTGTAGATCAAAAGACAGAAGTCCTAATTCTTCTCTTATATGGAGTGCTATAAATCAGAATTGAGCAAATTATATTAGCCTGATATTGAACCAATGTAAACTAACAACCTGATACCTTTCTTTCTCTGCTGGGTTCTCTTCTCACCTGCTGTAGAGCCCTGTGCAGTGATTATACCTCTCCAGCTTTAGTCCCTCCTCTTTTAAACTAATCTATACTGCTTATCCACCTCCACTTTCCACAGGTGACAAATATTAAGTACATTTGGTATTAAGTTGAGTTTCAGATTTCTTTTTTTGTTTTGTTTTTGTTGTTCTGAGAGACTGCCTCAAAAAAAGCATAATAAAACAGGAAAATGAGGAATATATAATTCTTACCAGTAAATAGAATTTCTAATACTTTTAAACTCCTTTTCTCAATCCTCTTTCTATCCCAGGAAAATCTGTTTTATTCTAGGGACTTTTAGTTTTTTCCTGCTGGTATATTTAGATCATTTTGGTAATAAGGGAGTAAGGGTCATTTATTTTACTTTTTAATTACTTAGGTGCTCTTTAAGAGCTTTATTCTGCAGGTCTTAGACATTTAACTTGAGAGTAGAAGTTATATTTATATTTAAGTTTTTAAATTATATTTATGCTTTTTCTTCTGCCATCTATGTGGATCTTCAATATTCATTTCCAGATACTGTTGAATTTTTAAAAATTGTCAGGTGTATAAATATGGGAAAATCCTTATTCTGACTGAGCACTTTTCTAAAAATTCACACTGCATAAAGAATACTGTCACCGAGAATGCCTTGGGGGAACTATATCTTCCTCATTACCATGCAAATATTCCTTATCCCTGAGAGGGTGATTGGGTTATTGTGAAATGGAGAGGAATTTCACTCAAAGATTTAATAAGTTAAGGGATTTTCTGAAGACCTTCTTGCTGCTCAAACCGATTTGAAATTTTGGCAATTTTCATATTATGAAGGTGACCTCTTTTAACCACATTTCACTGCCAGAGGCTCCCTCAAAAACTGTCTAGTTTATTACAGGGAATCTTTCTGAGAGCCTTCAGGTCAGGAAAGGCTTATTCTTTGAAGAGCTGGAACTCACTGAAAAAGTACTCTGTCTGAAATACTTCAGAATTTAGCGGGCTTTACTATTGTCATACAGACCTGGCAAAAACCTATCTGAGGCTCTACCTCTGTATTTTAAAGCAAGTAGCTATTAAAAGAAAAGGTACTTGAAACTTGCCTGTTTGTTTTAGATTCTGATCTTCTCAGACCCTTGGGAAATTAAGATTATCCATCTCAAATCTCATTACAAATTTCAGTGCCACAAGAGTTTAATTAATTATTTCTTTTTTTCCCCATTGAGTCCACATGGTGTTTTTAATGAATATTTTGTGTGAAAGTGTACTGTTTTTGGCTGTGATAGAGTTAATTTTCTTCACAGTAGCTACCATGAGGCTATATTTTTGATTTGTGCTGAAAACAGTGTAGATAACAAAGGGATGTTTTCATTACTGCTGAGCAGCGCTTACACAGAGTCAAGGCCTTTTCTGCTTCTCATCCCACCCCACCAGCGAGCAGACTGGGGCTGCACAAGATGCTGGGAGGGGACACAACAGGGACAGCTGACCCCAATTGACCAAAGGGATAACCTACACCATATGATGTCATGCTCAGCACATAAAGCTGGGGAAGTGATAGAGTTAGAGCTGTTGTGACTAAAACTTGGTGCTTTGGGGGAGTTAGAAAGGCTTCAAGACAAGCTCGTAAACAAATCTACAATGATGACATTTGATCTTAGAAGAGCAAATGTACAGAATCATAAAGATAAGGAACTGCAGAGCAAACGCTACATGAGAACAGAACATCCCTCAAGGTCTCAGAACTGAGTTTGCGCGAAAGCAAAAGTTAACTAGCTGACACAGTGAGGAAGAGTATATACTTCATCCAGAGACCCCTGATGACCACCCAGAGACACAAACAGGCATGCACAAAGGATATCTGCATATGATAATGAGTTGTCAGAAAACTAATGAATATGTATATAAAGCTTGTATAAGTTATGCAACTATCCTTGTGTGGGCATGCACTTTAGGAGAAGTGATTCCCTGTGTGTCCAGCACTGCAAAAAAGAATACCTGCTTAATAGTCGTTCAGACTATTGAGTCCTGATTTCAGTTTTTTCATGGCATCAGAAGGAAGGAGGGGGGGGACACTTTCGGAGCGATGGTGTTTTGTGTTCCCAAGTAACCATTACGCACGTTGGAGCCATTTTCCTGGAGATGGCTGAAACCCTGCTTGTCAATGGGAAGTGGAGAATAAATTCCTTGGTTTGCTTTGCCTGTGTGCACTGCTCTTGCTTCACCTTCTAAACCGTCTTTACCTCATCCCATGTGTTTTCTAACTTTTACTCTTCTGATCCTCTCCCCCATCCCACCGGGGGGAGTGAGCAAGTAGCTGTGTGGTGCTTAGTTGCTGGCTGTGGTTAAACCACAACAGATAGTTATAGATTTGGATCAATGCTCTCTCAAACTGTCATCTTACCTTAGTCAAAATGATTTTTTTTAATCTCCACTGACCTTTGACTTGATAATATACTCCAAGAAATTACCTACATGTGCCATATCAATATCTATATTTCTGTATCTTATGTATATATTTAAAGGACTTTAAATTTTCATCTTTTCTTCAGAAACTGATCTACAATATTCACAGTATTTAAATATTTGAATTATTTTATTTTTTTCTTCTTTTTTTCTTAACCTTTGTGTAGTTTCCTATTTAAACTGAAATATTCTGAATACATTGTGTCCTGTGAGAGTATTTTTCCTCTATTTTTGGTACCAATGCTATTTTTAAATTATAATTCTTTCTGCTTTTTACTCCATTGTTACCCAGGCTCAGGTCACTCAGCATTCTAGATTCAAGGATGGTTACAAACTAAGTGTTCCCATGAAGGATCCTTATTGAAGGTATATCTGCTCTTACAAGTTAACGTGCAGTAGCTAATGATGTTTTTAGAAGACACTCACTAACCTGCTAGGTCCAAAAAAAATCATCTTAGAAGAGTTTTTCAGATTTTTCATTTATTTGTTTTCTTGTAAAAAAATAAGAATTTTTGTAATCTATTGTCATTATAAAACAAACTCAAGGCCAACAGTCAATGCCTGTATTAAGGGGATAACTACTTTCAATGTAGTATTAAGCAGTGAAGTTTGATTCTGGTCATTCATTCCCTAGGAAAGTGCCACAATCTAACATCAGTTGCAGGGTGTTATGCCCTCATTTTTATCTACAAACAATTTTCTCTCTCTACCATGCAAATTGCATGTTTCCATGAAATTCTGTAGTTTTCACCCACTTTTCTTTTTGTCTTGTCAAAAAAAACAAAAAATTTAAACATCCACAATCCCATTCAGTTAGGCTCTTACATGATATGAAATGGTAAGGCATCTTCTAGTGAACTAGAAAAGGTGAATAAAGTGTACAGAGCTATTGCATCTATACAAATAAACTGAACAGGACCAAGGTATAGGCTTAACGACTGAAGTGGAATTGATCATACTGTTCAATTATTAAGGTGGTCCTTGGCACAGCTTTGGTACAGGTCAATCAGCTCAGTCCAGACAGTCTGTGCCAAGTATGTATACTTACATAAGCTGTGAACAGTTTCCAGAAGCCAACCACGTAGACATGTCTACACTGCTCTTAGGAGTATACAGCTATAGGTGTGCTATGCCACAGGGGCCTCTCAGGCAAACAGTTGCCATGCTGTTTTACTTACTAATGTAGATACAACAAAAAGAATACTGTTGAATGCAATTTTTCTCACAGTTGGCGTTTCTTCCCAATGCAAAAATATATTTGCCAGGAAAAAAATTAAGCTGTCTTAGATTCTTTCACAGATTCTGGTTTTAAACTTAGCTGGACTACACAGCAAGTTTTCAGTGTTTTATCTTCACAAGACTTCTACGAGGTAAATAAATACTGTTAACTGCATTTTGCAGATAAGGAACTAAGGAACAACGTTCATAGTTTTGATAACTGAGCAAGTTACTGGAGAATAACAGGTAATCCCATGAAAGTCGTCCCTTAGTTTATAGAATAACTACACATGCGCATGCTCTTGCTTGGCAGAGTTGAGGTAGTTTACAAGAAGATACCACATCTTGCACTCCGAGCTTTCTTTTTGCACGCTCCAGCAGCAGGAGTAAGAGGAAAAACCAATCCTCTCCTTAGATCTTGAACTTCTTAATTGCAATCTGGATGGTTGTTAAGAAACTCAGTACTAGGAAGCAGTAGCAAGCAAGCATGATGTAGCGAATAAACAGTTTCTTCAACTGTCAGCTGTAGCTGAAGAAGCAATGACCAAGTTTAGTGCAGCAGCAGAGAAATTACCTACCACTGGGTGGTGGTTTCAGCTAACAGCTCTGACTTTACTTGGAAAATATTTAAGTGAACTCATGCAAGCAGAGATCAAGACAGGCCTGATGGATGGTGTCTGATTGAGGCCAAAACAGAATTTTTCTTGTGTTGTTGTGTTTTTCTGAGAATTATGTGCCAAGATTTTTATTTGGTCTGTACTAGATTTGAATTATATGGGTATACAATAATTTCAGGAAAATAATTATTTCTGTCTCTCTAAGGCCACTTCTCCAAGCAGGCCTTTCCTCCAGATGACACCTCTTGCTGTGAGAATCAAAGCCTCTAAACCAAGTATTGAAATACATCTCTACTCTTTGGCTGAAGAAGTGCTTGACAGAGGTTGGTGTATTTACAGCTATTTGTTGTTCATTTTAATTAACAAACACATTTTAGTCTACAATGTCCTGAGCTCTGGTGAAGTCACCCTGAGAACCAAGATCAAGTATAACTGGCATCTGTCTTATATACTTCTGGCCTTTATCACCTTTCTAAACACTTCTTTGGCAGTCTTTTTGATCACATCCACTTTTCCATATCGAAAATAAATTCAATTTTCATATTAATTTTGTGTGGCTTCTGTTTTTAGTCATTCTGCTTTCACACATTTATTTATTCCATTGAATTTGTGTCACCTATTAGAAAAAAGAAATATTCACATATAAATCGTAATTGCTGCTGTAGTGCTTAAATAATGTACATCTTCAGAGCTAATAATGTAAGCAATAACTTGGTTTATTTTTTTAACAACCAAAACATAAATGACTATTCCATGTTATAAACTGTGGAAAAATGTTTACACATAATCTCTCTCTGGGTCTCAAAAACTCCACTTTTGTTTATGCAAGAAAAATAAGATAAAATAACAAGCTTTTATACATGGATTCAAAGTGAGACTACAAATATTCAAACCAAACTGAATGAATGAACAAATAAGTAAAATCTCCACACAGAAAAAAATTGATATATTAAAATTTTCTTTAAATTAATTGATATAAAATTACTTTTATATCTTTATAATAATCATCACTATGATACTACCTTTATATTACACAGTATAATTGTGCTAATAATATTTTTATGAAGTAAAGGAAACAGCACTAGCACTTGTTTTGTATATGATAGAAAAGTATAACACTTTAAATATTCAGAAAATATAAATTAATAGGAATAAATGGAACAGTATTCTAGTTATTTGGATTATCCTTTTCTTTTATGTCAGTATGGAGATCTTAAATGTCACAAAATTTGTTTTGTTCTTTGGTAAAGGATGAATAGATACCTGTAATGTTTCATATGATCTTATGTCTCTCTAGAAAGCTCACTTCTATACGTCTATAATTTCTTGGTTTAAACCTCTCCCTCATGCTTGTAGTGCCTTTCTTATACTTTCCTGAACATTACTGACAATTTTTTTTTTAAAAAAGCTTTATTCGGTATTCTGGGAATGAAGTAACATCAATGACCATAACAGTATTATAATGTTATTCTATATTATTCTTTTTCTGCTTAGTAGAGTTTAACAGCTTACATATTTTTGGCAGTCACTGGGTTGTGTGAGTTGCCTGCAATGTTATCTAGATTTAATTTCCTAGCAGAGACTAGTCACCACTAATTTTGAGAAAGCTAAAGCAGGGTACTTCCTCAATAACTTATGTATTTCCATGAGTGGTAAGATATATTGTGAGCAGAGAATGGGAAAACTTGGCTTTGGTTTTTTCATTATCCCTGCTAATGTAAGGGAGTAAGTTATTCCCTTTTAAAAGGTAAAAAGAGTCCTTTCATGCCTTTTTTCTTCCTAGTTTATTTTAAAAGAGGACTGTTCACAGGGCTTGTTTCCAACTCCAGAATGTTGGAGTAGGCACAAAACAAACTTTGAGATGAACTAGCCTGATCCACAATCCACTCAAAGTACCTGGAATACTTTTGGATGCGATCTTAACCAAGAGTAGATAATAACTACATGCTTTCATCTAATGCATAGGCTTTCTGATATGTTTGCAGATGTAAAGGTTGAATATGATGCTCAATCATTGTAATATTTTACAATAAAGCACACACATCATTTGGAGGGAGTATGTTTTACATTTCTTGAAATAAAAACTTGAAAATGGCAGATGGGAGATGGTTCTTCACCTGTTGAGGCAGCACTGTCATTCCCAAAGGAGGCACTTTAATTCAGTGCAAATGTCAAACTTCCTAGAAACTTTCGAGAAAACAATTGAATTTTTCTGCAGAATTGCTCAATCTTTATTTCAGAATGCTTCTTTCATTTTTTTCTTAAATTTTCCTTTGTGTGACCTTATCAAAACATACCCAAAGATTATCAGGAATTGGTCAGACTTTTTATCACATAGTAGTACAAACTGAGGTTTTGTACTCAAAAGTTGAACTATGCTTCCTCTTTGGTGTTGGATAGTGACAGGGCCATGCGAATATCTAATTACATGATTCTCTTTTTCCTTAACGTATAATACAAGAGTATTCTATAATTCTAGAGAACAGACACTGATATAGCCTGTATGGAGAATAAAGTAAAGATTTTAAAGTGAGAATAGATTTTGGTCATTACCCCTGTGTTCAATATTTTTCTCTTTTCCTTTATCATACAGAGATGTCATATAGTTTTATGGCACTGATGTTCATACAGTCATGTATGTGTTAGTAGTTAAACAGTAGTTTCTAACTAAAAAAACCTTTTCTAAAGCTTTTATTTTCTCTGTGGAACCAAATATTTTCACTTCAGAAAAAGGCAGCTTTCATCCTAAGTGAAGTTTCTTTTTATTTTGTATTGAGAGGATGCATGAAGCGTGTTCTGTTTCTTGCTTTTTATGTGTGAATTGAATGGGGATGAATTCTTCCATTCATTAACTAGGAGTTACAATACAAACTTTACTTTGTGGGTTCAGTATGTGGGAAGATTTTGTAAACTACAATACAAAGAATGTAAAGTCTTTCAGATTTGTCTTTCATATTATGCACTGTTACTTAACAGTACCATGGATGAAACGGGTTAGATTAAAATGATCCATAATATGATATTTTACATATCTGAGCAAAGGCCTTGAATAATCTTTTTTTAACTCAGCATGTTCAAATCATCACATGATTTCTAAGAAAAGTCGTTTAATCTCATTTCCTATGACCTTAAATCAAAGATGTATTGAGGCATATTTATGCAATTAAGGACTTAAATTGAAAAAGGAAGTCTGAGTAGTAAACAGATTTATAGTATTTTGGAAGATTTCTTTTTCTCTAATATACAGCAGTTTCCTCTAGCAACAGAATTTTATTTTTTTTTAGTTCAGTTAAAAAGAAATAATTAAGAATTATTTTAATTACATTCCAGAATTTAAACCATGTGTAGTCAAAAAGTATTTTGGTGTTCTACAGACAGTTGTTTCCATAATATGACTAGACATATGACAATAAATGCAAGGAGATAATGTTAAGCTCTCATTTGCTTTTACAAGTGCTTCAAAGTTTATCTTTTTTTTTTTGCTTTGTTAGCAAGTATGTTTACATCTAGAATCATGCCAAACTTTGGTCTTAAGTACATCCACGAACAACATAAATTCAGTTTAAACTGAACAAGTGATAACTATTTTGAATTTGTTCATATTTATAAATATTGGTTCAGGAATAAAAGATACCATCTTTCTAGCAGGAAAGAAGCAAACATTTGAGTTATCCAAACAGAAGAAATATTTGCTGAGAGATATTTTCACACCAGTGAAGTGATATTGCTTATGTGGCCTTTTATACCATAAGTCTAGACCAACTAATCTACATTATCTGTAAAAAAACCTAAAAAAATAATTTATCTTGTTTCTTAGATACAATACTTGTTGTCACTTTCCTCTATTTGTTTTAATAAAAAATAAATTACTCCTGTTTGTGGTAGTGTTTGTAAAACTGTTCTACTGATCTAAGAAACATAGCCTAGGTTTAACATTCTGATTTTTCCTTAACTGTATATAGAGTATGTATAAACACATATAAGTATATATTAATATTTACACTCAAATTAGTTTATTTTCTTGGCCTTGCTACTTGTCTGCTCTATAGACAGATCCTAAGTTTGCTCCTGTGGTGGGTAAGCCTTGGCTAACAGCCAAATTCCCACCCGACTGCTTGCTTACTCCCCCACTTCAGTGAGATAGGAAAAAAACAGGAAAAACTGGAATGAGAAAGCTTGTGCCTTGAGATAAAGAGAGGGAATAAAGACAGGAACCAAGTACCAGTTACTGTTGTGGATGAAACAGACTTGACTTTGGGAAATAAGTTTCATTCCCTGTCAATTAATATAAATGTTTAATTATTGATTTGGGTACTTAGACACAAAAAAAAAAAAAAAGGAAAAGAGAAACAGACATTACACACTTGGGAAGAACACCTTTCCTCCCCCCTTCCCAGGTTTTTCATCACTCCAGGTACCTCTTGTGCCCCCTTTTATATCACTTCAGGTTACACTCAGTCCCTTCATGAGGTAACCAGTGGCGCAAGGGGAGCTGTGGTCAGAAGACAGCAGTTTCTCTCTGCATCTCTGCCTGTCTCCCTCTGCTCCAGCACACTCCACCACCGAGTTGTTGTTCTTCCTCTTCTTCCTTCCATCGCTTTGTTTTTCCCTCTGTTGTTTCTCACTCTTTTTTGCTCCTCCCCTCACTCCCTGTGACATTTTGTGTCCTTTCTTACACATGCTTTCCCAGAGGCTCCACCACCGTGGCTGCGGGGCTCGGCCGTGCCCTGGGGTGGGTGGGTTGGAGCCGGCTGGAACCGGCTCTGTCCGGCACGGGGCAGCCCCGGCCGCTCCTCACAGAGGCTGCCCTGCACCCCCCAGTGCTGCCAGTGCCCAGACACACTCAGTACACCTACAGAAAGAACTGTCATTAAATCTGCATTCAGTTGTCCAACGTTTCCCATTCTGGTAAGTTCCATGATAAAGATTCGCAGTCATTTGTGAATGTTATCTGTGCATAGCTCGTACCCCTTTTGCCTCCATCTGCTGTGAGGGACCCTTCCACAGGACTTCAAAGTCACTTACATGTAGTACCTTGCAGTTACACTAAAGAAAACAGGCAGAGTACGCTTGACTTAACCTTTCCAAACTTTGTGGGTGTTGTGGTTTAGCGGCAGCTCAGCCCCACACAGCCGCTCGCTCACTCCCCACCGGTAGATGGGGGAAGAGAATCAGAAGGGTAACGCTCGTGGGTTGGTATAAGAACAGTTTAATAATGAAAATTAAAAGAAACAACAGTAGAAATGCAATGTAAAGGAGAACAACGAGAGGCGCAAAGCCCCGGGGGAGGGGGAAGGGAGGGGAGAGGGGGAACGAACCGCCGGAACAAACCGCACGCGCCGCAGCCGCTCAACGCCCGCCGACCCGACGCCGCGCCGCCTCCGCGCTGCCACTGCCCCCCCCCCCCCCCCCCCCCCCAATATATTGGTCATGGTGTCACATGGTACGGAATGAACCTGCCATTGGCCAGTCGGGGTCAGCCGCCCCCACCATAGCCCTGCCCCTCCCAGCCCCCCACCCCCGCCACGCGGCAGAGCACGGGAAGCTGGAAAGGTAGCCGACCCCCACAGTGAGGAGAATTAACCCCTTCTCAGCCAAAACCAGCACAGTGGGCCATGTACCTTTGCCCCGGTTCTGATAAACCAAAAGTCATAGAAATCACTGTGTAAAAGTAGTTTTTCCATTATATTTCCTACTTCTGTGTCTGTTTGGCTTCCACCACTTCTTAGTTAATATTTCTATTGCACTTGAAGACTAGATTAAATCAACTATTTTCTGGACTAAGTGACAAAACAAAGGCTTTGCATAGTTGCATCACAATTTAGATGACAAGACACATTTTTTCTAAGGGCAGTGCTTCAGATCAAGACATATGTGGAAGAGGAAATGGGTGCTTAGCACATCTTCCACTCAGCTGCCAACTTTGTGCAGTTTATGAATGAAATAAAATGAACAAAGGTGATATTCCAAGTTAGGAATACAGGCTCAGCACTTAGAATCTTCAAACAGAAGTAAATTTGATAGGGATGCCATTGAGGGCAAGCCAGTGTGAAGTACCACAGAGTGTTTTCACAGTTCCCTGTCTGATTATAATCACACCTTAATGATTTTTATCCCTTATTGATGTGCCATGCTCACTAACTTATACATTAACTCTGGAAACAGTACAATAAATAAATGCTTGGGATGTGTTATTTTTTCACTTTTACTGGATATTAGCACCAGGAATACAAATACCACTGTGTGTATTTCTCTGATGATTGTGATGTGATGATACTCCTTCCTGTCCTTGCTGACTTTTATAACCATCAATTCCCCCAACTGTAGGAGAATTAAGCCTTTTGGGAGAAGCAAACTTGTTTTGCTTAGATCTTAGTTTAAGGAAAGGCACAATAATATTACACTATCCTGTGTCTTTGATTCTACTGTTTTCCCTTCTCTAGAACAGAGGTTTTTAAGTGCTGCCATAGTGTCATGGGATTCATACTCAGAATTCCTTTGAATTGCAGTTTCATGTCTTAACACCTACCTCACACATAGCTCTTCTTTGTTAGGATGAGGAGTCGTAACAGCCTGTGGATCAAATGAAAGCACAGCAGCAGCAGCAGCAGATTTTATGGATGAAAAGTGTTGGGGTCAAATTCAGCTGTGATTTAAGCATAAAGGAATTTTGTGTGTCCTTAGCAGAAGTTAATCTGCTTAGAAGGTCCATCATTTTTACCTCAAAAATACTCATTGTTTCTACATTTATAGCTACTCACAGAAGTTACATGTCAGGCAACATTGAAGTTCTACTAAATAGGCAGACAAAAAAGACTGGAAAAGGACAATTTAAATATCCCCTTCTGTATTGAAGTTCAGTCATGCTTTCTACTGCACACAACAACAAGCCCAAGAATATTCACACCATGTTGAACTTCTACTGTCTTTGAGCTAAACTTTCTACTATCCAATAAGATGAAAGGGGTTTTTTATCAGGTTTTTCTTATCTTTTGTCTGTATATTTTTTCGGTAATGACACCTACTATACTTAGTCATTAGCAATCAACAGAAGTGAGAATTACTAAAGGAATGGGTCCCTACTTATATTTATTTTAGTGAGGGGTTATTTTTGAGTAAGACCTGCATGTTCAACTCTGTGTGAAAAATCCTGAAGGCAGTAGTAAGAAGAAAGATTTTTCAGCCATTCTTACTATTAATAAAGGAATATAGAAAGGAAAAAGAATCATTAAAATACAGTGAATGTCATAGTGGTTTTACATTTACAAAGTAAAAGCATGAATACGGGGGGGGAAAAGAGTTTTTTGACTTATATTAATGACTTGGTGAGCATCCCAATCCTTGCTTTTTTGTAATTTTAGGAATATAAAAGGCAATCATATTAAATCATGCTCTTTCGGGTTATTAAAACACAACTTTGTCTGTGTTACCAATTCTAATTCTAACTACATTCTGTTCTTTGTTTTTCGTTACAACTGAGGAAAATTAGGGGTTTGTTAGGACTCTTCTACTATAGTTTAGGTTTGCTAGTTGGTTATTTTTATTCATTTACTTGAAATGTTACATTTTCCTTTATTGTTTGGATCTGGGTTAATGTCTCAGCTTTTCTGATATGATTTTAGTAAGATTTGAATGCTTTTGCTTGAATATTTTTTTCCTATGTCAATTCAGGGATATATAGAAGAAGGGTGTAAACAACGTATTGAATATACACATGATTTCAAAGTGAGATAAAACAACATTTTGGAGCAATTGTTTCCTGAATAGCCCATTATAACTATATCTTTTCCTTTTAAAATTTCATTTTTTAAAATATTCTGAATATTTAAAGGTGTTCCTTATAAACAGGCAATTATTTTTACTCAGGTAAATTGTTTTTAAAACAGAATGTTGGTGATCATATATTTTAATGTATCAAATCTCGCATACTGCTGGCTTCAGACAAACTATGTGGAATCCTATTCCTTTTCACAACCTTTATTTGGTTAATAATTCTAGAATATTTTCATTCCATTGTACTGGAAGATTGAAACCTATTTCTATATGTGTTTTAAGAATTATTCTCCTCTGAGAAGTTGAACAAAATCTTTCCTCTCTATCTGTCTCACTACATTAACGTTCATAAACTTGGACTCCCTTATATGAAATACTACTAATAATGCAACTATAATAAAATAACTCAATGTATCCTTTCATCATCTGAAACTGGCTTAATCTGACAGAAGATTTCTACAGAGAGGATAGAGTCCCTATAATATATTCAGTATTTTACTATAATACAAATGAATCTGCTTTGGAACATGTATGTTTAGATATGTTTTTTGGTCTCCTAACCCTTTATACCAAGGAACTATTCTGTCCAGCATAGTGAATGCACAGAAAATTTACTTCTCACTCCAAAATATCTTCACCACTTGCTCAACAATTTACCTCTGAATGTGCCCCATAGCTCTGCCTTTTATAGTACTTCTGTGTTCAGGAAAATTTAAAGACCATGAGACAAGGTAACAGCCTTCCTGTAAATAAAAAGCAATTGAAAAGAGGAAGATAATTAACTGTTCTTTATTCCATTGGCCCAAAAGTAATGGGCTTAATTTGCAAGGAGGGATATTTAAGTTAGCTGTGAAAAAAGGTAAGGATCTATCTATTGGTAAGGGTAATTAAGCTTTGTAATACATTGTCCAGGGAGCTTTTAGAATCCATATCATTGATATTATTTTAAAAAGAGGTAAAGCAAATTCATTAGGAATACCTTGGCTACAGCTAATTCTGTCCTAGGACAGAGAATTTGATTATATGATACCCCAAGTTCCTTTCCAGGTCTATTTTCTGTATTTTTTAACACTGCAAATACTGAGGTAATCAAATCCACTTTTCTAAGACAATACTGGAAAACAATTAGAAGGGATTGATGTACAGTAGGACACATAGCAGTATCAATTACAGTGTCTGGCCTTCAGTTTACTACATGCTGGCATAGATTTCTGAAGAGCCTTAGCCTCCTCATTAGCCTGTTACTACCCTACTGTGTGACAGAGCCATGTGGCTGTGGGACTGAGGCAATACCAATAATGACAACCAGAGCAAAAAAAAGCCTTTTAGCCGTTTGTTGTAATTTGAGGAAATTTTAGCAAAAAATAAGGATCATGAAGTTCTAGCTTGTTTTTTCCCTGTCTTTTGTTAATTGTGCCAACCATGCCATTATTCAGTCTCCCTGAGAAGCAAAACAGGTTGGCGTTGTTTTTTTTTTTTTCTCAGCCCAAGTAAATACATTAGTTAATCAAACAAAGTTTCCAATATTGCAGCCTAAATGCTATGAATCCTGGAGAGTTTGAGAGTTCACCATTACCTAAGCTGGAATTGCAGCTACTTTGACAAAAACTATGTCTAGATAAGTTGTTCTTTAATGAGTTATACTACCATGAATCTTCATATTCTACCACATTCCAGTTTTCATCAGGAGATTCCAATTCGAAGCAGTAAATCAGGTTTCAAAATACACCAAAATTAACTGAAAAGGGTATTTCAGAAACAAGGGTGCCACAAACAGCTAGCTCATATAACAAAATAATGCCCATTTAGGATTTTATTGACATTACAGTAGCTTACATGAAAGAAAAACTCTTAACATTGCTAACAGTATTTCCAGAAGTAATTTTTCATAGATTATTATACATAATAACCTTAAGAATCAAAACTTTTGTTTATAGTCATCCAAATCTACATCAGATAGCTCCAGGATTCTGATAAATGTTGTATATTTTTTAACTGAGCATAATTATTTAAACATTCAAAAAATATTTACTTGTTGTCTCAGACTTTCAGTGGAATAACATGTGTTTAACTCCAGACTGACAAGTATGCTTTCATGTTGTTTTAATTACGAAATTTCAGTTTGTAAGGGACTATCTATCACTCCCAATTGAATGTTTTCAAGATACATATACTTCGAATTCTTTTAGTAAAAAAATCCAACTGCTCACTCTCAAGGGAAAATTGGACATATGGTTGGATATCCAAAATGGCAAAACTGAAAATCATTGGAAAACATTGTCTACAATATCTCTGGGATTCCCTATTTGTCAGAAAAACATATTTCTTTGAGTAGTCATGTCCTTTCAGTTTTCTTATAGTTCACACCATATGGGATAACTTCCCCTCAGAAAACACTACACTTAAGATGCTGCAGTATCTTTGTAACAAAACCAACAGTTCAGAAGAATTTTTGTGCCCTTCTCCTTCCTCATTGCAGAGTAAATATCCTCCACATTTAGATGTTCTGCATATTTTTAAAATAAAAAGAACAAGTTGTTGAAAGGGCTGGTTTTTAAATATACATGTATTCTACCTCTAGATCTACATATCCGTTACCTGTGTACTACTCACATTGATTTGGTCATACTTTAACTGATCTGGACTGCATTATTACAAAGTTACTATAAGCAGCTGTTCATAAATAAAGGCATACAAATATGTAGGCTTCTTGGCAGTAGTAGGACAATTCATGAGGAAGGTGTGTTGTTTGGATTTTTTTTTACAATATTAAGAGACAATGCTTGTAATTCATTTCTCCTTTTAACTGTATTATACATTTGTCTGAGATACATTTTGATTACGGACCCCTCTTTTACTATCCCACAGGCATAAGCAAACTCCACACTCTAGCATTGAGGGTATAGTTTGCCTTTTTTCCTCAGAAAGGGGGATGATTGTTGGATGGTTCATTTAATAGTTGTTGGTTCCAATAGTGGCACCATCCCTACTTCTTCTATGCAGAAAGCATCAGTCCCTAACATGTTTCTCAGGCTTCCAAGCCCAAGATGTGCTCCTCAGAATAGCCATACATCTGGTCTACCTTCTTCCTGCAGGCTGTTGGAGCAGCTGGTCAGCTAGCCTACTTTGGTTCTTTGCACCTGAACCTGTGACAGCAGCCCAGCAGACAGAGGTGGGAAAATCCAACATCAAATGCTGCTGCAAGGAAATGAGTGAAGAGCAGGGCAGCTCCCCATGAGAAAAGGATATGCAAGCTCACTGAGAAAGCAAAGAGAAGAAGGGGTATGTGTCTCAAAATTAAAATCTGAGTTTTGTGATTGCTCTGTTAACCACAGTTTAATATTTGTGGTCAGCACAAAGGCTATTTAATGTAGGCTTGTAAAATTCCTTTTCCTTCAGATAAGACTAGGAGAATGACATAGGGTTTCTACGAGAAAACATTTACATTTAATTTCCACAGAAAGATTTTTCCCCTCGGGTTTGCCACATGCACAGTGAGAAAAAAATTCAACAGCCCTGCCAGTAGAAGTATTTTTCTCTGTACAGCAGTCTGTGTATAGATTTTTTTTTGTCTGCATCTTATGGTTATGAAATTTTCAAATTTGTAACAAATTCTTCAGTGAATCACCAAAAGTTTCAGCCTGTTATTGTTTTACAATGCTGTCATAATGATTCATTACCGTATTGGTGCCTCTGATAGAGCAATCCCCTTGAGTAGCTTCCTGACCTTCTGTCAGTCTATCATTTTCTTTTTGTAAAAAGAGTGATCAGATTTCAACAGTTTGAAAATACAGTCCAAAATTTAGCTTTGTAATTGGTAGCATTCTCACCATGACGAAGGGTTTTCAGGTTGTTTTGCTTAGAAATATATTCATTGATTTCTTAGATTCTGGTGCATAGTTCAACAACACGCCATAAATGTAATATTCGTTCACTTTAAGGTATGCCAAGCAAGTTATTTACATATACCACTCTATTTTAAGAGTCATCCTAGAATGAATCTCTTCTGATATTGCCATCCATGGTGTCAGTAACAGACTAGAAAGATAAAATTTAAATGAATTAAACAAATAATTCAGAAAATGTGAGTATTAAACTATTAATGACCTTATTCACAAGGTAAGAAAAGTAATTTTCCTAAATGTCTGAAATAAATGAAATTTAATTCTAATTCATTTATCTGAAGTACAGATGAAAAGAAAATACTTCAAATTATAAATGTTTCCCACTGCTAAACTAAACACACCAAAATTATTTTTAAAGAGAGTTTTAAATTGCAACAAAGTTTACTTCTAATTGAGAGAAACTTTTCTACTCATATTTCCAAGCTTACGTTTTACCAGGTATACAGAGCACATTTCAAACCATCCAGGATTAAAAAAAAAATATTAAGGAAGAAAAGAAAAAAATTCACTTAAGAAAATATCATTTAGATATGCAATAAAACCAGATATTAGGATCAAAGTATAAGATATTCAGAATATAGTCACACTGAGCACATCAACAGTAATAAACACGGTATAAAATCTACACAAAATACTTCATTTATATTTGAGTGTTTCTTTGTTCTTTCAGAGAAGTGCTAGTTAATTCTAAAGTTATGTTTAAATAACTCTTTATATTCTACTCTGCTATTTTTGCTTACTTGGAACTCTTTCAAACTTCACTGCTAAAATTCCTAGGTTTTCAGAATTGCAGCTGGTGTAACTTGGCATAACGTTATTGAAATTCATGAGCTACACTTCTCTGCCCTCGTAAACTGTCTTTTAGATCCAGATCCACACTGGAGACAGTCCTGTCCCATTTTGTGGGACATCTGTGGTCTAGGCTACAAGTAAGAAATTCTAATCCACATGTATGAAATTCTAAGTAAATTTTATAGTTTATGTATAAGCAAGGAGTTCCTCTAAGTGAAAAATCTTTGGCAGCATAACCATACTCAGCAAACAAATGGCAGGAAACTATTTTGCTTGACTTTGAAAATGTTAGTCAGAAGCTGAATGGACCCTTCCATTGCATTTCACTTCTTGGAAAGTCTTTAATTCCACCTTGACAGTGTATTATCCTTTCAAAAGAGATTTCATCAAACAATAAATGTAATTGTGGGCAACATCTGGTTTATGTTTTATGGAAGAAATAAAGAAGCTGTACCCATGTTTATGCCTGGTATATTTTTCCTTGACTGTTTAATAATTCCTAGATTATTTACTCTTTATACATTATGATGTCCTTTCCATAGTTCATAAATTTTTGTTCTTTTTATATTGTTTTTACTGTCAGCTCTACAAATTTAAAACTCAAAACCATACAAGAAAACTATTAAATTTTGACAAATGTGAATTTTAGTTAACCTCTGCAGCTGATTACAAACAATTCTGTATGCACACAGATAGTCTAGTTGTCTGATGTGGTCTTCTTGCACAATGTAGGTGAAGTAAGAGACTGCAGAATTAAAATAAATGAGACATGAAAAGTACCTGAAATTATTTATCATTTTACAGGAATGCACTAAATCACTTCTGTTTGGTAATAATAGCAGCTGTAATAATAGCAGTAATAACAGTATTCTTAGTAGTAGTATTTATACTAAAATGCTTAATGGCACAGGGTTCAGAATTCAGCTAGGTTTGTAGAAATGTGCCTCAGGAGTCAAACACACAGAGAATCCATTTTCCAGAATCACATTTCTTGAGCATATGGTGAAAGGAGTGGGGTAAACTGCACTATCATATGAAGCAGATTAAACAAAGCACTAGCCGTGTGATATTTGCTGCAGGCATTCTGCCTGAAGGATTCTGATGCAGAGAGAATGCCTCCAGGAGTATTAGACAAGTGTGGTCAGAAACAACTATTACTTTATACTTTTAAATGGAAGCAGCATATGCATCCCTTACCCAGGCTTCAGAGTACAAAAAGGGCAAAAGAGAAGCTGTGCACCAGTTAACAACTATTTAAAACCACAACACATTTCCATGAAAATGTGTTTCCTAATGATGCATGGTTAAAGACTGATGTTAATAAAAATAAAATTCAAATTAACTTAGAGGTTACTTCCAGCTTGATACTACAGCTTTCTGAGATACTCCAAAATAAATTCACAAAACTAATTCAAACATGGGGCAAGTAAGAAGGTTTGAAGTATGCCAATACCTGTTTTACATAAAAAAATGCAGAATTGTGTCTCATTTGGAAGACATCAAAATGCTCCCAGAACTACTCCACTTCTAAGAGCTCTCCTCTCTTGCCCAACCCCTTCCCCTCATGCCAGAATATCAGGAGGTTCAAACTGCATAAGAATTTATCATAGTTTAACTTAAGTGGTTCTGGAATTTATCATGAAGCTGGCATTAAGCCCCATCAGTGTCCTGTCTAGGCATCCAGCGAGCAGGCATCTCTAAGTCTCAGTTCACTAAACAGCCAGAGTCATAAATCTGGAAACTGAGGTCCAAGTTTTGGGACTTTAAGCCAGCCAAGAAGGCAAGAACCTCAGAGCTTCCAAGGCAAAAGACAGGAATGGAGCTGGTTTCTTAGCCCAGCTAAGCAGAGAGTTTGCAAACTAGAATTGTTTTGGTTTTGCCAGAATTTCACTGAAATTGG
The DNA here is from genome assembly GCF_949628215.1 of Phalacrocorax aristotelis. Lineage (NCBI taxonomy): Eukaryota > Metazoa > Chordata > Aves > Suliformes > Phalacrocoracidae > Phalacrocorax > Phalacrocorax aristotelis. The sequence continues at coordinate 30,789,040 of NC_134278.1, read as the reverse complement.
TATTTTTAATAGATTTGTGAAATTTTAACTTATTGTCTTTTCTGTCTGAAAAAAGTAAACAAAAAATATCTGCTGGAAACTTCTGAAAGTATTCATACCTTCCTTAAAAAAGTTTCCATTAAAGTGCTCTTAGATAGTAAAATTTATAGCTGAATTTCTATACAATTGGTAGTCTAGACTTAATCTCTTCTAAGTGAACAAAATGTCATGATTTTAAGACTTTTGATATGATTAAATAATTTCAGGAAGTAATTTTGTAAATCATACAAACTTTAATGTTCTTGCACAATAATATAATGCTGCTACAGAAGATAGGACCACAGGCCACACAGTAAAGCACTTCTTACCTCTGCAGTGAACTGTGCCTAGGTAATAGTGCCTAGTATTTACATAGTATTTTATACATTCAAAGCATCATGCAGACAATAACTAATTAGTCACAAATATATAGAGACTAATTTTCTTTTTGAGCAGTTCATTTGTTGCATCTACGCAAACTTGGAACAAGTTCAAATCTGTTTTGTTAATACTGCAGAACAGTTATAAAGCACCCCAGAATATTTAGCGCAGGCAAATAATTCCAGTATTGAGAATAAAGCTGGTTACAGGAAAAAACAAAACAAAACAAAAACAAAAAAAAAACCCCAACCAGAAGAATATGGAGAAATATGGCCTTTTTCTCCCTCAAGGCTTTTCTGGGGGAAAATTTCAAATCAAATTGAGTAACTAATACCCAGAACTCATATAACTGAGCAGCTTGTCTTAAAAGATGCAATGAGAGAAGAGATTAAGCCCTTACTATCGTTCAGACTGAGCAGGAAGCTAAATGCCAGTCTCTCAGGTTCGAAAGGAGTGAACTTTGAAAGCTACTAGCTGTGCTAGGCTATAAGCACTCTTTATTTTCCATAAGGAAAATTATGAAAGCATTATCTTTATTATACAGGGACATTTTTGAGATGCTGAGAAGTTATTCAGAGGAAGAAAATGATCAGCCTAATACTATTTAAAATTAGTGAAAGAACTTCTGAAGAACAGTTTAGTGCATTCTACTTACAGTTGTTTAAGGTACTTGTGTTTCTTTAGCATTCTTCTGCCTGAATATAATAATAAAATAATAAAAAGTTACATCACATAATGCTTATTATCCAGAGGGTACCAGTATGTGTTCTAAACAAATATATGGATTCCCTACTGCACCTTACAGGGATCACTTCACACGTTCTTGAAATATAGCTACTTTAGGTAAAACTCAGCAGTTGCTTAACAATGCACAGCAAACCTCACATAATGTTTTACTAGAAGAAAAAGAAATGTAGTGTTCAAATAAAATGCAGGGGGATTTACTGGCACAGTGTAATTACTTGTGTTGGAATTGTTCCAGGACACTGGGGTTAATGCTCCTACTGTTACAGAAAATCCCACTAGCTTCAAGCATTTAATGGCTTCAAATGGTGGAGGCTGGAACATGATTTGATGTCTGATATGAAGTAGATGATGACAATCTTTGAACGGTCTTTGTATTTGAGTCTGCTCTCGCTCCAGTTTGAGAGTAGCATAGCACTTACTGTTCTGTGTAGTTACCAATGATCTATACTAGCAAGAAAAAAGGATTGTCAGGCCTTCAGAAAGCTTTGAGATCCACTAAAGGCTGTAAGGCTTTTTTCTTGATATTAGGCATACATAATATTGAAAGTATAGGGTATTAAAGGTCATGACTCGATGAAGCACTGTCAATATATGATGTAAAATCATCAGGGAGACCAGAAAGCAAGCAAGATATTCAGGGCTGTATTTCTAATATCGTCACAGTTCTTGCATTACTCTGAGCTGAAGTGATAGCTCTGTAAATAGGATCTCCCTACTTAGACACAATCCTAAAATCTTATTAGGGAAGAACCACATTATATACTGGAAAAAAGAGCTTGTAAGCAACATATAAAAAACATATTAACTTGCAGTGGTAACCTTTCTTCTCTCTATGAGAGAACTCACAAGTACTCAGACAAAAAAAAGTTCTCTCTCTGATATTTCTATTATAGTGGTCTGTATAATCAGAAAACTAATATATTAAATTATTAGTAAATTATTTCAGAGAAAATAGTCTGCTTTACCCATTGAAAATGGATTGTATGTTAATATTGTTGTATCATGTAATATAACTTATTTTATAAAGGGACAGCCTCCACTGAACGGAGGAACTGACAGTACAAAAGCTCATATGCCAAGACACAAGTATGTTTTACCAGGTGTTGAACAGAAGTAGTTGTAAGATTTACGTGCGTATGTGTGTGCATGAGAAGTTTTTTCTGGGATTTGAAAGGATTATTTATTGATTTCACAAGGTATGTGAATGTCATAACACATTCTAACCCTTCTGTTCTGTTAAAGCAAACACAGGTTTTGACAGACAATAATAATTAAAAAATCAATTCTTATTATATTTTTCACATAAATCCTTCAATGTCCTTTAAAAAAAGTTTTTTAAGAAGTTATTTTTTCCTCTACATTACAGTCTGTGCAGTTATGAACATATGCAAGCTAGAATGGGAAAAAAACCTGGCATATAGACTTTATTTTAAATTATTCTTACCTAGCCCGTCATTACCTTTATCCTAGCTATTTCAAGGCATCTAATCTAATTGTGATGTTCTGAATCCCACTATTTTCAAAGTAAAGAAACAGAAGCCCACTCCTTATTTTGCATCAAGGATAAATAAGTGGAATAGCCTCCTCTTTTCCAGTGACTAAGGGAAAAGCTAGACAGTTAGTTGAGGAGAGATGAAATGTTCCAAAAATTTGGATGTCACAGTCTCCACACTGCAACAAATAAGTGTGCCTGGAAATTTAAAAGTGCCCTTAAAAATCTACCTTAAATCTCATTGAATGGTAATGATATTTATACTTCTAAGAAATGTGCTTTTACATTCATATTCTAAACTCTACAGAAATACCTTTAAAATACACTTAAAATATGACATGACATCACTTTTGAAAATGGCAACTATACTGCTAATTCACTCTCATCCTTTTGAAAGGTTTACCTTGTCGTCTTTGCCATAGGATGAACAAGAATAGCTCTAGCACTTAAGTTATGAAGAGGCTGAGTTTTAAACATTATGTATAGTTTTATAACCTGAGGCTCTTTTCCTCCTTCAGTTACTGATGAGGAAGAAAAGAGACAGAATTCACAAGTATTCGTGGCAATTTGATGTTATTGTTTTTCTTAATCTTTTTTTTTCATAGCATTAACATCAATTTTACACAATTGTTCTTCTCTGACAAGCATTGCATTTCATAAAAGTCAATAACTTTGACCAAATAACTTGTAATACGATTTCACAATAGTTCTCAAGCTATTATAACTAATAGCTCTAAATGTAAAAAAACTTTAAAACCATCTGTAGCTTCCTGATTGAAACATGGTTTTTTTTATTTAAAACCCTGCAGTTAGGCACAGGAACTTTTAATCCACATTCAATAAAAGACTATACTCTTGAAAAAGATTCTTCGTTGTTGCTTGCAAAAAAAGTCAGAAGATGACCCTTTTATTTTTTCTTGTTCTGAAGAATGAAATGTAACTAGTTATTATCAAAATGTCTGGAAAAATTCTTACTTAATTCACACTGGTATGTAGGGAGAAAGATGGTGCAGGGATTAAAAAATAGAGAATAAGTCTAACAAAAGCTGCAGGCATTGTTTACTACAGGTTTATGAAAATGAAGAGAAAGATTCAGTCTCTGGCTTGTATTTTTCTTTCTAAGAAGAATTCATAAAGTGTTATTACATTGATTTTTTTTCTATTTTAAACAGTAATTAAAGTTCTTGCTGGGAACCTGTCTATGTACAATTTACAAATTATGTGTAATGTCGAGGACTCATTAATTGTGTAGAGACTAACCACAAATTCCACTTCTAGTTCTGTCTTTTCCATTTGCACTTTAAATGGAAAATCTACTACCTATAATGTAGGAATTAACGTAGGCAAAATTCTTGAGCTTTAATAGTTCGTTATTTTAAGTGTAGTCCTTTTGTAGAAAAAAGCTGTCTTTTTTTTTCTTTTTTTGCCCAAGTCTGAATGCCAAAAAGTGGTATTTTTCTCTGCCTACCTAACATGTCTGCTTACTATGTTTTTTTTCAATGCTTCTCCAAGTTGATAGAAATCCCTTGTCAGTCTGCATTATGCTCAGCTCTTCACAATCCCTCTGGTGAGGTGATGGGCAGCACAGGAGGTTGGGGTCTGTGCCTAGTAGTATCCTTCTGCTGTTCAGTCTGTCTTACTTATTTTCCTCCACTGCTCCTTGCTTTCTACTGCTCCTCTGCACTGGTGTGGGTTCCTTTATGGACCGCAGTCCCCTCCAGGGCGTCCCTGCTCTGGCATGGGTGATCCATGGTCACAGTCTGTCAGGGGTGTCCCTGTTGCAGCATAGGTCACCCATGACTGCAGTCCTCTCAGAAGCATTTGTCCTCATGGCATGAAGCTGCTTCTTCTAAGAGTGTGTCTCCAGCTGTGTCCCCAACAGTGTCGTCTTCCACGTCTCCTCTGTTTCCTCCTCCATTTTCTCCAAAACTGTGCCTCTTCACAGGTCTCCTCTGGTGTCCTCTTTTTTGTGTCTTCCCATGTCTCCTCTCACATATATCTTTCTTGTGTTTCCTCACTTCTTTCCTTTGTGTCTCCTTTCATATGTTCCCACATATCTCCTCAAGTGAGTCTACATCTGCTGCTCCTTGCATTTTCCACCCTTTCTTAATTATGTCTGAGGAGTAGTGCTGTGTGTTCCCCTCACCAGCTTCAGTTTTGGGACACAGTGGGGTGTTTGTAGTGGCTGCCAAGACAAGAGCTCATGGCCTTCTCCCACATAGGTGTTAGTCTGAGGAGCAAGAGCAGGAAGCGCTTATGGTCTTATTTCTGAGAAGGGATAATAGGCAGAAAGGTGACAGGAAGGAGCAGTGCTCCTGTCCGTTCAAACTTCAGGAAGCATAGGACTACGGAGATGTAAAATGCTGAGATCCAAATATAGCAATGTGTGAGAGCAGCAGAGGCTGAGCTTTACCAGAGCTGCATGACATCTTCTAATTATTATTGCTTATGAGAAAAAACAGATACAGATAAACAGATAGTACTTGATTCAATTTTTATGAAAGGAAGAGTATGAAAATAGATGCCATTAAGATCATAAATCATATTATGAAGCAGATACACATAAAGAAGTTATACACACTGTGTAATGAAACCTATTTGTTAAAGCATGAAATACTTTTATTTTACAGAGAAACTTCAACACATGTACTTTAAAATGCACGTTCAAATACATCTCTCTATAATATAACAGATCCACCAAGTGGACAATTCACAGATAAAATATGCTGTTAGGCTTAAAGCTTAATATATTAAAATTAATAGAAATATACCACTTCCTATATTTTTCATATAAAACCTGGCAATATTAGAAATTAGGAAATCAATTCATTTTCATTGCTTAGGCTTAGCCTTCTTACATCTGTCATAACCTCAGCTTATGGGTCAGCAACATTTGTTTTATTATCACTATTATGTTTGATCCTGACTTGCTAACACAAGCACAGTATTAATTCTTCTTCTACAAGATGCACTCCACATTGTGCTGGAAGATAGACGTGCATTTTGAAAGCAAGAAGTTCAACAGTTACGTGGAAAATATAACTTAGGAAGGAAGTTACATAACAGTAGGGCTGTTACTTTGTAGTATTTTACTTTATGTAACTCCCCTGTTTATTACATTAAAATGTGCCTTTGAAACAGAGGTTTCACATATGTTATTTCCTCAACTGTGTCTCAACATTGTCTGGGAGAGTGTTATTTGGCCTGAGGCAAAACCACACCAAGGGTTGTGTTAAGAAAAGAAATGGACAGTCAAGGGCAAGAGTTCAATCCACCCTGTTTATTAACTAGTATAGGGTTAGTGGTAGACTTTATGGCCAAAAAGCCTTTTATGATAATCCTCTTTGTCATTTTGCTTTTTTGCCTTTAGGTAACAAGCAATTAATTCATTATTCTTTAATTTTGCTAGTAGTCTGTTACATATTTCTTACAAAAGCTTTGAGATCTGGAAAAAAAAATCAAGTGAATCTTGATTCAGGTTCTTTGCAGTACCTGATTGGACCATAAAGTCTCGATTGTTGAGTGCTTTATTGGGTTTTTTTCTGTTAAAATGTGTCTATTTTCAAGTTTAAATTTCATCTAGATTCATTTAGCATACCTTGTATCTTGCTATTGCTCATATATTCTACACTGAAAAGTCCACTCTCAGAGGCATTCTCCTCTTTACATATGTTTAGGTAGGTTATGATTCTGTCAGTTTTTCTCCTAAATGCCCAAGCAGACTGTAGGAGAAATCCAGCTCTAGAGTCAGGCATTTGCATTTAGCTATCCATAACAAAGGTACCTACCTGTAAGTTCAGTAGATGTCTAAGGTTTCACTACATTCCATGGAGATCTAATCAACACAGCCAAAGGCTCCTAGCAAAGTCTTCAGGCAGATACATCTGCTTTAGAATGAACTAAATGTCTCTCTGGATGTCATCAATTTTATTGATTAAAGTCACAGTCCAATTGCACAGTTTATTTCATGCAATTTTAGACACCCTAAAGCATCCGAGATATACATGCTGGACTGTTAAATGTGATGCAGGACAAGCAGGAAACACATGGCCACCTAGAGTGATACCTAGAGAACAAGCATCTCAAATGCACCAGACACCTAGGCGTAGGTAATTCAATCAAGCCTAAGATGCATACTGAATAGAAAGGAAGCTTAATCATTTAGCCCAACTTGCATGGGCTAAATCCAAACCTTTGTGAATCTGTGTTTCTGTTCTTGTACCATTTTTGCAAATCATCCCCAAATTCAAGTAACTTTTAAAGTGAAATACTGACTGATATTCCAACAGGGATCTTATTAATGCTGAGTATGCATGTAACGTCAACTTTTTATTCCTGTTTTAAAATCTTCTGTTCACACTTCTATGGATGGCTTTAGCCTTTTATTGTTGATGCATCACATTTTATGTAGTTGGCCTTTCATGATGATCCTCTAAATCCTTTTTTCAGACTTTTTTTCACTATCCATTTTGGCCATATTGAAATGAAAAGCAGTTGCAAAAGGTAAACTTGATATAGTTTTACCAGTGTTTTGTGAGACTCTTCTTCACATGCCAAGAGGAAGAATCTCCACTAAACTAAGAATTACAACTGGTCTAGTGTTTAGAGACTAATGAACATTTTGCTTCCAAGATCTTTACCAACTGGGGATAACCTGCATTAGAGGTTACTCTAGCACATTACATTGTACAGACTCTTAATACTTTTAGAATTTTTCTTCAAAATGTATTACCACTAGAGACTTTTGCATGATAAACTGACCTAGCAAGAAAACAAGCAGAACATCAGAGGCTCAAAGGAAGCAGACATTTTGTCAGATAGATTTAAATAAAAGTATATATTCCAATAGTAGTTTAATTCCTCCAGAATACAATTCTACCACACAAGAGTATGCTAATAGATTTTGCTCGTTTGAACTTAACAGTAAACTTTACTGTTTCAGTAGACTTCTATTGAGGGGCAAGTTATTTATATGAGGAAAAAGACAGTCAATAAAATACAGCTGTAAAGCATCTTATAAGAATGGAGGGTAATTTTAAAATCAATGAATTGTTCAGCTTCCAATGAATAGAAATAAAATGCTCTTTTTTCATAGATGCCTTTGTAAAACTCTCTTGCCATGTTATAAATGTAACATGCAAAACCCCTTTCTGCAAATCTGTCTTTGCCTTTTGTTGCAACTATTACATGCCTAAGTATTGCAATCAATCTATAAGGACCATAAGGCTCTCAGCTGCCTTGATGGCTGGAGATGTATGTCCCTACCAGAACACGAAATAATCATTTCAGCTATCATTATTGATCTTTAATGTGGGTTGAGCAAAACCTGATGGCTTCAGTTTTGCTGTTTGTGAGTTAAAAATAACATAGAAGACAAAAAAGAAAGGAAGCTAATGTGTTGCAGCCTATAACTGCAGAGCAAATACGTGCTTCTCAGAAAACAGAGATGAGAAGCATGTCAGTAAAGGTGTGATACTTCTGGTCATTTGCCAGACTTTGACAACTAGAGTTCCTGAATGTGCCAAAATATTTTTCAATAAAATTTACAAAGAAAAGACTATATTCCAGTCTCATTAAATTTTCTGAAAAAAGATGATAGAGTACTTAAATCGCTGGTTCATTATATGTTAGCCTTTAATTTCAGAGGCTGTAAATCACCTCTTTTCAGACAGTGCCAGCAAGGTTTTATGTATCACGTAATCCCATTTAAATTCTGCAGCAAGGAGCTAATTGAGACTTAAGTGATGTGTCATCCCTGTGCAGGCCATCTGCACAGGCTGAATTGCATTCAGAGGCAGCCTATGAGAAACTACAGAACACCCAGTTGCTGCTTGATGGAAAAATAAGGTACAAATTTATCTCCGTCTCAATTAATGTGGTTAAATGAATTACAGACAGTTATAAAATAGTCCAGACTTCTGTATTTCTCTATTGGTTGATGAAGTTCAGATCAGAACCTGTTTTCACCAACTCCAAAGGGCCTCCCATTTGGCTGATTTTGGTTTTGTAATTCACAGCACTCTAAGGAACCCCGTGACAGGCCCACAGTCCTTATTCTCTGTGTTTTGTATACACCAAAACAAATAGAGCAATGTCCTTGGGGTTTTCCAGTACATTACATAAAGAACCCTCATCCTCCCAACCCTCCCCCCAAAAAAAGAACACTATCTTTCTAAAGATACCATAGTCAAAGTGAGAGTCACAGTAGTAAAGAAGCAAGGAAGGAGAGGGGAAGTTGAATTATAAAGCCCTGTAAAATCATGGTCAGATTAACTGAATTTTCAGGTAATGTAGGACCATAGTAGTTTCTGGGCAACAAAATGAACACCATCTATTTTCAAAACCATAGGAGTCTTCCTCCGATATACACAAGAGGTAATGGTTTTACACTAAAAGAGGGTAGATATAAGGAAAAAAATTTTTACAATGAGGTGGTGAAATATTGGCACAGGTTTCCCAGAGAGGTTGTGAAGGTCCCGTCCCTGGAAACATTCAAGGTCAGGTTGGACGGGCCCTGAGCAACATGATCTAGTTGAAGATGACCCTGCTCACTGCATGGGAGTTGGACTAGATGACCTCTAAAGGCCCCTTCCAACCCAAACCATCCTATGATTCTATGATTCTACATCATATTTCAATAACCTTTTCTTTTGTCCATCTAAAGACATCTAATTTATGTCTTCGGTAAAAAAACATTCAGTCCAGTCTATACTTTTGACAGTAAAATATAACTGCAGTCTCAGTCTCTTTCTCGTCTTCCACTTCCTAACTATGCTGGAATGCATAAAAAGAGGCAAAATAGCCTCTGGTGGCTTCTCATCTTGACTTGGAATATTAAAGTAAGTGGCTTGCTCTGGTGATCACAGTCATGACTAACTATAAAAATATTGCTGGAAACGGATAGACTAATTGGACGAGCATTCTATATTTCCATAGAGACTGAGCTATAAAATTAGTAATTATCAAGTGAGAGAAAACTTTTCTAAAGGAGGACGTATAACCAATGGCATTGTACTTTTTCTGGTTAGATACATATAGAAATATGTATTTATACGAAGGGATGGATGAAGAACATGGTCAAATAAGCAAGCAACAAAAGATGACAACAGTGGAGTTGTATTGACTAATAACAGACTCTTGGTGTGTGAACAAATGTCTGCAGCACTTCCAAGACATGTATTAATCACATCTACTATACATTCTGCATTGCAGGGTCATGATTTTAAAATATGCCTGGAAATGTAAATCCATTGAAGGTTAAAGTTATTTTAAACGTGATTGTGGCAGGTGAGATTCCTATGGAGTATATTTGCCTTTTTATTGTTAGAACTAACTTTTTGCCTTTGCATTTTTTCAGGTCATTTGCAAGCTGACTAATTTCAAGAAACCTCCTTTCCCTACCTGAAAGTGGAAGGGGTTGTCAAAGTGAAAGAGAAGTGGCCACATTCTGAGATGAGGGGGAAGAGCTTGTGTACAAAACTTCATGTGCTTGCGCACAAAACTTCATGTGCTTGTGCTAAAACCCCCTTGGTGCCTACTGTCATCATACCCTTTAAGGCAGGCGGGAACATGGAATTCAGAAAGAGCTTCTGGCTTAGGGATGTTTTTACTTTGACTGATGCCTTCAAAGATTATTTTAATGTATTCCTTCCCCTCAGAGCAAAAGTGCAAAAGGATCAAACACGGTTTGGGTTCTGGGAGGTTGTATAAGAATAATAAGCCCTAAATTGTTAGCTATATATGGGTTGGGGATATTTCATCTAACACTAGACTAAATACCTGTGTGGTAAAAGGAATGAGGGATTGAGAAGCCATCCTTCTTGTTAAGCAAATACACAGTTTACTAGATCCATCTTGGTCTGTGTTTGTTACTGGACATATGAAAGCAGCATATTATTGAACCCTCCAAGTTGTTTGCAGGTTGTTTCCCTTCAGATAACGATGCTTCTTGAAATGAGAGAAAAAATAAAAGGATGACAGTTAATGATAAATTCACACCTAACACCATTTTTTTTTCAGGTGAACATATTACACCTTTCTGAGCTCCATAAAAGGGTGATTTCCTTTGACTTACATGGGCAGTAAATCAGATCATGTTAAATAGTAGCCTCAGAACACTTCCATCAATAAAATGCATACACAAATAGGTTTCAAACAGGTTTTTCATAGTGAGAAGGAATTACAGACTGTGTGGAGGAAAGCTCCAATAAATTACTAAAATAAAGCAACATTTTTTCTGAAAAATGAAACATCCCTCTCTTAAATCCAGCTGATAATAGGGTAATAGTTAGGCTGGAGAACCTCATCCATGGAGGAGAATGACAACCTGAGGCACTGAATTTAGAATGCTTCCAAGGTATGTCAGAAATACTACCAAACTGAGATGTTTAGGGATTGCAGACAAAAATATTTCATCCTCAGTTTCCATTTCTATTGTTCCTGAAATTAAAGTTCTTTTTACTGAAATTTTTAATCAAAAGCTTGGATTTCCATCAAAAAACAATTCTGAGGGAACATTTTTCAAAAGGTCCTGTTCTTTTTCCAAGCCAAAATTGTCTCTGTGGTAAAATGCATGGAAGGACTTCCTGAGGTTTTGAGGTCTTAAGGTCTAACAGTATTTATAAAGGAATATCCCTGTGGAGGATGCCAGTGCATCGTTACTTATTATTCCAGATATATCCCCAGGGAAAATGTGAAGGACATGTGTTGCCATCAAAGAGTGTCTACTCAGCTGATGCTTCTAAAAAATGTGAGAGATACAACAACCATAATAAACTAGGCATTTGTGTTCAGTCCCTTCACAGTGATCAGAACCAGATATGAGGAAGATGAGGAATTACCTCCAGAAAATGTGCACAAGAATCATGGCATAACCAAACTTGTATATTTAGATTTTTCTGTCATAGCCATTTTTGCTTCATCTGTCACTAAAACCATATCAACTTTCCAAGTCTTCTCTAGTTATATATTCATGTTCACTAACAAATATTAATAACCACAACAAATATAATAATTTGGGGGTTCTTTTCTGCTGGAATTTCTAAATCCAGCTGAAATCAGGACTCCTTTTTTCAGGAGCTGTATATATGCACTTATGAGAATAAGCAGGCAAAAGAAGAGACAGGAAGTAGCTTCCAATAGCTAGCAGAGACCTTGGAAGATAATTTTAGTCTCCTGAAACTTAATTATATGGACATCTCAAATCCATGCTATAGTGTGGATTTCAGTAAATTTCAGATGGGTACATCATCAATGAGACAACTGTATTCTCTGAATTTACAGAAACATATTCTAAAGAGATAAATAAAAGATTAGCTTATATTCTCTGCTTGTTGCATAGATACATTTACTATTAATGTTAATGGGACCAATGTGGATATATATAGAGACTTCATTTACAGAAATCAGTCTGATATTGTGGCCTACAGTGGCTTAATATAGAATCATAGATTTATGGAATCATAGAATCATTTAGATTGGAAAAGTAATTTACAGTAAGCCATGTTTATCCATCACCTAGAACAGATAAACACTTGTTCTTTCTCGAAAAGAAAGAGGGCATAAAATTGCTAAGTGAGGAGAACAATCTTCTGAATTAAAAGAAATTTGAGGATACCATTCTCAAGCCTCTAAGACATCTTGTTAGTAAATATTTGAACACAACCTCTGCACTTTAAACAGTCTAGGCACAGCACATTCTAAGGTGCTAGGTGACTAAGATGGGAAAGTACAAAAAGGAACAGCATTTTTTCTGTTGGTGTCACTCTAGAATATAAAGCACTTAGAAGATCACTAAGCAACAGAACAATGATAATGATAGTGTCATTATTTCTTACTAAGTGGAAGATGTCAGCAAGAGTTTTGGCTGAGAGTAGTCCAAATTTCAGTGAAAATTCTGGGACCTGAAGGACCTGAAGGACCTGAAATCAGCTTGAAGAGAATAGTTCCACACTGTGGAACTGAATTCTTGGCTACTGAATGTGAGGAGCCATAATTACCTCCTTGTTGCATTTTTGTAGAAGATAACACATTCTAAGCATACTGGATTTAATTGGTCTAATCAGAACAGGTCTTGTAGCAGGACAAGTAGGGAAACTTTCATTTTGTAAATTATGTTGGATCTTAGGTGTAGTAAGGACACAAACTGATGACTGGTGTTTCTGACATAGGTGATTTTGGCCTTCTGACAGAAGAAATGGAAGAGACATAGAGAACAAAACCATAAGTCCTCAAGGTTAAACTGGTGGTATTCTCACTTTTAAGTGTGCCTTTTATGCTCTGTGCTACACCTTAAAAACATTCTGAAGCTATGTCAGGATAGGAGCCAGATATGCATCATCCCTCTATACAACTTTGTTTCTTTGGAAGGGAGGAAATCATAGTGTGATTCAAAAGATCCCCTATTCTGGAGAATGAGAGTACCTGAGATTCACTGTCCTGCAGTTCAAACCTAGCACATAACATACTCAGGACTGTAGGCCTACGTTCCTTTTTAAATTATTTTCTGTTATTTTATTTGGAAAATGTGCACTGGCATCCCACAGAGGAAGACAAACTATCCTGAGCTTTTGTAGATGAAATAAAGGAAGAGATTATACATATGTGAGAATATGCAAAATATATGACAAGGCCCTGGGGGGATTTTTTTCAATGTATATCAGTACCTGAAGGGAGGGTGCAAAGAAGACAGGCTCTTTTCAGGTGTGCCCAGTAACAATAGTGCTGGTTGGATGGACAAAGGAGATTTGAAAATCAGGAAAATCTTTTTTACTGTGAGGGCGATTGAACACTGGCACAGGTTGCCCAGGGAGTTTGTGGAGTCTCCCTTCTTGGAGATAATCAAAAGCCATCTGGCTATGGTCCTGGACTACCATGTCTAGGTAGCTCTGCTTGAGCAGGGGAGGTTGGATCAGATGACCTCCAGAGGTTTCTTCTCATCCCAACCATTCTGTGATTCTGTGACTCAAAAGCAAACTTGTGAAAGTTGAGAAAGCACATCTGGGTTACCTGATGTGGGAAGATTTGAACGTTTCTGTATGCTCATGAAGATTGAGGTTTGCTTCATGGAAGTCTATCATCCATGAGGCCACCATCTCTTATTTTTTTCCTTCAGGGGATTTATACTTGACTGCACAGAAAATTAACAAGAAAACAAAAGCATGAGGGCTGCAATGAGTTAAACATTGGAGTGAAAACAGGCAGTCTTAGTCTTGAAATTCTGCAAAATCTTGTTCACATACGAGTAATGTCTGAAACGCCCAGCTGAAGTAGTCTTTCATCAAGTTGAGCCAAGACTCCACTTTTTTTCCAAAACTTCCATGTAGTCTCAGTCAAAAAGAATGTGCAGGACTGGGAAGGGCGAGGGGGGAGTCACAGGGGCTGGTGGAAGTTTGGAAGGGCTTTACACTTTGGAAGTTTGTCTGAGCTTTAGTTCCCTTCCATCTTGCCTACTGACCATGCAGACTTCACTAAGTATCTTCAGCATCTCCGCAGGTGAAAGAGTTTAATAACATTTAAGGCCAATAACATCCTGGCTTGTATCAGAAACAGTGTGGCCAGCAGGAATAGGGAAGTGATTGTCCCCCTTTACTCAGCACTGGTGAGGTCTCTCACTACAAGAAAGACACTGAGGTGCTGGAGCATGTGCAAAGAAGGGCAACGAAGCTGGGGAAGGGTCTAGAGAACAAGTCTTATGAGGAGCAGCTGAGGGAACTGGGTTTGTTTAGCATGGAGAAAAGGAGGCTGAGGGAAGACCTTATCACTCTCTACAACTTCCTGAAAGGAGGTTGTAGTGAGGTGGTGTTATCTCTTCTCCCAAGTGACAAGCAATAGGACAAGAGGAAATGGCCTCAAGCTGCACCAGGGGGAGTTTAGGTTGGATATTAGGAAAAACTTCTTCACCGAAAGGGTTGTCAAACATTGGAACAGGCTGCCCACGAAGGTGGTTAAGTCTCCCTCCCTGGAGGTATTTAAAAGGAGGGTAGACATGGTGCTTGAGGATATGGTTTAGTGGTGGACTTGGCAGTGCTAGGTTAATGGTTAGACTCTACGGTCTTGAAGGTCTTTTCCAACCTAAATGATTCTATGATTCATGATTCTATGATTACCATAGGTTTATTTTTTAATATTGAAGTACACTAAACAGAAAATACAAAGCTGTGCCACCATTTAGTATAAGAACCTATTTGCAGAAAAGCATTGGAAACTGAAAAAAAAAATCTGGTAACCTAACCTCAGTCCAGGAATACAAATGGTATTCATTTATTTTTCCAACATCATGCAAGGATGTTTGCAAAGTCACATTAGTATCTCTCTTCGTACCTTAACATAGCATTCTTGATACCATATTATCAAAGCCTTAACTGCTTATTTTTCAGTAGAAAGAAGCCAAAATGAATAAATTTATCCATGTTTTGGACAACGGTTCACATATTTTACTCAGAAAAAATAAGTTTAAAAACTACATTCACATTTTTATAACAATCTGAAAAATATTATTAACAGCAATAGTACTGCACAGAAGGCCACAAGATGGCTTCAGGGAGATCATTTACTTTCCTTTGAGTAAGTGACACATATATTAGTAAACTGAGCAATGACAGATCTTGTTCTCTGGTCCTGATGTCACACATCCAGACATGACATGGCCACATCTATAATACTAAAATATCTCACTTTGTAAAACTAGAATCCAGACTGTATACTGGAAAAGGTAAATGTGACTATAACGTAAGGAGGTAAATGTAGACAGAACACTTGCTTTAGTGAAAATCTATAAACCTCACCATTTTTTTGAAGAGATTTCAGATTCGATTTCTCTAGCTTTTGCTGGTATAGCCGGGTAGAGGTGCAAACAATAGCAACAATAAACTCGGCTCTGCGCCCTGCTGCATGTCTGGGTAAGAATAATACTCTCTTCTTTCATGTCAGTGCTTACCCAAGTCCTACGAACTGAGATTGCAACAAAAAAGCCCTATGCTTCCTTTAGTTTTCCACTCTATATCTGGTACCCAGTAATACATTCCTCATTTCCTTCTGCATCCCTGTCATAGTGTACTTCTCTCTTTTCCATTCTCCTGCTCCCTGCTTTAGCCAGATCACAATCTGATCTCATGATATCATGTTTTGTATTTCCCTTTGCCTTGACAGTGTCCCATGGTTTCAGGGCCAGGGTGCAGTTGAGGAAACTGGTCATATTCCTGCAAGGTATTCTGGGAATGTGGATCAGAAAATCTGGATCTGCTTCTGCATAAACCAACATTTGCCACTGATCTACACATCAGCTTTAACTGTTTGGATAGTCTGATATGGTTAAGACATGTATTTAGGTAGTTACCTTCAAATAATAGCTGTTGGAGTTGAGATATATCGATGAAGGCTATGTGAAAAAATAAGTCAAGAAACAGAAAATAAAGATACAATTTAAATGATAGAAATATGTGTTTTAGTAAAAGAAAAAAAACCAAACCAAAACAAAACAAAATAACTTGTAGTCCAGTGATGAAACAGTCTCTCCAGTGACAAAATACCTTCATTTTTTCAGTTGTTTTTTTCTAGGTTTTCCATAAACAAAACCCACAAATCTATTTACTGTGCAATGACTAAACTAATATCTAGTTATTGGATCTTCAGATTCATAGCAAAGAGTACAAAAATGTTAATCAGTATACCAGATATATATATAATGCTATATCACTATGATTTATGTATATTATACAATGTCTGAGTTATAGGTATGACAATATGCAATACAACAACATGAACCAAGGTGCCTTGAAGTGTTTATTTTATTTATTAGTCTTCATATACATGTATATATACTGAAGGGCAGAGATGAGGTGAAGTAATATCTATATAGATAAATAGCTGACTGCTCTAAGCTCCTATCAAACATAAATCTATAGATAGTTCACTGATGACTGTTCCCACTTTGTTTCCAATAATATTTCTTTGAAATCTTGCCAGATTTAAGTTCTGGTAAGAAAGAGTTCTGAATTACTTTCTATTGTTCATTATTTAACATTTTTATGTAGCTTCAAATGTATGCGTTTAACAGTGGAGTGAGAAAATATATGATCCTTGCCCAAAAGAGACCAGCTCTCGCAATGAAACAGAAAGAAATTATGCACAGTTAAAGTGAGAATAGAATCACTTATTACTTATAGGCTACTGTAGTCCAGGTGTGGGGTTTTTTTTTTTGAGAAATAAGGAAGTTTAAAGAGAGAGGGGAGTATGGGAGAAGGAATTAATCTATTGCAGACCACAGTACTGACAACATGGACTGCAATATTGACAGGCAGGGAGAATTTTTGCTTTCTTCTTGATATGATATCTACATTGATACGCCTCTCCACGTTGATGTGCTATTAGACTGAGTGCAGAACCAAAAGAATGACCCTTTTTTATTTGAATTAGCAGAGGAGCTACTACAGGCTAATTTATTCACGGGTGTGGATTATTCAGGATGGGAGACAATTATAATGTATTAGCCAACATTTTGTAAATTATGTTGGACTGGATGTTTCTGTCTTGTTGAAAGATGTGGTATACCAATGGGAAGTTGGAACAATAATTTTCCATTACTTAGGGTTCTGTGTGGTCATCAGTGGTAGACCTGAAACATATTACTCACTTACTGATCCTTGTGAGAACAGTAGTTTCCTTTGATATATAAACAACCAGTTGGACTCATTGGCACTAGAATGACTCAAAGGCAGATGATTTACACATACATGTGTATGGAAAAGAAAACACGCACTTTACACATCGTACTTCAACTAGCATCCAATGCAGGAGATGTCCAAAGGTAGGAGTGTACAGGCTGAAAGTTGGGAAACACCAAATACATGTATATACCACTTTTGTAATAATTATGAGGTAGACTGACAGAACTTCAGAAAAATGCATATGCATGTGAGAATATGTAGACCATACATATCTCCCCAGTTTCCCCACAAGGTACAAAACTCAACCAAAAGAACTTTATGTCCCCTTAATATGTCCATACACTAGTCATAGGAACTAGGCCTGTAGATTGATACAGGTTTATTTGTAATTCTATCTATAAATGGGCATATATTTGTCAATCTTCAGACCAAATATAAGTAGTATGTTAGTATCTGTGTTAGTGTCCATAGTGTCTATAACAGAATAAATAACATGAACACGAGAGATACCACTGGCTGTGAGTTTCAGTACTAAGAAACTATTAATTATAACTGTCTACTATACCAGACTTCATCCATTTGTCTGTGCTCATGGAACTGAAACACATAAACCAAGTTTGAGTTACATTTCTAGAGCAGAACATTTGTCTTATTCACTAGTGTTCATTTGCTGCTACCTATCCAAAGCTTGAAGTATCTGAATTATCTTGCTTATCCTGGAAGTTTGATTATACCTCCATTAATTTCATACTTTACATTAATCTATAGCTGGTATAACAATTTTGTAGCAGCTGTGAATTTCTTATAACACCTAAATGAGAAAATGATTAGGTTGAGGAGAAATTTTTGAATGAGGGTAATTCCTAAGGTGATACACTTGAGAATTAATAGTGAAGCAATTTCCTAAAAGGACACTGTTGGTAGGATCCCCAGACAGCTTGGAATGCTAACTAACTTGGTAAATTGAGCTACCTGTAAAGATAATTTGCTACAACTCTGGTTTTCCAATATATGATTTTGATACTTCACATATAATTTTCTTCATTTTCTATTTGGATAATATATTTTCACATAGTATTATATAATACTTTCAAGAGAGAATAATTCTGTCATACAGCATAACTGAGTTCCTGTTTTAACCAAGCCAGTTCCATCCTTTTCAATATGAATTCATCAATACTCTGAGATTATTTGTCTCACAATGGTGTTTCAAAGAAAATAAAAACCAGTAACTTTTTCAAAGCAGGAGAATTTATATTCCAGCCATGATATCCAGCCATAATATTCAGCCAAAGTAAGAAGCAAATTTTTTTAATGTGGCTTATCATCATACCCTTTCCCAAATATTTTATAATATTGTATTTCTCACTGTCCCACTACAGTTGTATATATCATGGCATCTACAGAGTGGAAGTAAGAGTGTAGCAAGTGGTGTAGATTCAGAAAAAAGTTATGGCATTCATTGATGGTAAATCTTCTGAATCCAAGGATCTTAATTTCATCTAACAGTCACTCCAGGTTCCTTCAGGCTTTGCTGATTTTTTTAACTGTCTGCTAAACTAAATTTTAGAAAAAAGGAGGATTAAAAACCTATATAGTCAACATGTTTCAAATGTACATGTGTTCTCCATTGCCTGATGAACTTCATCCTACACACTGTTAGGAAAACATGAGAAGTTGTCAATGCCATCAGGCCTGGAAGGGTCACCAGCATGGTGATACCAACGTGCTTGACCCACCTGTCCAGATCAAGCTGGCCAGCCAGGGAAATCACTCTACTTCATTCCAACCTTGATCTTCCTGATGGCAGAAGCAGGCTCAAAATGCATGGTCAGAGTAAATGGGTCTGGTTGATTTTCTTGCTCCAGCTGCAGTGATCTAAAGCCTAAGTATTTGCCAGCTGCCATAAAGGTCTTTTAAAATAATTTTGTCAAGATAAAGCTATTTCACACTCATCTGAAGAAAACACATATAATTATCATTAGAACTTACTTCTAATCTGTTGTAATGTAATTTTTTTATCCTCTTACTGTTGCATTCCTTCTGGTGCTTTAGTTTCTTTTTCCTTTAGGAGTCACATAGAAATTGTTGTTCTGTAAAAAGGAAAAAAATGTTTTTCAGCTAAAAAGAGCAAGACATTATTCAAAACCCATTGATATAGTGAATATTTAGAATGATAAAAACTCAGAGTAAATAGCACAAAGGGAATAGAAATGGGAAGGATTTATAAGCAACTCTGCCCCTTCATACGCATATCACCCCTGGGAATGGTTCTACTCACTCCTAAGCGTGGTTTCAACTGCTCAGTGACTATTGAGTTATAGCAACATCTGTGTGATCGTTCTTTGGCCTATTTGTGGCCTGTGAGGTCTGTGTGCTTCTCAGCCTTCTCAACAGTTTGTCAGTCTGCATAAAATTCAGACCTCTACCCTCTCACTGTGATTCTTTTAGTTCACGTTCTTTTTGCAAAATCCTGTAGCCCCCGGGACTTTATCTCTCTAAGCATGCCCAGTTGCTTCCCAGGAGTGAGTTCTCCCTGTCTTTTCAGAGATTATAAAGTCATTCTTAACACTTTTTATAACACATTCACTGTGAAAATCAGAAGAAGAAGAAGAAGAAGAAGGAAAAAGAAGATATCATAGGTCATAATGGTTCAAAGCACAAATTTGCCTAAAATATTTTCAGCCCCTGTGTGATTTGTGTTTTGCACATGATGGACTGAAAGAGTCTTCCAAAAATAGATTTCTATTTTTTATGAAATGACTCTAACATTATTTTATTTAGATTCTAACATAGTCTTAACTGCTGTCATGTTCAAATTTTTTTTCATTTGTTTTGCTGGGTAGCCTCCATTAATAATTTAACCCTAATTCAAAAAACTTCAGTATAATTTCCCCTTATGCTTTCCTAAAATCCACTGTTGGAGCTCTTCAAGACTCTCCTTCTTTCTAACTCTAAGAAAGGGGAGTGTACATGCAGTACTTTCTGTTCAAATACTGTATATAATTTTTCAGATTATATTCTGTAGTGATACATACTGGAAATGCTCCTTCTAGGAGATTTTCAAAGCTATTCCACAACATATACTCTGTGGGGTTTTTATTGGTTTTGACAAGTATTACATTTGCCCAAAAAGAACTTGGGGAGAAGTTGTCTAGAACAAGAAATTCAGTTTGAAATTGGTGAGCAGCTTGGGCTACATTATGGGGGAATTTTAAAAAAAGTTAAAATATTGTTCATTTGTGAAATGCTAACACATTTCATTTTGACTATTCAAAAAGAAGTTCTTTTCCATTCAAAATATTCTTTATCTGAAAGTAAATCTAAATTTTTCTGAAGATAATTTTGAAATATTTAATTCAAAAGGGATCAGAGTATTTAGCCCAAGATTACCTAGATTGACTCCAGATTAGTCTTAATGCTGTTTTGTTGTTGTTGCTGCTGTTGTTGAAGACAACCCTACTCTTTATCTTGAACCTCTTAATTCTCATTAAAAAATAAATAGGAAAAAAACATTGCTTCAACCTGAACCATTTTTTAATGAAATTTAAGTTTGATCATGGATCAACAATAAATATTATTTCCAGTATTATTTAAGGCCCAAAGAGGAAATATTGTAGGGAAAGTAATGAGATTTCCTTAAGTAAGCTTCTCCTAGTGCTTGCTTTTTTTTTTTTTTTTTTTTTTTTTTAAGCACAGTAGGCAGAGATATTGCTTGGACCTACCACTGACATAATCAGAAATTCCCTTTGATGTTAATGATGAGGTCTATTGATGGTGTTAACTTCAGATTTAAAACACGTCGGTATCCTGGAGATACAAACTTAAATCCCAGTAGGACCAAATCAATCTTTAACCTTCAAAGCCTTATAGATCAATTGCTTTTGTGTCATGTTTGGTTTAGACCTTTGAAATGGCAGAACTTTCTGCTCTGTTTGGAGAGTAAAGTTGCAGTGGCCTTGCTCTGGAAGGAAAGGAGCTGCTTTTGTGATAGAGTCAACAGGCTTCCCAGTTATGTAGTGGGTTAGGACATATAATATGTCTGTAAAATACCTTGGCGTTAAAGATCCTTAGTCAAATATAAAATACTATTTCTGTGTATGTATATAAACTTCCGAATTAACTAATATCTTGGAGCTCAGATGTACTAACAAAAAATGAGACATATTTGATGTCTGAGTCACGTTTTTGTTTTTGGAAAATATTTTATGATATTTATTCATCTGGTAATGATCAACTAATCAGCAGAGGGAAATGAAACTCTGAATTATTTGTGAAGTAGAAAAACACTTTATTAAAGACAATTTTGAGCTGCCAAAGACATGTATCAACCTACATTCTGACTGGTGATACTTTGCAGTTCATGTAGGCTGTGTTCAGAAATATTATTTTTTAATTATAATAGTATTTTAAACTTCATATCACAAAGTAAAAATATTTACAAATCCAAATGAATAACAAAGTATGAAATAAATTCCTGAATTTTAATAGTTCCAGACCTCTATGAATCTGGAATTTGTTGGAAATTTTTCCTCTTTGGATCCCTTCCTACCAATAATTAATGAACTTAAACACAAAAACTCTAAAAAGTCTTCAATTTTATAAGCTGTCAGTATAAAGACAAATGTTTTGAGGAAGCAAAATATATCTTCTTCAGACTAAAACGTGAAATGCAGTATTGATTTTATAAACTTTGTGTATTGAGTAAAGGTTTTAGGAAGATTAGTTACCTACCTAGAGAGCTTCCAGACAGATTATGTTTCACTGGTATATATTTTTCTAACATTAATATAAATTCTTTGTACCTATTATCAAATCAATACATCTGAGGCGATGAAGGGATTCTTCTAGTAAGGCAAATTGAAAACATTTGAAATTCATTCTTATTTCTTATCAGCAGGATTGCTGTCTAGTCCCTCAAGCAGACAATCTCCAGTACAATACCATCTGATGCTGTCATTAAATCCTCAGCGTCAGGTTTCCGTAGCAACAGAAGAGCTCTCCCTGCTTCACTGTCTGCATCAGAAATCCGGAACAAAAACAGTTAATCTTATGCTGTTTTTCTACGCTTGTTTGACAGATTTAATCTGAGACCTTCTGTATCTGGAAAGAAGTGGTAAGTAGCAGTTAAAGTTTGTGATTATTAAATTATAGGACTGTATTTTGTTGATGTACATGCACACCAGATGGTGGCCTGCTGTATTCATCACCAGATTAGAAAGATAAAGGCTGGGCTATATGTAGGCCTACACATGCGTTTATGAGTTAACTTTGTAAAGCATAAGAGGTTACAGGACTTTTAGTGCTTATTTAAGATAGCAAATCTTGAAAAGCTTTACTTTCATTTGATTATAAATTTGACAGGATGAACATATTCCCAAGGTATTTAAAGTTAGTTTTGGTGTTACTGTTTTCACACTGTTATCCATCTCCAGGCTGAAAATAGCAAGCAATATACAAGTTACATAGAGAGTACCTGGTTTAGGAGTTATTTTTCACAGAACAGACAACTGTATTTGACTCAAAGTACATGATAATAATTAAAAACTGTGACCAGAACTCAAATATGACTTTAATGCAGAAAAACTGCAAAATGCTTCTGAATGTCATTTAGAGACTGAATGTTTGTATTTATTAACATATTCTAAATAAAAGCTTTTCTCTGTTCACTAAAAACATTAGCCTTTTTCATTTCTAAGGCAGCCAAATTTTCCTAAAGCCAGAAGAAAGCCTACCCATTTAGCATAGGGAGCTCCCAGATAGTGAAGTTTTGAATTTCATTTTATTAATTATCCATTCTTCCTCATTATATTTTTATGATGTTATTTTGATGTTATTTTGATTCAATTTATTACATGCATGATGTTTTCTAGGAACTTTACTGACATACAGTATCCAGCTTTTGGAATCACTATTTACACAAAATATACTTGATGTATTTTTAAAAACACCTTCATAAATAAGCCTGAATTACTGTCGTTTCTTAGGGTACAAAACTTGGCTATACTAATCACGAAAGCTATGATATAGTTTGAATAAAACAGTTGTGACTGTGGCTTTATTACTTAAATTAAACCAAGAGATTGTGCCTTCAGACTTCTGAAGACTGGAAGAAAAATTTTAACACTTTGATATAATACGCATTTTTGTTTATACATTTATGAAAATATGTTTTGCTACTTTTTAATGAGATACGACATCACTGAGAGGAGGAGAATTTGTAGCAAATATCAAGAACTTTCACAGAATTAGTATTTTTGCCTTTTTGTGAGTCATCTCCAGTGATGACTACTAGATATATTTGTTTTGTACTAAAATCTTATCATTATGTGTTATCTTAATCTTCATATACCTGTAAAAGTTATTTAAATTTTAACTATAATTTAATGTTTCATTTTTAAGTAATCTGCTAAATAATTCTTGTGATTAGTAAGAAGTCTTTAAGCAGTTTCATTAAAATACAATGTTCATCTAATTAAAGGTTAAACCTCTTTTCTGGAGTAACCAGAATAATGATAGTCATTGTCCAAGGGCCTTTCCCAAGTAACATCAGTGGTAGCTGGCCTTTGTTAAAGAACAGTGTGATATGATAGAGAGAAAGGTATCAAAGGTATATAACTATTTACTGAAAATATGTTATAAAGATAGAATATAATTTTAACATGACATATTTGAAATGTTTTAAGCATAGGAAAACACATACACCTGCTTTATACTTGGTTTTATTTTAGGTTCATAGCATAGCACAACAAAAATGTAACTTGATTTTTACACACCTGCGAAGAGGAGTTAAATAAACCCACCAGAGGAGTTTGTGCATTTGAGGTATCTGATTAGTACATTTTCCAACAAGAAAGTGAGTAGGAAATCAGCAGATCCTTGACTACACAGCTTTATGCTAGCAGCAGCATTGAACTGATTTGAGGATGAACAGGGAGTGCTAAAAGTCCACACTTGTCAGGCCTTTGGCACAGATCTATCTCTTGCAATGATATAAAGGTAGCAATGGGAGAGTAGCAAAAACCCGACATATCTTGACCACACATAGGTCATTACAAATGGAACAGTGAAATGGCACAGTGCTAAGTACCTCAACCTAGTACAGACCCCTGTATGTCCTCACAGCGCAGGGCAACACTCTGCACCCACCAGTCTAAGCAGAACCAGCTGCAGAACTCAGACCACACCTTTATTGATTTTCTGCAAGTTTCTTAATAAACCCTTGATTTTAAAATAAATTTTTCTTTCTTCAAAATAGAGTTTGTAATTTTCTACTAAACCAGTGATGTTTCAATAAAGTAATCAATGTTTTGATAATAACATTTCGAGATATTTTGATAATATAATTACTAGAGATGTATAAGTGCCTAGCCAGACCTTGGATCATTTTACTATAAACACAAAGCAACCGATCCTGTTCAAACAAGTGTTTCTGGAGAAACAATTCTGCTCATGGGAACACAGTTGAGTATTGAAGGTTAAATGGAGTCAGAATTTATTTTTTTAGTCATTAGTAAACTGCTTGGTCTGGAGAACAAAAAAAGGGAGTTCATCTGCATCTTAATTTTCTCTGTCTCATTGGTATTCATATTAATGTTAATTATGTAGTATTTTTTTCTTTAGATTACAGACAAGTAATCCATCTTAAAAAAAAAAACATTGTGGGCAAATTTTAACAAATCATGAACATATTTTCCAAATCTTGGATTAATTTTTTACTTCTTGTATGTACTTGTGTTGTAGAAAATAAGTGGACATTTGCACACAGGCTCATCCATCTTTTCTTCCAGTTCTCATTTTTTATACACATTCCCAAATAGTGTCAGTGAGTTTTAGCACAGATAAGGAAAAAAATATGTAGGCTTTAATATTTACTTTTTTTATAAAGACCCCCCCGCTTGAAATACTATGTAATAAATATTAAAAATTAGATAATATGATATTTGGCAAACATAAAACTAGGCAATTTGTGTTCCCAAAATGATTTGGCAGAGTTGATGTTCTTTCTGGTGTCATACATTGTCTTGATTTGTGCTTTCTGATTTTTTTTTTTTTTCATAAACACTTGGTAGATAGAGAGAAGATTTATAAGAAAATAAGATTTATTATAGAGAGACATGCTGACAGGAATTGACTGTGACAGATGCAGAAACATGATGATTTCATGTCCATACTGATCCATTTTGCTACTATCTCCCCATTCTGTCAGTCTAGCATCCATTCTCTTGTGCCAGTCAAATTAGTCACATTTGAGCCCCAAATTCCTGAGGTTCATTTAGCTATGGAGAGTTGATAGAGAAAGAAAAATAATGTAATTGTTTTCACCAATCAAAAGCATTTCTCTGGAAAAGATGCTTATGATGAAGTAAAATATAAAATAATAGCATCCTCTATACAAATCTGCAAGCCTTTAGTCATTTTGTAAAAAATCAACTTTTTATAAAGTTAAAGCAAATGAACAGATGATCAATGTCAAACCTACTGAAAAACTGTCTGTGCAAATGGAATGCCAGATTAGATCATAATCTGTCACTCAAGGTGATGATGACCATGTGTATATTGCTAAGCATGCCTTGGACAGAGTTGTAGTAAAAGTCACCTTCATCCTAAAATGTGTTCAACGTAAATTTCATAATAAAGTGTGAAAGAGATTTAAGGTTAATAAAGATTTCCAAGGTGCATGATGAAGAATCTGTTATTAGCTATGAATATATCTTGAACACTGACTTTCTGGATCAGTCCAATTACTGCAGCAATTATAAATCACAATAATAAGAGACAAAGATTAAGTTTTTCTATAAACGGTATTCATTGATGAAGGCTGTAAAATATCTTAACATACCTTACATTGTCAAGCTGCTACTGTGTCTGTAGGTCCTTTCTGATACCCCAATCTTTCACTAGCTTTTCTAATTTTGTATGACTCCCAGACAGTGTGTTCCATTGGAAATCTTCCTTTGGAAGACAGTAGCTGCCATTGTTTTATGCATCAATACTGCAAAACTTAAAGAAGGTAAATATACTATGCAACATGAAAGCAGTGGTTAGGTAAAGCTGTTCATGTGAGCAGTTGCAAGGTAGGCACCCTGCAGCCTCTTGTTTTCTTTCACAAGATGTTCATAGACCTTGTTTTCTTTTTATCCTCAAGGACCTATATTTGTTGAACACGAGTTGCTTCACAGACTGAGTGGATGATTCTTGCGCGGCTAACAGCGTATAGATATACACATTAAAATTTCCTAGGTAAAGGAATGAGTTACACACAAGACTTTCCTTTCTTGGGTGGGTTCACAAAGCACTGTTCTACAAGAAAAGGAAAGAAATTAGGTGGGAAATGAGTGTTATGTATCTCACCCTTCATAGGAAGATGGATTTTAAGGTGTCTGGAAGATTTTAATGTTACAAAAGAAAGGAAGGTAGCAATTTTGAACTTGTGGAGCTGTTTATCTTCTTCTATAGTCAAAAGATTAACATGGATTTCCACCAGAGTCTCCTGCTTCTTAGAAGGTTTAAGCTACTTCTTGCATTTTGCTGGGAAGGGCCTTAGCCTGTAATTTACATAGTTATACTTTGCTTTCTCATTGAATTGTTACGTATTTTATAGAATTCGGGTTAGCTTCAATGAGATACTCGAATCCTGGTATTTAAAAAACTTTACAAGGGTGAAGAACATTTAGAAAATACCTGAGCTACTTAGGCTAAACTGTTATTTTTCTTCTTAAATGTTATTTGATGAAATAGCATCTACCCTGTGACTGTTTAAGTAGAAATTATATATTCAGTCTTAAGATAGGCACAATCTGGGGTTTGTCTTGAGGAGAAAAAATAAAGTTTTGTTTGCTTTCATATCAATAT
The DNA here is from genome assembly GCF_949628215.1 of Phalacrocorax aristotelis. Classification (NCBI taxonomy): domain Eukaryota; kingdom Metazoa; phylum Chordata; class Aves; order Suliformes; family Phalacrocoracidae; genus Phalacrocorax; species Phalacrocorax aristotelis. Next base: position 30,761,881 of record NC_134278.1, on the reverse strand, counting down.
ATAAAACCACATAACTGGTCAGTGATTTATTTTCATTTAATCTATCCAAACTGATTTCTCCACTCCTTCCACCTGATGTTGAGGTATTGAACCAAATGTGTAGTGCTCCTCCAGTACTATTTAAATGAACGTTACCAGGGAATTTTAATTATACATTAGTAAAATGTTTGTGAAATGCTTAACCTCTAAGTAATTTTATTTTTGCAGACTGTTAATGAAATCAGTGTTGATGCATATATGTATATGATGTGCAAAATTCTATTGCTATATAATACTGAACAGAAGTGTAAACATGAAATCAGTGTTTGTATTATCAAAATATTATATATTTCCTTTTGAGAATTTTTTCACAGTCTTAACTTTGAAAGTGCTTTTGATTGTTTTAGAGTATGTTAAAATGAATAGTTGTGATTATAATATAATTGTCATATAAAGGTTGGGGAATTTCAAAAGACAGTTTCTAAAGCAAATACATTTACTCAAAAAAAATCCTTTCCAATGTGGAATTTAAATAAAGAAGGAATTTAAATAAAGGAGGGATGATTATGCTCCTGCATATGCTTCTGGTAAGACCAGTGATGTAATAGCATTTATGTTGAAAAGTTGAAAGGGAGCTGATAAGAATTTTAAAGATCTTTGAGGGGTTGTTTAACATAACTGCTTGCGATAGACTTCAAGAATGTAACTTTTCAAATGAAAGACTGAAAGGTTGCCTTAAAGTATCTCAACAGGGTCATTCTGTATTAGTGAAACATTTTTCAAATAATGTAAGCGTAACATAGAAACTGGTATACAGAAACTAAAACTAGAAGATGGAAACAGGGAAAAAAGAAATGGAAGCAATGGTGTTTCCACCACATGATGTCAACCACAAGACTGGACTTTTTTCTACAAAGCATGACTTTGTCAAATCTAAGTACACAGTGAAATATAAGGCAGGTAACTTATAGGAGATCAGATAAGAATATCTATTTCCCTGAAAAAAAAATCGCACTCATAGAACAAGAATTATTTTGTGGGTGGAAAAGGAAAGAATCTATGTAATTCTTAATATCTTCTGAATTTTTATATTTTTGGAGTATTTTTTTAATATGAGAGCATTATTTTAGCCCACAATGGTTCCCCCAAGTAAGGTCATTTTCAGTGTAAACTGATAAAAAATTTGAAGTTAAAATAGCAAAATCTGGTTCATACTTTGAAAGTACTGCTCAGGCACAAAAAGAAGGAGCATTCATAGGAGAAGTGTCACTGATAAAGCTTGTCTGAAATAGATCTCTGAACATAGACACCCAAATTCTATCTGGTCTTCCTCATAGCTCTTAAACGGAAAATATTCACTGGTTACAGTGAATATTCATTTCTCAAGTTGCAACACAGCAGTTGGTCAAAGGAAATTTGGAAGAGTACTGGGAATGGTGTGCAAAATCCTACACATTCTGCCTTTTTGTGTCTTTGGTAGCATTGGCCAACAAGTTTCAGTCCAGCACAGCAACTAGCATGGCCCAGTTGAGTGGATCTTGACATCCAAACCATTTATGCAGAAGGGTTGGTATCCACATTATGTATTTCAGGATCTTTATTTTGGATTAACTCTGGTTTCTGCCTGGGAACTTGAATGACTGTTAGCAGTTGGATCTATTACTAACACATCAGGAATGCATGTTCTGGTTTAATTTCATTTGAAAGGAATCCTATTGATGTGCTGTGTGATGTGATTTGAAGCACTGTAAGTGGGGACAATCAGGATATTCACTTAAAAAACACATTTCTGATCCAATTGAAAACACCATGTAGCACAGCTCCTCCTTCAGCTATAGATTTAGGCCTGTACTTTCCCCTTTCTTTATGCAAAACTCTGTGTTTGAAATAGTGTTTGAAAATCAAAATCAAGAGCTAAGCAGTCTTTTTACTGAGTAGTGTGTCCTCCTGTTTAATCAATGTTCCTTTATTTGTGAAATTCTATTTGCAGAGCTGCAGGGAGAGATTCTGGATCCTATTAGTTTTTCCCCTATTTCACCTCTTCTTGAGTCTGTTCACCCCACTGCCATGAACCTGTGACTAGGTGACAGCCACAGGCATCAGAAGTTGCATATTTGCCCTTATTTAGTACATCACTCTCACCCTGTGTTTGTTGCAGCTTTGTCCATAGGGATAAAGGTCTGGGGAAACCATAAAAAAAAAAAAAAGGAGAGAAGTGAACATTAGGAAGACTAGATGTATTACCACACCTTCATAAATTACTTCTTTTGACATCTTGTCCTTTACTGTTCAATTTTGTTCTACGAAATACCGCTTCCTTGAGATAGCTTATGAAGCCTCTAAGAGTCAGGTGCCTGCACACCTTTGCAAACATTGAGGACAAAATTTCCTAGAAAAATATTTCTTCTAAAAACAATGACCTTTGTCATTCCATAAGAACATCAGCTTTACATTCTATAATGCCCTTGATATATAATAGATTAATCTCAGTTTATTATTTGTTATGCATGGGAGGGGGCTTAAACTCAGTGCAAAGGCAGATTTTCATGGGAGAGACTGCTCTTCCCATTAACTCTTTCTCTGTGGTGAGCAGTGCTACCCTATGTTCACTTTAGGTAAAAACATGGGCTGGATCTATGTAGTGAAAATTAAATGGTCATTTATAACATAAAGGAGAAAAATATTAGGACTTTATGACTATATCACAGTCTTGAATTGTTCTCTTATTCTTAAAATAGATTATAATGTTACTGTTTATCCTGACATGACTGATGCTTCTGGAATTGGAGCCTGAAACACTGAGGCACTTGTGCTTCATTTGTGCTGAATAGTCTCAAAGTAAAAAAAATGCAATAAAACTCTATCTTTATCTTTTGCTCTTAAAAGTTATCCCCCCTTCTATGACCACAAGTGAAACATAACAACATCTAGCAGTCTTGAATGTATTGATTTTCAGATTATGCTAGAAGTATTATGAACTGTATTAAAAAAAACCCATTAGTTGTATGTAAAGGTGAAGAACCTACATGTGGCTTACACAAAGGTTACGATGTAATAGAGAATTACTCTAGCTTTCCTTAGTCCTGTGGGATGTGCATTTTTCTAAACAAGAAAAGAAAGGATTTGCAAGTTCAATTTTTTAACAAATACTTGGATGGTTGTGTTAAAAATGGTGGATGATTGTATTAAAAATGGTGTATTTTGTCATGTTCTTCAGTTCTGCATTTCAGTTGCTTTATTTCAAGCTAATGTCAGGCTAACACAGTTGTGAACCACCGCCAGCAAGTTTTGTGAATTTAGCCCATTGGTGTTAATGCATCCTAAATAGTCAGTACAGCAATGTGACTAAACTAGTTAAGGTAATGCTCATTGATGAATATTACACAGCCTAAAAGCCCATGACTACAACATAAAGGGCTTTTGATATGCCAATTAATTTCTCTAAATTGCAGAACTTTTATCTTCCAGGTTGACAAAAGACTACGGTACATTATTCACATAATGTTAGTCACTGGAATAATTTATATATACTTTATTTTTCTTTTGATTTTGAGGAAATACTGTTGCTTATTACCCTAATTGCCAAAACATCTAATTAAAGCAAACAAAAATTATTTTCAGGCTTACTTTGTAACATAGTACAGATAACACCCTTAACAAATGAGAGGAGAGTCTGAAAAACAGCAACATGTTGGAAAAAACAAAGCTTTTTTAAAAATGAGACTGGCAAGATGGACTGAGTGTCTATCCTTTTGATTCTATTACACAGATAATTTTCATCTCAACATGAAAAAAGAGGAATTTTGCCAAACATGTCAGTTTGGCCAAGCTCTGCTTTTCATCCCTGCTTCCCTTCTTGTTTAGCTAAATTAAAAGACTTGATTTCTTGTCTGTTGATTAATTTGCATAAGTAGCAGCCTTTATCACTTACAATACAATCTCTGCATGATGATTCACTCTGTTGAAGGAAACACAGATCTGCTTTCTATTTTTGTGACTGATAATGTCCAAGCAGTCATCTCCCTTATGGCATTTGAAGGGAACAGCAGATGACAATTTTAAGATTATTAAGAGGGTGGGTTTAATTTTGTACCCTGTCAAATCTTCACAATAATCTTTATCACAGCAAAAGATTCATGTTGTACAATTTCCTTTTCTCATTACAATCACTGTCACAAAAATAAGAATCAGTATGTAAGAGACCGCAGTAGTTATGCACTGTAAGACACTACCGAACCACTGTAAACTTCACAGCATTTTCTGAAAACTCCTATTAATCCACCAGTTTCTAAGAGCATAGGTTGTTGCTGATTAGCAGACTGAACTGTATGATGTTAAAAGGATTGAGATAACACTTTTGGCTATTTCCCACCACAACCTCCCAAAGCCATAATGTCCAATTGGAAGTGTTATATGTTCTTAACTTCCTGCCAAGAACAAATCAGTTTGACCAAGTGCTGGCCCACAGCTGGAGGGCTGCCTGAAGTAACAAAACAATCATGCCATACTAAAGTGCCTCACACATTCAGTTAGACACAGTGTGAAATGAGGATTGCACACAAAAGTAACTTATTAAAAATAAAGATGCATGCAAGTCCTGTAATCAAGGACAGGACACTGAATTGCATACTTATCTTTTACTGGATTTTCTTTTGTATAGAAAGTCATTTTACACTATGATTTAATGACATATTTATATGGTACATTACCAGCAACATCTCATGCTGACACGAAAGTTGAAAAAATATCTCAATGGCAATAGATTCCTATATCTATTCAACACAGTGAATTAGAGGTGTTAGTGCTACCCCCACATCATGCCACTTGATGTAGTCTTCATTTTATGTCTCCTTGCTTTTATGAAATCTGATTTTTGTTGTCATGTATATCTTTTTATGAGGGTGATTCAGAGGATATGTGTGCTTCTGGCCCTCTAAGAATGGTAGTAATTGAGCTCAGGGTGTAAACTCTTTATACCAAGCTCATCAGCAGGATGAAAATCATTTTGTATACTTGTACAAACCATATTCTTATACAGAGACTACTTTAGACACTCTATTGTACTACAAGCTGCAAATAAATGTTGCTTTTCATCATCACAAGGTCTGTTTTATTTCTAACACTACTGCAGCTAAAGGTAAAGCAATTGTGAGATTCAGTAATGAAAACCAGGGCAGAGACCAACTAACAGTCTGTGAGATGATATCACCACTGAAACAGGACATCAGTTGCCTGCCATTTTTACGAACAGTCTTCAGTAGTTGTTAAACAGACATAAAGCATAGCTTTTACCTGTGGCAAACAGACTCTGCAACAGTAATCTACCATGTCCCCAAGCTAAAAGAATTACCCAAATTGTGCTGTAGCAGACACATGCATTGCCATTCTTCTTGTAGATATGGAATATGTCTTTAACCTTTCAGTAAGGATATATTGCAACAGTATTTTGTAGGCAGATTTTTGCAGAGGACTTTCTTTTTTACATATATATATATATATGTATATAAACTCATATACAATTCAAAAAACTTACAGACCTACCAAAATGGTCAAGTGTGTGTAGATCACTATCACCTCAGTTTCTTTGGCATCCAGAAGAGTTTGCACTGTTTTGGAATTCCAGATGAAGAGAAACCTAGCTCTTTTGCTTCCTTTTGAGCAATCTCTTTTTTACACCTGTGACCAATTTCTAACACTTTCAGCAGGAGTTACAATGAAATGTATTGCTTTTGCTCAAAAAGCAGCAAGACCTTTTTCCTCTGCTCTTGTATTTTGACATGTGCCTTTTTAAAGCTGTTTAATGTAAACACACAGCTACTCCTTTCTATTTTCTGCAGACCGGTGGCTTTGCCTATGTTGTACCTGTGTTGTTCCACTGAAGCAAAGCTTATTCAGTCTGATTCAGTGTCAGATACAAAACTATCAGTTCCTCTCTTCCTAATAGAAAAACAGGTGATCTAAGAAATCATGGATGACCAGAGTACAGGAAAGCAATACAAAGAGCTCATTACATCAGAGAGCATTAAACACATGCATACATGTGCAGATTAATTCCCCAAATTGTCGCAAGAAATGTTTGATATAGAAATTATTTTTTAATATCTGAAGACATTATCTGAAGGAAGAAACACTGTTGTGTGAGGTAATTAGTGTACTTTGTATTTCCATTTCAGTGAAATATTTGCCTTTCATATTCTATACAGAATATTATTTCCCTAATTAGGTTTAAGAGAGTTTATGTTCCCAGATTAAAGTTAATATAGTTTCTAGGTTATTCAGGTTCTATATATGTATATACACCATACATACATATATATATATATATATATATATATATATATATATATGTGTAAAGTTTTCTCTTTTGGGGTTTTGGAAGTATCAGAACGCGGTCCATCTATTCCTAAATGCCTTACATTTAGTTACTTAGCTATTTTTAATTTTTTCCTCCAATCATATCATCACAGCACTTGTAAACCTGTATGTTTCCTGGTGAATTCTTTAGCCAGGAGCCATCATGTCTCCTGGCTACCAGCTGAGTGTTAAAACGCACAGTGAATATAGAAGAATGGTACTTTGTCAAGTAGTTGACACAGCAACCTTGTGAAGGGCACTACAACTTAATATAACATCTGTCCTTAGAAAATTCATTGAACCTACACAAAGAAGTTCAGTCAGTGAATCTGGGTGTTCAGGACCAATTTTCAGATGGTTCAGACCACTCAGCTTTTGTTTGGTTCAAGTAGTTCTATTTTAACTACGCTGAGATTTGAGTGCTGTGATTCCCTGCTGTCTATGCTGGCACAGATCTCTTCAAAAAGTGCCCTAGTTATGACTTTCAAGAAACTATATATGTAATTTTATAACACTAACTCTTCATAAGAGCCTGGATCACCTTGAAGACAGTGTCTGATGTCACTGCCTGGAGAGACCGTTTTGTTCATTAGGAGAACTGTATCAGCTAGCTCCTATGAGGCAGCATCCTGACATCATTAAGCAGATAGATAGTTAGACATGGCACAAAGACTCCATGGGTAAGAAAAGAGAGACAAAAGCCAACTTAGCTAATATTTCAAGGGTCTTTCTGAATAAAAGTTTGAAATGTGCTTTATATAATCTATGTAGAATTTTAGTCTTGCCTGATATGGTCACTGCGATTGAACGTGTAAACTAGTTTCCAAGTGAAGATCCAGCAACTTTCTTTTAGAAAATAGATAATTGCTCAGATGATATAAAGCACTGAGCAGAGGTGTTGCTTAATACCATTATGAATCAATATGCTTTATCTGCTTTCTTTTACTTTAAAACTTCAAAACTGTAGTGGGGAACAAAAGAAGACTAATGGTGACTATGCTTTGAAGATAACAGGTCAGTTCTGAATGTTATTAGGATTCCAGGACCAAAGGCAGATTTAGTGCTGTAGGATAAGGCATACAGAACAACGCGAGACTGTACGATTAATTCAAAATTTCACTATGTTAATCTTTCTAAGATTTTTTTACCCTTATCATATATTTCAGAAATGAGTAGATTAAGGGACTAGGTTTTATTCTCATTAAATTCTTTGACATGAAAACTCTGAAGAATTGTATAGCCAATAAATTATGTGAAATCATGTTGAGTTCTGTGTTTCTCCTGTTTTTCCATATACTGCTTTGATGCAAATGAACTACTGCTTCAAACTGTAAGAGGCAAACAGCACTCAGACTAATAAAAAAATCTGAGTGATATATTGACCCGTAACTCACAGAAGTCATCATAAAGAAAAAAATTAAATTCAGACACATGAAAAGACATGGATATATAACACAACAAATTATACTGTTGTTACCTTTTAAGAATATAACTTGCATACAGTGTTGTTTGTAAAAAGGGAAACAGACGTTAAGAAGAGCTTATGGATCCAGACTGCAACTGCCCAACTAACCTTTTTCCTGGAATAAATTTTATTCTAATGCGTTAAGGTGTTTTTATGAGCTTAATGCATGATGGAGAACCTTCCACATGGGTCTTTGGCTGACCTGTACTATCCTGCTTTTTAAGTTGATTTTTATGTTGGATTGCGGTAAACAGGCCATACAGAAGGAAGTTGCTGGCCAACTGCTGTAGATGTCCAGGCTGCAATAGAGCTTTGTGTCTCCTGGTCTCAGGAAGGCTTGTGATACACTAGCATGGCAAGAAGTACTTGTTATCACTTTATCAAGAGTTTTGATCACCAAATTTCTTAATGTTATTGAGGGAACTGTAAAAAGAGGGTATCACAAGTCTCTGCCCTGTGTTTGGATGGCATTTATTTTAATTTAGCAATAATCACAAACAAGACTGAGGTAATTCTGAGGTAATTTGATAGTCAGGCACTTTGTCCCCTCTATTTAAAAAATGTCAGAGAAAGAAATTGAAAAACCTGGATTTATTATTTACAGAGATTGTCCTGCAGTAACCTTATTGTGATGGCAGGCACAAGGGGAATTTTTAGAGATCATGGACACAAAGGAAGCAAAAAGCCAGAGATAGGAATGTGAAAGTTCCTGCTGGAATACTCAAATTAGCTGTGCATCTGTTAGGCTACTCAGTTTTTCATGTTGAAACACTGAGCTGTATTTATGGAGTGTGGTTAATCCTATTCTTGGGGCATCATGTTCTGTGGTGTTTGAGAAATCAAAGTACAGGGAGCTGATTGAGCTTTGCAAATATGAAAGCACGAAAGTGTAGAGCTAAAAATATGTTAGCTGTAAGCATATTAAAGAGTGGGGCATACGTACAAATTGATAATTACCTTTTACAGGAACTGTTCTTTTACAAATAATAGTTACATTATTATTATAATTGTATTCTAAAACCAAATGCTGACATAAGTTTGATTAAAGTTGTTCATACAGCCAAAACAATCTCACTGTAGGAACCAAGGTGGTAAAAAAGCCAGAGCTAATAATGTAGTATAGTTAAAATAAGGATGTGATTCTCTGGAGACTTCTTTTGAGTGATCTTTCTGGATGTTAAGCCACATATATTTTAAATTGCTCTGTGCTAACACACAAAAATTTAACAATAAGGTTATTTTTAACACTGTGGTATATTGACTTTTTTCTTTCTAATCCACACGAAGCAAAATTAAATATTACAGTAAAGAGAAAATATTTCTGTGCTTAGTCAGAAAAAAAATAAAAAAATAATTCCATGTAAATAAAATTGGAAATTTGACATTGACAAAGCAATCTTTTAACTTATATCACAATTCTTTTAAATGTGATAGCAATTCTAGTGTTGCTAAAAATGTCGACAATTTGAGTACATTTAAGTGCTTGGAATCCAAAAAAATACATTTCATTTCAGCAGAATATATTTTAAGACTTATTTTAAAAGGAAAATTAGTTTGATCTGAGCACTTACAGTTTTATACTATGCTTCTGCATTTTTACTTAACTTTATTACAAACATGGGGGGTTCCACATTTTCACTAATCAGGTCATGCAATGCCAGTTTCTTCAGAGCTCCACAGCTTTCCTTTCTATGGACCATTTTGAAGGACCATTAATAAATATGCTGTCAGGTTTAGATACCTGGAGCAGATCTAAAAGCTTTTTAAAACAAGGATTCAAAGTATAGAATGAAATGGTGTACAATGATAAGAAGATGCTCATCAAAGACATTAAAAATGTGGCTAAAATATAGATCTCTCTACTCAGCACCCTATCTGAGAGCTACAAGATTGCAATCATAACAGTGTAATGAAAATGGATTTAGCTGATGCCATTTCTCATTTTCATTACCATCATTTTCATGAGAACTGATTAATATTGTGCTATTTTGTACTCTCATGACGATTCTTGTCACAAAATGGATTTAAGCCAAACCATCTTCTGTTCCTGTTAATCTTATGTCAAGAAGGCAGGACACCAAATTTTTCATGACCCATTGAGTTCACAAGAACATATAGAAATCTCACAGCCCCATAGACTTCAAACTTTTTTGGTGGTTTGGATAGTCTAACCTTATGTGATGCTTACTGAAGCAACACCACTAAAGAAGAAAAACACAAAAAGGTGACAAAACATTAGGATATTATTTTTTTCTTCATGTCACCTGTAGCAAGAACAGTAGAAAGTACAAAAATATAGTATCATTGGATATAAGTGAATAGGTTATAAGTGACTTATGAAACAATTTAGAGTTTTATATGTGCAAGTAAACGTAGGGATATATAGCCAAAAATAAAGTATAGCAGATAAGTGTGATAAACATTTAAATTATGACAATAAGTCATAAGGTATTGATTATAACCAAAACTAAAATCCAGTATGTTTTCATTGTAGTGATATATATAGGGTGCAACATTAAAAAACTGGTGGAGAAAGTACTTGAAGGAACATGTACAATGCCTTCTGTATGTATATATATTTATGAATTAATGTGATAAATCACTGCTATTGGACTATAATTTTGAACTACCACATTTTAATAAGTTCAATTTTTGTTTTTACTTTCTCTTCATAATGTAGTTTTGGTCCATATTAGATACATAGCTGAAATATTTAGTAATAGTTTTGAACTAAAATTACTACATACCAACATTACAAGGTCATTGATGTTACATATCTTACAACCTGAATGTATTTTTGCTTTGAACATTGCTTTGAACATTGTATTTTTGCTTTGAACAAGGAGAATTGCACAGAATTATACAGAATTAACTAGGGCAGTGGAAATGTATTAGTGTCTCCTTGTCCACGTAAGGATATGTCCTTATTCCTGTAGTGAGGACTGAATATGGTAGTTAAATAAGCTGATGTACTGGGTGTCCATAGCAAGGTGGTAAACCCACCATTGCTGAAATGTTTATACCAAAACCAAATTCTGGAAATAATCTGTTGAATTCTGTAGGAATTTAGCTGTGAAATTATTTTGAAGGACATACTAGGCATTTTTTAGAAACATAAATACCCTCGAAGGTCTACTGAATACTTTATCCTTATCCCTACTTTTGTCCTTACTTCAGGATCTTTTGTTTGAGCTGCATTTAAAAGCTAATGGTAACAAAAAAGGTAATGAGAAAAGGGAATTTTCCTGTTATGGGGAACCTTTTCAAGTCAAGTTTAATAAACTGTTGGAAGTATGGAAGTTCTAAGGAGTATAGGATGGAGTATAATAACGCCATATTAAATATCATTCAATATAAAATTTTGAATAAAAACTGAAACAATCATGATATCAGCATTATCTTTATTTAATGATAATCAGCTTGTAAGATCACCTTTGAGCCTCTTTTACTTTATCTTCGCGTCAATCTGCTAAATGAAACATAGATAGAACATAATTTTGTTACTATGATCTGAAGTAAACCAGCATATGATCTCTGAATAGGAACTCAGTAATTTCTCATTGTCTGGAATGTTGGACTAAAATGATCTCTTATTTCTAGAAGTGGCCTTTTTTTTGTTCCCATCAAGCCAAAGCAAAAGTAAAATGTTTTTTTGGGTTTTGTTTTCTTTCTTAATTTGAGTAAAAAAAAATTCTAATATGAATTTCAAAGGAAAGTCCTTATTTTTCAATGAAAGCATCTGTAAGGATTTAGAAAGAAAAATTTATAAGATTTCCATATTCTTACTGTGTAATCCCCTTCTGAATCACACAGAATCACAGAATGGTAGGGGTTGGAGGGGACCTGTGGAGATTATCTTGTCCAACCCCACTGCTTGAGCAGGGGGCACATGAACACATCCAGCCAGGTTTTGAATAATTTCAGAGAAGGAGGCTCCACAACCTCCCTGGGCAGCCCATTCCACTGCTCTGTCACCCTCACAGGAAAGTTTTTCCTCATATTGAGGTGGAACTTCCTGTGTTCCAACTTGTGTCCATTGCCCCTTGTCCTGTCATTGGACACCACTGGGAAGAGTCTGGCCCCATCCTTTTTACACCTACCATTTAGATATTTATAAGCATTGACAAGATCTCCCCTCAGTCTTCTCTCCTCCAGGCTGAACAAACCAAGGTCTCTCAGCCTTTCCTCATAAAAGGGATGTTCCAGTCCCCTGATCATCCTGGTAGCTCTCCTTGGGACTCTCTCTAGTAGTCTGCACACAGATCTCTAGTTCCTCCTGTTTATTCCCCATGCTGCATGGGTTGGTGTACAGACATTTCAGAAAGGTACTTGAGAATGCATGTTTCCTTGGAGGGTTGCATGAGGATCCACTGTAGCCATGCACACCCTTGAAGTGGTTGGTCTTCTGATTGTCATCTTGTGAGGCAGCCAAGGCACCTTTGTCACTGTTCTGGTTGGCCTGGCTTATTCCCTCATAGACATTTTTGACACCGCCCCCCGAGTTCTTCATTTTAAAGTCTGCTTCACCAAGTTGGCAAGACTGCTGCCAAAGATTCCCTTGCACCTTCTAGACAGGTGGATTCCATCCCTCCCTCACAGGCTATGGTTGCTGGGAAAAATCCCATTGTCATAAAAGCCAAAACCCTAGTGACTGGCACCAGCCATGTAGTCAAGAGCTGATTTGCATTATTCATCTATTACTGGCTGCCCATTTTTCTTCAACTGGTAAAATGGAGGAGAAGATGACTTGGACACTAATATTTTTCACTTGCTCCCCCAGGGCTTTATAGTTTCCCATGATTCTGCCCAGGCTCTGGCTTATAGCATCATTTGCGCCCACATGGAAGAGTAACAGCAGATAGGAACCTGTGCTCTTGACAAGTTGTTGCACCCTCTCAGAAATGTCTCAGATCATATCTCCCAGAAGGTAACAAAACTCTCATGACTCCCCATCAGGTTGGCAGATGGGTGCCCCAGTTCCTTTTAACAGACTCACCCACTACGAGCACTCGTCTCTTCTTTTTATGGTATTCACTCGTGCTGCTGGTGCGGTTGTGCCTTGCAGACCTTGCTCATGAATGTCTACAGCTGTTAAAGCTTCATATCTATTGTTGGTAGTGGTGCTGGAGTGTGGAGACTGAAGCAGAACCCTGCTTTTGTGGGTCACTAGGGTGCTGGGCTGGTATTTCTGGTCTGGGGCTTTCTCCGTAGGAACACTGGTTTTAGCTCTGAGGTGGGTCCCCACCAGTTTGGCAGAGACCTAGAGCATTTCCCTGGGCTGTGGACATAAAAGCAGGGTGCAGCGCCCTGGCTGTGCACCCTTCCACGCAAACAGCTCCACCATGCCCTGGCTCATGTGCCATGCCCTTTTTGCCCACCCTGTTCACAGTGCTCCTTTCAAGAATGCCTTTCAAGTTTAAGAAGCTGCAAGTTGTTTTCAAAGATGGTCACCAAAAGGTGGCATGTGTACTTTAATTTCCCTGATTGCATACTTAGAGAATCTGCTTGACTAGTGCTTAGATGTTTTGAAGGTATGTCAGGTCCTTTCAGGCTAGCTTTCAGTATGCAAAACTTTCTCAAGAAATATCTGAAATGTTCGTCAGATATTTTCCTAGACATGGCCTTCTGGATGTTACTTTTCCCTCTGTGTTCTAGTTTCTGAGTGTCATATTACATATTTTCTAAGGAACTAGGTAGCTTTCAGTTGAGTACAGCTGTGCTTCTGGTTTTTAATGCAAGGTTCCTATTACAGTATGGGGTTCCCTTTATTATACAGTATAGATTTCAGCTGTTTATTTTGCATATAAAGAATTTTTAAAAAGGAAATACTGCTTGCACAATATCAGAGACATGGGAAATGTCTTGGAGCTTTTACCTAGCTGATAAATCTTTCTGAGTATAATCCCTTGTATATCTGGAATTTAATTAACATTGAGCAAGATTTATTCAGGATATCTGCTTATATTAGCATCTTTCATTGCTTTCAGACTTAGCTTCAGAAATCTTACTAATTAATAAGCATCTATAGCTGCTTTGGTGCTGGGTTGTTTCATTATCATGACTAATTATTATGAGTATTTGAATAAGACCCTATTTTGACTGATAGTCTTTCCTTTTCATGGGAATAGTCTGTAGACCAACAATTTCAGAACTTGGCTTCAAAACACTACAGCTCATTTTTTCAGTCTCCAGGACATGGAGCTGATATATTTCAATATGTTTTTAAAAGTAGTGGAACAAACACATTTAAAGTAATATCTTATAGAATCATTTTCCACTTGTGCTTTCTGTTTCCATTGATTTAGATTACTTACTTGGAAATAGTTATTCCCCACCCTTAGAAAATGTGAAAAAGTTCTCTATTGATTAGATCTGTAGTCAATATCTTCAGGTTCATTTTCCTGCCAAAAAATGTCAGATAGAAAAGAATGTTATATTTAGAACAAAAAAAGGGGGGGGAAAGGTATTAGGATAATATTAAATGTCTTATCTATTATCCCCAGAGTTGATGACTCATCAAGCAGTTTCAATTTAAAAGCCAGATTTGCAAATGAAACAGAAGTCCTTGCTCAAGGGACTGTTGATTAATTAAGCATCTGACATAAAATTCATATAACAGGATTGGGAGCAAGAACCAGAACTTGGAGCTGCTTTGCCGTCTCTATAGGGTCTCACTTTCACAAGGAAGCAAAGCAGATTTTCCAGCCTCATGGTAGCCATCATCTACTTATACAAAGTAATCTCTAGGAACATATACATTTGAAAGCCCTTAAAAAAATGGAAGATATTGAACCTTGTTCTCGAACTTCTTGCATCAATGCTTTAATAAGGCAATTACTACATCCTGAGTGGATGACAGCATCGTTCCTGAACATTGCGTGACTTCTGTGAGACACGGATTTTGAAGTCACTGCTGCCTTCAATGTTTCTTGCTTCCTACCTACAGATACCTACAGGAAACTGTTTAACTTGCTAACTTCTGATGGACCTGTGGTCAGCGTTCAGCAGCTTTGGATTCAGATCTGTGGTGTTGTTATTTATAAAAGCCTGTGTGTCTAGCATTGGAGACCTGGTCAAGTCCAGGTTGAACACTGCTGTGTCTATATTTTACATATTCAGTTCCTTGAATCTGGACTTCCGTTATTATGTAGCGTATGTTGTAAAATTATTTATGAGGAAATTGGTATTGCGACTAAAGAAAGAGTTAGAGCCAATGTTATACAGCTTCATTGGATGAACGAAATAAGCTCACCTTGCGTTTTGAAGTCTTAAAAGCCTTATGAATCATTTCTATTATGAAAATTCTGGTGTGATATGGCAGAACTGGCCACAAGCCTCTAAGTACTTCCAAATCCTCACCAGACAAAGGTTACACTGAGACAGCTACTGTATAAAGGCACTGACAAGTGCTTATCTTCAAGTTTTTATAACTTTTTTGCTTATAAAAAGTCTTCCTGATAAAATGTAATGACCTTACCCAACTCATTTTATCTTTCCATGTACATCCTACCAGTCAGTCACCACTACACAAAAAAATTCAGTGTTTTCTGAGTCAATTTTCTATGACTCTAGTCATGTGGGAGTTAGAAGAAAATAGTCTTCAATCGTTGATTTTAGATAGGAATATCAAAACACAGTAGGTTTTGTCTTATATGTTAAGAAGGTTAACCTGTTTGATTCTTGTTAGCATTGATTTTTCCATCTGTTTCAGAAGGTGCCAGAAGTTCCCGTAATAGTGAGCTGAATATAGAAAGAAAGTAACACACTATAGAGCTATTGATAAATATTCATTCTAAAGGAAACATTTTAAATATTATTAGCTTTTTTAGAGATCCATGGAAATATGTGTCACAGTTTAGCCCCAGTCAGCACCTAAGCACCACACAGCTGTTTGCTCATACCCCCCTGGTGGGATGGGGGAGAGAATTGGAAGAGTAAAAGTGAGGAAACTCATGGTTTGAGATAAAGACAGTTAATAGGTAAGGCAAAAGCTGTGCATGGAAGCGAAGCAAAGCAAAACAAGGAATTCATTCACCACTTCCCATCGGCAGGCAGGTGTTCAGCCATCTCCAGGAAAGCAGGGCTCCATCACGGGTAACGGTTACTTGGGAAGGCAAAAGCCATCACTCCAAACATCCACCCTTCCTTCTTCTTCCCCAGCTTTATATACTGAGAATGATGTCATATGGTATGGAATATCCCATTGGTCAGTTTGGGTCAGCTGTCCTGGCTGCGTCCCCTCCCATCCCAGCTTCTTGTGCACCTGGCAGAGCATGGGAAGCTGGAAAAGTCCTTGACTAGTACAAGTACTACTTAGCAGCAATGAAAACATCAGTTCTTTATCAACATTATTCTCATCCTAAATCCAAAACACAGCACTATACCAGCTACTAGAAAGAAATTAACTCTATCCCAGCTGAAACCAGGACAATATGTTAAGGAAATATAGAAGTAAAATTTCTGGGCATACATTACTCCTGGTGGTCATTCAAAAACCTAAGTTTTATTTCTTAGTCTGAAACCTAAAAGCAGCACGTAAGTGACACAGAACATATTCTTCAAACATCTAAAGAATGTATCTAAGGATTTTCTAACAATTAAAATATTTAGAACCTGAAGAATTTTTACAAGCAATTCTGACTTTTAAGGTTGATCAAGCTTTCAGGTTTAAACTTTTTGGCTTTTCTTAGTTTTTAAAAGGTATACAATTTCACAGTTTTACTTAATATTAGCTGAAAGTCTATTTATAATTTGTTTATGCTGTGCAGTGATGCTATAGCAGCTGGTAATGTTGTATTGTGTGTTTATAAAATAATGTTAATTTATACAGGCTATTTTACCATTGAAGCCCTTTAACTGAATATATTTATATTCAGATAAGCTCTGTTTTTCCTTTATGATTTTAACGCATTGATCATATGAGACAATTACAGTTTATACGTAAATGTTTCAGCATCAAAAAACAAAGCATGGATTTAAAAGATTTGGTAAAGATAGTGGCAATGTTTCTTTTAGCTTCATTTATCTCCTGTGCATGGAAGTGCAATGGGACCTCTCCTGGCTGTCTGTGTGGCCTTAGGAAAGAAATGGGAAAGTAGTTGGGTTAGAACTGAGTGAATGACAACATGGAGGCTGATACTGTTTGCCTATTTAGCATGGTAGCCATTGTAACCTTCCTTTTCAGTTTTCATTTACACTGGCTTCCAAATTGCTACTGTTACCGGGAAATAGGTTGATCAGCTGTTTATAGGGAATGAGAAGTCTGTGTCTATTTCTCCATAATGTAAAGGTAACAGTTTGCTTTGTAGGCCTTCTCTTTCATTACTTTTGCACCCCAGAGATCTTCAGACTGTAATCATATAATCAGCTGTAGGCTGCCATTTTATCTGGAGTTAAGATAGACTCAGTTGCAACTCCTTTTAGGTCAGTAGGCTTTTATACCTGGAACTTTATTGGTGGGTGAATCTAAGTTCTCATCTCATGCGGCTTCAACTTTCTCTTAATATTTTGATCTTTGAGATGATGGAGACTGTATCAACATTTTACCTCCCAAATGGTGAGACTGACGTCACATCAAAGTTCCAGACAGCTGTTAGTAACATGGTTTGGATTTCATTCTCAAGTTTGTAACTGGAAATACCTGTGTCACATGAGATTTGCATGTCTCTGACAAGCGGTATGCACTGGCTTCTCCCAGCTAGGTAGTAATTCTTAATGAAGTTGTACCTTCTGTGTTTATCTATATTATAGTATTCACATTTCATATCTCCATATTTGTACAAAAAATTCATTCAAAGCTAAAACTGATCTTAAAATATTAAATCCAGCTTGTGAATTTCCATTGTTTTTATCAATACCAGATGATAATGATTCCTAATAATTCTGTTGACAGTGAACAATAAGCTGCTATTTTCAAAGAACTGTTCAGGAAGATTCCACGATTTTTTTCCCAACTGGGTATAGATAATTTATAGCCCATCACTCTCTACATAGTGCTAGGATTCTTTTGCCTATATACAATACTTTGAAGTTACTATCACAGTTTTGTCCGACATTTTATTTGACAGTCACTCAGCGAACTTTTGCTCAATGGCTCAAGATCTTTCCTGTTGCCTAATGGTAACCGTTCTTCACCTTTTTCTAATCCTTTTCCTTAAAATATTTTAAAATGGTATTTAAATAAGGAATCTATTCTTCCAAATACTCCATATTTATCCATTATTTATCCATACCATCACTTTTCCATCTTATTAATTTCTTCTTGGATCAAATTATTTTACTGAATTCATAGAAAATATGTAGAAGACTCATTAGCTGTCTTATTTTGCAAAATAATTAATTAAAATCAGCTGAAGCCACTAGACTAACCATAAGCCATTTACAGAGCAACTTTACAAATAAGACTAGTTCATATGCTTTCCCCAGTAAAATGTAGGACTAAATCCATGCAGGATTATCATTATCTGTAAAGTCAGGAGGTAACTTCTGTTCTTAAATGCATGAGGCACACTCTTAATTTAAATAAATGTGTTTCAGCCATAGACAGATCTGGTAAAACGTTATGTGGGACATTTTTTTTTTAAATAAAAAGTATTTTTTTAAAAACAGAAACAAAAAAATATCTGTATGTATGTTAATAAACAACTGTATCAGATTAAATTAGAGATGTCTTATGTAATATCTCATTTATTTAATATAGTATTATGGTACAGGTCTACTTATTTTGATTAGTATTGACTGGTTACTTAAGTGAAAAACCCGGTAGGACTGGGTTTCACTTAAGTGAAAAACCCACAGGTCATCTGATGTGTTGCATAAAAATGCTGGAGGAGAAAAAAAAAAGTTTCCAAAGCCACTGATGTGGGAGGGTGTTGTCACACAGGCAAATAAAGAGGCCACAAATATTCTAATCACTGCATATTTGAGAGTGATTTCAACATTTTAATAGACATACAATTATCTCTTCCAGTTAGTCTTGTGGCTTTCTTCTTTAAAATATTGTATAGAAAATGTGATGTAAAAACATCACTTACAAGACTAATATGTGATTTGGGGAGTTTATGTACAGAATATGTATTTGCACATTAGATACACTGTCAAGGAGAAAGATTTCACCTGGACGTAAATGAGTTTTACTTAGCTAACATTTGTCAAGCAGATGGAGGTGCTAAGATTGAAGCTATTGTTTTAGATATCTTTTCTTTAAGGGTGAATATTTGGTCATAATCTGTTACTACAGTACATTCATATATCATCACATTTAAAAAGTAAACCAAAAAAATCAACCGATTAGTAACTCGGGTGACAGTGAATTACACAACCCCTTTGTCAAACCTGGGTTGATTAAATAGAATGAGTATGTCTACCATGGATTTTAGCACTCAATATCTGTAGATATTCCTCTTTCAACTTTTGGTTCACTGAAGCTCTTGTACAGTTGCAGCCTTCCTGATGTTCTTACCCTCTTGCCTTGCTCCTCCACCTTGACTTCACACCCCAAAATACTACGGACCAACACACGTCACATATGTAAAAGCGTGAGAAATTTCTCCTTTTCTTGAATTTGTGAAGCACAGGTCAGCAGGGTAGATCTGATTTCAGAACCCACTGCAAAAAATTCCTCTCTGTGGCCTGCTCAGATTTCCTGTTTGCCAAGTAATCTGACTCAAGGAAAAAGGCTATGTCAGATTATGAATAGAACTGAGACGGTGTTTCTGGGTTTAAGTCAGAGAAAAAACTCAAAGGTGGAAAGAAAAGGAAAGGTAGTTTGAGTAAATACTAATGTCTACACATATGAGCTACTTTTAATTACAGTAGTTGTTTATAGCAATCAGCATGGATATTGATGTCATTGTGAATACCAGAAAAAAAAATTTTGAAAATTAGTGTTCATGATATTATTTGTATAAGTAATAACTTTTACAAATTCTAAGTATAATTAGTGCACTAAGTTATAGATTTACCACTGTGTTACACTTTGTTGTAAGGGTATTCTTCCACAAACCACATTACTTCTTCAAAGAATTTCGATGGAAGATGGGAAAGGAGAAAGGAACAGTTAAATGAAATATGTGCTGCTTTTTTTTTTTTCTCTTATACCGGGAATAGATGGGTTGAACAAGCATAGGAACATCATTAATCTTGCTTGCACTTTAAACTGAAATATGAAAAAATACCCCAAATCAAATTAAAGATCGTATCAGTGTAATATCTTTGTATTAGAGCTTGTGCAGTGAAACTCAGATTTATTATTTTTGATATTTTGAGGTTGGCAGTACAGGTATTTCCTCACAAAGCATCTGAAAGTACCTCATAGGTGTAATTCAATGCAGAATTGGGAAGGATGAAGAGGTATCTTCTTATGTCTTCATTATTAATGCCAGCTATAGCGGTATAACAAGTGGAATAGGACACTATAATATTCACTTTCTGATCACCACTGGTTGACATGGACCTGAAAAACACCTTCCAAATTGGTTTTGCCTTCCTTTTAAATGAGTAGGCACAAAGCTGAAAATAGTGTTGGTCAAGTTAGGCCTTTGTTCACCTTTATGTGTCTTGTTCAAGTGATCACTTGGTCACGAGCTCTTTGCGGAAAGGCCTATCCTTTTTGTTTGGTTGGTTTTTATGTCTGGTATGATGGGACCTTGGTTAATAACTGGAACCTTCAAGGCACTATAGTGATGTAAATACCAAGCAATATTTTTCCTGTGAATTGTGACATTCCTCCATCAGACTGGATCACTGTGAGACTTCGGACAATATAAGAAGGCAAAATATTGACTGTGTGACTACTGTTGTTTAAGAATTGAACTAATAGCTTGGAAGACAATCATTGCTGGTGTCATGTCCATAGACTGGAATAAGAACAGAGACATTTCTTGCTTACTTATGCAAGGACTGGCTGCCTCATTCTGTTTTAACCTGTCTGTGATCAGGTTGATTTGAGAAGGAGGTTCAGTGGTTGCTGCTATTACATTGAGGATGTTCTTCTCTCAAGCACTACAGAGGTGCAGCTGCTCTCAAGATAAATTGCTGTATGGAATGGAACAATTCTATTTCTGTCTCAGATGGTAGAATTTACTTTTAATATGAGACAAATTGATTCTTTAGAAACTACATCTGTTAAATATACTGTATTCATAATGTCTGTTAATTAAAAAGCATTCCATACACATAAAAATAGAAATGGAAAAGAACTCTAATGACTTCTCATTTAGGGTAAAAGATAGCTTCATAAGATTTTTTTTTCTTTTTTTTTTCTTTCCTGTTGCATATTGGAGTACCATGGTCTGTAGTCATCTACAGAATTATTTTTTCCATTTTTTCAACTGGAATGGATTCTTAATATACAATAATTAGTATCTTCATAACAAAGACTTTCAGGCATATTGCTTAATTGTTGACTAGCATAATGCAGGAGAAAACTGATGCCAACTTTTTCTTTATTAATATTTCCACAGATTTTGATTTATATAGTGCCTGATTCATAATTTTTTTGACTACTATAGTGGCTTTCACTTTCACAAAGATCTAAATTCTAAACAGAAAATAATGACACTGATGTTATACGCAACAGTGTGTGATTTTGCTGTAAATAATAATTATTTCAAAAAAAATTTATCACTTGCTTTGAAATCAGCCTTAGTTGTTAGAGTATTCTATAACTTCTCATCTTCCTAAACCTAAATTTTAATTCTCTGAAATCTAGAAATATAGGCAAGTTATGCTAATTGATAATATATTGTCACAACTAAAGTCACTATTGTTTGTGGGATATTAAACTCACATCTGTCAAATGAGGTTGTTGACATTACACATATGACTATTCAATCCAACATATTTGCATATTCAGACCATCATATAAGGGATAACATAGTTTTGTAGCGTAGTTGCCTGTATTTTAAAAAAAAAAAAAAAAGCTTCATTGTCCAAGACAGTGCTTTAAAATAGAGTTCTATATTATATATATTTTGGTACTATACCATGAAAGCCTCTGAAATAAACACAAAATTCTAGGCTTTCTCCTTTTGTAATCTTCATAAACATTGTCATGCTTCCCAGAAAACAGTGCTACCATACAAGATGAGAGAATGGAAATTATCATAGTTTCTGATCACCTACAAAAGAAGAATTTTACTAATTCTGAAGAAATAAAATGGGAATTGTTCATGCAGTTGTGTTTCCAACAGATTTCTAGATAAGCCAGATTATTTTGCTATTAAAAAATGCCATATAAACCAGTGTATGTTATGTTACTAATACAACACGTGGGCTGTTATTTTAAGATCTGAGATTTCAAAGAGCTTTTGCAAAGGAGGTCATCATCATTGTTTTCTTTCTACAATAATGATGAAACTTGGAAACTCTTCATTTTTATAACAGTAAAATAAGATTCAAGGACTTAAAAGTAGATAAAACAAGATGAAAGTAGGCAATAGACAAAATAACTCCAGTGCCTTCAGCTTATTAGAAGTGACAGAAAAATAAACAGTCACTCATTACAAAGGGTCTAGGGAACTGTTAGAAAAGTTTAGCACATAAAATGACATTTTCTACTACTGTGTTGGTAAATAGATCTGTTGCATATTGCCAGTAGCATTTGCATTTATCTAAAGCACTCCGAAGAAAAACATCCAAAGCTTTAAATGTTTCAGAAATATTCAAATTTCTGATATTTCTTAACCAAGATGGAGAATATTGCATGTGAAATTCCCAACCACCTTTAATATCCATGTACATTTCTATTATCTGGCATAAATATAGTGTTCATAAGGTTTCAGTTTTTGTGTTAAATAACCAAAGATCAATGTATCATTCAATTCGTAAGGTAACATGTTAGGATGACCACAAAGAAATTGGAAAATACAATTACATTTGTAGATGAACAGATATAGATATAATGACAGGTTTGGCAGGGGATGGTTTTTTGTGTGGACTTTTTTTTTCTTTTTTTTTTTTTTTTAAACAGAATTTAGCTCCTATTCTAAAAATAAAAGATATAGACCACAAAATAATAATTAAAAGCTGTGCATTATGGAGGACTGCATTTTGCAAAATCAAATCCTTTTATTTCAACTTTTGTGTATAATCAAACTATACCAATAACTTTGCCCTAATCAGTATTAATCATGATTACAGAATTTACTTCAAGTTATTGAAAGTAATTACATAAGTGCATGAATGATTATACTCATTTTTATTGCAAATGTATGACTCATAAAATATTTAATCCAATAAAAATCTTCTAAATCATGGAACATACACTGAAAGCATGGCAACCTAATAAATATCTGATTAAGGTCTTATTATAAGCAAAGAACTTTTAACATAAGTGAAGTGTGCTCTGAAATTATACTTGGTTATGTTTATTTTCTTTGCACCTACGATAGGCTTAAACTTTCCATCCATCCTATAAATTGGAACCATCTTATGCTAATGTAAAATATAAAATAGTATTATCAGAAAGGGTAACATACTATAGAAAATAGTGTAAATTTAAACATAAAAAGTTTTAATAATTCAGTATTATTATTATATGCTGCATGACCTAAACGACTCTATTATTTAGTTGCTTGATGTGTATTATATTAATAAGACAGAAAGTATATTGTAGTTCCAAAACAAAATTTTTATTTCCATGTATGAATATTTGAATATTTTGATAAATTTTAATCAAATACCAAACAAAACTTCCAACATTCTTCAAATACTTTTTCTTCAACATGCAGATGTGAACTTTCCCAGCTCAGAATATATACAAGTTCAGAATGCAGCTAAAAAGATGAGGCCACTAAAACTTTCAGCTTATATGTGTATATATACATAGACACACATATGTACATATCACTTTAAATTTGAAACACACAACCAAACCCAAAAAAGAGAGAGATGCTATCCTTAATGTTTGTCCTATATTTTCAGTATATGATTATATATATATATTTCTGTGTTTGATCAGACCACACACTTGTGCAGATAAACTATCAGAGGTGATAAATATTCCTATTCCAAACATTATTTGCAAATATATATGCTTTCTTCACAACTTTATAGCTCAGAGATTTAACAGTACTCTTGGCAACAGAGCTCATGCCCCAAAACATCCATCTGCAGATGTTTTCCTTTTAACCGCAGAAAAAGACTGTTTGATCTGAAGCATTCACATCCTCATTTTCCTCTTCAAAACATGTAGAAGCCTGTAAGATCCCTAGTAAATACAGGGGAAGTAAAGACTTCGCTATTAGTTCCAAGATTAGAAATACAGGAAAAATTGACATACATATTTCCAAGACAGCGTGTAAATGATTATTTTTTTCCTTAAGAAAATGAGCATCTGCTTTTCCTATTATTTGAACTGTAACGGTAGTAACTGAATACAGTGTGTCAACATATTTCTAAGACTGTCCTAATTAAATGTGTTTAAAATACAGTCCTAGAAATACAGCTGTATTTTTATATATAAATTTGCATATTAAAATTCATCAGCTAAACTAAGAAATAATAGGTTCCATTTTAGGAATTTATCACAAGAAATTGTTCTCACTGCACTGTATACTAACAGTAAACAATGAAAGGGAAACAGGAAAAATGTGCAATGCTTGTTAATGTTCTTGTGAGATACAGAACGAAGAAAGTGCGTGGGGACAAAAACAGAGATATCTTAAGTTATATATCTAGAGCTGAACATTAGAGAGTTAATAATGTTTTGGAGAATTTTACTTTCTGGAAGTTAGTACTGTTAGTAGCTCTGTAGTGCTAACTGGATGTTGCTTGTGGTAACCCAATAAGTCTGGCTTTTTCAACTAAGGTATCAAGAAGTAGTTTTTGAGAATTTTTCTTCTTAGATAAAAGCATTCTGGTTTACTTAAATAAATATGCAAAAATAGTTAGCAATGATTTTCATTAACAATTAGCAATTTTCATCCTGTTAGCCTTCTAGGCCTTGTTCAAAAATTTTATATTTTGCAACAGGCTTTTGAAATTTTTCAGTAAAAACATGTTCTTGAGCTAGAGCGGTAACTTCTCTTATTCTCACAGAACTCTCTTCAGTTTTTGCCAAGTTAGAAATTTGCCATTCCTTTTCTAGACTAGACTAGACTAGAACAGAACAGAACAGAATATTTCAGTTGGAAGGGACCTACAATGATCATCTACTTCAATAACCCAGCCACTTCAGGGCTGGCAAAAAGTTAAAGCATATTATTAAGGGCACTGTCCAAATGCCTCTTAAACATTGACAGGCTTGGGGCATCGACCACCTCTCTAGGAAGACTGTTCAAAGTTTGACCACCCACTTGTTAAAAAAATTCTTCCTAATGTTCAGTCTGGACCTCCCTGGTGCAGCTTTGAACCATTCTTATGCATCCTGTCACTGGATACCAGGGAGAAGAGCTCAGCACCTCCCTCTCCAGTTCCCCTCCTCGGGAAGCTGTAGAGATCAATGAGGTCACCCCTCAGTCTCCTTTTCTCCAAACTAGACAACCCCAGAGACCTTAGCCGCCCCTCACAGGACATTCCTTCCAGCCCTCTCACCAGCTGTGTCAGCCTCCTCTGGACACATTTAAGTACCCTCACATTCTTCTTAAAATGTTGGGCCCAGAACTGCACACAGCACTCTATCCAGGTGAGGCTGCACCAATGCTGAATACAGCAAGATAATCACCTCTCTTGACCAGCTGCTTATGTTGTGTTTGATGCACCGCAGGATGTGTTTGCCCCCTTGGCTGCCAGGGCACACTGCTGACTCCTATAGAGCCTGCTGTCAACCAGCAGTCCCAGACCCTTTTCTGCAGGGCTGTTGTCCAGCCATTCCTCTCCAAATTTATACTTGTGCCCCATGTTATTCTATTGCAGGTGCAGAATCCAGCTTTCGTTCTTCTTAAATTTAATCCCAGCAATCATCGCCCAATGTTCCAGTCTGTCCAGATCCCTCTGCAAGGCCTCCTGTCCCTCAAGAGAGTCAACAGCACCTCCCAGTTTGGTATCATCAGCAAACTTGCTAGTGGTGCATTCAACTCCTGCATCCAGATCCCTGATATACATATTCAACAGGACTGGCCCTAGCACTGAGCCCTGAGAAACAGCACTGGTGACCAGTCACCAGCCGGATGCATCCCCATCCACTACAACCCTTTGAGCTCTGCCCTTTAGCCAGTTCTTCATCCAGTGCATCGAGAACCCAACCATCCCATAGCTGGACCACTCGTCCAGAAGGATGTTGTGAGGGACAGTATCA
The DNA here is from genome assembly GCF_949628215.1 of Phalacrocorax aristotelis. Taxonomy (NCBI): domain Eukaryota; kingdom Metazoa; phylum Chordata; class Aves; order Suliformes; family Phalacrocoracidae; genus Phalacrocorax; species Phalacrocorax aristotelis. Next base: position 30,735,845 of record NC_134278.1, on the reverse strand, counting down.
AAAGCCTTACTAAAATCCAGAAAAACTACATCTGCTGCCTTCCCTTCATCCATTAGGTGGGTGACCTTATCATAGAAGGATATCAAATTAGTTAAATAGGACTTTCCCTTTGTAAGCCCATGTTGACTGTGCGTCATGATTGCATTGTTCTTTAAAAGCTTTTCAACAGTACCCAGTATGATGATCTCCATAATTTTTCCAGGAACTGAGGTTAGACTAACAGGTGTGTGGTTTCTGTGTCTTCCCTCACATCTGTCTTGCAGATTGTAATAACACTGGCTAGCTCAAGGCAGGGATCTCTCCTAAGACATTTGGTAGATGATCAAGGGAGGTCCTGCCATAACATCCACTAGCTCCTTCTGTGCTCTGGGATGAATCCTATCGGTCCCATGGACATTCCCATGAACATTCAGCTGATACAACCGGTCCCTTACAACTTCAGTGTGCACAAACGGAAAGTCACTGTTCCCACACTTGTGGTCCTCCAACTCAGAAGACCAGGTAGCCCAAGGTCTGACTGAGGCAAAAAAAAAAGCATTGAATGCCTTCATTTTTTCTTCATCCCTGTTAGTTAGATCATCATCTTCAACAAGTATCCGTCTAATGTTTTCTTTAGACCTCCTTTTACTGTTAATGTACTTAAAAAAGCCCTTCTTGTTACCTGAAACAACACTGGTCAGTTTCAACTAATTGAGCCTTGGCTTTTTATGTCTTCTCCCTGCATATAGGAATCACAGGTCTGTAATCATCCTGTGAAGCCTGACCTTACTTCCACAGATTGTGCTGTTACTGCTAAACTTTTGCTGAAAATATTTCTTTGTATCAGTTAATCACATTATTTTCTAATTTTCAAGTGTTTTAAATAACAAATTAATTTTCTCTTAAAAACTTTAAACAGTAATAGTGAATACACACAATATTTTTGAATTATAATTTTCTACTCACTTCTAAAGTGGAGCAAAGTATAAAATTATGCTAAACTGGTAAAATTCTTTCTAGCAAGGAATAAAAGAAGAGGGGGGAACTTATGTATCATTCTTTATAATATCATCTTCTCCACTAGAAAGCTAATAGAGGATAAAAGACAAAAAGAAATCCTCTTTGCTAGTCTTCATATATGCAAATTAGTTAGGCCAGATGATGCTGATTGTGCCTTAATCTACTATGCCTGCAGCATTCGATTTATTCCTCATTCATCACTTTGGTCTGCATTGTCCATGTTATGTTCCCTTCTGCCTCAGGACCAGTGCTGACAAATCCAGTTCTAGAGAAAGCATAAAAAGGCATCCTGCTTTTTGAGATTTAGTGTGTTCAGGAGCTCAACCCTATTTCATAGTTCTGTGCCAGCTATTACATCCTTCCAGGGACTCTAGTTCATTCAATTGCCTAATAGGCTGTCAACTGTGTGGAATAAGAAAAAACCCCAGTCTGTTTTAATACATCCATCTAAGGCAGCCTAGACATTAATGGAGGTTCTTGTCCTTCCAGGAGTACAAGTGCAATGTTATCAGATCTTTACATGGTTTCAGCATAGGATGTTTCTGTAAAAAGTTTAATATTCTCACTTTCTAGATACACAGAGTATGACAAAATGTTCCTCCCTCACTGCTCCATGTCTGTCCCTGCCAAAGTTTTCCGCTCGGTCGAAGAGTACCACCTTCCCTGATAGAGGCGTACCGTTCATTGGTCCAAGGGTATACGGTAGCTGCACTCCCCTACTAGAACCTCCAAACCAGGACAATGTATTGAAGACTTCTGTATCATGCCTCTGAGACAGCAAAAACTAGATTTTTTCTAAATGCAAAAGCTCTATTCTTTTCCAAAATTCATCTACTAATACTAGTTGTGTTCTATTTTCTTTTCTTTAAAATCAGTACAGATATGAGCAAAGTTTAAAGAGACTTCATTCTAAACAATGAGATTCCTGTAATGTTACAAGGATGCCCATCACCTGCCACAAAAAACATTCAAATGGAACTAAAAGTAATCTTCATGAGAAAGGTAACAGATAACAGTATTTAGAGATAAAAAAATAAAGCTATTCTGTTATTCCCTAAATTAAACACAGTTCATCATTGTGGTATCTAAGCAAACAACAGCAAGTGTTTTTTGACTGAAAAATCTTTAACTTATCTGTAACATAGTTCTTGGGTTTGTGTTTATAATTAAGGCAAGAGCTGTAAGTATCAAGTAGCTTTCTACTGTTTACTCTTACTCAAGTATATTTTCTTTCCTTTAACTGTTAAAAATAAATCCAGATGATGAGAAACAAGCTAGAGAAAGCAATTTCTGTTTTAACGATTTCTATATTAGCTCCATTGTTGATATTGTTGGTATTAAGAAAGATGAATACACATTCTATATGGGAGTATCAGAGGTTTCATACTTTAGATGTACCCAAGTAAGTGTTTAAGTTAGACCAAATTCTTACTAACAGTTGATTTTGTAAATAAAGGTTTTAAGATAGTTTTTAATTTGTAGCAAAAGGTTTAACTTGGTTTGCTTTTGTAATTAAAAAAGCTACCCATTCACATCAAGAATGGGTATTTCAGAAAGCTCTGTGATCTAAGAAATCAATACAGAGTTTAATAGAGACAATACCAAGTGAACGAGGTACTAGATTCCTTAGTAGGCTTTTACTTATAAGGTTAATTTTTAATCTCGTGCTGCTCGTGTCTGTATAAACTAGTGCAGTATACAAAGGATTTATCTCATAGGGCATTTGTGATTTACCAGCCAAAATAAATGTCAAGCAACTGTTACCTGGAAAAGAGAAAAAGAACTGAAGTAACAGTCAAAATCTTTGTATTTTTCATTGTTTTTAAGGTCATGCTCCATTCTCTGATATCATAAAATAATGCTTAAAAAATTGCTTTTGCAAATCTCACATTCAGCATGGAAACTTAACTGTAATTATACCAGCATACTTACATAAGAGTACATAGATTCAATAATGACTTTTTCAAGTGAAATTCCCCTCAATGTCTGTGTCAAAGCACACTTAAAGTCTTTCAAGTCTGTGGGGGAACAAAAAAGCGAGGCTTTGGAGTTTTGGTCTACAAATGTACCATACTGCCACAAATCAGTAATTATATAAGAAATATTAGGAACAGGCTTCTGTATAACCTAAGCAAATCTTTCTTCTTTCTTCTATAACTGAAAACCAAACAAAGCTTGAAAGGGTGTTAAAAGCTGTTTAACGGACAGTGGCCCATTTCAGAGGAGAATTACAGTACTGCATAGCCGAGATTCTCATTTTTCCCTCACTGTCCGTAATTCTCTGTGGCACAGTTCACCTTAATTCTGGAAAGGAAAGCTAAGAAAGCCAGGAAATGACACCAGTCCTGAGCCCTTATCTTCTCCTGGCTTGACTACCTGTATTAAAAACTAGCCTGACAAACAGGGTAAGAATGTTTCCAATTACTCAGACAAACCTAAAAGGACCATTTTCAACAAATTTTGTCACAAAATTTTTTTAGCACCCAAAATGAAACATCATCAGTTTCTGAAATCTGTTACTGCAGATTTTCCTACAGCAGCTGTGAAGATTTAACTTGTCAGCAGACTCTTCTTTTTTAGAAACTAAGCATCACTTGAGTGGCCACTAAATATCCAGGGTTCACATAACTTATACCAATCCAAAATATGAAATGGACTTTTAGATGCATATATACATAGACATGCAAAGTCAATTAATTAATATAATAACAGATTAACTTTTGTGTTTATGTATACACACATTTTGTTTATACACAAGAACAAGATGGGGAGAATAGATGGTTTACAGCACACTGACTACTATTTTTCTGTTACCTTTTGAGTTATCATATAAACTGCAGTGTAAACTTTTTCTTCATGTCTTTGAATCTCCTTGGGAAAAACTTCCTTAAATATCACTTTTCATAAGGGTAAGACTCTGATCTATTCCTTGTCCTCAAGTTACAAGTGCCATTCTTCCTTTTTACTTGCTAACACAGGAATTTTCTTTTTCCAGATATCACTATGGGTTCTTCTGAAGATACTGTGAGTTTGCATATTTATAAAGAGTCATGAACCCTTACTTTTGTAAGAAATTATATTACTTTATAAAGAGTCATGAACCGTCCCTTTTGTAAGAAACTACATTACAAAAATTCCTGGAGATTCTTTGTACTGATCAGTAAAGACTGAATGATATCATCGTTACTTTTAACAAATAATATATTACTACAGATGCCGAGACCTCTAACACAGTTGAACGCTGTTCCAATGGCTAACATTGCACAGCTACAACCTACATTGTTTCCTACCTCAGAGGAAGAACACACCCTACTTCTGCGTTGCTCAGCAAGCACAGAACTTTTCCAGGCCAGCCATTATGAAGCATTCCATATTCTCTTTTTCTTCTCTTTCTCAAGAAACATTTCTTCTAATCTGCACCTCTATGAAGTTTGTCCCTTCTTCCCCACTACTTTTTTTTTTTCTGTCATTTATCTCTCAAGGATGATTACTCTGGCCTCCCCACCAGAACTTGGTTTTCTTTATCTATTATTTAACAGCACTTTCAGATCAACTTCATCTTCACTTACCTCCCAAGATTTAAGGTTAGGTTTTCCAGGTTTTCCTGTATGAGTTCACAGTCTTTAATCCCTGAAATGGATTAGGAAGATTTATTCTTTTTATGGATTTGGTTTTAACTGAAGGTCATCTCTACAGGATTAAAACACTGAAAGACTGAATTCAGTCATGGTAGAATCAACTTTAAGAAAATTTGCTGAGGACACTTTTTTCTTTTTCTCCCCAAAAATAGAGTTCAGAAGTTTCAGGCAAATTTTTACCTGGCAGTTACTTAAACTTTAAGGAACAGAAATGGCTGTTCATCACAGTTATGCTATGATCTCTGTTTCAGCAGGTTCCTGACTGCAAAATAGGAGAACATTCTGAAGTTGCATTTCAGTATGCCTACTCCTTTTTTTTTCTTTTAATACTCTTTCCTAGACATCTAATACTGGCCACTGCTGGAAATAGCACATTTTTTGTTCTTAGAGTGATTAATGAATGACTGGTGTTTCTGAACATTTTTAAAAGGTAGTTGTACATTAGAGTTTTCATTTTTAGCTGTATATCAAAGCTTGTCTTATTGTTGCTAACTATTGTCTGTCAGTACATTACCTTTTGGATTTTTTTGAGCACTAAGGCATTTGTTATATAAATGTTTAAATAGTTTTCATAATTCCTATATGTTTAGGTATAGGCTTTTTACTTTTTTAATAATGAAAAAATATTTCTTATAGACTGAGATTAAATTTCTCAGACTCCATAATTAAAGAACATCTATTTTCTGTGATGCACTGAAAATGCATTCACCAGTCACTAAAGCAGCTGTCCTGTTAGAATGGTCATAAATTAAAAGCGAAGTTTTGGAAATTTGCCAAAACTCTAACTGGTTTGGTTTTGTTTTAAATAAAGAGATAATGTAGATTAGCCAGGAACATTTTATTAGAACAAAGAATATCTGTACTTCCCACTAAACTGAAGAATTTCAAGATGTGTTTCAAAATGCACAATCTCTTTCTGCACTCCTTCCCCTTTTCAGAGGTCTCTCTTAGCTATTAAGAGCGTTAAGAGCACTCAGAGGAGCTGACAAGTAGAGGCGCACACTATAACATCATAAGCACATGGTAGGTTACTGGTGTACTCTGTGGACATTCCTAATACAGGTCTCCAGCTTAGGTGCTTGCAAAGCATGCTGTAGTATGATGTGCAAGCAAACAAACCATTTCTAAAAACCACATGACTGGCAAACATTAATTAGTGTGGGTTGATTGATCATTAATTACATTATACTGTCTCAAACATTTGAGTGTATAGAATTGGTTTTTGTCTTGACTAGATTACCTTATTTTGGTAAGAAACTCTTTGCTTTATAAATCACCAGTAAGGGAATATCCCCATCATATCAAAGCTTACTTAGCCTAACTTAAAAAATATATACTGTGTTACTCATGTAACTATTTTAGTTTGTTTGTAGGCATTATTCTTAATCTTCCAATCTGGCCAATATTCCGCTCAGTGTGCCAGGCACACAGTTTTAGTACAATTCCTTCCAGTAGATGTATTCCAGCTTGCGGCAGCTGGTAATCTACCCTTAACTGGGCCTTTCTGGCTGAAGCATCTAGACCTTGCTTTTAATTTCAGCAACAGCAGCTAGCAGTTCTCTGTCAACCAAAGGTTGCAGATCTTTTGTCTAGAACATCTTTTTAAAAACTGGAGTACCTTCTCGTTGCTTGTTGCTCTATATTCCTTATATTCTCTTTCCATCCAGTCTCATAGTTTAAACAAATTCTTTGCAGCTCTAGTCACCTAGCATTTTGTTTTAAAATTATCAAGGTAAAGTGACAGGAAAAGTAAACAGACATTAGAATCCTATAACTCACAATCAGAAATGAATGTTTTTATATCTAGGGGTCCAACATGGACAAAAGAAATTGAGTGCTGGTGGCTTAACAAGCTATTGCCCACCAGCTGAGCCTCTGCAAATGTGCATATGCATTCTATTAGCATGGTCCAATTAGCTGAAACCCCTGCCACTGGAGTTAGTTCTGGTGAATTGTTAGTTCTGGGAAGTTTATAGGAAAGGCCTCATTATATTGTATTATTTGCCTCCACAGGCTTAGGCAGTGAATTTAGAAAAATTATCATTGAATAAAAAAAAATGGTAGGAGATTTATGTTGCTTTCTCCCTTTCTTTTGAAATTATCTCCAATTACTCTGAGTCTATAATTGGGAGCTGACTTGCAGAATGGGACCAAGTCCTTATTATCAATGTTGTTAAGGTTGTGTAACAAAAGCCCAAGTAACACAAGACAATATGTAATCCATACTTATCCAGGTTTTCCTTCTTAAACTAAGCCTTTACATTTCATTGTTCTTACTTCATTTTAATAGCATTTTTTTCTACCTAAACCAGGGAATTTTTCCATATTGTTATCAGGACAAGGAAATATTAAAAACAGTCATTGTGTTTTGGAATTTAATACCTGAAATTATCTTGTCTAGAAAAGGACATATTTAGGGTTTAACTTTATGTATATAATTAAGCATTACTTTAAATGTGACTCTGGCTTTAAACAGAGTCATAGTTCTGTTGGACCACAATTGTTTAAGACAAGTCATTGCTTAACTGTGTTACAGAACTGAAACTGTTATGAGTCTAAATAACTATCCATCTATATTTTAAATAGTACTACAATTTATTTTAACCATTTTTTTTCCACTAAACAAGTTTTACTGGCCTCTTAGTATCAGAACGCAGAAAGGAGAAGGGCAAGTTCTCTCGAATCAGAGACATTGTCGGGTTTTTTGCAAACTAACCATGAAGGAAAAATCATCGATAAGTGCAGGCTGGTAGTTTTACAGTCTAAAAGAGCTTTATGTAGCCTCAGCAGCCATATGATAAACTTCTCTGTACTTCTGATATATACATTAGTATGCAAACACCATACAATAAAAACATTGTCATAAAACTGCTAGGTCAAACACTGAAGGATTAGAAAATGACTGAATTCCTATTCTTTAAAACCTTAATTTGGTTCTCTCATGTTCACTCTATGACACATTCTTCAGCCACACAATCACTTAATATTCTTCCACAGTGTAGACCTACACATACTTATAGCACAGAAAGTAACAATGCATTAGGGGATCTCATCACCATGTACCAGTACTTAAGGGGCAGCTACAAAGAAGATGGAGACTCCCTTTTTACAAGGAGTCCCATGGAGAGGACAAGGGGGAATGGACACAAGTTGCTCTTGGGGAGATTCCGACTGGACACCAGAGGGAAATTTTTCACAGTGAGGACAGTCACCCATTGGAATAATCTCCCCAGGGAAGTGGTTGACTCGGCCACGTTGGACACCTTCAAGAGCCGTCTGGACAGGGTGCTGGGCCATCTTGTTTAGGCTGTCCTCTTCCTAGAAAGGTTGGAGTAGATGATCCCTGAGATCCCTTCCAACCTGTGATTCTGTGATTCTGTGATTCTTTAGTTTTAATTTTGTTGTTGTGTGGATGCGCAATTTATGATATGCCAAACAAAATCCCACTCTACAAATATGGAGTAATAATGGTATCATGTTGTTTTGAGGAAGTAAAAAAATACCTAGTGGTTGTAATGAACCGGTTTAAAACAGATGTCACAAAAAAAAAGTACTGTATGGTTTTGAAGACCTGGGTAAAGACAATGGGATTAAACGTAAAGTTTTAGGCTACAGTCTTCAGATCACTTGAAGTTTCGTTCTAAACTGAAAATACGTCATTAGAAACAAGAAAAAATTTAGTGTGCTAGCAATTTGATAATGGTGATTATGATTCACTAGTATGATATAACTTCATATAAAGTAAAATAATATGATGGTGTAGGAAATGAAGTGTTTCCTACTATTTGGTGGAAATTCAGACAAGGCCTTATATGATTTTATCATATCAGGAGGTTTCCTTCATTATCACATAATCTATTATATTTGAACTATGAACCTAAAAGGAAGATTCAACATTGTATATTTAGATGGTCAAACACCCAACAACCACAATTTTTGCAGGGTAGAAGACACTGCATTTTGGGTTTCAGTTTTTATCCTTGTGGTAATGTAGCCATTGACTCTAATTACAACAAAGCAGGAACAATAATCTCTAAAATCACTAGTAAAGTACATCAGAAAAGAAGCTGGAGAGGTTCTAGGAAGCAGAACAACAGTGGTTTTAACCTCGCTTTATATTTCTGTGTTAATTTGATAATGTTTACTTATGGAAATGAGGATCTGATAAACAAGAAAATACAACTGGAAAAGAGAAACAATAAGTTCAGAAAATTTGGCCTCATATTATGCAAAAATTATCAGTAGTACCTCACTTCTTGAAGGACAGCCATTTTATATGTATTTTCCTCTTGTAAGCTCTACCTATGGAGGACAGTTTCCAGGAAACACCTTGTTTTTTATTAAGAAATAATAAAAACTGAGGGGTTTTATTCAGTTTTCTTTAAAATGGTGTTTTGCAGGCACTTAATAGTATCTTTTTATAGCTGGAATGTCATGTTGTGGTTTTATCTATGTACTTATGCTATTCAACACTGTTCTCACAAGGAAACTTGTGAGAGCAAAAGTAGAACTTTATAACATTTAGAAGCACAGATCACTCTTCAGGAGGTTCAACTGTTCAATATCTGTGCCATACTGCATGATGTTTTCAAAGGAAAGGTAAAAACTTTGATGTTTTAAATGGTCTGTGAACAAAATGAGACAACTTATTTAAAACTTCTTTATTCTTATCAGAGAAACGTACCATAAATTTAAAACAGTATACTATGCAACAGGAAGGAAATTATCTTAACATTTGCCAATGTGTCCAAAATTAAAACATCCAATGTATGACTGACTATATGTAAAATACATTAATTGGGAATTATAAGTTTTTTCCATAATGTTTTAAAATATTGAAAATCACAGGTTTTTTTCTATTGAAAATATGTAGATGAGTGGTCACTGTCATCCGTTATTCTGCTCTGATACTGTTAAGAGACAAGAAAATAAATTTAATATTTTTAAACATAATTAGTTAAACAAAGCATTTTGAGCAGTTTATGTAGTGCACAGAAGCCACTTTCTGGAGTATAGACGAACTTAAGTATCTGTGCAGAGTTAATGTTCGGTGGGTCAATACACCTGTCTTTCACAAACAGCAGAATTCTGGTTGCCCCAAATTCCAAGAATATAGGAAGAGACAACTGTTGCCAACCAAGAGACACAAAAAAATGAGACAGTTTTAATTAGCATAGCTTGCAGCACTCATAATACAGCAGCTAGTCAAGTATTTTTAGATGACCCAGAAAAAAAAGGTCTTTTTCAGAATAAGAAAGAAGATAACAATATGGAATATAATATGTTTAATTATTATTAGCAGTTCATTTTTTAAGGAATAAGATAAGCTACTTTTCTCCATAAACTTCCATTTGTTAACCAACAGAAGTATCATTGTGGGTTACACTGCGCACCTGGATAAGCAACCCGTGAAAAGAATAAAACCACCAGATTAGGGATATATGATCTACCAAAGCTACGACAGGAGCTAGAGATACCTTCCTTAACTCCTTGTCAATAGATAATACTACTTAATTATTTATAAGTTCTTTCTAAGAGACATTCTTCTGGTTAAGTACTTACTTTACCAGAATTACAACTCATAAAATAATGCAATTATTTATTATCAAAACATAAAAAATATTGATGGCGAGCTTTACAAAATAAATTATTTTGAAATCCTATTCTTGTTTCTGCTGTTTAGCTGTGAAATATTGGACAAAAGTGTGATGTAAGAAAAAAGAACTCAATTCCAAATAAAAAACGTTTTATAGCTTATTCTTCTGTATTTTAAATGTAAAATAAATATACTTTCTAATAAGGTTTATAAATATTGGTATCATCCAAAAAAATGTTGGTTTGAAATATTTCAGTCAGTCCATAAGAAACATGCATTTAAACATTTTCTTTAGCCTCAGGGGGGAGAAAAAGACAGAGAGGTCTTCACATACCATATAAAAGAAAGTACATAGACATATTAAATTACAGCTACCCTTTTACTCATAAATTGCACTGTATTTAATAAGATACTCTAAAAAAGCTTTTGCTGAGATTGTCAAAGGAAAGAATTAGGTATCCTATGCTTAGTTAATTCAGCTGCTATAACTTGTTCAGCATCTTCAAATATTTCAGCTTTTCTGTTCAGCTGGATATTATTTCTTTATTTTTCCTGGAATTTTTTATTCATGCTTTGAAAGAGTTTATACTTTTAAAAAAAACAACCCAAACAACCCAAATGCCAGAAGAATTAACATGTACATTAAACTTTCTTCAGTACTTTCATTTGCTCTGGTTATTTTCAGGGATTTCTTGCTATTCATTAATTAATAAATATTTACAGCCCTTTTTTAGCACCACAAATATCTGAGACCAGGAAATAATTATATCTCTGCTTTTATAGTGTATTTCAAAAATTATTTGTTACTCACCTTATAGCTGGTAGAAATTAACTGGAAATAATAAAAGGTTAATACTAATTTATAAATAAGTTTTTTCTTGTTTAATTCTTTTTTCCAAAAGAAAATAGAACGTACAACTATGGATAGAAAAAGAGCATATTTGTTTCAGACAGAGTACAACCCTTCTCTCATCAAAATCTCATTTACTTCATTGTGTCTAGAAATGCAGCCATCTGAATATTGTTTCATTGTTATTCATATATTTTATTTGCTTTTACAGAATTGTAGCAAATTATTCCAACTATATATAAATCAATAATAATTCCAGTACATTTCTGTTATGAATCTGCTGTTTCCTTTCTGCGTCATCTCTTCACAAATATATGACTTTACCCTTACCATGTCTTCCACCCTAAAGTATTAACAGATATTTTTAGAATGTAAATCTTAACTTCAGTATAAATTGGGTAGACTACAAATGGTGTTCACCAGACAGCAACGGCAGATTTTTCAGACACGATACATGAGACTGCATTGCAGCCTCGGACATGAAGAAGAGCTCCATTTATTTACAGGTGCTACATTCATGTAACATGGGAATGAATGGCACAGAATTCCACCAAATAGGCACAGAGAAGGAATTAACTGCATGTGTCTCACGCTCAAGGCTTAACACATGTACATAAATTGAAATGTGGGATAAACTTTTTGGGTGTTTTTTCTCAGTTTGTTCATGACTATATCATGATTATCACTAATGTACTAGCTGAAATTTTTGCCTAAGCAGAATCTCAGTTTACTTTGAATATTCACTGTCCATTTTTTTATTTAGTACTTGAAACTGAAAAGTCTGTTGTTGGCTTTGATGTTTTGACGATCAGGATCCAAGTGTCAATATTTTAAAGTAGGAGAAAATACATTTATATTTTGGAATGGGCTATTGCATATTCCACTCATGTATTAAAATCAATAAATGCAAAATTTACAGCACTTTTTGTAATATTAAAGAAATACAAATTTTGTAAAATCTTTTACTTGCATCATCATGGTGTTAATTCTTTTTCCGTATTGCCAATGAATTAGAAAAGTGAGTAGAATTCTCTGGTTACTAATAACCAGAAATTAACCCCAAATTGCCATGAACACAAACTTTTTAGCATCATTTTCACCCCAACAGTACAAATACCTGTGCTAAAGGCACTTCGAAACCACATGGCAGCAAAAATTAATATGATATGTACTTTAAGTCATGTGGACACAAAAGATGCTTCAGGAAACTAGCTGAAAGACAGATTTCTTCTGTCCTGAAAAAAAAATTCTAATGTAATTATGGAAATACAAACTATAATTTTTACTTGAACTTTGATTTTTAAACCAACTGTTAAAATATAAGAAAAAAATTCTGGAAAAAAAGATGAAAAAATTGTTTCTGAAATAGCTTTTTTTTTTCCCACCAACCCTGAATAATCCAGTCTTCCCAGGAAATTGGCATAATCATTTTCAAAACTAGTTATAGTTATGGACTTCTCAAACCTACCAGTTCACTGAATGTTTGCCAGAACTCTCGAAACATTGCACACACAAGTTCACAAAGCCCTGAAAGCCAATACTTCCTCTTCCAGTACATGACAACAGGCAGAGTCGTGAAGCCAGAAAAGCTTTTCCAGGTGCTTGGACTCAGCTCCATGGGAAAAAAAAACAAAAAAAAAACCAAAAAACCAAACAAAACAACCACCAACAAACACAAAACACCAAAAAACCAACTAAACGACAACGACAAAAAAACACACAACTTAGAATATTACAGCTTTAATAGTTGGCTTTGGTGATTTAGTTTCATGCTAGGAGTAAGGAAAATGTGACTTCTAAAATAGTAATTATATTTCAATCAGTTAAACAAAAATTTCATTTTTTAAAAAAAGCAACAAAATGTGCTATCACTAGGTGGTACTTTAATGGGGGGAAAAAAAAACAAAAGAAGTGTATGACCATGGATTTTAGAAGCTTTACCTACTAAAAGCTAAAGAAAAAAAAATGCACAAGGCACTCCAAACAAACTCCTCAAAAATATATTGTTGGAATAACAGTAGTTTCTGGCAAAAAGGTTGACATATCAATGTATTGTCATGGTTTAACTCATCAGGCAGCTAAACAACACACAGCCGTTCGTTCACTCCCCCACCAGTGGGATAGGAGAGAATCAGAAAGAAGGTAAAACTCATGGGTTAAGATAAAGACAATTTAATAAGACAGAAAAGGAAAACAGTAATAACGACTAAAGAATATACAATGAAATTGCTCACCATCGCTGATCGATGCCCAGCCAGTTCCTGAACAGCAGCCACCCCCGACCAGCTGACCTCCCCAGTTTTTAGTTCAGCGTACATCATAAAGAATGGAATATCCCTTTGGCCAAGTGGTGCCAGCTGTCCTGGCTGTGTCCCCTCTCAGCTTCTTGCGCACCTCCAGCCTCCTCACTGGCAGAGAAGTATGAGAAACCGAGAAGTCCTTGACTTAGTGTAAGCACTGCTCAGTAACATCTAAAACATCAGTGTGTTTTTTTGAGGAACAGAAGGAAAAATGTCTTAGATCATTAAGTATTAACTTAGCAAGCAAAAGCCTGTTAATCCTTTAAGCAAGGAACTCTGTCTTGGCCAAATGTTGCTGATATTTGTCCAAGAAAGGCCTACTAAACACACAAATAACTAATAAAGCGTCTCTAAATAAATTGTTAGTTTTGATATAATTTTGGTTATAAGAATTTAAAAATTACTTCGTGTATGATCTCAATTCTGGTCATGGAGTTACTAAGAAAGGATGCTGTAGGGAACTGTCTACTGAAGCAGAGCAGAGCTCCTGGGTTTAAGCTAATAATCACTGCAGTGTTGAGCTCCTCAACTTGATTTGTATTGCTACCCTTGTTCATGTTATGCAGCCCTTATTGTCATCATGGTGTAGAGATCTTTTTAGTATAGCCTTTAAACAGCTAGACTGAAATCAATACATACAGTTTAAGCTTAGGCTTATCTATTTCACAGTATTTTTCTTCCAAGATTCTTGAAAAGTGATCTTGCACCAGGTATTTCCATTTTCCTGCCACTGTTCCCACAGTACCCTTGGACAAAATTTTTTTTCTGAACTTCAGCCATATATTTCTGTTTTACAAGGCTGGCCTTGCTTTGGCCAGTGGGTTGCACTAAATGACTTCCTGAGGTTGCCCTTCAACCTAAATTATTATATGATTCTATGGAATTCTCATATAGGTAATCAAGCAGAAAGCAGAATATCTCTGCAAAGTTCTGAATATTTCATTTAATGTGCCATTGTACTTACCAAGTAATAAATTATTAGAGCTTTGGCTAGACCAAGACTGAGAAAAATAACATATCAAAGGCTTACAGCAGTGAACATTTATTAGTCTTTAAAAATTCCAAACCCAAACCCAAAAAAATTCACCCCCAAAACCCACTGACCACTGTTTTTTACGATTGTGCATAGTAATGTAAGCCGTTGGTGTAGAATGGTTACCGGGCAACACACATACAAGCCCTATTCGTTCTCCTAGAACAAAAACAAGAAGCTGAGCTCATGCATTGGATCTGAAGATCCTTGCAAGAGAGATCCTATCTGAAAGCCACTTTTCAATCAGAAAGTTTGGGACTAACGATAACCTGCCATTCAGGGTGACTGAGTTATGACAGACACATGGGAAGGTCTTAGGCAGCACTTAGGCAGCATTTCTACGTCATTGATTATAGACTAGATCTTACTAAACAGAAATGTAAGCCCCTCTCTTATTTCTCTCTAGCAGTAAAATATACCTGTAGCATAATACAAAACAATAAAGAATCTGTGCTAATCCTTAAATGCAGACAATGAAAGCATTTAATAGCTTTAGGCTTGTTTTGTTGCCTTTTCACCTACATCTGTAGACCATTTAGCTGTAAAAGATTGTTTTGCAGAATTCAGAGGGGAAAAAGATTATCAAGAGCGTATCACTTGCACTATCTAAAACATCTCTTGGAGTTCGACTCTAAGCCATTATTCTCTCATTTCCTTACAGCTTAGTGTTTATAAGGGAAAGTTATGTCCCTTTTCTTTTTTAAAAATCTACTGGTTGCTGTCTCCTTTGCCAAAAAGGTGTTATCTTCTAAGTAATTCTTGTATATCATCAGAAAAGTTTTAATTTCACTGCCTCAAATGTATCCCTAACTACCCGTATATCAGCAGTCAGTAACTATTCTCCTGCTAACACAGACTGACACATTAAGGCCATAATTATTTTTGTTTTAAGAAACTATGTTTTATACCATGCACACAAAATACTAATCAGTCATTATGTTCCATAGAATTTAGTATCAGGAAAACATGGAAAGTGTTGTCCTGAAGTACTTTTTTTAATAGACTTGATTACTTTGAAATATCATCTCAATAGAGTTGAATTTAAATTACAGTATGAAAAAAAATCAAAAAAAACTGAAAATTGTGGGAAAAGTTATTTCAGAAATGTTAGTTCACTCTCTCACCTAAAGGAGAGCATCAGCAAAGTTGGTAACTGACAGCATGAAATCCTAACAGGCTCAGATTTTCTGGGCTGTAGTTTCTAAAAGCAGTTCAGCAGGTAAAACAGTCAATCTGTCTGGGCTACACTCAGTTGTGCCCCTTGAATTCCTACCTTCAAGTGAGCAAAAAAGTTTTTAAATATAACACAATTCCAACTTAATGTTTCTGAATCAAACAATTAACATTTTTTTAGCAGCACACCGTTTTTTAGAAAATCTCTGATCAGCTCTATATGTAGAAAGGGATGGTTTCAAATATAATGTTTTTATATATGCAACATGTGGGACTTGTTCCATGGTTATTATAGATTTTAAAGTACAAGACAAGGAGTGCTGTTGAGTATTTGTAGTTTAGGTAATGTATAGGAAACATAAAGCATCAGTTGTGCACAACCAAATTGAAATGAGTGATGAAAAGGCTTTGTGAATATATTATTCTTCATTTGAATTAATATTTAAGCAATTTGTTTAGATATCAGCATAATCGCTTTTTTCATTTCACAGCTATTTTAGGCCCATTTGTCTCTTATGTGATTTTTCTTATATTATATAGTCAAATTGGCTTTCATGTATTGTATTGAGAATCATATCTTTCCAAAGTCCTCTTGTTCACTCTTGCATGCAAATAAGTGAGTTCCTATTTTACATGTTCATACATTTAAATTAACCATTTGATCCCTTCATTGAGCAAGAGCGACTGATCAAGAAACCTGCAGATTTGGCCAACACTAAAATTACAGAAGGTAAATGGCTTATATTAATATATTTACACATGCTTTGAATAGGTTTTTGAAGTTATATTTTAGTAATATTTGAATTATTCAAGTAATAGTAATTTAGTGTAGAGAATAACAGAATGCTTCAAAACTGTTCTGTTTTTCTAGACATTCAGTAGCATCTGCTAAATGGTACTATGTCTTTCCACAAAGCTTGGCTTACTTTAGTAATATTGTGTGGGTTTGCTAACAAATGTGAATACAACAGCTAAAGTAAATAGGGCTGATAGGGTAAACAATGTCTACTCTAAAGTTGTGTATTCTGGTGCACATGAGCTTAGGTTGTATGAGGAACTTTTGTAATTGAACTTTCTAATGACCAATGCAACCCTGTGAGGAATAAGTAAAGCAAAGAAGCCAGGAGACCCACATGGATGAGGAAAGAACTTCCAGAAAAACTCAAATGGGTGAAGGAGGTTTACAGTATGTGGAAAAAGGCACTGGCCACTTGGGAGGAATATAGGAATGTTGTCAGGGTGTGCAGAGATGCAACGAGGAAGGCCAAGGCCCACTTTGAACTAAATCTGGCCAGGAATGTCAAGGGTAATAAGTACGGCTTCTTCAAATACATCAGTAGTAAAAGAAAGACTGGGGAAACTGTGGGCCCACTGATGAACGAGGTGGGTACCCTGGTGATGCAGGATGCAGAGAAGGTGGAGTTACTGAATGCCTTCTTTGCTTCAGTCTTTACTGCTAAGGCTGGCCCTCAGGCATCGCCGCCCCCAGAAGAGAGAGAAAATCTGGAGAAAGGAAGACTTCCCTTTGGTTGAGGATCAGAGGTAAGTGATGAGGTAGAGATCATTTAGGAAAACTGAAGGATGACAGAGCAGTGGAACAGGCTGCCCAGGGAGGTTTTAGAGTCTCCTTCCCTGGAGACATTCAAAACCTGCCTGGACACATTCCTGTGCCCCCTACTCTCAGTGTGCCTGCTTAAGCAGGGGAGTTGGACAAGATGATCTCAGAGGTCCCTTCCAACCCCTACCATTCTGTGATTCTGTGATCTTCACCAATCCATGGACCCCGATGGGATGCACCCATGAGTACTGAAGGAGGTGGTGGATGCTGTTACTAAGATGCTCTCAATCATATTTGAAAGGTCATGGAGGACAGGAGAGGTGCCTCAGGACTTGTGGAAAGCAAATGTCACTCCAGTCTTCAGAAAGGGCAAGAAGGAGGACCTGGGAAACTATAGGCCAGCCAGCCTCACCTCCACCCCTAGAAAGGTCATGGAACAGTTCATTCTGGAGGTCATCTCCAGGCCTGCAGAGGAAAAGAAGTTTATCAGAAGTAGTCAACATGGATTCAGCAAGGCAAGATCATGCTTGACCAACCTGATAGCCTTCTATGATGGCATGACTTGGCTGCGTAGATGAAGGAAGAGCAGTGGATGTTGTTTATCTCTACTTCAGCCAGGTATACAACATGTCTCCCATAACATCCTCATAGGTAAGCTTAGGAAATGTGGGTTAGATGAGAGGACAGTGAGGTGGATTGAGAACTGGCTGAACAGCAGAGCTCAGAGGGTCATGATCAATGGGACAGAGTCCGGTTAGAGGCCTGTAACTAGAACAACTTTTCTTAACTTCTGAGTCAAAAGAGATTTTTGTTAGGAAACTAGTCAAATAAGGTGAATCAGCTACCATTTGTAGTATGGGGACAATATTATAGATGGCCAGATTGATCAGTGTCTTATTTTTGTAAGGTTGTTTTGTAAGACTTTCTAATTTTGAGAAATTCAAATACCAAATAAATAACTGATCCATGGACAACAGATGAATTTCAAGAGTTTTAATTCCTTTTGTGCAGCTATCTCACAACCCTTTTCTTCTGTAAAATGCCTATGCGTAAATGTCAGATTTTTACTTGTGATTACAAGGTTAAAGTTATAGTTAAAAATAATTTCTTAACAATTAGTTCCTGGTACTTGATAATTAAGAAATGACAATATATTAGACTATTCAAGTCATAGCTCCAAATGTTTGGAAAAAAAATCCCCTCTCACTGCACTGTTATCAGTTTGTGCACTAGGAATGTTGTTGCTTAGAGCAGCTGGAGATGTGTCACACGGCTGTTGTTAAAAGGACTATTTCTTGATTTAATTGTCAACAAGTACTATTCCCAAGTTTTGTCTCCCTGTATAGTTAAAGTTTAAAAGATGTCTATTAAGATAATTCAGAAATCATTTGCATCATGCAAAGTCTAAGAATAGCATTTCTATTATAATTTTTTTTTAAGCCAATAGAGATAGTGTTTTCAGCAAGTATTTAAAACATAGCTCTGAAAGGGAGATCCTGGGTGTTGGAAATTAAGCCTGTGTGATTGCAGTGATCATAACTCAGAACCCCTCTATTTTAGAATAGTTGGATTTTCCTTTACTTTGGTTTAATTTTTGTGGTTCTTTCTTGTGAATGCCAACCCTATTTCTATTTAAGTATTATTTAGGACACATTTAGTGACTACCAGATATATTTCTAATTTCTGATTCAAATGTTTCCACAGCCAATGAATCCACTACTGTGCCAGTATTGACTTGTGACTTAAACAGTAATTTTTTCTTTGCTGATATTTATACCCTTGATGTACTTGTAAAGAGGTATCATATTCCTTCTCTGTCTTTCTTTTGCTAGATTGCATTTGATACAGACAGAGAATTTCACTGCCTAGCTTCTAGCAAAATAATAGTTCCTTGGCTAAAGTAAATATTTATGGCAAGCTCATACATTTCACATCTATAGTAAGCTGCTTCTAACACTGCAATTCTAACTCCTGGCAGTATATTAGAAATACTATGCTAGACTGAACAAGACATGTTTTTCCCATTTCCTCTCTTAAGATCAGCTCCCTACTCACTTTATCATTGTCATTACTCTTGTCAGCATCTTTTGTAGTTTGATGCTATCAGTCTTGAACATGAGGAAAAAAATTGTATTCAGCATTTCAGAATATAATGAAAGCTGATTCCCTGTTTCTTATGGAGAAAGTTTCAGCTGAAGTACCTTGGAATTTATTTTGCTTCCATTGATCCACACTGATAGCTCATTATCATTCCATGATCAGTTTGTACACTCAGGCTTTTTTCCTTCTCAGCTGCTTTGAGTCTAAGGTTGTGGAAAAGTTGTCTAGCTAGTAGGCATCTCTAGAGAGCAATTAATTCCAACATAAATGTCCAAGATGGAAATTAGGCATCTTCTTTCTTTCTTTCTTTCTTTCTTTCTTTCTTTCTTTCTTTCTTTCTTTCTTTCTTTCTTTCTTTCTTTCTTTCTTTCTTTCTTTCTTTCTTTCTTTCTTTCTTTCTTTCTTTCTTTCTTTCTTTCTTTCTTTCTTTCTTTCTTTCTTTCTTTCTTTCTTTCTTTCTTTCTTTCTTTCTTTCTTTCTTTCTTTCTTTCTTTCTTTCTTTCTTTCTTTCTTTCTTTCTTTCTTTCTTTCTTTCTTTCTTTCTTTCTTTCTTTCTTTCTTTCTTTCTTTCTTTCTTTCTTTCTTTCTTTCTTTCTTTCTTTCTTTCTTTCTTTCTTTCTTTCTTTCTTTCTTTCTTTCTTTTCTTTCTTTCTTTCTTTCTTTCTTTCTTTCTTTCTTTCTTTCTTTCTTTCTTTCTTTCTTTCTTTCTTTCTTTCTTTCTTTCTTTCCTTTCTTTCACAATGGAGATCCAGCAGGACTAGCTTCACCTGGAGAGCTGATTTTCAGATGGCTTAAGTGAAATTCAGTGCAGAACCTTGGTCCTGTATTTTCCTTAATTTAAACATGCAAATAATAGATAATTGTAAAATAATTTATTTTTATGCTACAGTTGGAGATCTGTTTTAGACCAGCAACAGTAATGTCTAGTTGGACATTATGTCCATTTAGGAGTCTGATAATTTTGCAAATGAAGTTTGTATTTTCAAAATTAAAAAAAAAGAAAAAGAAAAAAGTTTCACAATATATGTATATACCTGTAATGGGGTATATAAGAAAATCCTTTTTTTTCCTCAGACATCCGGTCATTATTTGAAACTCTCTTGCATTCTATTAAATATCTGAGAACTTCTTGGAATAGAAACGTAGAAAAATTAGTATTTTACTTAGGTTTGTTCTTTCAAGGATTAATACTAATAAAAGTGGTAAAGCTAACTGACATCTTGAAATCACTACATTATGTGTAAGATGCTTAGTTTTCATTTTAGTTATTTGGCATATTGACCAGAACAAATTTAAATTTCTCACAAATCTGTAGATTAATATGCAAACTAAATAAAAAATATTTTAAATAGCTCGTCTGTATTTTTGAATAATTTATATGACTATTCAAGCATTTTACTGATAAAACTTCATTGACACTTAATGTGGAAAGGCAGTGTTGAGGTCGAGTGTGTAAGTATTTATTTTGAGCACGGTAGACAGTTTGCTGTTTATTAGCACATTATCAAGAAACAGGTGGAACCCTTACAACTTTGATAATCTCTTTGATATTCTTAAAATATTTCAGCCAGAACTCTGACACAGGATAATCTAATGATTAAAACTTGTTCAATCATGTTTCAGAGAAACCATGTTAATATTGATATCTGAGACAGGTTTCCTGTAAGATTTCCACAGATTACTTGGGTCCTCATTGCTTGCTTCTCTCTGTGTAAAACAAAGACAACAGTGGTTCCATATCCAGGATCTGGACACAAAGGTTAAGAGTGTTCTTGTAATACAAATAGGAGGACACACTTATCATCTCGTAGTCGAGTTTGACAAATAAGCCCCATTCAAATTCATGACATTCCCAGACCCAGTGTCTTCTTTCAGGCTATTCAGAATCCAGACATTAACTTTTTGCACATAGAATGCCATCTATTTGTCTTTCTCTTGCAATTTTGGTATCCACCAGTTGCAGTTCTGTGTCAGTACTTACCTTTCAGTCTGTGGTGCTGATGTCTTGACTTTGCAGCTTTCCTCCCAAAATATCCTAATGGTACTATCTTTTAATGGGTCTTACAAATGCTTAGAGATTTGTCCACTATTTTCATCTGCTTTGTCCAATTAATTTAATTCATAGATTCTTGGTAGATCTTCACCACTAGGATTCTAAGTCATTGCTAACCTCCATGTCTATTTTCTAGTCTATGCTAAATTACCGCTTTTCAAAGACCTGTCACATTAAGCTTAATTGCATGTTGTGTGCCAGGTGAATACTTTCTACAGCAAGAATTGGCATGCTCATTTTAAGCAAAAATGTGAATTGACGTTGTAATGTAATACTGTTAAAAAGGACCACACAGATATAAAAGAAAGAAAACCAAAATTTTTTGTTACAACATTTTAAGAGAAATGCCAAAGAAATGATGTAATAAGGGAATGGCTGGATGTACAGGACAAGGTAGTTCAAGGTTCACGTCTCTTTTTCTATGCAAAATATTACCCGAAACGTTTCTGGTTTTTTCTGTCTTGTTCTGTTTTATTCTATTTGATAGAGAACATACATCTTGACAGGTAAACACTGTCACTTTCACTATTTCAGATACCATTCCCCAGAACCAATTATTCAGGGAGACATATTGTTTTAATGATATGGGGACACAGGGACTAAGACAAGCTCAGGAAATAAAATTTAATTTGTGAACTAATGAGAATTTGAATTTAAGCTTCCAGTGACAAAAGGGAGTATTTCTGATATGCCATATTAATCTCTATGTTGGATAGCAGTATCCCACAAGTAACATGTTGTTATGTGATGTTGTGATCCATGGGGTATTGGCAGTGTTGACTATAATATATATATAAAAACTGAAAAGATGAGAGTTCAGGTTGCTGGAAAATTATTAATGTACCAAATGGATTTGGCAACCACAATTAAAATATAAATGCTATTGCAAATCAATGATACATTTTTGAGGTTGTCAATATCATTAACTATACCATCCTCTTCACCTACTAGATTCATTATTCCTTTTATTTCTTTTTTTCTTTCTGTGACATCTCTTGACAATGACACCAACAGTATAGTAGGATAACACTGTCATTTATAGATGAAAATGATTCAGGGCAGGAGGTCACAGTGATGACTGACACCAAACACTTAAGGCACCCTATTTTTAAATAACAAACTAAATTAATAGGTGTCCCTATATAATGTTTATTCTTCCTGAAAAGTTTTTAAAAGACCTTCCAGTTTCTGGAAAGAAAATCTGAATTTTCAAGAACTAAGAGTCGTACTATATATTTCTTCAGATTTATTTTTTTCCCTTGGGTATGCAGCCTTGTTTATTTAATGCTTAAAAGTCTCAGTCAGATAGCACCTGGAAAAACAGAAATGTGTCACAAGAAGCAAGAGACACTAGATTACAAGTCTCTTTCCTAATCATAGGTGTTTCACTTTTTGTCCTTTCTATAATCCAGTGTTATTTATTCTGAATTTATTGCTTTTTGGTAATGCATTACATTTAAATATAACAGGAAATCTATTAAGTTGTTGCATATTGCTTTTATGTCAATAGCACATTTTGACGGTAGAATGAATGGCTGCAAATTAAGACTATTCCCCGTAAAAGCTTTTTCAATATCTACAGTTTCAAGCAAATAAAATTATTTTGCTTGCCTTTGACTATTGTCTAACGTTACCAGAACACTGCAAAATCTTATGAGTAAGTCAAATTATTTGTTCAAATTCAGTACAAGACTGGTCTGTTCATCAGAGCTTTTTCAAGAGCATGTATATAAAATGTAGAAACATTGTTTATTGGTTAGGTTCTATTAATGTCTATCTATCTTATGCATCATGTTTACACATTGTCAATGAAACCTATGTTCTGATACTTTGAGATAACAGTTGTCTAAAATGCTTTAACTTCTTTCAATATTACACATATTTTGGTATTACACTTTCAAATCTGGCAACAATGTATCATCTGCTTTCTCTTGTTATCCACATTTTACTGTAAAAGTCAAAATATTATAAGCATATAGAGTGATAGAAGTTAAATTACAACAATATACTTGTGATTTGGACAAGGTCTTAATGGTCTTTGCATGTGTTACACATTTTACACATTACAAAGTGAGTGTAATAACTTAATAACTGATTTTCTTCGGGCTGTATGAAAAAATTTAGAATAGTTGGGAAAAATCCTATCTGTCAACATTATAAGCTTGACTGATAGATTTAACTTGGCAAAAAGTGTTATCTTTATCAAAAGACATTACAGTTATGAAGAAATTGTAAGTCATTGGTAGATAGAAGCCAGAAAGAATTAGAGATTAATCTCAGCAGTACTTTTACAAATAAATTAGATCCTTGAAAGACAGCTTAATGCTTTAGTTTTTCTATTTAGATAAATATTTATATATTTCTTTATCATATCAGTACAGATATCATACCATAGATTTTTATATTTGAAAAGTAATTAGAAGATCCAGCCTGATGATTTTGTCTCAAAAGCTGTTTAATTATGTAATACTGCATTCATATAAGACCCACTACCTTTTTTTTTACTCAGGCAAACATATTTCCAGCAGTATTTCTCATTTTGATTAAGACAAAAACTGTATAGAATTCATCACCTTCTTACAAAAATATCAGTTACCCAGCAGAATTATGTTTCCTTCAATAAATTTGTCTAAATTTAGTTCTAGTCGTCAATTTTTATTTTGCCTTCAGAAAGTCCTTTAGAATTTGTTTTGTTTTATTTTTGTTTTTCTGGTGATTGGAATTAAAAACTATGATCAAACTGGAAAATATTCTTACTGAAACAGATTAATTTACTTAAGTCTTTTGATATATGGTTTTTTCAATGCTTTAATATCAATTTTGTGCTTCTGTTTGCACTCTTTCCTGTATTCTGTTACCTGAAAATGTAGTCATCAAAATTCATTGAAAACATTTACAGATGGAAGATCACTTCTTTCTCTGTCCACACTGTTTTATATAAAATCACTCTGAATTGGAAGAAGAAATCATTTCTTTATTCTGACTTCAATCTTTTTCAGAGTCATTATATTTTATGAATGCAATATTTGCAGATACGGCCTCCATTTCTTGCTCCCAATCAGATTTATTTGGTTTGGCTTTCTGTTTGATAGGCCCATGATCGAATGTTATGGACACTTCATGACTGGTCTATCCTTCTAATTCTTTAACACACCAATAGCCTTTGTATGAGCTGTAAATTTGATGCATGGTGATTAATTAAATACACCTAATTTGCATAATATAGGTTCACTGTTTATAGTGTTATTTACTTGTTATACCAGCTTACCAGACGACCTTCTTAAATTATATAAGAATTACATTTTGTGAGGAAATATATTTCCTTGCTCCAAATGTAACTGAAATCCATCTGGGAGAAACAAACAAAGGGAGAAAGTAGAAAAACCTTCAGTCTCCATAGGCAGAAATTTGTTGTTGCATGTATTTATTCAGGTTCTTTTTAGCAGTGGAGGATAAAGTGGAATTAACTTGCATAAAGCACAGTAATATGCTATTAAAAATTTTATAAAACTCAATATATTCATTGCTGCATGATGTTATCTAGTTTAGCAGAAGCTGCATCTTCCACTGTTCATCTTAACTTTTAATTTTATTAGCAGTATTCTCCATTGCATTTGAAGTAAACTTGTGAAAAGTTACCATTTAAAATATTTGTATGTATACAACTTTTTAGATAACAACCTTTACAAAAAGTATACTAAATTTATTCCATAGAGACTAAACCTTGCTTTATCCTGAAACATGCATATATCAGCAGAAGCAGAAGCGGAAGCTTCCCCACAATGCTGTACAAACATAGGCTTAATCTCATCTGGAGAGCAGCGAAATTGGGTGTCACTGCAATTACTAATCAGTAAAGCTGAGCAGGTAGACAGAAACAGAAAACACCTTTTCCCTTTTGATGAGCAAATAACACATTGTCATTGTGGAAAGACATTTTTAGTTTGGGTGGAAAATAATGTATACTGTTGCACTGATAGGTGTGTTAGTTTAAACAATTGTTGTAACCAACTCTAATGGGTTTCAGAAAAGTTGTAAAAAAGCTATTTTGTTTTTGAAATAGAGTCCAGAGGCTAGGATTTTCTCTTCATGGCCAAGGTATATCAGTCCTGATGGTGTGGCAGTGGGTCAGGATAAGGAACTAATAGTGTATTGATTTTGCATTGTACAAATTCTATCTATTTTCTCAAATGTTTAAGGAGACGTGTAGGTCACTGATGTGGTCACTGATGTCAGCTAAGGCTGATGTTGTTATTCTTGTATAGGGCTGCCTGGCTGAGGTTTGCGTTTATGTGTGTCTAGTAGTATTTTTTCAAACTATTGTGTTCTCATTGTAAATACGAAACATATGTGTGGCACATCAAATATTGGAACTGCCATTTTGTAATAGGAAATAAATGGGAATAAAATTAAAAAGGCAAATAGCCAAGGAATTATCTGAGGCTTTAAGATCAATTTAAAACTATCTGATCTGCAACATATCTACATTTTGTTTGTTCAGAAATTCAGTTGATATGGTTTTTGACAATTAAGGATATAGTGTCTTGTTTGATTGCATTGAAAGCAGTTTGCCCTAGTAATAAATATGTTTTTTATGGCTATATTATAGATGTTTACATTCTTAGTTAATTTTACATATAGACTAATCAATGTTAAAATACTGAAAAAATACTAATGACCTAAGAGAATGTATAGAGGTAATACCAGCTTGCCAACCTAGTACAAAAATTATTAATATGTCTATATCACTTCCAGTGGCAGAGTAAAAGCTTGATGTTCTCCAGAATGCTTCTGATGGCAGTAGTCACTGTTCATCTTAGGTGGTCACCACAGTTGTAGAAGTTAATATTCAAACTTTCAAAAATTACTTTTTTTTTTCAAAAAGTTGCCTATCTGATCTAAATAAAGAACATTTTTATCAAATTCTACTACCCTTGCTGGTTTAGTGATGATAAAATTTTTAATCAAGCCTTCAACCTTTCATGTGTTTACCAGTAATTTTATGCTTATATAGAATGCAGTCAAAATTAAGTTAATTTTTTTTTCAAAGTAAAATATAAAGGTATTTTACATTTATTTTTGCAAGAAATGAGTAACTAACTTTTGGTCACTCTGTAGCTACTCCATATTAAACCATATAATCTGAAGATCACTAATGTCGTCTATGCACTTAAGAAAACCAGCTAGTACATATTGTTTAATGATGCCAACAATCTAAAGTTTATAGAAGACACAAGCTAAATTTTAGCATTTTACAAACAAAACAATAGTATGTTGGCCGGGATTAGGAGACAAGCATTCAGGAACTTTTTATGTGGAAATCCTCATTCACTTACCCATCTCTACTATGGACACTGTTTCCAAATGGAAAAAAACAGTAAATCCTTACTTAGGAAGGCATGGTGAAAGGTTAAAATTATTAAAAAATATTTTACAAAAATACAAAGTTATGGCTATATAGTCCATACTTACAGTTAGTATGCATATATGTAACTGTAGAATACAATTGCTTATGACAAAATCTCTTTAAATAACTTATCTAAGACACTAAAATAACATGATAAAATGGGCCTGAAAAGTATGGCAGAGAGCCATACACTTTTAAAATAACTTTTATTGACACAAAAAGAGCAAGCGTTTTATTATTTCTCATATCCCGTTCTATGTACATAGACTTTAACTACTTCATTCCCTGAGATTCCATTTGAAAATCATTTAACAGTCTTCCTTTAAAAGTATTGTGACAAAGCAATAATTCACACAGAACTTGATATGACTGTGTTGTGCCATATTATCTTACTGTCACAAGCCTAATCAAAAGATATTTTAATGCACATTTATTAAGATATTAATTCCTTCCCATATAGCCTATAGTTCAAAGTAACTTGCCTGAACAAGTAAGGTCTGATATTTCAGTGAGAGGCATGAAAAAAAATTATTTTCCAGTGAACGTATTTTATACAACACACTCTCTTTCATAAAATACTACCTTTTTCTCCTTTTGAAATATAAACTGGATACAGTGAAACAAATGTACCCTTTGCATCTTTGAAGTGATGTTTTAGTGTAATTGAATACAAAGAACTTTTACAGTTTCTTGTCTAGTTATCCCGTACAGTTTCATCTCTAAGAAGCATTTTCATTTGATAAAAGTAATAAGATATCAGAACTACAGAGCATACAAGACTTCCAATTGCTTGTAATTTATACATTCTCCTAGCACCATATAACTGCATTCTGAAACACCTTCAGCCTGATTCGAAGAGGTCCGTCCAAACATATAGCAGTCTCTGAATTGTGCTGTTTTAAAAAACTTTATTCACTCCTATTTTCAGTAATATAATGAATCCCTAAATATTCTAAGAATATAATATGCCATAGTTTTATGTACTTTTTAGCCTACTCAGTTATATTTCATATTCACTTTGACACTAAATTAAAAATTCATAGTATATTCAAACTTAACCCTACAACTTAGAGGCATCTTTAATTTGCTTCCTACATTACTTTTTATTCCTTATATTGTCTATGACATGAAATATAAATTATATCTTTTAGACTAGAAATACATACTTTCCATGTAACATAAGTGAAGAATAGTTATGAATAGTTTTAGGGTTATTGTAATGTTTCTTTCCATTGGTATAACATCACATTTGTCTGACTGTCATGGTTTTACCTCAGTAGGCACCTAAGCACCACACAGCCACTTGCTCATTGTCCCACAGAGTGATGGGGGAGAGAATCAGAAGAGTAAAATTGAGAAAACTTGTGGATGAGATAAAGACAGTTTAATAGGTAAAGCAAAAGCTGTGCATGCAAAGAAACCAAAACAAGGAATTCATTCACTACTTCCCATGGGCAGGCAAGTGTTCAACCATCTCCAGGAACACAGGGCTCCATCACACATAACAGTTAATTAGGAAGACAGACACCATAACTCCAAATGTCTCCCCTTCTTCCTTCCTCCCCAAGCTTTTTATTGCTGAGCATGACATTCTTTGGTGTGGAATATTCCTTTGGTCAGTTGGGGTCAGCTGTCCCACCTGTGTCGCCTCCCAACTCCTTGTACACCCCGAGCCTACTCTCTGGTGGGGCAGTGTGAGAAGCAGAAAAGGCCCTGACTCTGAATAAGCACAGGTCAGCGATAACTAGAACATGCTATCTGCACTGTTTTAATCACAAATCAAAAATATAGTCCCATACCAGCTACTATGAAGAAAATTCACCCTACCCCAGCCAGAAACAGTACAAGTGGACAATATACAGCCTTAACAATCCAAATATTCATTATGCCTTAAATAAATGATTGGCTGTTTTACAGTACTTCTTTTTCCCCTGATTGTGCATGGTAGATCATGCCTGAAAACTCTTTCATTTACAAAGGGAAATAAGGAAAGGTTACACTAAGATTCTATTAATTTTAAAAACAAATTAAAACTTTTGGCTAAAAACTCTCAGTTAGATGTAATGATTTAAAAAAGAAAGGGTATAGGTTTTTTTTTTTTTTATCATGAAAGGCTTTAAAATACATTTAAATGCAAAGACAGTACTAACAGCTTGTGCTCCTGAAAAAAGAGTTTTTCCTATCACAAAGGACCTTCACATAGTGCTTTAAGGTGGTAATCTATTCTGTTTATCTTAATCCCATTTCTATTATTTCAGAAATTTTCACTTGTTTTCTTGAGATAAGGGTTAAAATGTGAACACTGGACTGGAGATAGAGGCTTTCATTGTATACCTGGCCTTTACTTTTGAAATAATTGATCATTTGAAATTATAATGAATTTTAAAATTACAATTAGATGTAGAGAGAAGATCACAACTTAATTGAAATAGAAAGGAGCTGCCTGAAGCAAAACGCTGTATAGACCTGTGACAGGTTTTTTTAGTTCAGGGATAGTAAAATCTTTGCTTCTCTGAAACATCATTATAGATCAGGGCTGTTGCACCCTTATCCACCATCTTTCTGGTTACAAAATCTGTCCTCCAAGCAGCTGGGTTAATTTTCCTGAGTATTTAAATGATAGGTTATTGATTGGCTTAAGAGGGAGACAGTTTAATGTATTAGAATTGCTGTTAAATGAGATTTTTTTTTTATTATCGTCTGCAATGTTGTCCTCCATGGACATGTCTTTCTCTTTTTCAGACTTTCCCTGTTCACACTTGGATTAGTTTTAATTAAAACAGTCATGTTTTATTTCATCATGGTTTTGGTACTGTGCATAGGTTCAAAGCTGATGGACAACATTAAATTCAGAAAAGATTCACCTTGATTTTGAAATAGATTTTTAAATAAATATATAGCCATATTTTTAGAAAGAACATAATGGGGGCAAATAGTGCACACAGAAAACTGGCAAAGTTTACACTTGTTTTTACAATTTAATCTGAAGTTTTAACCTTGTTGACATAATCAGAAATCTTTCCATTTGTGATGAAGAGTGCCATCTTTCTTAATGAATGCTTAGCAAACATTATAGGGTCTTAAATTTACAGGAAATGTCAATTCAAACTGTCAGATACAAGAAACTAGGTAAGATTCCTTCAAAAGTTTTTAATAAAGATGATACATTATTTATTTATCCTGAATACGATAGAGTTTGTATTTTTAAAATTAACTGTACACAAAATGACCTAAAACACCATGGTGGGAGCACTCCTTACAAATCAGAAACTGAGGACCAAAGATATGGTCATTATGTTTCTTCTTCTTATACCTCTGATAAAAGCTTCCACATTAATGAGGAGTTGTCTATGACACGTAATGCAGGAATTCTAATGCACCTGGAAAATGGGATAACAATACCGAGGAATATAAAACTAGGAGAAACCTAGTCCAGCTTCATGCTGTTTACGCATCTTTTAATCTACTGAAGATATCAGCTCCATCATACGGCTATTGACTTTTCTCCTACTGTGCTGCTAAGACTGTCCCCTATTATCAGTTATAAATCTTTTTTTTTTCTTTTAAATTTGCTTTAATATTTTCATGGTGCACGTATACCCTTTTCTGACATTTGCTTTTTCCTGCCTAATATTTACCTTTATGTATTATAAACATCAATCATATCCCTTTCAGTCTTTATTTTCCAAAGTTAAACAAGCTAACCTCTATTTTCCAACCATAGTTCAATTTTCTGTTTCCTTCATCACAGCTGTGAATTCTGTGTTAACTTTTCCTGTCTTATTTCTTAATTTTTGAGGATATATGCCAGCTGAGGTCTTGCACAATGGCATTATTACTTACCTATTGCTTCTGAAGATGGTACTCTGCACATTCAAAAATCAGATTCTTCTTTTTTTCAGTCACATTGCATAGTTGGCTCTTAAACATCTTATGAGACGCTAATCTACTTATGTCGCCTTCTTCTTTTGACATTTCTTTTTTAAGAACCCCTGGTTTATAACAGAAATTCATAGTAATAATTTCTTAGTTAAGTCCTAAGTTAATTCCACCTAACCACCCATAAGAGTTAGCCTAAGTCATCAGAGGCAGAAAAGAAAGACAGAAAGGGTGATTCTGTCAATCAAGACCAGAATAATCTTCCTCAAGACCAGAATAATCTTTTAGAAGTGCTTCTTTCATTCTGTTAACTCTAGAAAGAGGCTAGGTGGACCAATGTCCCATCTGTCTTCACATAAGTAGCTGAAGTTCCTACTGATTCTAGAGTACTTTTGCTCTGCAATGGAATTCATAGTCCCAGAAATAAACTGTTGGTAGGCAGGTCAACAAACTTAAAAAACAAGATGAAGCAGGTGTATTATACATGCTACTGTATTGTCTAAGTTTTATATTTAGAAGCAATGACTCCAGGAGATAGCTGTAAAATGGAGGAGCTGTCTACTGGATAGTGATTGCTGTGAAAAAAGCATCACAGAAGATGAGCCCTCAGAAAATTTCTGCTGCACAGGACAAATGCAAAATTGATAGGGCTTCTGACTATAGAATCCATTAAACAAATCCCTGAGTACTTCTTATCTTTTTCATTCCACACCAAAGGATGTCATACTCAGCAATAAAAAGCTTGGGGAAGAAGGAAGAAGGGGAGACATTTGGAGTTATGGTGTTTGTCTTCCCAATTAACCATTATGCGTGATGGAGCCCTGTGTTCCTGGAGATGGTTGAACACTTGCCTGCCCATGGGAAGTAATGAATGAATGATTTTCCTTAGCTTCTGTAGACAGCTTTAGTTTTACCTTTTAAGCTGTTAACCCACTAGTTTTCTCAATTTTACCCTTCCGATTCTCTCTCCCACCCCACTGTCAGAGAGTGAGCAAGTGTGTTTGTGAAGCTTTGCTGCCCACCAGGGTTGAACCGTAACACCACTTTGAAGTTTTTGTGTTTCAGCCTGGTGAT
Organism: Phalacrocorax aristotelis; assembly: GCF_949628215.1. Lineage (NCBI taxonomy): Eukaryota > Metazoa > Chordata > Aves > Suliformes > Phalacrocoracidae > Phalacrocorax > Phalacrocorax aristotelis. Next base: position 30,704,185 of record NC_134278.1, on the reverse strand, counting down.
CAGTGACATATATTTGCCATACTGTTGGAATGGTCCTAGAACAATTCTGACATTTTTATCACCTGATAAATATAGTCACATATTTACTTTATAATACATCTTATTTACTGGGCAGCCTTTGAGATTTCATAATGCATCTGAAATTCTGTAGTAAAACATTGACAAAAAAGTCTCCAAGATAGCTATAGATGTGTTTATCATTGCTGAGTGACAGTCACACTACCAACTACAGTTGGGTGCTAGCACAACCTGAGGTAGGATACTAATGCTTAGAGCACAATGATTTATCAAACATAAGATGCCTATGACAGAACTGAGAACAGAACACCTATAATTAAATTACAGGATAAAATAAGACTTTAAAATATTATTTGCTGATAATTTTCCTACATTTAGGTTTTGTTTTGTTTTTTAAATATATTTCATTTTCCCCTATTCTTCTTTCATCATTCCAAACTTTTGAAATTCTTTGATATTAAAAAAAAATCGGTTACCTCTTTAGTTTAGCTACTGAGACCCCTAGTGACAAAGGGTGAATCACCATCACAGGGTTTGTCAATAAAAAATCTTAATTGCATCATTTGTTGGAATTGGAAGCTGCTTCAGGGATAAGGTGAATGGGAAGGCAGGAATGCCTTTGTTCCAACCCATCTTCTAGTGTTGATAAAAATTATGGAAGTGGAATAATGGTTCACAGAAATCAAACTTAATCCCTTTAAATACAGAAACCAAGGCTTAAGAGTGTGAAGGTATGGACTGCAAAACTAAAAATTGGGGTCACTAAGCCACAAACCTAAGCAAAATTGAACAATATACAGTTCATCAGCACAAAAGCCTGAATAAAACCTCCACAATTAGAAGGCATTAACAGCCTAAGGATCTTGAGTTTTCCAACAAATATTTCAGATAGTGGATTATCCTGTTTGCCTATACCTTAACTAGCTTTTCCTTAGATATTGGTCCCTTTTTTTTGACTCATTTCCTACAATTTGTAACAGTGGTTGAATGTAATCTTTAGGATGAAGCAAGCTTTTCACTCTAGGATCAATAATGAATGGTTTGACCTGGCTACATTAAGGAATAATGATAAGTATTGGGTTAGGCAATCTTTTTGCACCTGAGATAAGCTAGAAATATAGCTAAAACTGCTATTGGAGGCCTGATATACTGCAGTCTAGAGTGTGTAAATATAGGGAAAAATTAACTTGACTTTGAGACTTGACTTACTCTGGCATATGAAAGCTTAATCTGGTTCCTAGTGGGGTTTTTGTTTCTGTTTTTGTTTTTGTTTTTTTCATTTAGGAGTCTCACTAACCGATCTGAATTATATTGTTGCTTAACTTCACTGCTATTTTATTTGCCTTAGCATTAGCATTAGAGTCACTGACAGTGATGACTTGTGTAACTCATTTGTTCGGTCAGTTTCTTCTCTTGGACTGTACTTTACAAGCTGCCACCCTTTCTTATTTACACTTCTGTCCACATTTTAAGTAGAGGTTAGTTATAAAAGCTTGTTATATAAGCCTAAATAAAAAATGTAGAATTAGAACACTGAAGACGGGGTTTTTTTGATTCCCTACCAGCTGACCTACAAGTAAAGGAGAAATTTTATGAAGCTCAGAAGACAAAGCTGTGAGGTTTTAGAGGATGTAAAGATGAAATTTTGGGTTTCCACTTCAAGAACTGCTATTGCTGTCTACAGCCTACACATTTAATACAGTATCTTTTGGGAAGTAAGAACTTTAGGCTTTGCTGACATCAGACACTTGAGTTGCTATACACTCTTTGCAAGTCAATATTACCTGTGCTGAAGTAACAAATCTCATTTCCCTCATTAAAATCATACAACAAGAAATCACCTTAAAAGACTTGAGCAGAGCTGAAAATAGGAGTACTAAAAGGCTGTACAGGAATCCCACTTGTATCTATCCGACCAAATCTGCTTAGCTGAAGGCTCCCATTTTCTTCTACCCATTATGCCTCTCCTTTTCTCCTACTTCTAATTCCCTCTATTTTTTCATCCAGGAAATACAATGGTTTAGCAGTAGCTTGTCAAGACTATGTAACTGTTATAATTAAAGGTGAGGAAGCTGTTGCCACATGCTCAGCCACCCTCCTAATTTCACCTCCAGGACAGTAAAGGAAGTAGGGAAGCAACTGATGGTTGATTGTTAAAAATAATGCCCATTGTTTTAAATTATGGCTTTTATCAAGCTAACAGTGATAACTGTGGCTGATTTCCATGGTGCAATGCAACTTAAAAAAAAACATTAAAAATATGTAAAAAGTGTTTTGCATCTAAATAATACATAAATGCACATAACATTCTACAGAATGGGAGATGGTGAGCCTTTCAAGTAGGTACAGGCAAAGAAAGGGAAAGGGAACAGTTCTTTTCCTGTTATGAAGATTTTATCTGTCTTTTTCCTTAGTCCTCCCAAAGTTTAAGTGTAAAGAATTAATATGCTATAAATATAAGGGGGAACGTGTTTCAGAAGAAGCTTGATACTTTCAAACTCTTTTTGCCCAACTCTCCTCTGTTGCTTTTATGTTTCAAGCCCACTCTTTTCTTCTCAGCCAAAGAACATTTCATAGAAACATTTAATAGAAGCTGGAAGCATGTCAGAAGCTGGAAGCGTGTGAGAATGCAAAGATATCTACATCAATACAGATTTCCTTCCTTCTGAAGATACAATGTTCCACCATCACCCAGAAGCCTGGTTTGTTTTTACTGATCAATCTCATAATCTGAGCAAAAAAAAAAGAAAAAAAATAAATAACTGTACCTTCTACCACAGCATTGATGGTAGGATGGCTGATACCATTTGGTTGGTAACAGCAAGACGTTTAAGTGCTTCAGCTAAATGCAGAAGAAATTTGTCAGTGTTCTGAGATTCCAAGATTTTACTTAACTATTTTCATTTTGTGTCTCTGAACAACAGCACTGCCTCTGCCACTTACGTATTGTTTGTATGGTACATTCAAATGCACAATGCACATTTCATAGGAAATAGCTTTTGAGGTTTCATAAAAAATTCTCCTTTCAGTGATATTCTGCATCTTTCACACCAAGAATTAGATAAACTCAGCCCGTTGTAAAACAGCTTAAGATAAAATAAGAATAAGATAAGATGGGATGAGATAAAGGTTTTAAAGCTGAAAGGCTGAGTTTTGTAGTTAAAAAACAATTAAAAAAGAATACATCTCAACCACTCCAAATTTCATGTCCAAGAGAAAAAATGAAGACAATCTTGTTGAAAATCTTGAAGTATTCTTAAATAGCAGAACTTAAATGTTTTATATTTAAATACTGATTTAGATGGAAGTTAAGTTACACCTCTTTTAAACTCCTTCACAGGTACAGCTGAACCTCAGAATGATACTCCCTCTAAAGGTATGAATCACTGTGTGCATACAAGCCATCTAGAAGATTCATGTCAGCCTTCTTGCTGAAGGTGTTGATGTCAGGCTCAGTATAAAAGATTCACAGGAATCTAATTATTGGTTCCCAAACTGTGGTCAGCAATAGGTGACCATGTTATTTCCCACCTTCCCCATAAAACCATATAAAATCTAAAATGTAGCAACTAATTGGTGTTGAAAGGTTAGCTAGGAACTATAAAAATTTCGAGTGCTGACAGTGATTTATTGATTCAAAACATTAAAATGCAACCAAAGACATTATAAAGCATCTTCTTTGGTATAACTGAAGCTTGTTCTATTTTGCATGTCTCCAATAGAATGAACCAATTAGAAATAAATGTTAGAATACATATGACTATATTGCGGAATTTAGCCTACATAAAGTGTATGGACTGAAAGAATATAGTAAAATTTAAGGCATAATAATAAAATCATGGTAACCAATAAACTGTTTTATCTTCTACCATGGTAAAAAGTTTTAAAATATATAAAAAGGTATGCAAGGAAGACAGTTGTTATATATGATTCAAATAAAAAAGAAGACAAGACTAAAAGACACCATAAAATAAGAAAAGGAAAAGCAAGGTAAGACGGCTGTAGAAGTGCTTATTTTTGATCTAGGAATAATTTTCGTAGAAACAGTAAGTCACAGCACTAGTATGATAGAGACATTGTGCAAAATTTTTAAAGGAAAGATAACAGTAGTTTTTAGCACAGTAGGTGGTGAAATTATTCATTAGATTCGGTTCCATTATGGACACAAATCAAGGGATTCCTGTGTATGCATTTTTTTCTAAAAATAAGAGGGGAATGACATGACCTAAGAATGTGAGTGAAAATTAGATCCTATCACTTCTTTCACTTAATCTTTCTAATAGCGAGTCTTTTCTTGTGTAGACAATCTCTGACTAATAAGAGTTAGAATTCCTTTGTAGAATAGTTGAATGGCCACAGGGCTATAAACTGTGGTGTTATACCAAGGGAAAATCCCCAAGCTAACCTAAATGGCTCATGCCCTTCTCGGATTGCAAAGCTTGGCCAATTCAGTTAAAATTATCATAATAAAATGAACTATAAATCTTGGAATGAAAGATGGATTCAGGAAGTTTAAGTATTCTTGAGTGATCATTTTTGTACAACGGTTTGACTCCTGCTTTAAGCTCTATAAAAGGGACGAAATTCAAAGTTGAAGTTGGGACAATGGTATTGTTAAAGGATGTAATGTTCTTTTGAAACAAAACCTATCACCAGTCTTTACGTTAAGAAAAGAATTAGCTCTCGGGACTAATGGGACTATTGGTAAATGGCAATGGAGAGCATGAGTAGTACTACAAAAATTATACACTCCATTAAAGACAAGAAAAAATGCTGTGCTTTTTTTTTGCATCATTTCCTGGCTGATAATATATCTGAAATACTTCTATTTCCTTTCCTGATAGTTGCATTGAGTAAGATTCATTTACTTCATAGTGTCAAGTATAGATCAGTGCCTTCATGAATAACACTACTTTTATCCTAAAAATAGATAAAATATTCTTTATTAAATTATTCCAGAACCTTGTAAAAGAACATAATTACAAATTCACATAACTTCAACATAAACCTCACTAATCTGTCAGTCAGTCTACCAGAGTCGCTCACTGAAAGGAACAATTTTGTTCCACTGATTGTAGAGTGTAGTTCAGAAACTGAGGATCATAATTTGGACACTTCAGGCAAGTGATTTAGATTACCTGGGCTGAAACATGGCTTTAAAAATTCACATGAATTTTGTAATTGGTTATAAAAATGCAGAAGAATAAACAAGCAAGCCCACTATAGTGTACTCTTAGTATAACAGAAGCACTGAAATATTTTTTCTTTCATAGAATATTTGAAGATGCAGGATTCTTGCAATTTGTTATTCAAATTGTGGCATACAGATCACAGAATCACAGAATGGTAGGGTTTGGAAGGGACCTCTGGAGATCATCTTGTCCAACAGCCCTGCTTGAGCAGGCACACCCAGAGCAGGGGGCACAGGAATGCGTCCAGGTGGGTTTTAAATGTCTCCAGGGAAGGAAACTCCACAACCTCCCTGGGCAGCCTGTGCCACTGCTCTGGCACCCTCACAGTAGTTTTTTCTCATGTTTAGCTGGAACTTCCTGTGTTCCAACTTGTGCCCATTGCTCCTTTTTCAGTTAACTAGAAGGGACATTCATCGGTGCAACTTAGTTACTTGGAACTGAGTTTTTCACTATGTTCTTTTGGTTTCACTTTGGTCACTCAAGCCAAACTTTGTCAAAATGGATTAAGTTTTAGAACCTTGCAAGAAGGATACACTTTTTTTTTTTTTTTTTTAAAGAAAAACTAAAGGACGTTCATTACTTTGTCAGAATCTTTTTTGTAATCACTACATTCCTCATCTTTAGGCACAGATAAGAAGTTAGACTAAGCAGCATATATTAACAGTAAACGCATGAAAATACTACCCACTTCTTTGGCCTTAACTACCACATCTGCTGTAAAAGAAAGAAAATTTATTATACTAAGTAGGTGGTCAATCACATCCAGAAAGAGATTCAAAGTACAAAGTACTAAACTGTAAATGACATTTACATCAAAGTTCTGGGGGGGGTTTTTTCATCCATCTAGAAATAAAAAGAAAACTACAAGATATGAAATGTCTCTAAGATCTTAGAAATATACATACTTTTTAACCATTCTAAAATGAAAAATATTTTAACTGATTATAAGAGTCTTTTTACATTAAAATATATGTAACCTTAATGGCTTACAGTAAAAGTGATCCCTTTGCTCCAAAAAATCAGGCAACATGAAAATAGATACTTCTTTCTGCTCATTTTTATTTCTGTCACAATATACATTTCACATATAAAGGTGTTCAAATGCAACGCAAAGCCTGGAGATACAGACGTCAGAAGTCCACTCTCAATAAGGAAGCTGAAAGAGGAAAATATAAGCTTTTGCCTATATGTAATAGTTAATGAAAAGCCAAAAGATATTTTATTTGTCATGACATCAAGAGATGTCTGATTTAACTTGATTATTTATACTGCTGAGTTGGTAAAAAGGTAGAACTTTGTAAGATTGTAATGGTTCTGCTTAGCTAATAGTTTCTTCACTGAACCACCCTTTCTAAAATGGTGAATTGATTGGGTTACTCTTAAGTATGCAGCAGGAGTTAAATTGATCATGTAAGAAGTATGAGCATTTTAAAATGTGCTGATAAAATGTCTGAAGCTGAAATCAATTAGTTCACAGCACACATATAGACACAGTTAAAAACTTATAATATTAAAAGCATACTTCTAATATGACAACCAAAAAAATAAACTTTGATACCACCGTAAACTCTGAGGAAACTCATTTACTGAACACTTTCTACAGATATTGTTTTGAGTGAAATAAACATTTAAGTAAGCTATACTCACCAAAAATTAGTTTCAGCATATATGCAATACTTCCTATTATAACCATTGTAGACCACTTGTGTATTACCACCAGAACAAATGTAATACACCTCAAAATTTCTAAGTACTTTTAAAAATGTATTGTCAGGACTTATTTCTCCCATTTACCTAGATGGCTTTTTCCTTTTTTCCAGTCTCCTAATTCATAAACCTAACATACCCACGTATCTTGCATGTGTGTAATATATGCATACATACATACATACTTGCAAGGGAGATAGACAATGCTATGCTTGCAAGTTTTCGTTCACTTTAACTACAAGAAAAGGTTTGTAGAAAGATTCCTCCCAAAACTCATATTTTTCTTTCCTTTTCCAGAAGACATACAACATTCCTATAAACATTCTAACATGACCCCCACACCAAAAAAACCTATAAACAACTTATGCTTCCCTCTAATACATATGAAGAGAGACTCAATAGTCTCCCTAGCACAAAGCTTGTGACAGTCTGGCGAGAAACTCAGGAAAAATGAGAAGTGAGTGGCAAGGCATCCTTGTATGACAGTAACATACATTACTACTAGGCAAACTTGAAACACTTACTATGCAACATTATGCCGTATTGTTATGAGAAACAGGTAAGTATATACTTCTGTGTAGAGAGCTCAGCTATGACGTCTTTCTAAGGGCATGGGGATAGCATGACTTAGAAAGACAACAGGTGCAAAAAAAAAATCATTGAAGTATAAAATGGAGGCAGTACAAGCCAATTGTTGCTAGCTTTTGAGACTGTGACACAGTTTTTGTGGGATTTGGGTTTTTTTTACCTTAAAGAATTCAGCTACAAGAAACAATTTATTTCAGGGAATCCCATCTTTCTAAGTACGTGTTTTAGGCCATTTGTTCACAGAATAAAAACCAGAATTGTTAATATTTGAAAAAAACCCAAACCTGTCGTATTTATTTTTCTCAGTCTTCTTTCTAATGTTTCAGTTTGGCAGGACTTTACAAACAGTATCTTACTTATGTAATTGTTGTAACATTTAACATTTTATCAATTCACTATTAATTTTTTATTTTATATTAATTAATTCTTGCAAATGTACTATGCAGGCTTCATGCAACAGTTTTTACAATTTAATATCACTGTTAGTCTGATCATTCTTGACTGGCCTGCATTTGTTTCCTACTCACTTAGTATCGTATCTGATTTTTAGTCCTATTTATACAACATGACCTGTATGGGTAAATTCAACATGCAACAGAAATACAAACGTCGAAGTATTTACATCTTCATGAAAATCCAGCCCTTCTAATTCAAATCACAAAACTGTGGTCTTAGTCAATTTTTCCAGTTGGTGGAAGTTGGACAGTGCTTTGAACAGTGAACCCTTGATCTTAACTGGAATTTGGGAGTTTACCATGCTGAAAATTAGAACAAAACAACCTTTTAAATCATATTGCTATATTGAAACCCATGATAAGTTTTGCAGTTCGTTTGTTTGGTTGTTTTTTTTCTGAAGCCTATTCGTTTTCATATTTCACTTTGTATGTTTATGACTTTGGCATAGGTTTTAGGGTTTTTTTCCTGTAGTTCATGTAGTTTTCTATGAGTAAATCAGCAATCACAGAAAGCATTGAGAAAATGGTTACAGAATTTTTTTAGGTTTATATGACTACTTGGTTAGGTTTTGTTTACATTTTAAAAAGTCATACATTTTCAGTATAAATCCTGCACTATCATAGACAAAGCAGAAAATATTCAAGAAAAATTATACATATTGGCACCAAAATATATGTAATAATCCTTCAGTCTGTAAGTCAAAGTCACATCTTTAAAGAGGTTAAGAAACCCCTCCTCATACAGTTCAGCTTTTCTGAAATTTTATTTATTACTGCAGGTTAGAGATTGTTTCAGGATTCCTGGTCTCATGAAATAGAGATGTAGCTAAATTGCTTTGACAGTGAAAGGGCAAAATCTTTGGATATGAATACAATAAAAGCTTTACTAATGGTAGACATAACTGAACTCTGCAGCTCTCCTCAAAAAATCCTGGGTCAGTGCCACATACCTTTAAAACTGTTGTGCTGCAGTAAAGTTAATTACAATTTTCACAAAGGTAAAAATGCTTGCAAGCTTATTTAGAAAAAAAAATAATCAAGTGTAACTATAAAAGCTGCTGTAAAACAGATGTACTCAATAGGAGGGAGCAGTAGACTTCCTCAAAAAGAAAGTGTTTGGAAAGATATCCAGACCAAAGTATTAAATACATCGTCTATAGATACATCTTATAATTGAGCAGCACATATCAGCTTTATCTACTTCCACTATTTCTCCAAGAACAACTATATTTTCTACTTGTAATGAGTCCCAGATTTTTTTTTCATTATAAATGTGCTGTTCCATAATTCACAGTCCAAGGAGGAGAAAGGAGTAGTTAACAATGATTTATGTACGTCTGCAATGTTGTAAAAAAAATATATTTCATGTTTGAATTTTATTTTAAAATTTTTAAAAAAAGGGCAAAAATATTTTAGAAACAGTAAAAGTAACAACAAAACAACTAAAGCAATTTCTGGTGTGAGAGGGCTTGTATTAACTTCAGCACAATAAAGATCCCAGGACAGATTAACCTTATAGTTGTACGTTTTTTCTGCTCAAATAGAAAAGAAAGACAAGTCATAAAGTTCTAATTTTATTGAGGAAAATTAGTTTTTATTACTGCATGAACCAAGCTTTATACAGGGAATATAACCAGATAAGAATTTTCCAAGTTCCTTGAGATAATTACTTTTATTGTTATATTTGATTTTCTGAAGCAGAAGCCTGAAGTTTTAATTTTCATGAAATAAAATCTGAAATTCTAAAATTTAATTAAGATTAAATACACCAGACAGTGGGGACACAAGAAAGGAGAGACCAGACACCTTCCAGCTAATACTCCTCTCAAAATCTTTTACTCGGTAAACCAGTTATTGGAAACCTCTTCTGATTTACAGTAGATAAGAATTTGGCCCTCAGATAAGATGACTAATGGAACAGATAAAGACAAAATATGCTCCAGAAGCCAAGCTTTATATTTTTTACATTTTATATTTTTTATAATATTTTCTTCTGTGGCTATGATGTTAAAGGCCATAAATTTTAATTCTAAAACAAGATACTGAAGAATAAAAATACAATAAAAATACAATGTACAAAGCTAGAAACTAATCTTTTGTTTTGCAAAATTTTAATGTAATACAGTTCAGTGTTTGAAGTCATTGCAAAGACATTTTCATTTAAATTAGTTAAACAAACGGAATAAAGAAAGTAAAGAAACTGTAATTGTTGGCAAGTTCTTTAAGTAGCTGAGAAAGATTCTGACATTTGCTAAAGCTGCTTGTGGAGTGGCTTGATTCAGAAGTGTTAACAACTCTGCTTTGGTATCTTTGTTTACACAGTTTGAATACACTTTTAAAATTTTGAATGTAGAGTTCAAGCTGTGTATCTTCAGTCAAAGACAACTGAAGTTATATGACTGAGGCCTAAACTATGCTTCAAACATAAATACTAAACTCTTGCTTTTTCTTTATTATTTATCTAGAAGCAACATTATTTAAAATCCAGCAAATATAAACTGCTTTTATTTATTTATATATTTATGGTCAAAATAAAGCAACACTTGTTCTTTCTTCCTTGTTTCATTTTTAAAATTATATTTTAAAGTGTAAGTTTTCAAATTTTCAACCTATGTCCAATTCTAGAAGCCCAAAAGTGTACATTTAACACTCCTGTGACTCACTTGTCACTGAAATCTTTTGAACAGCAGCTTCCCGAAATCTCTGTCCTGTGTAGATGGTTCATTCAGGATCCACTCAGGCAAAATATGGCTGAAATTGTATTAAGTTTGATGGGGCATCAATGATCTGCATCATCCTCAAACCACCCACTGCTGCTTTAATTGCTTTGGCAGGATTGTTAAGCCAATTAGATCAAGTCCCTACAAAATTAAAGTTGTCTGGCTCTACTCCATGCAGTTTACTGTTATATCCACACCACAATTTATGTTTTACTGTTACTAAGGGGAAAAATTGCAAATTATTTTAATGACAACAAAGAATCAAATTTACATATTTTCTTCTTCTGCCTTAGTTCCGTTCAGCTAATTAATCATATAATTTTAATGTGAATTATATATGCAATATTAACATGCATTCTATTAGTAAGCATGTTTAGAAAGCCAAAGTTAACTGCATATTTTAAGAAAGCATGAGGGCTATCAAGCATCCTACAGAGAATGCCAAAAGAAAATTATACCCCTAGCTAATAATTAGCATTATTGACAAATGTGGGGGAAAGCCAGATGAAAACTTCCATGTTCACCTGTACTAATCAAAATACTACATGCTTTTATCTAAATGCCTCCTTCAGACTTCTGGCAGATACTGTTTGGAATGTTTTTTGTGAAAGCCTGTCTCTTAAGTTCTTTGGGTGATGCATGTGTAAGTCAACATGTTCTTGGCCACAGGCAGAGTAGAAGCTGCTGGTACTTTTTGAAGAAACTTTTGCTTTTGCTTTTGCTTTTTAAGACATTTTCCTTTCCTGGAAAGTGATTTTAGATGACATAAGAAATGCACCAAGATTTAGAACTACATTGTTATAAAACATTTTGTATTTTTAGTGTCATCTATATTGTTAGGGTCAAAAGCAGTTCCCTAATAACAACATTAAATTCAACAGAATTCATTGTAAAAGTAAAAAGGCTTTTGTTACTTATTTTTTTCCGCATTATTTTTGACTGCACTTCTGGCCACTTGTCATTTTTATTGTAGCATTGACTTCATGCTCCAGCTGTGCTTTCTGTCTTTGATAATTCCTTGTAGAAGCAGTAACATTTATAGATAATATTTTGCATTTGTTTTCAGTTATTGTTGGTGGTTTTCCCCTTTCACATTACATCTCCCTCAGCATGCTCAGGCAAATAATAGAGATTAATGCTCCAAAACAGAAGCAAATGAATCCATCCCAGATTGGAACATCCAGTAAAAATGAAACAAGGCCCCTTCAGGTTCACCACAATGGAATCCTTTTACATCTTCAACATCTTATCCTTGAGATTTCTAGGGTGCATAAGATACTGCCTTTTTCCTTCTCATAGTAACAGAACCACAGGACGCTCTATAATTGGATAGGTGAGGAAAAAGTTTTGTCTGGATTTGCAATTCATAGAATATTTGCATAGTACAAGTAAGATCTTCAGCCTTATTGTATTTTTTCACTGAACAACACTTGCCATCTGCTGGCTGAATCATAATTCAAGTGCTTTTGAGTTAAATTTCATTATTCTTGTTTATCTTCCTAACATTACTGTAATTTAATTTGAAGGAAATCAACATATTTTGCCATTATCTATTTCAGAATTTTGCCTTTATTTATATCCTGAGCAACCATCAGCATTTTGACTACTAATTTCAATAGTCCTAAAGAGACAAACATTATTTCACCCATTCCAGCCCATTCCAGATATTATGAAGCTGAGTAGTGCTTCCCCGCCTTCTGATATGATGGAAGAAATTGTCATAAATTTAGCAGGCTTTAAAGAACAGTCTTCTTTAAAGGGGGGGGGGGGGGGGGGAAGGGAGGAACAACACAAACCCAAAACAAAAAGAAAGATGAAATGAGAAAATGAACTGAAAGTAAATAATGTCTGTACTGCAGAGGAAAATAGGTTTATAAAGGTGTAGTGGATAAAATTAGTGTAAAAATTTGATTACAGCAAAATAAAAAATTGGAAATTAAATTCAAACCTTTGTGAAAAATTAGATATCCAACAAAGAAAAATTAAATTGTCAGGGAGAAGAAAATTTCAAAGGGAACCATTAAATAAGGAACCGTAACATGTGGTTATTTCATATATTCATGAAATGGTGGGTTCCACCGTTGTTCTTAGACTAACTTCTGCCTTATTATAGCATGCAGGTACTTCACCACCTATAATGGATTTGTTAACGCAGCTCCCATTAAAAGCTGGAGGTTATTTTGCAGAAGAACAGAGAAGTAATTGTTTCATCATTTACAACAGAGCAGGAGACTAAACAGCAATCTCCTTGTCCACATGTATTTTCTTAAACTCTTTCTTACTGAAGTCAACACACTAAATTCAATTGAAGTCAAGGTGACTCAAGAGGATGCAAATTAACATAACTCAATCCATAAGAGAGATCCAGGTACAATTTAAATTGGAGCTCAGGAAAGAAAAGGCGGTGAATAAAAAGACAGGTGGATTGACCCGTAAGAGATACTAAGTCCAAAATAATGGTAAATACAAGATTTTGTCCAATATAAACATTAGAAAAATAGTTTAAAACACTCTGTAGGTTGTGTACAGATTGGTAATCTTTGGCATAGGATCATTAACAGCATGTTGCTGATGAATGAATATGCCTAGTAACACTGTGATCAATCTAATGAGGGGTACTCATTCTTCCTTAACTGAATCTTATAGTTTGAAAAATTGTACATATTAATTGAAAGTCAAGACTTTGACAAATGGTAATAAGACAGACCCAAATCACAGGAATGCATCCAGGTGGGTTTTGAATATTTCCAGGGAAGGAGACTCCACAAACTCCCTGGGAAGCCTGTTTCAATGCTCTGTCACCCTCACAGGAAAGAAGTTTTTCCTCATATTCAAGTGGAACTTCCTGTGTTCCAACTTGTGCCCATTGCCCCTTGTCCTGTCATTGGGCACCACTGAAAAGAATCTAGCACCATCCTCTTGACACCCACCCTTGAGATATTTATAGGTATTGATGAAATCCCCCCTCAGTCTTCTCCAAGCTAAACAAACCCAAGTCTCTCAGCCTTTCCTTATAAGGGAGATGCTCCAGTCCCATGATCATCTTTGTAGCTCTCCAGTGGACTGTTGATCATGACCCTCCGAGCTCTGCCGTTCAGCCAGTTCTCAATCCACTTCACTGTCCGTTCATCTAACCCACGCTTCCTAAGCTTGAGGATGTTATGGGAGACAGTGTCAAACAGTATACTTACAAATGCAGAATACAGTTTTTAAAATTAAATTAGTGACATTTAAGAAGCAACAATGGGGCAAAGTAGCACTTTTGTTGTAATAATCAATAAATACATAAAAATACAGAAATATATAAAAAGCTCCCCTCCCCCCCCCCCCCCCGAAACTGACTTGTTTGTGTGCTTATTAAGCCTATAATCTTAGACACATCCAATCCCTTTCTTTCCTGAAGGAGCTACATACAAAGAAGGAATGGAAGCCAAGGAAATCTGAAGCTGCAGATGCAGTTGAGCCTTTTGAATCAAACTAGTTTGAACAGAGACAATTTGGGGTTTGTGTTTTCTTTGTTTTTTAATAAATATGAAAACATTAAAATGTCTTTTATTTTGAAGGGTATATTCCACCCAATCTGTTAAGAAATTTTATCTTACACAAGAAAAGCACATGAAAATTAAGACTAGAATCAGAAATCTATTGGTTTTTCTGTCATTCAGTTCTATATGTCTAAGTACTCACCCAGAAAGTAGGACATACAAATTTTTTTTTGTTTTTATTTTAATCTGAGAATTTTAAATCACCTTCCTTTGCAAAAGTACTTTACACACCCATTTTGGATTACCTGGGGTATAAAGCCTGGTGGGTTTAATTGCATATGAACATTTAAACATTTACTAGACCAGATGAAATAGAGAGTCATTTAAAACGCTGCTTTATTTTCTAGTTCATTGGTTATTTAAGAATTACCTGTACAGCTGCTCAAGGTCAGCACCCCTGACAAACACATTAACACACACACACAAAACAACTGTAAGTTTAGTAGTTTATAAGATATATATAAGCTTAATAGTCAAATAATATTGGACTACTGAGCTGCACGCAGTTCTCAAGCAGTTCAAGTACAATTCCTGTGCTGGGGCAACATGTAATCAGCAGTGAAGCTTGTTTTGGCAGGGGGTTGTTAGACTGTCTGAGTGCTTAGCTGTGGAAAACAGCAAATTAAAAAGGACTGCTGAGGCTGATACAGCTTTGTTGCAGTGGAACTCAGTTGTATGCCCACTCTGGCTGATGTTTTAATGTCTGAAAACTATTCTCACTTTTCTTTTTTCGTAATTCTCCAAGATGTATCATTTTCAGCTATGTAAAGGCTTATACGTAGCTTACAGGGAAACGTTAGGCATATCAGGTAGCATAAAAAACTGTGTTCTCCTTTCCTAGAAATTTTTCTTATGTTGCCTCCTTCAAATATCATGACTGCAGTAATACTAATACTGGTATAGTAAAGTTAAGGCCGAATTAACAGTAACACATGACTTTGATGAATGTTGATAATGTGTGGAAACAGTGACAATGCTATTTCACATTTTTACTTTATGCATTTTATAATTTTGAAATTATACATAATTACACCATTATAACATAAGATCTGTACCTTGTCAGTCTTTCATTTCACTTCGATTCTTCTCAACTCTCCTAAACATATATTTCCTAGAGTTGTTTATGTAAAGGAATATTTTCTTTAAAAGTATACCTTCAGTGTTTTATTTTGAGTAGCTGAAGTTTGCAGCCTTTGTGGCATGGCTATGTTCAAACTTTCGAATCACAAAAGGATATTCAGGTAAAAACTGTATTTTTCAGAACATCTTAAAAGAACAGAAGAAGCTAATCTCAGAATGAGAAAATTAGTGATTTATGATGTTATAAGAACATTGAGATGGCATGTCAAATTGTTGGGCCCTTTTTTGGTTTCTTTTGGGTTTTTTTTTCATATATACCTGTGTTTTGGCTGAAAGAAAGAGGTTATTTCTGTCAACAGGTGGTAGCAATTGACTCCTGTTGTGGTTTAGCCCCAGTCAGCAACTAAGCACTACACAGCTGCTTGTTCACTCCTCCCTGGTGGGATGGCAGAGAGAATCAGAAGAGTAAAAGCAACAGAACTCACGGGTTGAGACAAAAACAGTTTAATAGGTAAAGCAAAAACTGCACACACAAGCAAGGAAAACAAGGAATTTATTCACTACTTCGCATTAGCAGGCAGGCATTCAGACATCTCCAGGACAGCAGGGCTCCATCACACATGACAGTTACTTGGGAAGACAAGCACCACCACTCCACATATGTTCCCCTCTTCCTTCTTCTTCCCCAACTTTATATACTGAGCATGACATCATATGATATGGGATATCCCTTTGGTCAGCTGGGGTCAGCTGCCGCAGCTGTGTCCCCTCCCAACTTCTCATGCACCTGGCAGAGCATGGGAAGCTGAAAAAGTCCTTGATGAGAGTAAGCACTACTTAGCAACTAAAATATCTCCACATTATCAAAGCTGTTTCCAGCACAAATCAAAAACTTAGCCCCATACTAGCTACTATGATGAAAATTGTCTATCCCAGCTGAAACCAGGACAAATCCCAACAGCGGTAAAGGTAAATTAAAAGTATTTAGTAACTATGTTTTGACATGAAGATTCTCCTGATTACTGCCTGAAGTAAGAGGATCAAGTGATCCAGATTCCTAAGACTATTTTTACACACCTGAACCAGCTGAAAGGAAGTGCTTCTTTTTCACCTCCTTGGAATGACAAAGGGTAGTTTGTCATTCACGGAAATTTATATATGCCACTATGAAGGAAAAATCAACCTTTTCCAAATTCATTTATCTTGAAATTCTGGAAATGGGAAATCATAAGAAGCATATTAGCTAAAACTCCTTAATGAGCTTACAAAAGAGAACTTACAAAAGAGAAATCCCCTCAATTCTTAATAAAATAAATGTGAAAACCCTCCTGAATCTTACAGGTTAAGTCTGCCTTATTCCGGAAGGACTTGAATGTTTCTACATGTCACTGAATGCAGTCCCCTGGTAATGTAAGCAACCTTATTGTAAATTAATTCACCTTTCTAATAAAATTAGAAAGCTATTTTTGGCCTACTTATTCTACTGACTTACTACTCCACAACATTGGTAGTTTGAAGGTTAGAAACATCTGGGTTTTCTCCTAAGTTTATTTCTGTTGCATTTATATGAATTATATGAATTTATATTAATTTATATGAAATTGTTCTTGTGTCAACATCGCACTTTAGCTCTGCGGTGTATTTATGAGAAATTATAACTCTATAATGCCTTCATCTCACTAGGAGAGGTTAATCAAACTGGTTTAGGATTTTTGCCTAAATTAGGCTAATTTCATTATTACTCCTTTTCTGCATCTGAATAAATCTATTAAAAACAATGACCCATACTGTATACAACAAAGAATTGCCCATATTACTTGTCTGAGGAATC
Source organism: Phalacrocorax aristotelis (assembly GCF_949628215.1). Lineage (NCBI taxonomy): Eukaryota > Metazoa > Chordata > Aves > Suliformes > Phalacrocoracidae > Phalacrocorax > Phalacrocorax aristotelis. The sequence continues at coordinate 30,687,049 of NC_134278.1, read as the reverse complement.
TAATATAGGTTTTTTATTATGATAAAACTGTAAAGCAGGCCATTCAGAAAAATTCAGAAGATTGTTTGCATTCTCTGAAGATTGTTTGTTTCTATTAATTGCATAGGCAGACTTATAACGAAGGTGTTTCAATTAGAAACCTAAAATTAGTTCATAGCAATTTTTCCCAATAGTCCAGATGAAGTGTGTTTTGCACATTGGCCCAGCTCCTTACCTATTGCAAATACATGTCCTGATCAACCCTACAAAACTCAGTGGCTTTTTCATGTCTCCATTACACTGCTAGTTGATTAATTAATACAGACAGGATTTTGTCCTCCTTTGCCCTTTCCAGCTCAGAATCTCCATGCATACAAACATTTGTTATTAGTAATTATGCACTTTATACTGATATAGTTCATTTCCATTTCTGTACCCACAGACTTCAGTTCTTCCTGTTCTGATTCTCTTTATCAGTTATGCTTTACATATCTTTGGGTTAGGCAAATGTTGTTAACATTTTGTTACCTTTTTGCTCTTATTAGTGTGTACCCTAGGATAAGAATTTGCTTTTTAACCTGGTGGTTTCCCTTTAATTACTATTATTCTCAATGGGCAGTAAAACAGCTTTCATCTGCAGCCTTCATTCTCCAATTTTAGAGTGATTCTCTGTGTGGCTCTGCATTAAATTCTTTGCATTACTACTCTACATTTTAATGTAACCAGCACATTACAACTTTTCTCAGAAAAGCAACATTAGAAAAATAAGCACTATAATAAGAAGCAGAGTGAGCACTTAATTGTCAAGATATACAATTGCTAAAAGCATTACCCAACTTTGTGTTAAAAATTTGTGAAATTTGTGTTAAAAATAATCCTAACGTCCAAAGGCAACCTGCATCTGGAGAAGTGAAAAAACGTTTTATGCCTGGGGAATACTGGCAAATTGAATTTTCTGAATTACCTAATTGTAATGGATATAGATATTTGTTGGTAATTGTTGATACTTTTTAAGGATGGCCTGAAGCTTTCCCATGTTGCACCAATAAAGAAAAAGAGGTGGTAAAGATTTTGTTAAAAGAAATTATACCAAGATTTGGGGTACCAGAAGGGTTCTCTTTGGAGAGAGGACCTCATTTCATTGCAGAGATAGTTCAGAAAGTATCAAGATTTTTACAAGTTAGGTGGAATTTACATATTCCATGGAGGCCACAATCTAGTGGAAAGTAGAAAGGATGAATCAGATAATAAAGAGGCAGATTGGAAAATTGTGTCAAGAAGACCAAATGAAGTGGATAGAGGATTTGCATCTGGCATTATTAAGAATTAGAGTAACCCGTAGGGTTAGGGAATGAGTTAGTCCATTTGAAATTTTATATGTGAAACCTGACACTGTAAATTTAACAGGGAAAGCATCCCAAATGTACCTTAAGGGCAATCAGATTTTAAGCTATTATCTCTTGTCTTTGGCAAGAGTTCTCACTTCTCTCTGTAGGTATGTCCAACTGAAGGCTCCTGTGCTATGGACTCACCTGTCCATTCATTTAAACAAGGAGATCAGGTGTATCTATGAACCTGGAAAGAGGAGTCACTGACAGAAAAGTGGAAAGCACCTTACCATGTAGTACTGACAAAAAACGTTGCTGTGAAACTTCAGGGAATTGGTTCTTGGATTCACTACACCCGAGTAAAGGTGGCTGCTCCAGTGACATGGAAAGCTGAACAAGTTCAACCTTTGAAGCTAAAAACTTGTAGAGACAAATGAATTGTACTTGGACTAATATTGAATTGTACACAAGGAGAAATTTTCTTGTACTGTTTTGAAGGAATAATATTAATGCTATTTCTATGGTATTTACACAGATTTACTACTTTTCTAAAACCCAACAATGACAGGAGACAATTGCAAGATACATCCTTATCCTTGAATAAGTCTCAAAGGGGGGAATTGTTGAAGAAATTTAGCTAACATTGTATTAGGTCAAAAAGTTCTTTGTATACGTTAATACTAACGGACACTAAACTATCTTTAATTAGAAGAACAGACAGTCAGTATCCTTGGAGAAGGACCGAGAAACTGATAAAAGGGAAAACTCCCAAAACTCCCACCTCAGCTGAGTGGTAAAATACAAAATCAGTATCCTTTAACCAAGGTCATCCCAGGGCAATTAGATCTTAAGAAGAACAATGTTGCCAACTTGGTAAAACCTAAGTGTCCTTTGGGTGAACTATCTTCATTATAATACTAAATATCACACCCATATAGGTCAGAAGCCCTCTACTCAAATCAGCCCCTTACTCTCAGAGCTTGTGTAGTAAATGTAAAAGGAGCTGTACCTTTAACAGGAAGTGAGAAAGAAACTAACAAATGACAGGCTTGGGGGGCGGGGGAGGAGCATGAATATTATGTGTTACTAGCACTGTATAAATACCTACTGCAATCTTAATCTGGCATGCTTGATTTGTGGGAAACCATCAAGCACCCAGGCTTGCACAACCCTGAAATAAATAAGCAATGTCTCTCCTGAGTGTGTAATTATTGGCTCATTGCACACTGGGCAACAAATCTGCTTTTCAGACAACAGTTTTCTGTTACAGGTTTCTATATATAGGTCATGTATGTGAATTAGCTCCAAAAATTACTTCTGATATGTATGTGCATGTTTATTCTTTCAATTGGCCTTTTTTGTTTTTGTCAACAGAAATTGAAATATCATGCCCCATAAAGTACATTGTTGCAGTTTAACCCCAGCCAGCAATTGAGCACCACACAGCCGCTTGCTCACTCCCCATTGGTGGGAAGGAGGAAAGCCTCAGAATGGTAAAAGTGAGAAAACTCATGGTTGAGACAAAAACAGTTTAATAAGTAAAGCAAAACCTGTGCACACAAGCAAAGCAAAATACGGAATTCATTCACTACTTCCCATGGGCGGGCAGGTGTTCAGCCATCTCCAGGAAAGCAGGGCTTCATCATACATAATGGTTATTTGGGAAGACACTGCATAGTGCTGAAGGTCTCAGCTTTATATACTGAGTATGATGTCATATGGTGTGCAATATCCCTTTGGTCAATTGGGGTCAGCTGTCCTGGCTGTGTCCCCTCCCAATATCTTGTGCACACCCAGCCTGCTCGCTGGTCGGGTGGGGTGAGAAGCAGAAAAGGCTTTGACTCTGTGTAAACGCTGCTCAGCAACAATGAAAACATTCCTGTGTTATCAGTACTGTTTCCAGCACAAATCCAAAACAAGGATGCCATCTCCAAAACCAACACACATAAATAGAATTAGTTAGAAGTAATTCTTGATTAAATATTTGTTGAAAAATGGGTGCAGATGCAAAGAAACTTTCAGTTTTAACTAACAGAATTTCTCCCACATATTCAGTAACTAAATTATGCTACGTATTATTTTTGCATTTGAGAGAAACTATCCATGAAAATGTTCATACAAATATTACACTAGTGACCATTCTTCACTTGTATGACCTGATTCATGCTAATCTCACTGCAGGAACAGTTAATCCAGTCACTTACCTTTTGAGGATTTTAAAATACAAGAGCTTGTTACTTATTACTTAATTTAGAACACAATGAAAGTTCTCTTCCATATGGGAAAAGCTACTGCTTTTATATTATTGACTCTGATGATACTGTATAATTGAAAGAGGTTTGAAAAAACAACTTCTCAATTATGAAGCAGTGCCAACTTCACTGAGCTGTGTATAGTGTTCAATGTGACAGTCTGTTAACTGGAACAACCTGAGTGACAGTTCTTCAGGAAGTGTAGGTCGAATTACTTTTTTGAAAGAAACAAAAAAAACAACAAAAAATCCAAAACAAAAGAAAAAAATTAATGAAGATTTTGACATTTTTCCTGTGCTTTCCTGCTATTTCTGACTCCTTTATTAAATTGTTCTACAATATCTTAATTTTACATATTTAGTTTGAATAGATACATTTTATTTAAAATATTTTTGCTTTTTTTTTGTTTTATAATAATAAAACATACTATTATTTTAAGATATATTAAAAATAAGAATAATTATAAACATTGATTTTAATTTTTACCCCACAAAGTCCTATTCCCAACACCCACTCTGTTGTCCTATTATCAGAAAATTCAGGTTATCTTTTTCATAAATGTACAGCAAGTACACTTTTGGTATGACATCTAACAATGTGATGTAATTTAGCAGGGGTAGTAAAACTGTCTCTGAGAATAGATTTTACATGCTTTTTTCCATAAGGATCTGTTTTTTGTTTCAGTAGATACACATATTTTTCTTGGAGAGAGAGAGCAGAACATGTAACCACTAGCTAGAATGTTGCTTTCATGCAAACATTAATTGAATAATATGAATCCCAATGACAAAGCAACAGGGAAAAAACAAATTGTTTTAAAGTTTTGAAGATCAGACCTCTAAAGATTTGAGAATTTATTTGTTCTATTCTTGCTAATAATAAATCTCAGATTTGTTTTGTAAAGTTCCTAACAACCTCTGTCAGGATATCCTAGACAATACTTTGTAAAATAGTTCTGTAGACATTTTGGCATTGCTTGTTAGTACATTTGCAGTCCTGCACAGACCACAGACTTCACTTTTGATGTTAAAAATACTAACTTATTATGATGTAAATGTGTAGTACAGAAACATAAGTAATGCCCTCAGAGATGTTTCTGGGCTAGCAGAACTGGGTACTTTTTTCCGATGCATGTTAAATATCTGGCATGTCTTTGACATTTCTACGGTACATATACACCTGATTTTATTTGATTCCACAAAACAAATCTACCCCTTCTGAATGGCATGTTTACATTTCATTCTTGGCTTGAACTGTGATTTAGCTTGGTGAATCTCTTGTCTTTTTTTTTTTTGAGTGTAAATTGGTATCATTATGTCCAGTCTGACCCTCTTCAGGGACCAGGTGAAGCCCCCTTAAGCCATGGATGGGAGCTGTCTCTCAAGCATGCCCTGAGTAAATGTGAGATTTTGGAAGAGGATTACACTATGTAAGTAATCCTATATAATCCTAAATAAATCTGCTCCAAAATCTTTATTCTAGTCAGGACCTACCTCAACAGGCTGGGCCATGCTTTGAACCTTAACTGTTAGTAACATGCAGCTGAGACAGTGACTAACTGGGATTAGATTCTGGGTGTCATGATGTCCCTTACAACCTTTATGCATATAGCAACAAGCTTCTGATTTCTAAGACTGATACATGGGAAAAAGGTGACACTTTAAATAGTGAAATACTCAGATCTGTCAGTGAAATGGATTTGATACAAGTCTGAAAATAAATTTCCTCCTACCCAATCTGACCTTCTAACCTTCCCTGTAGTATTGCTTTCCAGAGAGTAACTTTTAGTGGTTTAGAGTCTCTACATGTTAAAATAACCTGTGGCCATGGGTCTCCATGAAAGCTGCCCTCTTTTCACCATGCCTGACACTTAGCTTTGAATTTGTTTCCAGTTGTAAATGTGTCCTTATCCTTTCTACAGCAGGCTTTCTCCTTAACCCCATTGTCCCCTTTATAGAAGGCTTTCCAAAACTGAGTACACTCCAGTTGTTGTCCAAAATGTGGATTTATCGCCCAGTGTGCAATGAGTCAATAAACACATGTTCAGGAGAGACATAGCTAATTTATTTCAAGGTTGTGCAAGCCTCAGCGCTCAGTGGTTTTCCACAAATCAAGCACACCAAAGTCAGCTACTTCATTATCTTTCTACACTAAATTAATACATATTCTGCCTATCTAACACATATTCATTCTAATCTACATAGGTTGCATAATGACATTATGCCATTCCTCTTGGCTCCATTTCAGATCCTTCTGTGCATGTCTTTCTTTCTTTCAGGGGTCCTTGGTGGTCTTTACAGATGAAGTACCCTAACCCTTTTTATCCATATGTGGTTGCATGCCACCTAAGGACAATTCAAGGATATTTTCTCTTGCCAACTCTCCTTTATTCTTCCAAAAAACATTTGACCTTGATTAAATGGAGAATTCTGGTGGCCAAGATATCCCATCCCTAGGCTTAGGTTAAATATTAAAACATCAAACAATGTTTGATCAAAAAGAAACGAGTCTAGATTCATGCTAATTAAACATAGACAATACCTCTTCTTTCCAAGGGGTGTTGTTCTCTTACATAATGAACTCGGTCTAATCTACTCTCTGCAAGGTTTTCATGCAGAATCTGAAGGCAAGGGCCAGGTAAGTGGATGACCTTCTTTCCTGTCTTCTGTCACACTTTCTTTAGCTGAAGACTACACCCTGTAATAGCATATGACATTGATCAAATAAATAGTTAAGCCACTGTCAACAGCTTCTGGTTAATTTTGATGTGAAATCAATCAAGTCTAAAATTCACCAGATGTTACATATTTAATTTTAAAGTGAGACAGTCTAACTGTACTTGTGAACTTAATTAAAAGAGAGAAACTTGGCTGTTTGGTTGGTGTAGAGACTGTATAATATGCACCAACATTACTCTGCAGCCTAGTTGTCAGGGCATTCTCCTTTGAAATGGAAGAGATGGCATTTGTGTCCTGAATAGTTAAAGTGGAAACTAAACTTATGCCTTTAATTTCCTGACTGAGTACCTGAAATAGATAGTTTCCTGAGGAATGATGGTTATCTTTACCAAAGGCATGATATGATCCATATGTATAATCTCAAAAAGGGACAAACGATGTGTTTAAAATCATACAAGAATGGAGATCTGTTACCACTACATTTTACAATTCATAACTGACAGAGTTAAAACAAACAAAAGAACGTACTATTTAACAACAGTGGCATACTTTGCCATAGCATATTTCTGGAAGGAGAAAAAGAATGAGATGAATCTAATGACAGGCCAATCAGTAACCACTAATATAATCAGTAATCAGTACTGAATAGCATGACCAAATGCAATTTACTCACACTTGCTCCATTTCTTAATCTCTTTTCCTAAATATCTATTACTGGCTACTGTTAGAGACAGAATATTGGAAAAAGTAGCCATTCCCGTTGAAACAAGCTGGTGAAGCTTTTGTTTATGAGCCCACATGTGAACATGGGCACATTAGCAGATGCTTAAGTATAGTAGAAAGAATTTCTGATACACACATTTTCTCAGTATTTTATATTAGTAAGCTAACATCCTTCTCACCTACTTTCTCATTTTGTCTGTTGTTCATCCCATTTTTAGATTTAAATTTAGAATTAATTTCTTATGCAGTACAGAAACTTAAGTGCTTAGTTATTTAGGATGAAGTGTTTAAAATGTAATGTATAAAGCCTGTAGATGGTATAGAAGCAAATGAAACATTTATGTCTTGCCATTTCTCCAGGAAATGCTCTATCTTTAGTTCAGGCTTATGAATTTCATAACTGGAACTGGGCATCGAAAAGGTGTGGAGTTTCTGAGTGTGTTTGTGCCTTTCTGCCTTGGTAAAGACAGAATATTCACTTTATTTTCACAGTTCTTTTTATGGGCATGAAATTGTTATGAACCCCCCAAAACACTATTTGATTTACACATTGATACACTGCTTTCTGATGTTTTCCTGAGATGCTTAGTATAGAAACAGTCATATTTGAATCTGCAAAAAGGTACAGGGGAGTAAAAATATAAATTCATGTATATCCAAATCTGCCTATATTTTAGGAAGGACTTGAAGGGGATAAAAATTTTTTTCATTAATCAAAAAATCCATTGATAGCTGTGAAATACAAAGTTTATCACCATTGGCTCAGGCTGTTCCTCAGCTGAATGTCTCTAAAAGCTGGGATAACAAAAAGACCCCTATTTCTGAGCTCTTTCCTAAATATTTACGATTGGCCACTGCATGAGACAAGAAACAAGCTCTATAGGTCTTTGTTCTACCCTACTCTTAAGTGAGAAGAATAATCATATAGCCAATGTGTTGTGGTAAAAATTAAGTTATTAATTATGATCCACCAGTGTTTTTCTTTGTTTATCACAATTGGCTTGTGATTGGTATCATCTTTGTTCATCTTTGCTTTTCCCAGGGTTTAAATCATCAAGTTGGCATTCTTAGCATATACTCAAATATTCATCATCATATCCAGTCCACTACCTACACAAAAGCCAGAACACCTTGCTGACAAGATGACAAGAGATATTTAAGATGACAGAAACCAAAGGTCTCATTTCCATGATAACTTTAATAAGAGTCAGTTTGTAGTTGAAACCTAATGTGAAAAGTATGATAGTCATAGTCCAATTATCAACTCAGAGTAAATTTTATTTTTGAGTATGAAGTAAATTTATCTGCTATTATGGCATTTTCTCCTAAACCCCATCAAACCCTAATACAGAAGGACCATGGTCAATAAACGCTGAACTCAGATAACTTATTTGCTTGCTAGATCACTTTTATGAATTAACATAGAATAGATCTATAGTTCTGAAAAGTCAAGTTCAGAATCCAGAAAACAGCTGGAGAGTTTTCAAAGAAAAAGTTCAACTCACCATACATGTTTCATGAAGGTAATCAAATAAAATTAAAATTCAAAAATACCGTAAGCCTCAAAACAGATCTAGTCAAATATAGTTCAATTCTATTGTGTGAATATGGCATTCAGACCATGGAGTATATTTTAGATAAATTTCTTCTGATTAAAATAAGCATTTTTAAACTCTTATTCATGCAGCTTTAATTTTGCATTGCCACTGTTTATAGGGTAATTAATAGTCTTAATGCAGCACACTGAACGGCATTGTCATTTCAACAGCAATCAAATGTTGTAGGCTAGACTTTCCACAGAAATTCAGATAATAGTAAATTTGATTTGATTGTCCTAGTACTTGAATGTATATAAGTCCTTGGTGTAAACAGGCATATATTTATTTTACAGTGAAATGCTGGATCTGGACAAGGTAAAGAAGTTATATTTTGCTTAAAGGTTATAATTAAGGGAATAATGTACAGTATAAAGTTACGTAATGCTCAGAGTTTCGTGTTCATTTTTTGCAGACTTTGTTGATCATACTTCAGTGAATGTTTTGGTATAACCAAATATGTGACCCCATCACATCACATCACATGTGTTTCCTTAATCACATGTGTTTCCATAATCAATTTTTCTCCTAGGGAAACTGCTGTCCTTGAGCAGCTGCTCTACCTGCCAGACTGAACAAAGGACATGTCTATTCTGAGGCGCAGCAGCAGTTGGGTTTCCTTAGAAGGTGCTAAAGAGAATCTAAGTCTGTGCCTAATGAGTTTACACCAAGTTTTGGTCCCTTGTGTCATTATTATTTAATTATTTCCTTTTTCAATCATAATCTTTGTCAAAATGAGCACCGTTAACATCATGCTAAATTTCAAATATCTCATCTGTTTTAGCTTGTGGAAAAGGTGTGACAATAATTTTCACTGCTGGCTTTGGGGATTGGTCTATAAGGACTTTCATTTTCATTTTCGTCTACCTACAAAAAAAAAGATGAGCACACTTACTCTAAAATTAAAAAAAGGAAGGGAAAAAATGGTACAAATCAAACCCAATATCGTTACTGCAAAGTAGTAGCAAAGAAAATTATCTTAATATTAAAATGCACAGGTTTTTGTTAATCTTTGTTGACAAAATATAATAACGTTTTCCATTTTTATGTGATAGATATAAAATGACATAAAATTAACAATTCTAAAAAAATTTTAAATACAAATTGTGAATTTTAAAATAGAATCATAGAGTCATTTAAGTTGGAAAATACCTTTAAGATCATAGAGTCCAACCGTAAACCTAGCACTGCCAAGTCCACGGCTAAACCATGTCTCTAAGTACACGTACCTCCAGGGATGGTGACTGAGCCACTTCCCTGGGTAGCCTGTTCCAATCATTAGCAACCCTTTCAGTGAAGAAATTTTTCTTAATATCAAATGTCAACCTCCCGTGGCACAACTTGAGGCCATTTCCTCTCATCCTACCACTTGATACTGGGGAAGAGAGACCGACAAACACAGTGTAATCAACATCAATTAACTGATGATTGTATGTTCCACAGAAGATATGGAAATGACAAAATTAGAAACTCTCTATGCTATATAAAACAGATTTTCTGATCTCTGTCACACACCCCTTCTTCCCAAGTCACAGTGAAGTTGAGTTCCATAACCTATACCTCCTTTTGACTGAAGAGCATTTATATTAAAAAGACCACTATGCAACCTATTTTCACTGTCGGTCTCCACTCAAAAGAGGTTCAGAATTTCAGGTTGTAGCCTTTTCTAGGGGTCAGTAGTAAGTAATGTCCTCTTAACTCTTCTGCATTTGCTACATACATAAATGGACTATTAGCATCTTATTTCAGTGAATACTCAATTATCTTACCCCTTCAGAAGAAAAAAGTTCTAACTTAAAATAAGTATTTATATCTAAGGTAAAACAGGAAACAATAGTAAAAATACTTGGTTTTCTTTGACATTTGTGGTGGGTTGGCCTTGGCTAGCAGCCAAGCATCCACACAGCTATTGAGGGGAAAGTCTTGATGGAATAGAGATAATAATAGAAGGAAAAGGAATGAGGAAACTCAATGGTCGAAATAAAGACAGAGAAATCACTCACCACTTACTGTCACAGGCAAAACAAACTTTAATTGGGGAATTTAACTTAATTTATTGGCACTTAACAGAAACTAAACATTTAATTACTGATTGAAGTATAGGGAAACAAAGAATATGAAGATCTAAATAATTAGGAAAATACCTTTCCTTTCCTTTTCCCAGACTCAACTTCACTCCAGACACCTCTCCTACCCCCTTCTGGTGTCCACTCCCCTTGTTATTGCCACAGGTTACATGCCGTCCCTTTGGTGAGGGTGACACAGGAGCAGGATCAGGGCATAACAGTTTTTGTCTGCTGCTTTTTCCTTCTTACTTGTCTCTTCTGCTCCAGCATAGGTCCTCCACGGCCTGCAGTCCCTTCAGGGAGTCCCTGTGTAAGCATAAGTTTGTCCACAGCCCTCAGTCCCTTCAGGGGTGTTACCAGCTCTGCCATGGAGCACCTTCTACTACCCTGACCTTGTTCCCTTGTTCACTTCGTTCTTTCCCTGTCCCCGTTGTGTTTTTTTTCCCCTCCTTCTCAATGTTTTCTCATCTTTATCAAATATGTTTTCACTGAGGAGCCACCAGCTTGGCAGATGGTCTCAGCTGTGTCTGTGATGGGCCTGTTGTGGAAGTGACTGGAGCAGGCTGTGTCCAGCATGGGGACAGCCTCGACACCCTTCCACAGAAGCCACCCCTGCAGTCCCCCTCCTCTGCCCCTGCTACAAAAACCTTACCATTTCTGCCTACTAGCACCTACATTGATGGTTGGTTTTTTTTTTGTAGGACGTCATTGGTAGTCTAACCCAGTGTCTTGTGTGAAAATCACAAATTTTATCATGACTGGCTTGTTCTTCATCGTAGTTTATTTCAGCCAAGTTAGAAAGAGTGATGTGACTGCTGGGTGTCTATCTTTAGACCAATCAAGTAAAATAAGCAGCTGAGTATGATTTGATTCAGGCATATCAATTTAAGACACAGGATTTTTTTTACTGTTCTTTCTGTGACTGAGAGGCAGCTAATGGGAGATAAATACACCTCTGCAAATGAGAAGCTTAATTTTTTTCTGAAGACAGAAATACAGAGCTTAAGATACTAGAACAGAAAAATAAGATAGCTTTTGTTAGAAATGGATTCATTACTGTATGCTTTTAAACTCTGCACCCTCCAGCAAGGTACTGTAAAAACATGAGGAAGCAGATGCTACTTCAGGAGGCTTCAGCAGGTGCTCTTGGAATGGGATCCATGAACCACCTAAAATCTGTTATGTACCATTACCTGATAATGACTTCTTATTCTTGCCTTTGGCTAGAGTTTAGTACAGGCAAATAAAGATAAGAAGATTATAAAATATTTAATAGATAAACTATTCTGATGCTGCTGCAGTTGTATGTCAACATGGAGAGGAAGTCTAGTCAAATAGTTCTATGAGAAAATGTCTTTTTAAATTAAAATTATATATTAAAAAAAGAATCCCAAAATGACCGCACATGCAGGTCTGTACCTATGAAGCTTACCTGTAAAATAATTTATAAACTAATATGAAGACAAGAAAATGAATTTTCAAGCCTTGTACTTAAGTCCAAACACTAAACCAAAACTGTTTCAAGATTGCAAAAACAGCACTAAAATTTTCATCTGGCTATTCAAGGCAGAGTCTCTGATTGTAGGTTTATTTTTAAATGTATAATATATGTTTAAATTATGCCAAATGCTTATTGAATAGCTTGCTCTCTTCTAAATTGTGTAGGAAATTTATTTATATATGTATGTACATAGACATAGACATGTATACACATGCATATCCTACATGTTCTTACATATAGGAAAATAGAACTAGTATAGAAAAGTATTAGCAAAAGAGATAAACAATATTACATTTAATGAGATAACACTATTTCCTATTCCATTCAAATTCAATTAGGTAAAAGCTGTGAAAAACAAAATTATGTTTATTCCTCATACTTCTCCTCCCAGTATTTATTTAATTATATATTTTTTCATAACAGTAGGAATTATGAAAAATACATATAAAAGCTTTTAGATCCTGTCAGTTATTTATTTTTGTTTCATAGCAAAGTTTGTTCTTGCTCAGCCATGTGTAAAGATTTCCCTTTTTCAGTTCTAAGATTTCCAACCTTGACTGCCAGTATGTCAGTTTCTCACAGAATCGTCCTGTGCCTTCACTCACACAGCTCCTTATGGATTGTATCTGATCCCGTGGGTTGTATGCAAGGCCCCTACTCTGATCATATTTCAGGCCGTCTAAGGACCCGTTTCTTTGATTCTGTAAGTTTGTAGGCATTCTATCTAGTAAGCTTATATTTCTTTTTAATCTGGGTTTTTTTTTTTTTTTGGTAATTTTCTCCTTTGTTTCTTCTTTTCTGTCCTTAGAGTGTAAATGCCTTCATGACAGGAACCATCTTACAAGTGCAAAGTTGTCTTGCACACTGAGAGTGCAACTAAAAGAAATGTTATTGATATGTAACAAAGTATGTGTATAAATAGAATATTCCACATTTTGAAGATGCTGCAGCTTCTAATTTTGGAGCAAACTATGATTAAATTAGGTAGCTTGGAAGCCTGTAAATGTGAGAAATGTAGAAATAAGGAAGGAATAGAAGTATTTTCTGGGCAAGACATAACTTCAATAAAAGACCTCCAAGGCTAGTCAGGCACTCCAGCTCAGCATAATAGGAAAAGAAAGGAGGGATTTGACCAGACAAGCAGGAAATCAATAGCTCTGGATTCTAGATAACATGGGGAAAAAAAGGTACTACATCTCTCAAGGTCCTTTGAGCTTCTTGTATGTTAAGCAAGTCTTGGATAGTATTGTTAGTTGCCATGCTGCTTGGACTAACTGAGCCATTTTCTTTTCCATGCATGGACTTAAAGAACTCTTCTTTGGCAGACAATCTTTTCAGCATCTGCACAAAACTGCCTTGCTCCTTATCTCAGTGTTACTCTTGTCAAGTAAACTCTCAAACACATCCTTAGGGTTTGGCTTTGCTTTTGCAGCATTTTGCCAACTAAACTGTCTAAGGCAGCCATGCAGGAGGTGATGGTTATAGTTGTTTTGCTATACTCTTTCTAATGTAGGCATTTTCTTTCTTGGCAGCGGAGGCTTCTCTGTGAAGAGCTGCATTTTGTTTTACAGGAGTGATGCTGATACACATTTGAAGACTGACATTTCTGCTATAAATGGAAAAGACTTTGCAGTGCTTCCATCTATTAGTTGTTTGATGATAGATTTTTTCCATACTCTTTGATTATTAATATCTTAAATAATTGGTGACAAAGCAATTCCTTAAATTGCTGAGAATACATTTCTGTTTCAAATTTGCACTGTCATTGATGAAATCAAGATAATTTTTTTAAATTTTCATATACTTTTAATTAGTGTAGGGTTTTTTTGTTCTCCTTGCAAGTGTCATTCTTCTTTGCATGTTAAACAGAAATTATTTTAAAACATTCAGGCTACGTGGATCTTAGATTATGATAACACCATCTGTGTCAGAACTGGATACTAGCTCTTGTTTCCCAAGCTGAATGTAGCTTTCTGAATTTAAAACCTGTAACTCTATGGATTAAATGCAGCAAATTATATGCATGCTTTGTACTGGACTTATTGCGGTGAAGATTTGTGTGTCTTTTGATTTTTGAGTTTGGGGTGTGCATGGTAAGCAGGAAAGCTACAGAACCATTTGCTTTATAGTTGTCAGATCTTGCAGTCCTATTTTCAACATTAGACTTTCATCAGCTGCATAGTTATAGAGGTCAGGAAGCTCGTGACTGAAGAATAATAAAATACTTGTTGAAAATCTTCTTTATTCAGTTTAACTCCATAAATACAGACTACAAATGAACAGAGATATTTTAGATCTGAATTAACTGTAAATAATCAAAAGGATGGGCGAATCTATTGAAATACTCTCAGGTGATTTCGGAATGAAGGTCTTCCCTGTTCATGAAGCACTGTTCTCTTCTTAATAGCATATATACACCTCTCAGTTGCATTACTAAAAGGCAAAAATTATTTTAGACAAAACCACTTTCCAAAAGAATTTCGGAAGTGATGTTGCCAAATAATATGTGAGTCATTTGATATCAGTTTTAGGACATTGCATTTACTTTTATCGGGTTACAATATTGTCGTGGTTTAGCCCCAGTCAGCAACCAAGCACCACACAGCCGCCCATTCACTCCCCCCTGGTGGGACGGGGGAGAGAATCGGAAGAGTAAAAGTGAAACAACTCATGGTTTGAGATAAGGACAGGTTAATAGGTAAAGCAAAAACTGCACGTGGAAGCAAAGCAAAACAAGGAATTCATTTACTCCTTCCCATGGGCAGGCAGGTGTTCAGCCGTCCCCAGGAAAGCAGAGCTCCATCACACATAGCAGTTACTTGGAAAGACAACCACCATTACTCCCAATGTCCCCCCTTCCTTCTTCTTCCCCAGCTTTATATACTGAGCATGACGTCATATCGTATGGAATATCCCATTGGTCAGTTTGGGTCAGCTGTCCCAGCTGTGCCCCCTCCCAACTCCTTGTGCACCCGGCAGAGCACGGGCAGCTGAAATAGTCCTTGACCAGTGTAACTGCTACTTAGCAACAACCAAAACATCTCCGCATTATCACTGTTTCCAGCACAAATCCAAAACATAGTCTCATACTAGCTACTACAAAGAAATTTAACTCTATCCCAGCTGAAACCAGGACAAATATTTGTGGTTAACTATCCTTTTATAAGAAATGAAACAATGTTAAACTCTTGTTATGCAAGTGCAATAGCTTTATTCTTTTCAAGTATATCATACAAAATTTGTAGATAAATGTTAATTAAGATGAAAGGCTCTATAAAAAATATAAAACTGAAATAATAGTGGATCAGGGTTCTGGTTCTTACCAATGCTAGTCTTTTTAACACTTACCAATGTTCTTAGTCTCTGAAAATCCAAAGAACATCAGTTTCAGTGGATTTTAATTTTTCAACCAGTGATTTTAGTACTGTACTTGCACTATTTCCTGCATGACACAGATGATGCTGTAAACTGACTAAAATGTTGGGTATTGTATGTTACGGTTTACCTGGGCTGTTATTTTTAACAATGCATTTGTCTGTGCAACTGACATTACATAGATTATGCTTCTGGAGCACATTATTCTTACTTTTAAAAATTCAGATTTGATGCCTAACAGGATTCTGATAAACAGTTATTTTGAATTCCTGTTTTAAAATTTGTGAAATTTTTGGACGGTCACAAAAGTCTTCACAATGAGTCTGGATTACCTGAGAATTCAGTAGTGTTCCTGAAATCACAGTACTTTGAAATCTGTGTTCTATTAACGAAAATAATTCACCTCCTGCAATAATTGTTTTCTTGGATGGGAAAGGATGAGACATATTATTTTTCAGACTAGAAAATCTAAAACCTACATGCTTGAGATGTTTGTCTTTCTAAAATTTAAGTAATAGATTTTTGTATTTATAATAAAGCAACATATAGTAACATTTCTGATAATTAGACTCTCCTTTTGCTATGTCTTACCACAATCTCTTCTGCAAATATGTATCATTACCTCACAGCCACTACGAGATTGTCTCAGGAGAGCTAACACCTTTTTCCAAGTTCATTTACTGTTGTCATGATCATCACCTGAAATGCTTGAATGATCAAATCTCATTTTCCTAAAGCCTATAACTTACCTTTGTAAACTCATCTTTTACAGTGATCCTCTGTATGTATGAGGCGTCATTAGCACTCCTTCACACATTCATGGGAAAGTGGCTTCTAACGTGAAGATTATGCTTTCTACCACAAAAGTTCACTCAGTTAAAGGCTGGAATAGACAGTTTTGAAATAGAACATCTTTTCCCCCACCCCCACCCCCACCTCGCTCTCTCCCTTTCTCCCCCCCAGATCTCGCCCCTTCCCCCACCGCTTCCCAGTTATGTTCTCTGGGCTTAAATGATACCGAGTTGATTACAGATAACACTGGTGGTATTAGATTTGTAAATGGGAGACCCGACCAGTAAACACATAGTCCTAAATACTGCACATGACAAAATGTATTATGCTGAACAAGATTTTTCTTTAAGTTCAAAAACAGTTTTTTCTTCCTATTCATTTTCTACATATTCAACATTTAAGTTCACAGTTTTCCCCCAAATCTCCTATGCTGCAAATCTCCATGTTTACCTTGGGAGTTTCTTTCACATAGCATTCATTTGCTTTCCTCTTTAGCAAATGTAGGAAAACCTAGTCCATGACTGCTATATTTCTGTAGAAAGTTACTAGGCATGCACCAAGTTCCTAACTCTTCATGTTTCATTTGAAGATCAATTACAGGAGGGATAGGGTTTCTAAATGGTAGCAAATGCCCCTAAGTAGCTTTTTTGATTGCACTTATGCAATGTCTGCTCCATGACACAAGGAAATAAATAAGAATTTTAAAATAGCTCATAACTTTATGTTTGACTACCTCAGTCACAAAGGCAATCTGTGAGTTAGAGGATAATATCCTGGCCTGTTCTGTAAGAATGATTACTGTCAATTAACTGAACAGATGTTAAGCCTAACTACTTTATGAGGAATTATTACCATTTTAAAATATTTTAGTCTGACTGTTAGCTAGCAGCACTTTTGTATATACTTTCCTTCCTTTTTTTCTATCATATTTTTAAATATTCCATTGATTGCCAATTACAATTCTAAAATTGTTTATGCATTTGTTACAGAGAAATGGAAATTCCTGCTTTTTTTTCCCTAGTAACACTGGAGAGTATGTTGCCTGTATTACTTATAAAATATGTTCTTTTCTGAAAAACATGACAGGATTTTAATAATAGGGAAAAATCAAAATTGTATTCATTTCGATTGCCAAAATGTGAACTGCCACAAACATAACCCAGTCCTATACCGTTATGAATCAAGGTAAAACTTCTGTCTCATATGACAATGTGGTATTATTTCTGTTTAGTAAATTCAAATGAAAAGGTTACAGGGTAATTGGAGTGCACTAAATATTTGGTCTGAAACTATTAACATCAGTTTAAGATTATTTCCAAATGCAACATATGCTTACATATAATACTACAACAAATATTTATTTTAGAGAAGCTGCATAGCTTAGCTAATTGTGCTCCATAGATACAAAGCTCTATGTTACATCTTGGAATGATATTTTAAAGAAAAACTGACACACAGTAGAACATAAGAACAGTATGATTTGTACCTAATGAATGAATTTGTAATGTATAGATATGTGTGGGTTTGCTTATGGAAAACTTAGAGTAGGTAAGTAGGTTTCAAACCCCAGACCAGTGTTTGAAGGTACTATGCTGGGGCTGCTTTTATGCAATCTTATTTGTTTACTCATTCAGATCACAAGAGACGAGCAAGTAAAACTACCTAGTAAAGAAAAAAAATCTGTTTCAAAAATTTGTCATAGCCCCTCACAAGACCTTTCAAAACTATGTGTTTACTGGTGAAACTGAGGAAATGATATAAACCAAAACAGGGAGAGAGAGATTGCAATAATTACTAGTCAGGAAGATATTTATGATAGAGGAGATTTAGGATATTCAGACCATATTTGCTATACTAGTAAACTGAACAATTCCAGGGGACTGTTTCTGGTGTTTGGGTTTTTTTCTTTTGTGGTTTTTGTTTTGGTTTGGTTTGGGTTTTTTTGGGGGGGGAGAGGGAGCAGGGGTGGGGGATACTGGTCATTTGAATATTAAATTTTAAATTGTCTTATATCTGTTTCAAAATAAGGATTGTTCATTTACTTCTGGAACAGATAGCTGTTTTCTAGTGTACAGAAAAAGCATATTGTGCCAAGACGAAGTACAATACACTCTAGCAAAAGGGAAGTGGAAAGTGATAAGAACTGTTTCTATACTCAAATATGCAGAAAACAAAAAACGAATAGGAATTTGTGTCAGATAATAAAACAACTAGAAAAAAAATCCAACACAAAAACTTTGGTAAAAATACTAAGTAACACACAAAAAAATGTGGAAATACAGCACTTATCAATTAATTCAGCTTCACATCAGTTTTGTGGAGGTAAGATGGTGATTATAACCCAATGACAAATGAGGGGAGGCACTAGTAAAAAAGGGATGCATGCAGGGTGCTGGCAGAAGTATTTAATGATTTCAAAATAACAAAAAGGGAATTGTTTGGGGTTTTTTTTGTCATTTTATTAACAGATGAAAATAAAATATATAGAAATTGCAAACTATTTTGGGTTTCTTTTAGATACTTTTCAGTTTTTTACCCTTGTAAAAGGACAAGAGTAGAAAGTGGCAAAATAGTGAAAAAAAAAGTATTTGAAAATGGAAAATAATATTAAATGGTGGGGTTTTTAAATGCACTTTTTATGAAAGGTATCTTTTTTATGCAAAAACTTCACATTGTCAAAATTTATTGAAGAAGATTCTCTTCCAAGTGTCCTGAAATAATCAAAACAAGTTATTGTTTGATCAGCCCTGCTTATAAATCGGGGAGAGTATGTTACAAAGTATAACTTACAAAAAAAATTGGACTTCTGTCTCTTTAAGAAGTCTACTTATTTCTATTTCATTCTAGAGACTGACAGTTTGCTGCTCTAAGTATTCTATACTGCAGTCAACCTATGACAAATAACTTGAGGTAGCTCTGCAGTACATGATAAGGTGTTTTTTCTTGCCTCTACTTTCCTGTGTCTATCTGCATAATTTCAGTATAAATTTGAAAGGATTGAATTTAACGTACTTCTACTGCTTAAAGGATTATAATAATTTCCTATTTGAACTACAAGTGTGATCATGGAAAAAGGAGCTAGTTAAGAGGATTACTTGTGAGACTGGATTTCTACTAAAAGGCCAATGTCAGGCCAGAGTTTCAGCCTTAATTCTGACAGGTCTTGGTTTCATGGCTTAGAAGTCAAACCTTCAACAGTTTCAAATGTATCCTTTTGTAAGGACACAGTACATCCACAAAAGAAAGTTGAAAGATGCGTTCTTAAGTCAAAGCCTAGAAACAGAGTAATAGCACAGGTACAACTCAAAAAAATCCCACACTCAGAAAGGCTATTTACAGCTATAAATGGGGGAAAAGGATAAGATAAAGTAAGGAAATTAAAAGAGGCTTTCAACCACTATATGGTGAGAATACAAAAATCTTTTGAAAAGTAAAATGTACAAAATGGAAAAATATAAAGGAATAAAACTGAGGGTGGGGAGAAGGGAAAGTCTGAAGTTCTGCAGATAAATGCATTTCTAATGACTTTTTAGAGAAGTCAGTACCTTTCTGACCCTGCTATAAATTTTTGCCTTAACATTTTTTATTTTGCAGACTGAGTCTGTGAAGATACATGGGATTAGATCTTTTTCTTCTATGTTAGTGCAAGCCAATGTGCTAGAATCTTGTTATATGATTAGCTATAGGAATAATACTAATCACAATTAATGAGTAATGATTAACAGTGGTAATGGCACAGAGAAGACACATACTAAGTTAGAATAAAATATAGAAAAAAAACCCTAAGAAGTGAAAACAATTTGTGACAATTGAATTTCACAGGTGGAAAAGTAGCAGTAATACTATTGCAAAATATAAGACCATGAATTAAATCATACATCAAATAAAAGTAATTGCAAATGTCTCAAGTGGGTATTGAAGTCTCCAAGTACAGCTCATGTATTGCAATGTGTTATGGAAGTCAACAAATAAAATGTTTTAAACAGATAATGCTTTCTGGATAACAATGTTTATGCACAAAACAAGCTGACAAAATGCTAGAAAACTGACAAGACCCCAAAGTGAGACTAAAACCTAGTTAGATTGTATATCTCAATTATGTGAGGTGAATTCCCTGATAAGTTAGTCAACATATCCAAAATATATCCTTTTTCATTTAATATTTGGTGAAGAACACAGCAAAACAAAAAATCCCTTGAACAGCTAAAGAGTATTTTCTAAAATTAAGACTGCATTTTTATCAACATATGTACATTCCTTCACAAAAAAAGTTGCTATGAAATAAAAATATATCTTCTAGAAAGTTGATACAACTTTCTGACAAGTTTCAGAAGCTATTTACCAACAGTAAGTTGAATTAATTTTCAGATATTATTTACATAATGGTTAATATAATATTACTGATTTCCTGTATATTGAAGATTGTCTTTAACTCTTCTGATGTTGAAGACTTTTTCATGTTAAAAATACCACTATGACTGATGTTAAGCCAGCATCCTGGCTTGTGTCAGGAATAGAGTGGCCAGCAAGACTAGGAAAGTTGTCATCTCCCTGTACCCAGCACTGGTGAGGCTGCACCTCAAATACTGTGTTCAGTTTTGGGTCCCTCAGTACAAGAAAGACATTGAGTTGCTGTCACGTGTCCAGGGAAGGGCAATGAAGCTGGTGAAGGGTCTAGAGTACAAGTCTTATGAGGAGATATTGAAGGAACTGGCATTGTTTAGTCTGGAGAAAAGCAGGCTGAGGGGAGACCTTATTGCTCTCTACAACTACCTGAAAGGAGCCTGTAGTGAGGTGGGTGTTGGTCCCTTTTCCCAAGTTACTAGTGATAGGATGAGACGAAATGGCCTCATGTTGTGTTAGGGGAGGTTTAGATTGGATATTAGGAAAAATTTATTTACCGGAAGGGGTGTCAGGCATTGGAACAGGCTGCCCAGAGAGGTGGTGGAGTCACCATCCCTGGAGGTGTTAAAAAAACCTGTAGATGTGGCACTTCAGGGCATGGTTTAGGAGGCATGGTGGTGTTGGGTTGACGGTTGGACTTGATGATCCTAGAGGTCTTTTCCAACCCTAACAAATTTGTGATTCTATGATTCTATTTGCAATCTAGGCTAAAAAAAAAACCCCAAAAATCTAGAGTTTAGGTAAAAGTTTCCAGTGTCTTCATTTCAAATGTTGCATAACATTTCTAATGCTGAAATAAATAGAACGAAACTTAGAAACCCAGAAACTCTTTTCTTGGTTCCTAAATTACCAAGTTTTTGTGTTACAGTTCAGATTAAACATTTACTTTTAATCACTCTTATCAAGAGGTGGACAATATATCCTCTCGTTTGCTTTTAGAACTTCTGTAGTTCTCAGCTTGACCAATTAACTATATAGGTTTCTCCCTAAGATACATCTGTCTCCCTCTGCTTGTGATAGGTGGCATCAATTTTTTTCACTTGCATATTGCTGTGGTTTACATAACATGTTAAACTAAGTGTGGCTGGTCAGCAGACAAGAAAGATATATATGTTCCCTGTCCTGTCTGACATATACAGATACCTCTATGGAAAGAGTGAAAGATCATGCTTTGTCTGATTGCAGCTCAGTATAAGCTTTTGAAGAAGCTCTAGCAGTGCAGGTGGTGAGCGAGAACCTCAGTAAGCAAGGATTGTCAATCATGAACAGAGGCAGGGAGATCCTCGAAAGAACAGGGAGGAGGCTTCAGAGACTATACAAAACACAGACAGGTTTTTTTGCATTCTTAGAGAGAGCAGAGTAGTTTTTTCGATCAAAAAGACCTCCGAAAATTGGTGGGCCACAGGAAACAGTGTACCATTCAGTTACACAATGGGTATTAGTAATGCTGTTTACAAAATCCTTCTCTTCTTGTCTTATCAACTCTAACGTATAAGTATTTTGTTCTAATAATCCTTGAAATCCAAAACAATCTGGGTACTGAAAAAAATGAAAAGGGGTATTTCTATTTCAAAGCTGTAGGTGATTCTGGGCCATCAGCCATCAATCAGTTTCTAGGTGTAGAAGTTCTAGAAAGACTTCATTATTTTTTCCCTTTGTCAGATGTTCTAAGGGTTTTGTTTTGTTGTTTTGCTTTGGGGTGGGTTTTTTTTGTTGTTGGTTAGTTGGTTTTGTTTTGGGCTTTTTTTTTCATGAGTTCTGCTGAATTTTACCAAAACCTACTGGGAAAAATGAAGTGCTCTCACCAGGAAGCATTGAACCAGTTTCTGCTTTGCTCTGACAATTACATTCTGTATGCTTCCCTCAGAGCTGAAAGCTACTGTGGCACATGCACCTCTTTCATGAGTGATCAGGAAAACAGCAAGGAATCTCTCCCAGTTGCATGAGAAATTAATTTTCTGAGATAATAATGAGAGTCTGAGTAAAACATATGCATTTTACCCATCCAAAATCTATCATTGGAGCAATGTTGTTTTAAGAAAAAAAAATCAAAGTTCAGTTATTGATGTAAATTAGTTTTGATGCATCAGTAACCTTTTCCCCCTGAGCCAGGAAGCGTTGCTGCTTTGACTAGTAACACAAGTATAGTTGAATAAAATCACCACTTTAATAAAAACAGCACGAGGTCCAAACCAGATCTTTTCAGGCAATTAAATTCAAGCACAATCTCATCAGAGTTTCATAAAACTTTCTGTCTTATAGTGTGTTTCTGCAACTGAAACAGGTGACAAGATACCTGCTTCCTCACAAGTAGAGAGTTTAAATACTGTTCCAGGAACACTAAGATATTTGTCAGCAGAAGTTAACACATTGTAATCATTATTTGCGATGAGAATCTGGAGAATAATGTTAGTACTCTTCTTTTTGCTATCCACAGGTTTTTTTTCCTACCATCAGCTAAAATATGCTTTTGAGGATTATTTGTACAGTTTTGATTACCCCTTGAGTGTCCATTTCAGCTGAGGTTTTCAGAGAACTGCAAGTTCCTTTCTAACATTACACTTGTTAACTCTTTATATAATTTTGACATCAAGACTAACATTCTGTTATGCAATCCACATACCTTCTTCAAAATTTAGATTAAAATTCTATTTATCTCGTCTTTACTAGTGGAAGTGTTGGCTTTGAAAACTACCTTATTTTTCTGGCCGTACGTGAAAAAGATTTTCCCCATGCAGCTACTGCAGCTTAACTCAGATAGATAGGATTCAGGTTACTGACAATGGCTTGTAAAGGATTGGCTGATATTCATAATGTTAATAGTGGTTTCTAAAGACATAGGAGGATTTAATCATCTGCCTATTTACTCTGGTTTTTCAAAATAAATATGGTAGGAATTGTGAAATTTCTGATTTTTCATTATTATCCCTGAAATACAGAGGCCCCCTATTCTTCAGTCTGTTAATTCATACAAGAATTATGATGGAGGCAATTAAAAAAACAGAAAATAGTACATAACCATAAGAGGTGGCATTAATTACCTTTTTTTAAAAAAAAAAAGAATAAAGCTAACAAATTGGATAAAAAGCCTAAACTAAATTCCCCATCATTAGAAACAAGCCCTTCAAATCATCTTGTTGAGAATGTAGCTGCAGGAGCAGCGGGAAGGTGGTTTAATTCTTTCTGTCCTTGTAAAGTAGAAATATGCAAAATCCTAGCAAAAATAAACAAGTTATTCAGTTTCTTTTGTTACCTAGATATACTGTTATACACTTGGTATGGTATGATATACATTAAATCTTATAATTTTCAGTGAAATGACTTTGTTAATTCTACCATTAAACAGAAGCTTCTGTCACCTTTATTAGGAATTTTCAAAAAAGTCCTATTAGGAATATACTTTATAAACATTATTACTCATAGCAAGTATGCGTTCCCTGTGTCTATGCACTTCCCTCCCAGGGAAGTGGTTGAGTCACCACCCCTGGAGGTATTTAAAAGACATGTAGACGGGGCACTTAGGGACATGGTTTAGCGGTGGACTTGGCAGTGTTAGGTTTCTGGTGGGACTCAAAGATCTTAAGGGTCTTTTCCAACATAAATGATTCTATGATTCTATTTACATATTGTAATAAGAATGAGATTTCATCACTATGTTAACCTAAATATTTATTTGTGACTACGTATTGCATGTGCTGATAGTGCATATATAGCAGCTATGGAATATTTACAAGGAAAATGTAATTGCTGAATCTGAATTCATAATGTCTATGATTAAGTAAAACACAACACTATTGAACTTATAATTATCATTCAGACCTTTTAATATTGTGAGTCAGGCAATTAAATTTATTGTCATTATACACAAGTCCCATTTTTTTGCTTTTATGTATAATATTTTAAAACACTAATAGAACAGCAGTCATATATTCTGGGCAATTATTTTTCCAGTAAACATAGACATCGTCTTTTTTCTTGTGCTTCCCAGCTC
The DNA here is from genome assembly GCF_949628215.1 of Phalacrocorax aristotelis. Classification (NCBI taxonomy): domain Eukaryota; kingdom Metazoa; phylum Chordata; class Aves; order Suliformes; family Phalacrocoracidae; genus Phalacrocorax; species Phalacrocorax aristotelis. The sequence continues at coordinate 30,662,365 of NC_134278.1, read as the reverse complement.
TCTGAAATAGTATCACCATATTCTACATTAAAAGCCTAAAAGCATTTTTCTAGTAAATATTTCCAGAGCCTGTTGTCTAGTCCTGAGGCTTAATGGGATTGTCTGACCTATCCAGACTATCACAGTTTCTTAGCCTCCAGAACACGTGTCTGTACTCTGACTGTCTACTGGGAATGATAATTGGACTGACATATCACAAATTGTGCCTGAGAACTGACGGTTAAAGTACAAGTTGGTAATGGTCACAATCATTCCAGGGACCAGTCTAATGGTTTATGAGTATAGAAGGTCATTGTCTTTTTCCCACTTCCAGAACTGATAAAATAAACTGATACTTTATTATTACTATAGACATAGTTATTGTATCTTACATTTTTTACTTCCTACCATATTACTATAATTTAAAACTTATCTAGCTCCTAAATAATATTGTTTGGTTCTTAGGTATTGCTAATAATTCCAGTCTTTTTTTTTTTAACCATTTAGTAGAATAGGGGTCTATTTTATCATGAAAAAACTGCGTTCTGGCATTAAAAAAAAAAGTACAAACCAAAGACAAACGTGAAAACACAGCCCTGTGATCCTTTCTGAATACTCTGATATGAATTTAATAATGAACTGAGCCTTCCTTTACCATCTGGCTTGCTCTTATGATGATTCATTTTTCAGTTAAATAGGACATCTAGGAGTCCACAATAATCTTGTTCTTTCTTTCTGTCCTCAACTACAGTTACAATAGACTGCAATAGTCAAGTAATCCTTGACTAATATGGGTCCTTAAGAATGAACAATTCAGGCTAATATTTTATCTAGCGCAGTACTGAGGCCAATTCACTGGACCTAAATTAGCTGGAGTTGGCAAAAATGAAATTTCTTTTCAAGATTTATGCTAGTTTTCAGGCACATTAGTCTACATGATGGACTTAATTCCTTTGCTCTAATTAGGGAGCAATTCTGCTGAATACAACAGAGTGTAACTCCTAGAACAGTTTAGGAAATTAGTTCTATTTTAGTTCACATTTAGTTCACAGGTTTGTCTACATTTTCAGGCAGCAAGGAGCAATGAAAGAGGATTTTTGAAGTGAAGCAGTGACATGGTTTAACTCCAGCTTGCAAGTAAGCCCCACAGAGACACTCGCTCACTCCCCACTGGTGGGATGGGGGCGAGAATCAGCAGGGTAAAAGTAAGAAAACACATGGGCTGAGATAAAGACAATTTAATAGGTAAAGCAAAAGCTGCGGATACAAGCAAAGCAAAATAAGGAATTCATTCTATACATTCCATTGGCTGGCAGGTGTTTAGGCATCTCCAGGACAGCAGGGCTCCATCATGGGTAATGATTACTTGGGAAGACAAACACTATAGTTCTGAACATCTCCCCATCTTTCTTCTCTTCCTTCCTTTTCTCTTCCCTCCAGTTTTATATGCTGAACATGACTTCATATGGTATGGAATATGCCTTTGGCCAGCTGGGATCAGCTGTCCCATCTATGGTCCTCCCAATTTCTTGTGCACCCTTAGACTACTCAGTGGTGGGGCAGAATGAGAAGCAGAAAGCACTGCTCAGCAATAACAGAAACATCCCTGTATGATCAACACTCTTTTCAGCACATATCCAAAACATAGCCCCATACCAACTACTATGAAGAAAATTAACTCTATCCCAGTCAAAACCAGCACAAACAGTGAAGCTACCTGATACCACTATCTGATACCCATTCTAGTCTTCTTCCTGGGTTGTTACCACAGGCTAGCCCTACACACATGGATCAACCACCCTTAGTGGCTAGAGTGCACTAAGTACATTCTTGAAGTGTTTATTTCAGATTTGTTTCATCTGAAGGTTCACTTTTTCTGGGATGACTGCATCATGTGAACTAAAGGATGCTAAGAGGCAATGATTTGGAGCTGGCTTCAGAGATATATTTCTGATCTTAATGAAATGTTTACTGTAAACGCACCTATAAAATACCAGCTACAGGAACTAAAAAAAAACTCAAAGAAATGGAAACAAGGTAATAACTGATTTAAATATTTTTGTGGATCTGGGTGTCTAGTGCAGTAAAGATCAATTTCTTCTGCACTAGAGACTTAGGTCCTTAATATAGTTCCAGATTTTGAATACTGAATGTGTAAAAGATATAGAACAAGATCCTTAAGTATACATCTGCACAGTAGCTAGTGTATAGTTCATCTTAATTTAGTATGAATTGTCTTAGTGACGTCTTCCTAAATTTAGAAAGATGTCACTTTTCCTAGTAGAAAAGAAACAAGGTATTAAAAAAACCCTAGAAACAAGATCAAAAGACAAATTGTTTGTGAAATTTCTGGAATTATTTTTTATTTGTAAGAAACTGCATGTTATCTGAAATTGATCTTTTCTAAGTCTAGCAATTTGGATAACTACTAATCTGTGTTGGGAACAAACTGGTAAAAGTTTTAGGCTTTTAAAGAAAAGTTACAATCAACTATCCAGCTGCATCTAGATTTTACAGTCAGGCTTTAACTACAGTTGAAGAATGAAAAACACATTGAAAGTATTTATTGATAATGGTACAACTGTTTAATTTTAAAATGTGTTCATCGCAGATATAGGATAAAATCAGGTATTACTGGAATTTTTCATGGTATAGTAATCTCCTATTCAGCTAAGAAATGCTAGCATCCAAGGTCTAACTATACTCATGGTACAATGCTCATTACTGCACAATGTGTTAACTTTTTTTTTTTTATGGTTTTATCTATCATTCACAAAGGTTTTAAATCAGATTCAATGAAACTACTGTAAATATTCCAATCAGCTGAGTGCTAGGTACTTCATATGTTTCGTGATTTGCTATATTATAAAATGGGCTGATATAGAATCACAGAATCACAGAATCCCAGGTTGGAAGGGATCTCAGGGATCATCTACTCCAACCTTTCTAGGAAGAGCACAGCCTAAACAAGATGGCCCAGCACCCTGTCCAGACGGCTCTTTAAAGTGTCCAATGTGGCTGAGTCAACCACTTCCCTGGGGAGATTATTCCAATGGGTGACTGTCCTCACTGTGAAAAATTTCCCTCTGGTGTCCAGTCGGAATCTCCCAAACACCAACTTGTGTCCATTCCCTCTTGTCCTCTCCATGTGACTCCTTGTAAAAAGGGAGTCTCCATCTTCTTCGTAGCTACCCCTTAAGTACTGGTACATGGTGATGAGATCCCCTCTGAGCCTCCTTTCCTCAAGGCTGAACAGACCCAGCTCTCCCAGCCTACCCTCGTATGGCAGGCTTCCCAGTTCTCTGATCATCTTGGTGGCCCTTCTCTGGACCCCTTCCAGCCTGTCCACATCCTTTTTGTATAGCGGGGACCAGAACTGTACACAGTACTCCAGGTGTGGCCTGACAAGCGCTGAGCAGAGTGGGATAATGACTTCTTTCTCTCTGCTGGTGATGCCCTTTTTGATGCAACCCAGCATCCTGTTGGCCTTCTTGGCCGCAGCAGCACACTGTTTGCTCACGTTGACCTTCCTGTCCACCAGGACCCCCAGGTCCCTTTCCACAGAGCTGCTCTCCAGCCAGGTGCATCCCAGTCTGTGCTGCACTCCCGGATTATGTTTTCCCAGGTGCATGATCTTACACTTCTCCTTGCTGAACTTCATAAGGTTCTTGCTGGCCCACTCTTCCAGCCCATCCAGATCTCCCTGCAGAGCAGCTCTCCCTTCTGGAGTCTCTACTTCCCCACTCAACTTGGCGTCATCAGCAAACTTCATTAGGCTACACTTGATGCCGTTATCCAGATTGGTTATAAAGATGTTGAATAACATTGGGACCAATATTGATCCCTGGAGGACTCCACTAGGGACAGGTTGCCACTTGGAAAAGGAGCTATTTACCACCACCCTTTGGGTGCGGCCTGTCAGCCAGCTCCCCACCCACTGCACACACCGCCTGTCTAGGCTGTAACACATTCATTTCTCCAGGGGGAGACTGTATGTAATTTAACTGTAATAGCAGAGCTTTTATTTCAAACTGTTTCATTGCTCAGCCTTTTACAGAAAAGTACTTTTACCCTAAGAAAATATAAGTAACTTTTCTAAAAAATAAAATTAGCATGTAATATTCAATTATTTTAGATAACCAAATTCTTCAAACAAAGGAAAAGGAATGAAGAACTATCGGCTGACCTTCTCACTCTCTGTTGAGGTTTTATAGATGCAATTCTAATTTTTGGAATTTTGGATATGTAGAGACTAATGAAATAAAAAATCTCTGAAGTCTGTGTCTTTGAGACTTCAAAGCAGTAACACCTCATTCATGAACCACAAACTGCATCAGGGGAGGTTTAGATTGGATATTAGGAAAAATTTCTTTAGTGAAAGAGTGGTCAGGCACTGACACAGGCTGCCCAGAGAGGTGGTAGAGTTGCCTTCCCTGGCGGTATTTAAAAGATGTGTAGCTGTGGCACTTCAGGGCATTGTTTAGGAGACGTGGTGGTGTTGGGTTGATGGTTGGACTTGATGATCCTAGAGGTCTTTTCCAACCTTAATGATTTTTGTGATTCTGTGATTCTGTGGTTCTATGATTACATACAGCAAGCAGTGTTTTAGAACAATTGAGTTTTCAACATGAAAGTAAAACTAAAAAGGAACACAGAAGGTAAATTTATGTGCCTTCCTAAGTATTATTTAATAAAACAAATTGTTTCTGCGTTGAACAATAAAATCAGCAACACAAGTGATACTATATGGAAAGCAGTGGAACTGCAGAGAAGCAGAAATCTCCAGGCAAATCCAGCAGTAAACATGGCGGTCAGTGGCAGAACAAAAATTAGCTTTGGTTTCCAATCTACATATTAATTTTGTATACCATAAGTAAATAAAGGTAAGCTTTTCTTTTGCATTTAGAATCCTCTCACAGTTTTATGTTGACACTCATATTTTTTATGCATTCTCCTTGAAAATCCTGTTTCAATTTTTTAAAAGTTTGCATGTGCTTTTTCAGAGTTTAAATACCAAAAGCAAAGGTAGCATGATGGGCAAGAGAAATGTGTATCCTGTTCTAACTCAAACCGTTTTCATTTCATTCTTCACACACCACTGATCAAGGAAGCTGTTTGAAGGAATGTAACTGAAATAAACACTCCATACTTGTTTCAATGAATGTCAACGCTCTTTATCATCATCACTGATGGTCACTTTCAGGACCTTGTTCTGTGAATGTGCTATAACTATTAAAGGGCTTGAAGCTTCTTGGCCATTGTTGTGGACATCCTGTTGTCAAGTACAGCAGTCTTAAAGGACAAAAAACCATTTAAAACCACTGTTGCCTTCTCTTTTGTAATACAGCTGTAGTGCAGTTAATGAAATATGACCTATGTAAATTAGTATGTAGATTAAGGAATATTAGAAAGGAATTTTATCACAATAACACAGTGTGACCCTTAGCAATGTCCACTCTTAATATTTCTAGCAATGTGTTTTCCCCCAGGCACCAGATATATGGTGGTTTATCCCAGCAACTAGCTAAACACCACACAGCTATTTGCTCCCCCCACCCCCCACAGAACTAAAAAAAAAAGTAAAAATCAGGGGTTGAGATAAAGACAGTTTAATAGGACAGAAAAGGAAGGGAAATAAAAATAAAAATAATAATAATGAGAATAAGAATAATGGTAAAAGAATATACAAAGTGATGCACAATGCAATTGCTCAATGCCTGCCAACTGGTGCCCAGCCCATACTCAAGCTGCATTTACCTCCCCCTGTCCAACTCCCCCCCCCCCAGGTTATATACTGAGCATGATGTCCACATGGTATAGAAGATCTCTTTGGCCAGTTATGGTCAGAAGTCCTGGCTGTGCCCCTTCCCAGCTACTCGCTGGCAGAGCATGAGAAGCTAAAAAGCCCTCGACTAGTGTAAGCACTACTTAGCAACAACTAAAATATCAGTGTGTTATCAACATTATTCTCATACTAAATCCAAAACACAGCACTGTACCAGCTACTAGGAAGAAAATTTACTCTCTCCCAGCTGAAATCAGGACAGTATCCACTCCTTATTCTCTACCATGTATGTCATGTCCAGGTCCCACACTTTCCAATACATTTCAATTATTCATCACCAATTTTCCTCTCTTTTGATATATATACACAGAGTTATAATTATCTTAGTCTATGGGACACCCTCTAAAATGTTTACTGACTTCATTTAATCCATGACTTTGGGCTACATCCATCGTAACAGTCCTTTAGGGCAGGAGAGATGGTGTATGGTGTTGGATTGTTGCATGTTGAAACCAGTTCTGGCTCCATTATCACTGTGCTTGTCTGGTTCTATAATTGCTGCACTTTGCTTGTTTTCACCAAAGATCATCCTTCATGAATCTGGGTGATTCTTACAGTAATACCATTGATATGGCATATAGCAACCATAGGAGTGATACTATAGCAATTAACATCATATAACTTAATTAATCAGCTGTTGTCACCCAAAACCAAATCCCCTTGAGGTGCACATCAGACTTCCCCATCTTCGCACATCACCCACCAAATGCACCCAGGTCCTTGAGTAAAAGAAATACCACACATGGGTTAGCCTTTGCCCAAAACAGGAATAACCCAGACTGTTTTCCCCAGCATATTTTTGATGTGCATTACATGGACTATTGAAGTTCAACAAGGAGAAGTGTAAGATCATGCACCTGGGAAAACATAATCCGGGAGTGCAGCACAGACTGGGATGCACCTGGCTGGAGAGCAGCTCTGTGGAAAGGGACCTGGGGGTCCTGGTGGACAGGAAGGTCAACGTGAGCAAACAGTGTGCTGCTGCGGCCAAGAAGGCCAACAGGATGCTGGGTTGCATCAAAAAGGGCATCACCAGCAGAGAGAAAGAAGTCATTATCCCACTCTGCTCAGCGCTTGTCAGGCCACACCTGGAGTACTGTGTACAGTTCTGGTCCCCGCTATACAAAAAGGATGTGGACAGGCTGGAAGGGGTCCAGAGAAGGGCCACCAAGATGATCAGAGGACTGGGAAGCCTGCCATACGAGGGTAGGCTGGGAGAGCTGGGTTTGTTCAGCCTTGAGAAAAGGAGGCTCAGAGGGGATCTCATCACCATGTACCAGTACTTAAGGGGTAGCTACGAAGAAGATGGAGACTCCCTTTTTACAAGGAGTCACATGGAGAGGACAAGAGGGAATGGACACAAGTTGGTCTTTGGGAGATTCCGACTGGACACCAGAGGGAAATTTTTCACAGTGAGGACAGTCACCCATTGGAATAATCTCCCCAGGGAAGTGGTTGACTCAGCCACATTGGACACTTTAAAGAGCCGTCTGGACAGGGTGCTGGGCCATCTTGTTTAGGCTGTGCTCTTCCTAGAAAGGTTGGAGTAGATGATCCCTGAGATCCCTTCCAACCTGGGATTCTGTGATTCTGTGACTTTATTACCTTCTACAGTATGTTAAAGTTTTGATTGGGAAGGGCAAGTTCAATTGGCAGATCCCCTAGTGTTGACTAACCAGGTGGCTTTTGCTAAAGGTGAATCCCAGTCTTTAAATGTCCCACCCCCCTCATTGCTCTCAGTGTAGTCTTTAATAGTCCATTGTATCATTCAATTTTCCCAGCGGCTGGTGCGTGATAGGGGATGTGATACACCCACTCAATGCCGTGCTCTTTGGCCCAGGTGTCTGTGAGGTTGCTTTGGAAATTAGTCCTGTTGTCTGACTCAATCCTCTCTGGGGTACCATGTCACCATAAAACTTGTTTTCAAGGCCCATGATAGTGTACTGGGTGGTGGCATGGGGGACGGGATATATTTCTAACCAGCCAGTGATAGCTTCCACCATTGTAAGCACATGGCACTTGCCTTGGCCGGTCTGTGTGAGTGTGATATAATCAGTCTGCCAGTCCTCTCCATATTTATTTTTCAACCATTATTCTCCATACCACAGAGGCTTTACCTGCCTAGCTTGCTTGATTGCAGCACACGTTTCACATTCATGGATAGCCTGTGCAATAGCGTCCATGGTCAAGTCCACCCCTCGATCACGAGCCCACCTGTATGTTGAATCTCTCCCTTGATGGCCTGAGGTGTCATGGGCCCACTGAGCTAGGAATAGTTCACCCTTATGTTGCCAGTCCAGATCCACCTCAGCCACTCAACCTTGGCAGCCTGATCTACCTGCTGGTTGATTTGTTGTTCTTCAGTGGCCCAACTCCTTGGGACGTGAGCATCCGCATGACATACTTTCACAATCAGGTTCTCTACCCGGGCAGCAATATCTTGCCACAGTGCGGCAGCCCAGATGGGTTTGCCTCTGCGCTGCCAGTTGCTTTGCTTCCACTGCTGTAACCACCCACACAGGGCATTTGCCATCATCCAGGAGTCAGTATAGTGATAGAGCACTGGCCATTTTTCTCATTCAGCAATGTCTAAAGGCAGCTGGATGGCCTTTACCCCTGCAAACTGGCTCGATTCCCCTTCTTCTTCAGCAGTTACTACTACTTGCCATATAGGACTCCATACAGCAGCCTTCCACCTCCAATGCTTTCTTATAAGATGTCAGGAGCTGTCAGTGAACAGGACATGTTGCTTCTCATTTTCTGTGGTTTATTATACAATGCATCCTCTTCAGAATGTGTCACCTCCTCCGGTGATATTCCAAAATCTTTGCTTTCTGGGTAGTCCATGATCACTTCCAAGATTCCTGGGTGACTGGGGTTTCCTACTCGAGCCCGCTGGGTGATCAGTGCAACCCATTTACTCCATGTAGCATCAGTTGCATGGTGTGTAGAGGGGATGTTTCCTTTGAACATCCAGCCCAGCACCAGCAGTCGGGGTGCCAGGAGCAACTGTGCCTCAGTACCAACCACTTCTGAAGCAGCTCGAACCCCTTCATATGCTGCCAATATCTCTTTTTCAGTTGGAGTATAGCGGGCTTCGGACCCTCTGTATCCCCGACTCCAAAACCCTAGGGGCCGACCTTTGGTCTCCCGTGGCACTTTCTGCCAGAGGCTCCAGGTAGGGCCATTCTCCCCGGCTGCGGTGTAGAGCACATTTTTTACATCTTGTCCTGCCTAGACTGGCCCAAGAGCTACTGCATGGACTATTTCTCATTTAATCTGTTCAAAAGCTTGTCGTTGCTCAGGGCCCCATTTGAAATGATTCTTATTCCGGGTCACTTGATAGAGAGGGCTCACAATCAGACTGTAATTTGGAATATGCATTCTCCAAAAAACCCACAATGCCCAAGAAAGCTTGTGTTTCTTTTTTGCTAGTTGGTGGAGATATGGCTGCTATTTTGTTGATCACATCCATTGGGATTTGATGACATCCATCTCGCCATTTTATTCCTAAAACCTGGATCTCCTGCATGGGTCCCTTGACCTTACTTATGGGGAAAGGCTGAAAGACCTGGGTTTGTTCAGCCTGGAGAAGACTGAGGGGGGATCTTATCAGTCCTTATAAATATCTAAAGGGTGGATGTCAAGAGGATGGGACTGGACTTTTTTCAGTAGTGCCCAATGACAGGACAAGGGGCAATGGGCACAGGTTGGAACACAGGAAGTTCCACTCAAATACAAGAAAAAAAGCTATTTTCCTGTGAGGATGACAGAGCAGTGGAACAGGCTGCCCAGGGAGGGTGTGGAGTCTCCTTCCCTGGAGACATTCAAAACCCACCTGGATGCATTCCTGTGTCCCCTGCTCTAGGTGTGCCTGCTCAAGCAGGGGGGTTGGACAAGATGATCTCCAGAGGTCCCTTCCAACCCCTGGCATTCTGTGATTCTGTGATGGGGAGGGTGTTCAGAGTTATGGTATTTTTCTTCCTAAGTAACCATTATGTGTGATGGAGCCCTGCTGTCCTGGAGATGGCTGAACACCTGCCTGCCCATGGGAAGTAGACAATTAATTCTTTGTTTTACTTTGCTTGCATGCATGGCTTATGCCTTACATATTATACTGTCTTTATCTCAAACCATGAGTTGCCTCACTTTTACCCTTCTGATTCTCTCCCCCATCCCACCAGGGGGGGAGTGAGCAAGCAGCTGTGTGGTTCTTTCAGTTTTCAGGCAGGGTTAAACCATGACAGATAGCAATAAATTAGGGTCAAAAAAAATTCCCTGACTTGATACAGTTGTGTCTACAGTTATGCTGTATGGATTGGTGAGTAAATTACTAGCCATCAAAAGCACTGATAAATTCAGCACTGGCTGCATTACTATTCCTTCTGTCTATAGATATAACTCTAAGTTAGAAACAATGTTTCCATATTTTGAGGTTCAGGTAAATTCACCATCTAACATGTTCAATAATCTAGAAAATTGTGTTAGAAAATTAATATTTCAGCAAACACTCTATGTTTTTTATGATGTATAAAACATAAGGAAAGGGTCATTTGCAAAGAATGATGATTGGCATAAACAATGCATCATTTCCCAATAATTATTAATTTTATGATAAAAATGTAAGGGACAAAGGACAACTTACTATGTCATTGAGAAAAGTAGTGCATATTGTAAAACACAGTGAGTGGAAGTCAAATTGTGCATGCACTATAATTTGAGGCATTTCCTATATGATTTATACGTATTAAGTAATCCTTAAACTTAATATTTTTAAATATGCATCAGAAATAAAGCGAGCATGATGTCACAGTTCCAGGCAGCAGCAAGCATGGACTGTCCTACAAGGGAAGGGTGCTGGGATGGGGGAGCAGCAGTGACCTCGGTGACAAGGGGCACCGTCCCACAGCATGGACAGAGAACCTCTGGGAATAGCACCCAAAGCCAGCCAATAGCCCAGTGGTTCCCAGGCAGGTCCACAGTGAGGAGACAGATCCTGAGATCAAGCCAGTAAGTCAAATATTTGGGTCAGACTTGAGGCCCAGGTAAGCAAGCTATAAGGTCAGGTACCAGTCCACTTGCAGCATAGCCCAGGTGAGGACCAAGGGTGAGAGCCTGAGCTTAAATGCAGTTCCTGATTGTGGTGGGAGACCTGCAGCAAGCCCCTCACAGCTCTCTCAGCTCTTTTTACAGCACTTTGATCCAAAGTCACAGCCCCATCCTACCAGAGCTGACCTTAAGCACAGGCAGGCAGTCCACAAACTGTGCATGTCATATGTGGGGAGGTGGCAAGAAGAGGTTGATTTGTGGCCCCAACATGGTGAAGCAATGTTCCTTCATATTTTCTGGTTTATTTCCTTTCATAATATATTCTTTTTTTCTGAGAAGTTGTTACAATCAGATATCTTCTGCAGATATTTCTTCAGTGTCACTTAAAATGTACTTTATTTTTGTCATTAGTATTTAATAACTCTTATTAATAGAAATAAAACATAATCTTTAAGATGCTGGACTGGAATGCAAGTAACTTGGGAATAATTTTTGCTTTTAAATTATTTCCCTGGGGTTTTGCATAAACCTTCCTGCTTTACTTCTCCTTTAGTAAAAAATAGAACACTGTGCTGCTTTTCACCCAACCTTGTGTAACTTTAAGAATTAGGTTTTCTTCAAGTATCTTACTGTGTGTCCATACGAGTCCCAGTCTTGGACTTTTCTTAGTCATCATCAATTACATGGAAGCATCTGGGGTTATAGATAGGAAGATTTTCTCCTTGCCTAAAGCAGACCTAAATTATAACTGTTATCACTTTCAAATTTCATCTTATTACATCATTTTGTTTCAAGACATGGCATTGACATTTCACAGATATTTAATTGCTTGGCTGATCTTCTAAGGCATGTATGTTGATACTGTAACTCTATTATTTCATGCATAGCTCTTTACTTTCATACTCTTCACTACATTTTTTCCTATTGATTTTATTGTTAAAAAAAGCAATCTTTGTTCTCTCTTGATATTTCTTTTCCATCTTCCCGTTTTCTTCCACTGCTTCTACAGGATGTATGTGTTTACTTAACATTATTAATTCTAGTGTTTCTATGATAATCTTTCAGTTGCATGAAGACTAATAATGATTTTTGTGAAGACAAAGTGTCAGCTGTTATAATACTACAGATTACTTATTTTAAAAGAGTTCAGAAGTTTTATCCCATTCAAATATTGTGAGGAAGCTCATTTTCTTTATTGATAAAAATGAAGCCTCTATATGATACCAGAACTATGCATAATTACATCAATGAAGTGCAAAATATATCATAAGTGGGCAAGAATTCTTCTGCATTAGACATGCAATTACTTTCTTTTTGAAGTGTCAAAAAAGAAAAATAACATTTTATAAACATCTATTTTAGTAACCCCTGAGAAAATCTCATTATAAAAAAGGTATGTAAAGATGGATTGCTGAATGTAGGATTTCTAAATAAACAGTAATATAGAGCATAGACTTTTACACCTGACATTAATGACAGATGCAATAGCAGCTATAATGGATATAGTAGTTCAACACTGCTACCTTAAAAGAAAAAATGCTAAATGATCCAAATTAACATTTGATAGCACATTATCTAATGGTTTCACTGAATATCACAAGATTCTGAAGATAATGGAATGGTCTCAAAATAGAAAAACTATGAGTATTCTGCAACAAGGCTAGTAGTTTTCTTGCAGATCCATGGCCTTACTTTTTTCCTATGGGGAATTAGCTCCCAGGGGTAAAGATACAGAGACAGAGAAAGGAATCAGGAATTAGCATACTTGCCAGGATGTGGAGCTAGGTGGTTAGAGTACTTCAACTGTTTGAAAGCAGAATTGGGATTCAGTAATTAAATTAAAACAAAAACTATTCTGGGAGGAGGATCAAAACACAGTTTCTACTCCTGAGTTTAATATTCTAAGCCTCATGTCTGCTATTATTACTACTAATTAGTCCATACTTTCTGGTATCTTCAAAGGCTTAGTGCTGGTCACTCAGGCCATTGGGACAGGTTCATACACACAACAATTTACTAACAGGACATAGCTAAATTTTAGATATTTTCATTGCAATTTAGGTGACAATTGGTATTATCCTATAATTTTCAACAGCATGCTGGGTCATTTAATATTCTCCATCTCAAGATTTCTACAAACAGTATCTTTACTGTCCTACTTTGATCTTTCAGCATAGTCCAAATTATGCTGCAAATTATTTTGAAGTACATGGGGGAAGAGGAGGACATTTAATGAAATGAAGTAACTAAAGCAGTATCATAATCCATGTAGACTTCAGAGATAGACCAGGTATATGTAGGTGTAGAAATATACATATCCACATGTCATTCCACAAGATGTGTACTAATAAAACAAATGTAAACAAATTTCAAAATATAAATGCTATTGTTTATTTTTATTAAATCGTTTCCCTTGCAGGACACAGTTTATTCTTTACAATAATTTTCTCATTTGTAAACATCACTTTAGAGGCCAATATCTTAAAGAGTAAGATAAATATACTGTGAAAAAATGCATTATAGAACTAAAAGGGAGAAAAAATATTATATTTAAGGCAAATTAATATGTTACTAAGTCAAAGCTATTGACAATTGCTAAGGTATTAAACATCATATTGTGTTTTCATAATTTGCAGTATGACTTCCAGAAAAAGATTCATAATCTTATTTTGGTTTTCTTTCTGTTCTGTAATCATTCCTCTCCATGCAATAAAAATTGTCAGATATATTGAAAGGCCAAAAAAGGCTTTTCTATAAACTAAATAGTCATGGACGACTCTGTAGTCTGCTGGCTTTGGCCCCGATACATCAACAACCTCAAGCATATGATTAAGGGCCTTTGGTTTTCAGATATATACTTTGAAAATCAAGGATTTAATTGTTTTGCTGAGTGTATGTGAACATAAGGGAGTTGAGAATGTGCTTGTATGTTTTCTTCATTGAAACCGTAGTTCACATGTATATACCTTCAGAATGTCTACTTTTACCATAAATTAATGATAAATCATTATCAGGAAAACATCTACGGTTAAAACTCATGACTAGAACTTAGATGTTCTGGTTTACTTAGTTTTGCAACAGATGTTCTATCTTAACTTGGTTATCGTTAGTTTTTGTAAACAGAGGGAGAAAATATGGAAAGTATGCTTTTAAGCTCTTTCTTTTCCATATACATGGAAAATGAAATATACTAAATGACAATCAAATCTTTAGCAGGACTACAAACAGGAAAAATCTGACTTTAGTTACAGTGGTGTAGTTCTGATCAGTTAATTGGACTTATTCCAGTTTTATATCAGTGTAATTAGATGTAGACCTTGCTTTGTTGTATATTACTGTTTTTGTAATAAGGCTTTGATATTCAAGTGTATTTGGTGTGAAAACAGAAATACTTATCTCTGAATTCCTAGGCTTCCATGGAAAATACAGATGAACCTTAAGCAAAAAATGTTCTGAAGATATCCTCAGTAACGAAGCAGGTGTGAAAGACGACTCCCATTTGCCAGGTGAAACAATGACTACAAAATCAGCAGTTCACATCTTAGCATGCTTTCTTCAACTCTGCATTGTAAATGGGCAGGTAATATGTGAGAGGCAAATGATTGCTGAATGGAGAGTGGAACCAAAACCTAGTGTAATAAAATGGACACCAAAGGAAAATGTCTGCACAGACTTTTACACTGAATGCTGGAATATGAATAGAAGTATTACTGGGGAAAACTTGGAAGGACAAAATCTCAGTATCCCTCAGCTTTGCCCCTTACAGCTTCAATTAGGTGATAGTCTCTTCATCTCCTCTGAGCCATCCTTCAAGTCCTACGGAATGAATTTGGTAAATGTCTCCAAGGAAGAATTTATTAACTGCCCTAAAGCTGGTTTTCTTCACAAGCAGTTGATTTTTGTTTGCCAGATAAGAGGACTGCACCAAGTTGACCCTAACTGGCTTGGTGTTGGAACTCATTACTTTGCAGAGCTTCATAAAAGAGGGCCACTACTGTGTAACATGGGCCTTCGTCTGAATGTTACTGTGAAACAGCAGTTTTGCCAACAGTCTCCAAATGCACCATTATGCTCTGGGCATGGAAAATGTCTAAGCTATGTTTGGGAAAAAGCATATAATTGCCATTGTTTCTCACAGTATTCTGGAAGATTCTGCCAGCATTTTGATATATGCTCCACTAAGCCTTGCCACAACAATGCCTCCTGCACTGAGAAATCAGAACTTTCTGGAGATTCTTACGAATGCACGTGTCCTCCACAATTTTCAGGTATTTCTTTCCCCTCTAGGAATAAATGTTACATAGATAATATATTTTCTTTAATGCATAATATAACAGTGAGAGCATCATTAACAAGGTTTTTGTAAAATTTCATTGTCCATTGCCTACGACACCTCCACTGAGCCTCTTTTACATTTAGTCATTTATAGGAGACTATGCAGTCACTTGAAGGTGGTTTGTACTTGCTTACATTCATGTGTGCACTGTGGGGAAAAATTGAATAAATTCTTATCATGCTTCTTTCCCACTTAAGCATGAGACATAGGTAAGTACTTGTGAACTTACAGAAGTAAACAATGTTTTTTGTTTGTTTGTTCATCAGTTCAAGTTCTTACACCAAATAATGTAAATCATTTGGAGTAAGCTCCCCAAAATATAGTTAGTTAATGAAACTGCTGAAAACCAACAAAAGATTTTGTTGAAATTAACATTTCATTCAACGTGCCACAAAACCTCTTTTCAGTTTAAAGACTTTTAAATTACATTAAAGAAATTTTTAAAATAAAATATTTTTTTAATTGAAAAGTCAAGCATTTAATTAGAAAAGCGAGCAAAACAAAATGCTTTCTTCTTCCAGATTGTTTTGTACTGTGAAGTTCCTATCAAAAGGAGTTTGCTAAATATACTTTTATCATCAAACTGAATATTTCACAAATGAAAAAAGAAACCACTTAATTCTATCTAGGAAATATTGCAATACTTACCCAAAACCCATTGGAGAAACTGAATATGGGTTTGGAATTGGACTACCACAGAGTACAAGATGATTAGATACATTCTTACCTAACCACTGTCTCCATTTCATGGAGGAAGAAAAGGGGATGAAATAATTTATGGGTATATTGTTCCTGTATTCAAATCAATGGAGTTCAGGAATCCTTTATAAAGTACCAGAAATATCCATTCACATCATAAAAAGGGTTGTTGTAGCTCTTTCTGTACTTGTGGAGCAGAATTCTAGCAATGTTCCTTTGGTGGACTGCACTTCTGTGCTCTCACAATAGTAATTCTATGCTATGAAACACAGCTGATGAGTCAGAAATAAGCAAGGTTCGTAGAACACAGAAATGAAGGTTATGTTGCATAAAATTTGCTGTAATTTATTTTTAATTGCTTTTCAAACTGCATAACAATTTGGTTACTAATGCATTTGCAAATAGTAGATTATGCAGGTATGAATAAGTCAATGTTATTAGAAAAATATTTTTATATATTTATATATATTTTTATATATTTTTCTAATATATATATTAGAAAAATATTTTTATTATTATTCAGAGTTTAGTAAGATAGTGGAAAACATTGATGGTATGCAGTATGTTTTCTTTTTATGCTGTGTAAAATGCTTTGAAAAAAATAATATTAAGAAGTGTCTGGTACTACTTTAATCCAAATTAATGGAAGGAATCACAAGCAAGTCTGTTAAAAGAAACCATCATGCTTAATATTATCAACAAATAATGCTTAAAATATTCTGTTAACCTATATGGGACAGTGTTGGATAATGCTATAATTTTGTACAGGCAATACTGGTTCAGTAAACAATATGTATGTAAAGAATAAGAACTAGATGAAACCATTATATATTATGGACATGGCTGCGCAAGAGTAAGGGAGGAAAAGAGTGCCTCCCATAATACAAAGTCTATTTGATGAAGTGTGAATGATGTCATAGCAACAATTCAGGTGGCAAGTGTAATTGTACGGTATTTAGGCCCATATGCTGTAATAGCATACACGACATATTTGGAATTGTAAATTCTGGAAAGTTGCGTATTAAGAAAAATTCAGGCATCTTGGACTCCACTTAAGAACATCTTTTGTATATAATGCTGAAAGAAAATGTAAGCTAGATTTGTGTCAAAAAGGAAACAAATACTACAGTACTAACAGCATTTCTGCATTTTAAGCTATATGTGAATTTGTAACTATATGGCAGATGACGTTGAGCAAAGTAGCTCATATTAGAGCATCTAAATATCTTTCTGCCTTGCTTTAGAATTTCGGTAATTTTGGTGAAAACTAGTGACCAAGATTAGCACAAATACCTCTCTATCCATCCACCTATCTATTAAATATAATGTTTTAGTTTACATTTAAATTTGACATTTCAGAATAAATATAAATATTTACTAAAGTTCATTGTTCTTATTATCCCTTTTAAATAGGTAAAAATTGTACAGAAATAGTTGGACAGTGCCAGCCACATATGTGTTCCAATGGTATCTGTAGCAATGTTACTCCAAACACTTTTCTTTGTGAATGTGACAAGGGCTTTACAGGTAAGAAACACCTTTGTTTCCTGTCTTATAAAAATGATGTCCTGTGTTATAATAATGCTTTACTGAAACAGTTATTTTAGATGATTTTTGCATAGTTTGCAATTTCCTCAGATTTTTTTTTAATAGGCTTTGTAAAATCAGACTTCCATGTGACTCTTCTAACATAAAACCATATAAATGATAAAGGCTTTTGATAACTGGATCCCATCCATGAGTACCTTTCTCCCTATTGGCAGTATGACAAAGGAAGACTCATAATTGCTAACTCACTGGTTCTCAAATACAGAGTTCACAAGAATAAGACCAGAGGGTCTTGTTGGATGATTTAGAATAATCATGACACCTGTATTCATAATTTCAGCATCCTCTTAATAGATGTGCTAGAAAAATAAGATGGAAATAATCTGAAGAGTGAAAAATGTCATGATTTAGTGATGAGTCTGAATTTAAAAACCCCAACTCTCAGAAGATAATCAGTTTACTTTTGATATATTGGACATATAAGGTGCTTTCATGAGAAAAGCTAAAATCAGAAAATGTATCTAAAGCCATCCTATTGTAAACACTTTTTCTTGGGAGTCAGGATAGCAGGCAAACTTAAAACACTCTTTATTCTTGTATTTCACAGCAGAGATTTATTGTGTTGTTATAAGAGAAGTACCAATACTTAGAAGAATTTTGTTTAAGAATGAGCTAAGTATGAAGCTAGTACTTGAATCTCCAAGGACAGTAAAACTTTTTAAAATGTCCCTTTCTTGGAAGCATCAGTTATCCCTGTCAATCACAGAATATAAATAAATCATTGCATTGAGATGCACAGTTAAAAGAAAAACAAAGAAGAAAAAAAATGTAAGGGATTAAGGGCCAATCTTTGTTTTCATAGTGAAAGTCTGAACATTCTTGTTGACGTTTTAGTTAAGTCTGTATAGAACTTTATTTTTAAAAATGGGATAGACGTGTCTAATCCTATATTCCTAATAAATCTGTTTTATATTACTCTCCTTTTCCTCCCTTTTCTTCATTGTAGAAGGCATCATGGTCAGCATCATTCTGAGAAAACTAAAAAAAAAAAAACAAACAAAAAAACCCCTTTTTATCAAAGGAGTAAAGTCTATCAGTAAAGTTTTCTAGAACTACTTTTTCCCCCATGCGTGGTCTATATCTTTTTAGAACACTTTCTTTTGTCCCTTTCACCCAAATTGTGTGGGCACATTGCTTATGAAATTTTCCCTACAAAAATCTTTGGTATCCTTGCAATTTTGACCTAATGAGGGAGAGGAGGGGAGGAGAGAGGGGAAACATCTTCCGGGTAACCAGATAACAGTAAACCCAAACCCATAATGACATGAAAACAGTTCAATACATTCAGCTCTGATGGACGACAGCAATCATTGCAATCTACTCTGCAGGTAGCTGGTAAGGACTGTGAAAGATAAAAGATGACTGAGTGTGAATTAGCTTCCTTTTTATTCTCCAGTTAGCTAAAAGAGAATCAAGAATCCTTTCTTGTTTCTAAGCATAATAAGTATCACACGAGGAGAAGGCAGACTTTCAGTAATTTACCTCTTTTTTTCCTTTTCTAATATAAATTGCCTCAGATACTACTGTAACAGGAAAGTATATAGTACATCAGCGTACTTCGCAACAGGACTCGTTGACTAACATACAGTATAATATTTGCAATTATTTTCTGACCAAATGTGGTTGTTTTAAGTCTACATTTCTTCCTGTGATCCTGTGTAAAAGTGTTTGCTAGTACTAAGGTAATTTCAAGAATAGTTACCTAAAAACCCAATCCATGTGGAAAGCAAACATTTTTCTATTGTTATTCCATCTTGGCTCTATTGTGTCCTCAGACAAGATGAGCTGTGAAATTATGAAATGTGAATCCTGAGTGCTATTCTAGGTATGTGAAGTTGGCAGCAAATTCAAAACATTCCTCTGTTTTGATATTGAATTTGTGCAGAGACAACAAATAATGCCAAGACTGTGCAAATGATGTTTAAGAACTGATAAACTTTTTTCTAAAATGAGGTAAGACACTGGCAGTAAATAACTTGATCTGGATGGAAGTATGAAATATTCTTGTCACTGTAAATTGATAAGATGTAAATAAATTATAATAAAATTATTTTATGTTTATAATTTTTATTATTATTTACAAGTATTTATTCAAAATAAATAAAGGTTTATTTGTCCAATTTTTGTGTTAGTAATGATAGAATGACCCTATTGGACTAGCAATACATATATTCATATCAGTTATGTATTTTTATTTTTCATTATTTAGTTCATTCACTGAGCTCTCAAAACTCTCTTCACACTTTCCTGAAAGAATATTTTTTACATAACTTAATAACAAACAGCTAACATTAGGCATGCCTTTGTTCTTATGACTGAACACTCCAATTCATACCGGAGTTTGCACCCTTAAAATTATTAAGGTATGTTCAGAGGAAGGGGATCTGAGTGAAACAAGAACAGGGTGGGTATAGAGAAGAATGACATATAAAGTAGGCTTGGTAGTGTGTGAGCAGTACTTCTCTAAGCTCTGCACTGAATCATCATAGTCTATCCTTTCTTCTTATTAAATCCTTTATTAACTCTCTTCCCATGGAGAGAGAGAAGTGGTTGAATTTGGGGTTTGCAACTGGAATTAGACCACTGGTGAGAGTGGTCCTAATGTTTGTGGTGGCAGCAGCTGAAGGGAATGAGGGTCTCAACATCAGCAGCTGAAGGAAGACCACGGATTGTAGGACCATGTGTCTGCAGTAAGTGAATTTAGTGCCAGGAACTGGCATCAGACCTTGGGTGATGGTAGCTCCTGCGTGAGGTGCCAACTGGAGCAGGTGAGAGTCCCAGCATCAGTAAGTGGTGAGGAGACTGTGAGTGATAAAGCCTGTGTGTCTGAGCATGAACCACTGGCAAGACCAGAATGTTTATATTTTCCCCTAACCTGGTGTGTGTGCATGTATGTACATGTGTAATTCATTAGCAGACTTCAACCTGGACTACCTGGTGAGTAGAAGCCCCAGGATCTAGGCATTAATATCAGATAATCTGAGGTCCCACACTACTATTCAACAGATCCACAAATGTGTCTGTCATTTTGTACTAGAGAGTGAGGCGCTGTGTGTTTTCACTAGCGAGCTTCAATCCTGATCAGTCAGAGAGGAGGACTAGGGTTTGGCTGTTTGTATGTATGTTTTATGTGAATTCTGGTATTGTTATATGTGGGTGTTGTTAAAGGCAGCACCCTTTCTATGCCCCTGTCTGTGGGCAGTCTATGTAGCTGGCTGCATTAGTGTCCTCTGCATGTGTGCATCTCTGGCATACATGTTCTTCTTTACTTACTGTTTTAGTAACTGTTGAGGTAACAGGAAAGCAACAGCTGCATCCATTGGCCTAGGAGAGAGGGACTCCCAGGTCTCTGGGTACACTGAGCTGGGAAGGAAACTCCTCAAGCCCCAGAGTCCACCAAAGAAAGTGCCTTTTATACATCCCCTAATAAAGAGGATGTCTCAGAAATTCTGATGGGTGTTGTGGTGCTGTTCTGAATATGCACAGAAAATTAATGTGACTCATTTACAACCTGAAGGAAACAGCAATATCTTAACTACCTCTGTCACGGTAATGCTTACTGTGCTTACCCTGGACAGTGTTTGGTGTGTGAAGAGCAGTAGTTTTCCGTTTGAATATGTTTTGTTGAACCTGGGGGGTTTCTGCTCTGAAGGTGGGAGGTGAAACAAGTGACTAAGAACTAACCCTCTGCAGAGCACTTGAGATTATTGCTTTTTTCCACATATTTCTCTAAGGGAGACCTACATTCCCTGCCTTCCCCAATGGCCCAATTAGCCTCTTTACAGGCCATAATGGGTTCCCCCCTCACTTGTGGGACAGGAGATACTGTAAGAATGAGGAGAGTTTGCTTGAAGCTGCTTTGCTAGAGCTTCCATCATCCAGGTGTTTTAGTCACTTAATCAGTGAATTACAGCCAGAGTAATTTGAAAAAGGTCATAATTGTAAAAGGACTTCACTATATATATACGGAGACAATAATTTATTTTTTGTAGAATTAGTGTTTTAACAGCCTAATAGTTCAATTTTTCTAATCCTAATAGCCCAAATTATTACCCAAAGCCTTATTAATAATACCCCTAAATATATTATACAAAAAAAGCGCCTTCCTACTATCTATTTTTTACTTTGGTATTATGCTCAGCTTTCCAATGCTCCTCATGGTCCCAAGAGGAATACATCAATCTCCCTTTAAGAAGAGCGGCAAGGCTTGTGGCAAGTCAACAGCATCCTGAGGTCTTTGTCAGGACAAGTGTGACATTTGTGCTGGAAGTTTCTCCCCTATCAGTCAAAGGTCCATCTCAGCCTACTTTTATATGTTTTCATATCATTATCTGCTTCCTTCTCCCAGGCTGCCAGCTGCATCCTGCAATTCTCCTCAGCTGCCCCCCACAAAGGGCTGTGGTTTGTCAGACAGTGTCTGAGGTGGGGATTGTGTTTGATTAGGGTACCTTAAGACTACGTTTTCCAGGGTCTTGTGTTTCCAGAGAGTAATTCAGGGAACTGAGTCCCTGAAGAGACTACTTCAACAATGAAGGAATATTCTCATTTGAGAGTCAAGGTAAATGCCATTAAGTTAGATAATGAAAATATGTGACAGGACTTTTCATGTCTTTTGAAGCTAAAGCAGTTTAGATGATTGTCACTTGACTGTTGATAACTCTAGTACAAATAGCTATGATTTACTCTTACAGGCACGATACAGATCAATCTATCTTAGCTAGTGATAAAGATATGCATGACAAAGACTTGTCAGAGCTACACCAAATGACATGAATTAATTTGTCTGACCTAGCAGATTTAAGTTTTCTTAAATGTACTCTCCTGGCAAGATTTCATTACATGCTTCAGTAGTCTATTTTTCAAAACTTCCTATGAGTTTTCATAATCTTCCTGCATCACACAATTTTTTTCCTTCATTTATAAATCAATGATGTTTTTCTATCAATAATTTTCATACTTGCTGAGTATATCAACCCAATGTTAAGTGTATTCAATCAATACACTGATTGAATATATCTCTGATAGCACTTTACAATAGAAAAGTATAATTACTCTGGGACAGCACCAGACATGTATGCTTCTTGTAGTTTACTGTTAATTACTAAGTAGAGTAACTTCAAATGCTGAGCAGCCCAGTGATCCTCTTAAAGGAGTTAGCTAACTTGCACTCAGGTTTCCCTCTTATTAACTTTATGTCAAGGCAAATTCCAGTGACCTTTCCCAAGTTTAAATGTAAATCAAGGCATTGGAGAGTAAATTGTACATTTCACTGACACCAATCCAATACGTCAACTAGTAAGTCTTTAACAAAACGAATTGCAACAAATTATTTAAAAAGATTACTGGCCATGAGATGAATAACAATACTTAGTTCTATAGTAAAAAGTGGAAGTTGCCCTATTATAAGAGAAGTAAAACTGACAGCTCTAAAATAACTTGGAAATACATGGCAATGGGCAAATGTTTGTGGGTGCTGTACAGATTTTAAGTGTATTGCCTATAAGATTGTTTGGGAATGTATGTTTGAGCTGCAATGAAGTGAACAGTTTGGCTGATGAAATGCTGGGCAGGATAATAAAAGATGACTCAGTTCAGGAAATGTTTTTTTCCTTGTCTTTTCAGTTTTACAAAAGCACATTGTCGATATTGGCAGTGGTGTATCTTAAAAATTTGGGTGAAAAAAAGTTTATTTATGACTTTCAGTTTGTATTTAATTATCTGGGCTTGTAAAAAGATTTTTACCTGATATCATGATTGGAAACTATTTTCCAGATTTTTAAAAATAAAATGCTCCCTACAAAATAAAATAAAAATAATAATTAAAAAAACCCAGAAGAACTTGATTAGTGGCTGCTTTATTTTAAAGCAAAAAATGGTAAATTTATTTTTTATTACTGTCTCAAAATTCATTAAAAGCCAAGATCCAACCATATTTAGGCTATATTAGTGTCCATAGAACATATAAGCCTGGAAAAGATACTTTTTGTGAAGGCAGATATATGACCACCCATGATATTTATAATAACTGATGTGACAGTGTAGATC
This sequence comes from Phalacrocorax aristotelis, assembly GCF_949628215.1. Taxonomy (NCBI): domain Eukaryota; kingdom Metazoa; phylum Chordata; class Aves; order Suliformes; family Phalacrocoracidae; genus Phalacrocorax; species Phalacrocorax aristotelis. The sequence continues at coordinate 30,638,804 of NC_134278.1, read as the reverse complement.
ACGATAACGTAAAATCCTGATATCTTCTTTTTTTCCCCTCCCCCTCTCAAATGAATAATTTTCTGACATATTTTTCTACAGGGAAGGGCTTTTTTCCCTAAAAGATTATAATATCATACTCCACAACAAATTTTTAACTTAATAACTTTTTCATTACTTCTATTAAATTAAATCTATTTTTAAATAAGTGATTGTGAGTTTTTTAGTAGTTGGAGAAGCAATGTAATTCTCACTAAATCTTAATTAAATCACTAAAGCAATTGCACTATAAACTTTAAATGAATGAGTTTGTTTTGAGGTTACAGAACTTCTACTACATTAAGTAATACAAATCTTTTTCCTAATCCATGAGATCCCTTTGTTTCCTTACTGCATTACCATCCTGTGTAGAAATGAGAAGATAGAATATAACAAGGTATTATCAGGCTGAAACTCAGGCTAAATCTTTCCCATCTCCTTATAGACAGACAGTCTCTTTACTCTTTGGATACTTGTCCTTCACTAGAGCTGTTCACTAGTAATTCTTAAATTATTTTCTATTACTGTAATTTCTATATTTTAATTTTTTTAACTGTTATTCAAGGAAAACAAAATAATACCTGCAGATGGGCTTGCAAAAGGTAGTGAGAAAAAATGTTTTATGTTTATAGATATTATCAGCTAAGAAATACTGATAGCACTGAACATGGAATTAGAAATAATGTGTGAAAGATATTAACGAGACATGGTGGTGTTGGGTTGATGGTTGGACTTGATGATCCTAGAGGTCTTTTCCAACCTTAATTATTCTATCATTCTAAGTGTCCAAGTTCCTGTTGCATTCAGTGAATATCTAGTCAACACAAAATGGAGCTAAGAAAATTAACCAAATGCCTGATGTTTAAAGTTAGCTGAATCACCCTCCAACCTCTGCTGGCTGGTATTAGCCACTGTTCTTTACGTGGGAACATAAAGACCACATGCATGCATAGATCTGCTTAACCATGTAACCACACAACCAAGTAAATTTAGGTGGCTTAACCTGAGAGATGAACTTACCTGTGCATTCCTCTACAGAATAAAAATTTTGTTTCCTCAGAACAATTGATCTTAACCTGCAGCTTATAGTTAATTATAAGAAATTTCTAGATATTTATCTCATACACATTTCCTTGTGTTGTAGATATCTAAATTTAGATGATACACCTAAGTGTATTAATGAAAACAAGAACATTGTTGTGATGCTTGCTCTTTTCTTAAATTTTATATTTAAAATACATAGAATTTTAAAAGGAAATAAGCTTTCATTTCTACTTTTTCCACATTGCAATGTGGACATGATTAACATTCTTTATTCAAAAACCCTCTCTGTACATTGTATTTTCATGGTTTTTGTTCAGGTGTCTCCATACAAGCATTGCAATATTCTGACCTTACTGCAACTGTGGCTGAAATAGTTTATAGTTGAATTTATAATTTTATAGAATTATGAATATTTAATAGTTCACTTTTTAAAGATTAAGATATTGGAAAACAAATTATAATCTTCAAAAATATTTTCATTCTCAGAATCTATTATAATGATGAACTCATTGCTTCACTTTATAAGAAAGTGTATGCTCTGTGTAAAGTCATACAAAATTCTCTGTACTAACCTAAAATATATTTTTAGCTAAAGGCATTTTTAGGATTATAGTTTTAAATTTTCATTTTGAGTTTTCCAGTTGTAAATCACATTATACAGAAAAATCCCCCACAACTTTTATATGCAGAATTACAAAAGATATTTTTTACTGAATTTCTGTAATACCCTCTGCCTCAAGGGAGATAAATGTCAAATGGCACTAATGACAGATGACATACAATTTGCTGTCAAATACAAGTTTTCTTATGTAGCCTGTCCTCATTAGAGACATCAGAACTATGGACGCATTAGTTCAGAGTACAGATGTGGAACAGAAGGGTTGGGTTTATCTGTGGATTATCTTTCTCCCTCTCCACCAGGTCTAAGACAATTGGTGATCATGAATAGCTTATAGCTGGTACTGGTGGCAGCAGGAGTCACTGGGAAATGGATCATTACAGGCCTGCAAAAGTAGGGAAAGAATAGATTTTTCTCATGCCATGTGTCTAAAAGTATGTTTCCAGTAAGTGAAGGCTAGTAGGAAATTAACTACAGAGCAACAGATCAGGAAGGAGATGAAAATCCATATTCAGTGCTGACTTACAAGATACGGAGGGTAAAATGGAAGACTGGTAAGTGGTAGATATACTGCTAAGGAAGGGGTCAGTAATGTAGATTAGAAAGAAAACACAGAAGAGTTTGAGTTGTTACTGAGTAGTAACAACTGAGTAGTGAAGGAAAGTAGAGCTAGGGGAGGGTGGGGAAGAAAAAAGAACAAACTTTGGCTTGTTATGGGGAATAATTGGTTTAGGGTTGGCTGTAGGTTAAAGGTTTGGAAACACTTCAAACAAACTAGTTGAATATCAAAGCCTTAAATTGTTGGTGTAGTATCAAAAGTATCAGTTTCAATAGTTCTGTGAAAAAAAATTAGACCACTAAGCACACAACAAACATGGATGTTATTACAGTCACCATGGCTTCTGTAAAAGGAAATGCTGCCTCAATTTTCTGCTGAAGTTCTGCTAGCTCATTATTAAACATATGGAAAAATGGAATCCAGTGGACATAATACATCCTTTTATGGTATTCCATCCAAACATTTAAAACAGGCATCACTTGAAGACTATCACTGTGTCTGATTTCATTCAGCATCTTCAACAGTGACCTGGAGAAGGGAATGAACAGTGATATCTCCAAGTCTGCAGATAAGATCATGTTCTTTCAGGTAGCCACCTGACATGCCAAAAATTAAGAACCCCAGGAGGACTGCATAAAACTGAGCAGAAAAAAGGACTGATGATCTTCAGTGTAGATAAGTAAAAGATAATCATTCTAGGCCAAAATGATTTAAAACAGCTCCAAATGAAGCTGAGTTTTTCAGACACAGCTCAGGAAAGAAGTTGAAGAATCACAGAAATTTTGAGTTTGCAACAGACCTCTTGAGATAATCAAATTCAAACCCCTTGCTCAAGCAGGGTCAGCTATAGGAGGTTGCCCAGCAGCATGCCCAATCAGGATTTGAATATGTCCATAGATGGGGACCTCACAACATCTCTGGGCAACCTGTCCCAGTGTTTGACCACCCTCATAGTAAAAAGTGGTGTGTTCAAATGGAATTTCCTGTGTCTCAGTTTGTTCCCATTGCCTCTTGTTCTGTCAGTGGCACCTACTGAGGGCCTGGCTCCCTCTCCTTCATCCTCTCCCATCAGTTATTTATACACACTGATAAGATCCCTCCTGAACCTTCTCTTTTTCAGGTGGAACAGTCTCAGCTCTCTCAGCCGTCTCTCATATGAAAGATGATTCTGTCCCTTAATCAACTTAGTGACCCTTGAGTTATTGTTTAAAATTTTCTGGAATCATTGTCTCAGCATTCTTTGGCAGCCAGAAAACCCAAGAAATTATTGGACTTCATCAATAATGGCATTGAGAACAGGATGGAGGGCACTTTCTGTCACAAGTAAAACCTTGATGCAGTCATATCTTGATTGCTGCTTTTTGGTTTTTTTATATCTCAGGAAGAATATAGAGAAGTTTGATGAAAATTCTTGCTGCTTAAGTTTATACAGGGAGGTAATACCAATGGGCTTAATAAAGGTTTAGTGAAATTTACCAACAATGAAGATATCCTGTAACATCCTTAAGACAGCCGAGGTGCTGAGGGAGCATTCTTTGGAGAATCTTTTGTCTAGCTTTTTTCTTGAAAAATAATTGCCTGATTCCAGACAAGTGATTCTTGATATTTCTTTTAACATTTCTGTCTTCATCCTCTCACTTTCTAATATAATTTGAGATAGTGAAAAGTAAAAAGAAAAGTCCATTAACAACTGGGATGTCATCCAAAATGAAGGTCTGGAGAAGCAAGTAAAGACATGCAGTGAGGAAGTAATTATCTCCTGTTTGTTTTATCTGAAGTGTTCTTCACCTATATATATTTTTCTGCAACCGTTTTATCCAGAGAAGGAAGAGGTCTACGCTGTAATTTTATGTCATCCTAGTCTTTAGCTGGCATGCCTTTGCTTGATTACCTTCTACCTTTTTTAAGTAGACTTCAAAGATTATTATTTTTCCTTATCATGATGAATAATATCAAGGATGATTGTATTTCCTCTCTTCCTCCTACAAATGAAAACATACAGAAAGCAAGAGAAAAGGTAATTTACACATCTGTCCTTTGAACAACAAGGATGACAAAAACCGAAGTAATTTTGCTCTAGGGTATACTTACTGACTGAATGAGAAAGAAAGCCACAGTTATTTTTTTCCAGGCTCAATCTAAAAGGAAGAAAGAAAAAGAAAAGGTCCTGGGAAAATCTTGGATCTCTCTGAAATAAAACAAAATTCTATTTTATCGCTCCTCTTGGTTGTGATTTTTTGTTTACTTTCTGTTTCTTCCCTTTTTTTTTTTTATTTAAGGATTTTTTATTATTATTCAAGGATTAGGAATAAACAGAATCAACAATTAAAACTCAATCTGTGATAATTTTTTAAATGGTGAATTTTTCATAGTTTTAAATGAAGGTATTGTTCCATTTCTCCATGGCCAAAGCTGAGCCCTAGCTTTATTTTGTTCTTTAGTACAGACACAGACTGACTCTCATTAACTATGTGTTATGTGTGTTATTGACTAAAGCTCATGTACACTTCAAGAAAAGAAAAGAGCTTCATACAAGTGCTATAAGTGCATGTGGACATGCAAGTGTATGATTAGACTCAATTACATGCTTTCCTAAGTGTTTTGCTGGATCAGGGCCATAGGCTTTCACACTTCCTTTACATCCCAGTCTTAAAATTTTGTGTCTGATGTTACAGTTGGTAGAGTCAGAATTCTATTAAAAGGAAAAAAAAAAAAGACAGAGCAATAATAACTTTGGGATATAAAAAGACGAGTAATTGCCTGCTTTACTGTGTGGCCTACAGTGATTTTTTGCCATGAATTTTAGTCAATAGTTTATATTACCAACTTACTCTAAGATGATACATTGCAACTGGATTTAAATGAAGTTTAAAACTGAGATCCCTTATGAAATCAGCCTTACCAAAAAACACAAGGTTTTCTAGGCATGATCCAAATGCTGCATTTTACAAATATGCTAAATATTACTATAGAAGTTCTCCTTTATATGTATACAAACAATACTGATATTTTAAAAAGGCTTTGAAAGGTTTAAGTACATCTAAATGTTCATAAGGTACAAGAAAGAAAAATAAATGCTATCTCTAGGTGCAGGTAGCTTTTCTAATTGCCTGCGTACAGAAAAATAATAGTTCTAGATAAAGTTAAATATTGCAATTTTATGTATAGATAATAAAAGGAACTATAAAAATATTTTTTCACTGAGAATCAGTTAAAATATATTTTATAACAAGCTTAATTTTACAAGAAATATAATTTAGGTTGATTTATGTTAAGCTGATGTTCCTTTTCTTTTAGACATTTGTGTATAAAGATAATTGGTCTCTTTCATAATCAGTCTTTATCTGCTTTCCATGTCCTATAGATTAATACAAGGTAAAGTCTGTGGCTTCATAGAGGTAGTCCTGCATTATAAATGCATTAAAAAAAACTCAGCAAATAAGCAAAAAAACCCCAAACATCATGACTGAATGAGTACAGAACATTGATTATCACAGAATCTGTTTTTGGTTAGCCTTTTATTTCATAGGGCAAAATCTTAAGTCTTGAGAAAATTTTTATTAGACAGAAGTTCCAGTTTATCTCACCTTAACCTTAGTCATTTAACCAAATATTTAGCTTGTTCAAACAACCTGTAGAAAGATCTGTCTTACTGTTGCCTCTGGATGAAGTAAAGACAACTCCAGTAGCAAAAGTGAAAATTCTGGAGAAAAATAAACACTTCCACAGGGTTTTGAGTTTTAAACCACATAAAATATATTGTTACATTTTGTTCCACAGTAATTTAGAGATTTTTATAGCCTCAGTGTTTCAGGTTTTCTGTACTAATATTGAAAGCTAGTATGCATACAAAGGCATAGGAAGGTTGGGGTTTTTTTCCTTCCACTTTCTTAGTCCCATTGTTTTCTTCAGATACCTAACATAGCTGCTCATAACTCTTTTCTCCTTATAAATCTGTCTGCTCATTTTTATCTGAATACAACTGTAGTTCACCTTCTGTTTAAAACAATTATTGTAACAAACAGTTGTTAAGGAGGCATGTTAAGAATACAAATTTCTGTTCAAAGAAGCTTGGACATCAGAGGAGACGTGGGCTGTGTAGGATGGAAGTAGAGTTTCTGCCTGCATTTTCCTCAAGTACTTCACATAATTGCTCTGATTAGAGAGAAAAATGAACCCAATATTGTACAGTCCAGGATCTACAGTGATTTTTATTTAAGCAATACAAACATAATATTGTGACAATGGGTATAAAAGCTCTAAGGTACAGTCAGAGTGTGTCTGCAGTCTACAAAATCTATTAAAGAACACAGATGCAAGTTGTATCCAAGAGCTATGATACTTCAGTCATACACAGCCAGGACAATTTGCATTGGAGGATGAACCATGTGGGATATACATTTGAGAAATGTAGGAATTAAAAAGCCGGACATATTGACTCTCATCTGTATTTGATGGAATAGCAGGCTGAAAATGTTATTGACTTAGGAAGTAGCATAAGGCAGTACTGATACCAAAAACATTTGACAAGGTTTTTATATTTTCCTGAAAATTAATTTAGAATTTATACAGATTAAAAGAAATCCAAAAGAACAGGTGGGCCCCTTAATGACATATTCACTGTCCTACAGGTCCCAGCACTTAAATTGCACTAATGCATATATCTTGATGAAATGATACAGGTTGTGACCCTTGCAACACAAAAGCCATTACAGCTCAACAGCCTTTTGATACTTAAGGAAGGCATAATCATGACTAGACAAGCCAAGTCCACTTGTTATCAGCAGGAGATATTATGAGGGCACACTACCTTATGGTCAATAAGAACAATTGCAGCCTAAGCTCTAAAAAATTCCCAGATAGAAAAATAGTGACCATAGTTTTAAAGCAGTCAAAGCATGTGCCTTGAGAATGGACATGGTTTAATATGGTCACTGAATGAGTGGCCTACTGTGAATGCCACATAACGTAGATATTATGTCAGCATGTATGCACATGTCGTGTAGGAGACCAAGTGTCTTGTTTTACAGACCATACATCTGTGAAGTAAAATTCAGTACATACATCTTGAATGTTATCAGCCAAAGGAAAAGTGGGAGAGGAAGGAAAACAGGAAAGTAGGGAGACAAAGGAGGGGGGAAGAGGGAGGGAGGGAGGGAAGAAAACATGAACATGAGCCAACAGTGTGCTCTGGCAGCCAAAAGGGCCAACTGTGTCTTGGGGTGCATCAAGCACCATATTGCTAGCTGGTCCCAGGAGGTTATTGTCCTGCTCTACTCTGTGCTGGTGCATCCTCACCTAGAGTACTGTGTGCACTTTTGGACACCACAGTACATTAAGGATATAAAGCTACTAGATAGTGTCCAGAAGAGGGCCACGATGTTGGTGGAGGGTTTAGAGGAGAGACCGTATGAAGAGCAGTTAAAGTAACTTGGTTTGTTCAGCCTGGAGAAGAGGAGACTGAGAGCAGACCTCATTGCAGCCTCCTCCTTCCTCACAAGGGAAGGAGGAGGAGGGGCAAGTGCTGATCTCTTCTCCCTGGTCACCAATGACAGGACCCGAGGGAATGGTACGAAGATGTGCCAGGGGAGGTTTAGGTTGGATATTAGGAAAAGGTTCTTCACCCAGGCAGTGGTGGAGCACTGGAACAGGCTCCCCAGAGAGGTAGTCACGGCGCCAAGCCTGGCAATATTCAGGAAGCACTTGGACAACACCCTCAGAGATATGGTGTGAATTTGGGGTTTTCCTGTGCAGGGACAGGAGTTGGACTTGATGATCCTTGTGGGTCCCTTCCAACTCAGGACATTCTATGGGTCTATGAAAAGATTAGGCAATTTCTCAGAGCCCTTACTATGTCATCAAAGCTGACTGCAAGCTAATGGTACACATCTACTCATCAGAACATTTTGTTTTTCACTTTGTCATGATGTAAGATCTTGAAACTTGCATAAAGAGGTTTCTTCTGCAACCCTCACTACTTCTGGGGAGAAGTTGTGTTCCTGAAAAACGCACAGTCACATTCAGGTAAGTGGTTGAAGAATCTCAGCACACGTAACAACTGGTGATGATTCCAGTATCTTAGTTTCATTAATTATAATATCTGATTAGTTAGTTTCCCATCTTTATTTTCACTTGTGCAAAAATGTCTTTTTTTTTCAAAAGGGATAAACCAGATTTAATATACCTAATAAGGTGAGGTACATTTCCTGTTTTGTGCTTTAAATAATCTAAAAACCTCATGCCATTTTTCTTTTGTTGTCTTTGGCACCCTGATAGTGCTGGTATCCTTTTCTTTTTCAACTTAGAAAATAAATCAGCTATACTGAACAAGTTATCTCATTTGACATTGATGATGTTCTTTGGACCATACTACATATTTAAATTCTATTTTTCAACAACTGATTGTAAATCATTTTATTTATGTGATTTAAAAGAGGTACATGTTGATAAAGGCCTTACTATATAAAGGCCTACTTATTACCATGAGTTCTCAAAAGCAAGAAGTGGAATATTAGGGTTAATATCTCAATACTCTTGATGGCTATACAATTAACATGTATCAAAATGGTCATCTGGAAAACAAATCTTCTTGAAGAAACCTTGCATTATGTCTGTGTACTAAATTTGGAAAATAACAGCATCTGTAAAGTGTTAAAACATATAGCAGTATGTAAAATGTACAAACAAAACTGATTGACATTTCAGATGTAGGAATAAATCATTAACTTGTGCTATTATTGTTCCTAACCTGATCAGTATCAGTTTCCATGTATGACGGAAAACATGAAATCAACATTTGTAAAACTTTTAAAACCAGAAGAGTGTGAATAATGGTGCTGCAGGTGATGTAACTACAATTTTTAATATAGACAAATAAAATCACATATAACTAAAAGAAAAGAAAAAAATCTTTACAAAGAGCTTTCATATTTGCAAAAGAAGGGGCTGTTACTTGATACCATCATCATTTAAAAAGATGTAAAATTATTATAGAGAAACAGAAGAGGGCAAGATACTGAAAAGTAATCCAGAACCCGTCCCCTGCCTTCAGGGGGATTAGCTGTATTTATCATCGTAGGGGATGTCTGTTGCAAGCTGTTGGCAGTGAGGGCTGCAGGGTGGCCTGTGCAAGGAGTCGTTCCAGCCAGCTCCAAGCCACCAACCCCAGGGCATGGCTGAGCCCCTCAGCCAAGTTGGTGGCCCCTTGGGGAAATGTATTTACGAAATGGCAAAACATTGCACAGGCATAGAGGAGTGAAGGAAAAAAAATGTGTGAGAAAAAGCCTTATGAATGCCAAGGTGAGAGAAGGAGGGCAAGATGTGTTCCAAGCACTGCAAGAGACTCCCCTGCATCTGGTGCAGAGACCATGGTGGAGTAGGTATCTCCCTGCGGGATGTATAAGAGTCTGGAGTGGAGTGAAGGTGGGCCTGAGAAAGGAGGGAATAAAGGTGTAGTTTTAATGTTTGTCTTTGTTTCTCACCACCTAAATCTATTTTAATTTCCAATAAATTAAATTAATTTTCCCCAAGTTGAGTCTGGTTTGCCCACAGCAGTAGTTGGTAAGAGACCTGCCTGTCCTTATTTCAACCCACAAGCTTTCTCATTCCTGTTGTTCTTCCTATTTTCTGGCCCTGTCCAGTTGAGGAGGCGCAGTGAGCAAGCAACAGGGTGGACATTTGCCCTTAATCAAAGTTTAACCACCACAAGCATTCCTACCATTTTTTTTCTCATGTTCTTAAAGATTTCCAAAGATAGAGACTTCATAATCTCTCAAGCTGTTCTGTCCTACCCGAATCACTAGAAGTTTTCTTAACAACTGATTTAAAACTTTTTTTTTTCAAAGTTATGTTTAGTGCTATGACTTGAGCATAGCAAACAAAACAATCTTCCCTATTTGCAACAGTCTTTGATGTACCTTAAAATGGTTATAGCTCTATTCAGCCTTATCTTCCCTAGTCTAGCCTACCCCAGATATATTAATCTCTGGTATTTTCTAGGTGCTTTGTTCCAGACTTTTTCTGGGGCCTGACAGTAAACTAAGTCATTTTTAATTCTTTGTTTTCTCTCTTGTTTTCTTTCCTCTCTGAAGTTAGGCTTTATACTTAAATCTCTTATTTCAGTGAAATGGGCTCATATGCTAGGCAGGGACCTGAAGACAGTTACCTGTTTGTTGCTAAAGTGTGTATTTGCTACAGTGTAATAGAACCTAATTACTTAAACATTATTTCAAATTAAAAACCAAAATCAATCAAGCAAAGAACACCTCATATGTTTCCTTGTTCTGTCAGGAATGAAGACTAAACATAAACAGAAAGGCTACCTCTGAATATAATATATTTTCCTTTTAATAATCCAAGGAGTTGTAAAGTCTCTATCTGATGCACCATGAAGAAAACAATACTCAGAAGGACACTGGCTATAGGTGTATTAATATTTTTGGTATATTGAAAAAAGACAACGGCAGAGGAGAAGATCCCCAGGTGCTAATACTTCTTTTGAAGAAGGTAGAATTAGCTGCATAATTTTGAGTCTGCTGAACTCAAATGTTGTATCTAGTTTAAATAGACAGTCACTAAATATGGGTAACCAGACCAATGAAACACAGTTAGAAATGCTTTAGACTACATACTAAATAAAATTTCCTTTAATGATAATAAACAATAATTAGTTATGTAGCAATACACTGAAGGGTTACCAGAGTGATCAACTCTGCATACCCAATTCTGAAGCATGGCATCTGCAGAATCAGTTCTTTTTCACGTAGTCTTATGTACACTGTAAAGGCACCTCCCACCATGCTATGAGTTATGAGCATTATTCATTAGCTTGTTATACAATTTTATATCAATAATTGGCCATTTGTGTGCATTGCACTGCAGTCTTTGATATGTTTCTTTACTTTCAAAGCTTCTGCTTTGAACTCTCAGGGACCCGTTACAGTCTTGTGATTATTCACTTTTACATACCTGTCTAGTCTGCAATAGCTCACAGTGCACAACAGTGGTGATTAAAAGCATATCACTGTATATGTATCACTTTCTAAACTAATTATTATTAACATCTAACTACTTCAATTTTTGTTACAGTTTTGAATGTGGTTCTTTACAGATGATAGCACAATCATAACATGCAGTCAGTGGAGACATACATCTGGATCTTACTTGGTCTCCCTAGAATTGTTTGTCTCTCCACTGACAACAAAGGTATTTACAGAAAGCAAGATACTAACTCGCATGTCTCAGTTAAATGCTTGAAATCTGATGGAGAAATTCAGTGGCTTTTATTTCATTAGCAAAGAAAAAGGGAATGAGTCAAACAGTATAAACAAATGGGGAAATAGGGAACGAGAAAATGTTTGGACATTAATTCTAGTCAATTGTTAATTTTAGTTCATTGTTTCAACATCTGCTAGATGTCTCATGAAAGGGAATATCATCAATAGCATTCATTTATGAAATGGCCAGTTCTGTAAAATATTTTTTTTAAGGGAAAGGTACATGCTGCTTCTCTTACAGCTGCAAAACACACCAATGTAATAATCTTTATTTAATAAAATATATATGAAGTATGACAAGCAGTAGAAAGCAGCAAGAGCATTTTCACTTCCTTCCATAGGACCAGAAGAGAGCATGAGTTTTCTTTTCTTAATAGCCCTGTACAGCTACATTATCCAGAACAATGCTCAGTTTCATATTATAAGTATAATCAGTGAAGAACTAGAAGGATTTAGAGCCAAGACTTAATAATAATTTTTTGTATAATTTAAGAAGAGAGGGTGACACCACAAAAAAGAACACAGTGGAGGAATAGCAGAAAAATAAATAAATAAAATAAACGCAGAGAAAGGAGATTTGTTTATAGAACTGAGCTGAATGATTGTGAGACTTCATGGAGGATAAGCTCAGAAGGTGGTATCAGCTAAGAGACTGAATAGAAATGAGGAATCAGAGAAAGAGGTTTTAAATTTAGTAATCAGTATTCAAAGGAAAAATAACTGAAAACAAAAGAAGATACAAAATAATGAAAAATAAGAGGAATGGAAATGGTTGAAATAAAAAAAGAGCCATGCTTTGGAAAAGCCAAAAGTGAGTGTCAGGAATAGCAGTTATGCATGGAAGTCTAGGGTAGCCAACGAGGCTGATGAATGAGAGGTAGCTCAGATGTGACATTCTTTGTTAACCATGAACCACAGCAAAAACCAAGAACAAAAGTGCTCTACCCCAGCACAAAGCTGGGCCTGAAATGGGAGACATGCCAAAGGCTCCATTAAGTCCACAAAATATATCACTATTCATTTTTATGGAAGTGGTTGGATACCGGGATGATGGATGAATAGACAGATAAGTAGATAATACAACAAACAGAGATTGCTCATGGTTTGTCTGTCATTATTCATATTTAGCAATCCATTGGAATGGTGAAGACAAAGCATACATCGCAATATATTGGGTTAATATTGATGAAAACATAGAGATGTAATATCTTTTTTTAGTTCTACCGGTGCTGCCGTTTCACTTGGAGAGTTATAAATTGCATTTACTGAGAGAAAAAAAAACACAAGATGGCATGAAAACAAGTACAGACAGTATATTGAAGTCTCACAAACTCTGACGAAGTAAATATTAAAAATAACAGTAATACTAGAAAGAGGACAAATATTGTAGGAAATAATAAAAGTGACACAGTCAGTAAAGGTACTGCCACTCTGAAAAGCAGACTGTGTAAAGTTCTTAACATTAAGCAAGTAATAAATTTTTAAAATAAAAATAGTTTGAAATCGAATCCATGGTTTATGAGCAAAAATAAAAGGCAGATGTTACTATTTCACAGCAGTGTGATAATAATGGCTTATGAAATCCATACAGAGGAGGAAAAAAGAGAATAAAACAGAATGCCATGAAATTGAAAAAATAGAAGACATTGTTTCTTCTTTTTCCCCCTTTTTTCTTTTTTGTTTTAGTTCAGTACCTTACATTATTTCTAGCTGTAATTCAGTTTTTTGACCTCCTGTTTACAAACAGAGAAGGACTGGTGGGAGATGTGGTGGTCAGAGGCTGCTCTACAGTGGGATCTGGACAGGCCGGATCAATGGGCCAAGGCCAATTGTATGAGGTTTAACAAGGCTAAGTGCTGGGTCCTGCACTGGCACCCCATGCAACGCTACAGGCTTGTGGAAGGGTGGCTGGAAAGCTGCCTGGCAAAGAAGGACCTGGGGGTGTTGGTTGACAGCTGGCTGAACATGAGGCAGCTGTGTGCCCAGGTGACCAAGGCAGCCAACAGCATCCTGGCTTGTATCAGGAATAGTGTGGCCTGCAGGAGCAGGGAGGTGATCATGCCTGTGTACTCGGCACTGGTGAGGCCGCACCTTGAATATTGTGTTCAGTTTTGGGCCCTTCACTACAAGGATGATATTGAGTTCCTGGAGCATATCCAGACAGGGGCAACGAAGCTAGTGAAGGGTCTGGAGAGCAAGTTTTAAGAGGAGCGGCTGAGGGAACTGGGGTTGTTTAGTCTGGAGAAGGGGAGGCTGAAGGGAGACCTTATCGCTCTCTACAACTACCTGAAAGGAGGTTGTAGCGAGGTGGGTGTTGGTCTCTTCTCCCAGGTCACTAGTGATAGGACGAGAGGAAATGGCTTCACAGTGCATCAGGGGAGGTTTTGATTGGATATTAGGAAGAATTTATTTACTGGAAGGGATGTCATGCATTGGAACAGGCTGCCCAGAGAGGTGGTGGAGTCACCATCCCTGGAGGTGTTCAAAAAACCTGTAGACGTGGCACTTCAGGGCATGGTTTAGGAGACATGGTGGTGTTGGGTTGATGGTTGGATTTGATGATTCTTGAGGTCTTTTCCAACCTTAATGGATCTATGATTCTAAGAAACCATAGAACCTGATTGCTTACCTGTTCATAAAAATGAATGTTACTGGATGAACTATTTTTTATCTACAGTGATTTTACTGCAGCTTCTTATAGGAAAATATATTATCTCCACTTTGCTTAATGTTGCAAACACCTGGTAAAAAAGCTATGGCAATAAAATAACATATTCATCTAATAACATTCAAAAGCATTGTGGTTTGCAAATATGTGTCAGACAACCACATAGAAATGTGATTACATTTGGAAATGTAAACCTACAAGGACTGGTTCTTAGGGAACTGAGGTGTGCAAATATGCATGCAATGATCAGCAATGACTTAACAACAACCTGTTAATGACTTGAGTACAGAGGGTAAAGCTGTAGTAATGAAATTTGCTAAATATACCTGTTAGGATGTTCTGTCAATATAAAGGAGAATTACAAAAGTTTTTCAGGAAGATTTGGGTGACCTGGAAAACAGGAATAATAAAAGCATTAGATGTTATACTTTTAAAGAGTTTAAAAAAACCTGTTAAAACCATCTGCTCATTAACAGATGAAGGGGAAAACCTATGTATTTTGACTGATCTTAAAGAAACCCACACAGAACTACCAGTACAGTATCATAATGAAAAAGGCAATTGCGATCTTGCGACATTTTACTCAAGGTATTTTCAACTGAACAAGGTATATTCACACCTTTGTGAATTACAGTAATCAACTAAGAAACTCAATTGACATATATTCTGTAAAGTTCTGTTTATCTTAATGCAAAAAAGACCCATGAAGTTGGGCAAGTAAAGCACAAAGGAGTGAAGACAGGACTATATGATTGTTTTTGTATTCTAGCAAAATACAGTGTGAGAAGAAATACAAGATTTTGTTTTCTAAGTGGAATTTGAAAGATTTCTGTAATTGTGGTACTGTTATGATCCTGCAGAATGAGAAGCCTAGCTTGTGAAACAAACAACCTGACTAACTGTAAAATGAATCATGGAATGGTTTAGGTTGAAAGTGACCTCTGGAGGTCATCAGGTCCAAAACTCCTGCTCAGGCAGGGACACCTAGAGGCAGTTTCACAGGACCATGTCCAGATGGCTTTTGAATATCTGCAAGGACGGAGACTTCACAACTTCTCTGGACAACTTGTGCCAGTGCTGTTACCCTAGAATGAAAAATTTCTTCCTGATGTTCAGACGGCACCTTCTGTGTTTCAATTTGTGCCCATTGCTTCTGGTTCTGTCACAGGGCACAGTGGACAGCTCTGTCATCTTTGCATCCTCCCTTCAGGTATTTATATATATTGATGAGATCCCCCAAGCCTTCTATTCTTTAGGGTCAGCTTTTTCAGTCTTTCCTCATAGGAGAGATGATCCAGTCTGTTAATCTTTTTAGTGGCCCTTTGCTGGACTCTTTCCAGTATGTCCATGTCTCTCTTAATCAGGAGAGCCCAGAACTGGACACAGTACTCCAGGTGTTGCCTCAGTACCAGGGCTGAGCAGAGGGGAAGGATCACTTCCCTCAACCTGTCAGCAACACTCCTCTGAACACAGCCTGGGAAAACATTAGCCTTTTAGGCAAAAGGAACATTTCTGGTGAGTGTTCAACTTGGTGTCCACTAGAACCCTCAGGTTCTTCTCTGCAAAGCTGCTTTCCAGCTGGTCAGCCACCAGGATGTACTAGTGCTTGGGGTTATTCCTCCCCAGGTGCAGAATTTGGCACTTCCCCTTGCTGAACATCATGAGATTCTTGTCATGTGATTCTATGATCCTCACACATAAGCTTTCACTCAGCTGATCATCTATACCCAGGGGGAGCTCCATGAATTCCACCTGTTTTTCACATAGAGACCAACTCCTCATCTCTGCCTTCCCTGTCCTTCCTGAAAAGCCTGTGTTCCTCCACTTAAGCGCTCCTTATACTGGCTGTCCTACCAAGTCTCTGTGGTGCCAACAAGACCATAGCCCTACAACAGTGCACAGCTCTCCAGTTCCTCATGATTTTTCCCCATGTTGTGTCCATTTGTGTACAGGTACTTCAGAGAAACACTCTAGAGTGCTGATTTCCCAAAAAGGTCTGTTGTTTTTTTCCATAGTAGTGCTTTGTAGGTACTTCCCTGTTTTTATGCAAATGCTGGAGGTGATCCTGCTTAAGCTATGTCTCACTAGTTTTGTGTTCCCTTTCATTCACATCACTTCATGCTCTTGTCAACCCTGTCCATCACTCCCTCACAGGACTGCTGGTAACTCTCTCTCCCCTCTTTTTGTTTCTAGTTTAAAGCCCCAAATTTAGCTTGTTCATTGTTATAAAATTGAATAAGCAACATTGTGCTTTCAAGAGGGCATGGGACTCTGCAGTCCAAGAAGCCCTTTTAGTTCATGTTTTCCCATGAATCAACTCTAAACTGTATTTGCCAACAGAAGGTTGTTAGTTGCCTGCATCTATGGCAACTAAATAACTAGAAAAGAACTACTCAGTCTGATTTGACTTTTTAATTTATTTTAGGACCTCCAATGCACAATTTTGCCACCAAGTAGCATTACATTTTCAGTATAATGTGCTCCTGTTAACATCATGTAATATTATCAATTCATCTCACTCAATATCATTCTCATATGAGTCCTCAGTGAATACTAATTTGAAAAGAGAAGTCTGAAAAGGCAGTTAAATTGATCGGAGAGAAAGATATACTGAAAAAGAAGACTGAATTATACAACTAAAGGAACCTGTAATAGAGTCTGCTGTGGAAGAAACCAAGGATTATCTTGTTCTTGTATAATAAACTAAGGATTAGTTAAGAGTTTATTAATCTTTATTAAAGAAGCACAAAATGAATTAAGATCCTTAGTTAAAATATAAAAGAAAGAAATTAATAATAGCAGAAGGTTAACGTTATAATCTAGTTGCTATGGTAACCATAAGAGGTAAAAGGCAATGGTGTCACTGCTGACTTGTACACAACAATAAAATAAATAAATTCGTATTTCCTGAAAGAAGAGACTCTGTATTATATCCATAATTTGTAATGAGGTTAGTTATCTCTTTTAAGGCCTTCACACCAAACTACCTATTGTTTAGTATATGCCAAAGAAAATAGCATACCAGCAGCACAGATGAGAACAAGGTAAATATTTTCTTAATGTTAACGTGTTATTTCACTTGGCTTCATCCCCACAAATTAATCTAGTTCTGTGTTTCTTCACATAGCAGGTCAGACTTACAAACCAACTTTAAATCAGATCATCAACATCCAGGCAGAAATGGAGTAGTTATATTTGCTTAACTAATTTGATTGCAGCATATATATTACTAGGCTTTTCCAGAAGAATTAAAAAAAACATATCTTTAAAATAAAAATGGGATCAGTCCACAAACACGTTGTTCCACAAAAATTAGATAGTTTGTTCTACATTTCTCTGCCACTACTGTAAATTTTGCTCATTCTGAATAAAATAAGCATTTCCTCTCCTGCAAAGATCTGCAGTGCCAGACGCCTATCAGAATATTCTAAATCTGAAAGTGTTTCCTTTAGATAGATGGGTTTTCCAGGAATGTTTTTTACAGAGACATTACTAATTCAATATGGGAAGATTCAGCTTTGTGGCTTCTTCATGAGAAATTATTCTCATTTTTGTAGCCATTGTACTTTGTAGCCATAGTAATTTATGGTACTGTTTTGTAGCCAATTAGTACGATAAATACCATAAAAATATATTGTACTTATCACTGCAGTGTACTTTGAATGGTGTCTTTTGTCCATGTGATTTCAATTAGCTTTTGCTTGAAGGCCCTGGCAATATCAATATAAGTTCTCTGACTCAGCAAATTACCTGTAGCCTTCAGCTTTCCATATTGTGGTGGTACTGCTGCCACGCCACTGAAGATTTATCTTCAGCATGTCCATGTAATGTTTCACCAGCCTTCTTTTCAGCCATTTATGTATATATTATCTGGCCATTGAAAATAGGTTTGAGCAATCTGTTATCTGCCATACAGATGCCTGCACCAGCGTATATGTGCTTAAAGAAGCATACAGCTGTGCTGCTGATCTCAATATTCAAAAGCATATTCTGTCACTTTATATCAGCAAAATCGTTCATACAGACTCATATGGAAAGCATTGAGATGTTTATTGTGATGACTGCAAGTTTCTTAACTTCTGCATGTTAGATAAAACTGGTTTTGAAAAATGAATAGAACAATTATTCAAAATATTTTTTTTTCTCTTTAGTAGAGAGATGAGTTTTTAATGTCCCAAAACAGAACCTGAATTCATCTGTATTGTTATCCATGTATATTTTATCAGTTATACTGTCAACTTGTAGGGGAATAGACAGGGATTGGCGACCGGAAGATCACGGGCTGTGACGGAAAGATAGACTCCTCCCCATAGGAGTGGCAGGAACAGGAAGCGCAAGAGCTATATAAGCGTGTGACGCAGTTAAATAAACGGACATTTTGTATCCATCACATTGATGTCTGTGCATCACTGTCCCCAGGGTAGGTAGAGCCCTGTGTCCCGGAGATATGCGGCCCAAGATAAGTTCTCCCGTAGAAGCGTACAGCTACATCAACCTAGCTAAATTCTCCCACAGATTTTTCAGTTATTCAGTGGCAATGTACAGATCTAACTGACTTTTCAGCATCTTTTAGCTTTTCAGTGTTGTGAGGCTGGATCAGGACCTTAATTTCCTTTAGCTGATGTACAGGCTTAATAGCTTGTTCTAGTGATCAAAAAAGTGGATGATATATGGCATACATCCTAATATGTGCGTAGTCATTGGCAAAGAACAGCCTACAGTGCAGCAATTACATAAATTTTGATTTAGCACAAAATCGCTCTCATGTATATGCTGACAAATATAGATTCCTTTATGCCAACCAAGTACAACCTACAGGTTGTACTACAGGTTGTTCTATAGAACAAGCTATTGTGTTGTAACTTTTGTGACACTGAAAGACCTAAGCAGTCTGCTTTAAACAAGGGCCTGTGCTCTCACCCATTATGAAATAAAAGAAATATATTTGAAAACTTGGCTGAAAAATTAATTTCTTCATGAAGACTTCAGAGAACCTGATAGCTGGTAGTACTGAAGGTTTTGAGTTGACTACACAATATATGTTAAATTTGCCATGTTGTACAAATCATATCAGCTTGAGCAGTGTTGTGGTTTAACCCCAGTAGGTAGCAAAACACCACATGGTCACTCGCTCACTCCCCACCAGTGGGATGAGGGAAAGAATTGGGACAGTAAAAGTGAGAAAACTCATGGGTTGAGAGAAAGACAGTTTAACAAGCAAAGAAAAAGCTGCACTTGCAAGCAAAGCAAAATAAGTAATTCATTCTCTGCTTCCCATGGGCAGGCAGGTGTTCAACCATTTTTCAGGAAACCAGGGCCCCATAATTAGTAATGGTTAATTGGGAAGACAAATGCCATCACTCTGAAAGTCCCCCTTTCCTTCTTCTTCCCCCAGCTCTTTGTTGCTGAGCATGACGTCATATGGTATGGAATATCCCTTTGGCCAGTTGGGGTCAGCTGTCCCAGCTGTGTCCCCTCTCAGCTTCTTATGCACCCCCAGCCTGCTCACTGGTGGGGTTGTCTGAGAAGCTGAAAAGGCCTTGACTCTGTGAGAGCACTGCTCAGCAACAATGAAAACATCCCTGTGTTATCAACACTGTTTTCATCACAGATGCGAAACACAGCCCTGTATCAACTACTATGAAGAAAATTAACTCTCTCCCAGCCAAAATCAGGACAATCAGAAACTGAACGGATTTACTAGAAGTTTATTAACATCAGCACTGTCAATCATAATTCTCCTTATAATATTTTTATCACTGAGAAAATCAATATTGTTGTTATCATTCCTGAGAGGTCATGTTTCTCTTTGTAGAGATGAATATTATATTTTCATGTGAAAAAAACCTTTCTATTAAGTCTGTCAAAAGCACAGTCTTTCTGATTCACTAATGTCTCCTCTATTTCTGTATTTTGGTGGGAATACCATAAGTTTCTGTTGAATGGCTGTATTGCAACTGTTCAGTAGTTTTAAGCATATCACAAAGGTGATACTGTTACTATTTATTTCTGGATGGGTAGCTTAAGTTTAATTTAGCTAAAAAAAACTAAAGAGAAAATAGTATAGATGATCTTATATAACTAGAGGTTCTGGTAACCCCAAATTGTGCTACACTGAACAGTCCTCCAAGCCATGTGCGGCACTGCATGCTGCCCCTGTCCATGGAAAGGGTTACTCCATTTTGGTCATTAGAGCTATTATAGGATATTTCTTAGAAGAGAAGTCTTGAAATCTTTCTTGTACTTAAAAATTGCTATCACATTATCCCTGAGCCTTTTTTTTCTTAAGCTGAACTCAAGTTCATTCAAATTGTCTTTATAAATCATCTCCATTAAATTTATGATACTTCTTGTTCTTTAAGCACGACTTTCTGTAATGATTCACTTCCTTCTTTCCACTGTTTTTTTAAATTGATCTAGTAATCTAACTGAAATAGAACCAGATTATATTTTCTTCAACTATTTACAGAATGCAATGTCTAATGCACTATTAAATTAAATATAATTGGCATTATAAGACTTGTTGTCCTTCACCTAGACTGATTTGACAGGATCTCTAACCTACAACTCCATGTTCTCTTTTATGTTTCTTATTATATGCTATCTTTATTGTCTTCCAGGTGCTTGGAAATAGCTTGATTAGTTGACATTTTCCATTTGATCTTTTAAAAAGCTAAACAGCATTAAGAATTACTTCTGTTAATTTCTTCTTCTCTGCTCTTCTGAGTAATTGAATCTGAACCCTGTAACGTGTTACAACTGGTATTTGAATTGCAATTGTCAGTTATCTTGTGACATATAGCACCCTATAGGGTGATCATCTGGCAAGCAAACTGCATCATACGTAGGTAATTCTGACATCTGAAAATTCTAAATTGCCTCACAGTGATATAACTAGCAAATTGCTATGCCTAGACTATGTATGAATCTAGAACTTTTGCTTCTCAGCTTGTTAAAGTACTATATTAATGATGACCACCTGAAACTCAGTAGGATACTATTTTTATTTACTTCCCTAAAACTATGCTTACCTAGGTCTTTTCTTTAAATAGGAAGTCAAGGGTTTGTAATTTCCTGCCATCAAGTTCATGACATTGTAAAGACAGAGTTTTTTGACCTCCTGTGTTCTTTCATCAGTAAGTGTATTGCCTCAATAGTAGCAAAATAAGCAGCTGGTTTTTTGTAACATCAACAGCTGGCCTACCAGTTCTTTCGGTAGAGAACTCATTTGCCAGTAATCAAATTCTGTCTTCATCTTCCTCCAGTTTGCCCACCCAGGCAGCTTTAAAATCTTCCAGTTAAGATTTGCTGGCCAAGCATTTCTAAATTCCAACTATAATATCTGTCTATCACTTTTTCTATTTTTCTGCATTGTGTGACTTAATATAGTCAAGGATAAGAGGAATAGTGCAGTACTACTTTAGAAAAGATATTCAAATTATACGATCATAGCAAGAAAAATTGCATAATCCCATTCCAATTTTTCTATCTGTGGCTGTGAAGTATCTCTTGACATAGCTAACCAAAAAAAACGGGTAGTAAAGTGAAAATTGTCTGAATATGGTCAATTAGCATAATTTTCTCATGTTTGATAGTATAAATTGCAGAACCTCTACAAATTTATGTTATTTCAAACCTGCCTTATGTGTCCATTGCTCAGAACTGAAACAGTGCCACAGGGGGATAAGAGCAGTTTCTGAGCCTTTATGACTTTATAAAGTATCACTGTTGCCTTAATTTCTATCCAAAATCCAGCAGGGACCTAGGACCTGTTGGAGCAGGTCCAGAGGAGGGCCACAAAAATTATCAGAGGGATGAATGACCTCTCCTATGGAGAAAGGCTGAGAGACTTGCAGTTGTTCAGCCTGGAAAAGGCTCTGGGGAGACCTTATTGCAGCCTTTCAATACTTAAACGGGTCTTATAGGAAACATGGGGACAGACTTTTTATTAGGACCTGTAGCAATGGGTTAAGGGTAATGGTTTTAAACAAAAAGAGGATAGATTTAGAGGAAATATAAGGAAGAAATTTTTTACAGTGAGGGTGGTGAAACACTGGCACAGGTTTCCCGGAGAGGTGGTAGATGCTCCATCCCTGGAAACATTCAAGGTCAGGTTGGACAGGGCCCTGAGCAACCTGATCTAGTAGAAGATGTCCCTGCTTACTGCCGGGGGGTTGGACTAGATGACCTTTAAAAGTCCCTTCCAACCCAAACCATTCTGTGATTCTATGATCCTAAATTAGAAGCTATGCCTGAAGAAAAAAAAGTAAAGGAGAAAATATTTCACAGGTTACAGAAAATAGTTTTTTATTTTTACAGTAAATATTTCCATTTTTACAAGTAATTTTTGCAACATCAAGAAATTACTGATTCACATTTTCTTTGTGGTGCTCTAAAAGTATGAAACTCTTTTCTAAATACTGTTATTTAGCCTGTTATTGCATAGATGAGTATTCTTATCTAATTGTAGACTCTGCACATTTCACTGAATTGCATCCGCTTTTCTGAAGTATTTTGAAATCCATATTCCACAGCAAAAAGCTGTCCCCAATGCATTTTAATAATGTGTGATTGTAGACTCTTATTTGTATCAAACTCATTTCTCAGTGAGACCAACATGATTTTATGGTTTTATTTCAGTGATCGTTTACAAAAATTTGAAAACCCCAAGTCAAACACCATTCTGTAAATGAATACACATTTAGAACTGCAAGAAATATGTTTTGAATGGACTGAATTACAGCTGTAAGATAACCATGGTTTTATTGGGTAAGATGATCAAATGGCTTAAGCTTATGTTTAGTTTTATGCAAAAAAAAAAAAGCCAAACCACATCTATTTCTGTAGTTCAGTTTTAAATGCACTTTTTTTTACTTTGTGATTGTATTATTTACAACAAATTAAACTTGATTTATTTATATTAGTTTAGTGATCATTAAGTCTTTTTCAAACAATTAAGTTCCTCAGTACAGTAATCTCTTATATCCACCTATAGTATTAGATCAGATCACTGTAAATGTATTTCTATATAAATATATTTTATGTGTTTTAAACACAAGACAAAATTTTTGAACCAAACATAAAGGCATTCTGCAGTAAGTTTTTTGTGAAAGTAATATGATCTCCACAATTAGTGGGTATAGCTCAGTTTTATTAAAATTAACTATTATTGCCCATATCTTGCTTCTTATGGTGCAGAGTGAATTCTTTCTGACTGATATGCAAGAATTTCTCTAACAGTGTATAGCTTGTCAAACTTTTGGGGGAATTTATAGAGGCTCCTAATTCTTGTACCTTCACTGGATATAGTACGATTACAGTGTCAAAAAAATAGATAAGCTGATGTTCTTGCTGTATGTTACTTCAATTAGAAGTGAATAAATTCCATTTAGCTCTGTTATCTCTGTTACACTGCTGAAGACAGGCAGTGAGCATATCAAACTGGGGTACCTTAAGCCTAAATATGGCACGTGCATGTCAGACAAATATAGAAAACCAGAATCATGATGCCTATGGAGTGTGGGTTCCTTGATGATTAAGTGCAGTAGTTCAGAGGGTATTTTATCACAATTTTAGATAGAGAGAGAACTTAGTTGCCAAAGTCCTGCCACCAATATTGAAGCTTTCATGAGCTTTAGGCTGCAGTCTCTGCTTCCTCTCTACATCCACAAACTGTCTTCCATGCTTAGACTTGTCACTCCATTGAGTTGCCTGTGAAAGATCCAATCACTGTACCTTGAGGTGTTCTGTTACTGTACATTGATATAGAATGTAGGTATACACTCATCATTTGATTTTTCCAAAAGAAATCTATTTCACTGCAGGAATAAAGAGCTTAATAAGCGTTCAGTACAAAAACCCACAGTTTCACAGTTTATTACTGTTATTATTGGCCTTTAAAACCAGCAGGTACTCTCTACTCAATTAATTTTGTAGAAGATCATTTAGCAGGCACCATTTTATCAACACTTGACAACTAAAGAAAGCTTTGCTTATATCAGTAGGGTTTTTTGTTGCTATTACTTTACAAAAATAAAACATAATCAGAACTGTTCCTGAAACTGGTTTTATTCAAAATACAGTAAGCCTTAATATACTGTGTTAAACTGTTGTACAATACAGAAGCTCGTGTGGATGTCTATTAGCACAAGAAATCATATACAGAGTTCATCCTGGTAGAGAAATGCTGCTTGATGTAAGGAATAAAGTTTTTTTGAATTATGGAAATCACTGTGAACACAGAGAATTTAGAAATATAAGGCAAATTGTATACGCTTGCTGTTGAGATCGATTCATTCTAGATATTTCCCTTTTGTTCAATGGTTATCCTTGCAGAAGGTAAAGTGGTAAGTTTTATGCTGACAGTATGTTGAGTGGATTGAACACTCTAGAGTCTGAAAAACAATAATTCTGTACATCTTTTATTGATTTAACGTCGATTGTACACATGCAATTCTATTTAATACAATTAAAATCCTTTTTTAAAAAATATGTTAATGGGGAAAAAATTAGTGCCATTACTTTTCCTATATTTGAACTTTTCTTGTTTGTATGAACTCACTCTAGAGAATCATTTCTTTAGTTTGCTGCTGGCATCTGTTATTTTTCTCTTACTTAAGCCCTTAGTGCTTACTGGTCAACTTGTGGTAGTTCATTCGAATGTAAAGCCAGAGTATAGACAAGCAGTAATTTGAAATTCCTTTTGACACTAAGCATGGCTACAGGAGCATATCAATCTATAGTCAAGAGAACTGCATTGCTTCTTCATCTCCTTTTGTTACTATGACTTATTTCTTCCCTCTGGCTTTTCAGCTTTCTCCCAAGTTAATGGGTTCTCAACTCTGAGATACCCGATACCTTGTCTTGTCATTAATCACTTTGAAGTTAACAGATAGTACACCTTTCAGCACTATCTTGCCTTTAACTTTGTCCACATAGTAATGAATCAAGGTCATGAGAATATAGGATAGCACCATTTGAAAACAAAGCCTCCTTTCTTTTTATATCAGGCAGTCTTTCATTTTAAGAAAATCTTTTCACATTGTTTCAAAAGAATGGCAACCTTATTGAAGTTTATATGTTAAAAAAGCTATTTGCACATACAATTGGAGAGACCAGGATTTCCTGTAAGTAAATATGAATGAAAGCAATTCAGTTGTTATTTCTAGAAATGTAAGGGGTTAAAGAAGCATTGTAAATTAAAAAAATTTAATACATTCAGGTCTTTTACTATGCCATTTAAATTTAGAATTCCCTTATTTTGTCTCTTACTGTGTGGAGAAATTATTGGTCTGTACATTCATGATTATACATTTCATTTATGCAGAGTAGTTCCGGTCAGGAGCTCCAAATAAAGAAGTTCCAATACTTTGCAAATAACTTTTAATCCATGGTTCATTTGGGTTCCATCCTGGACATTGGTGGTCTTGCCCACAATGTAGGCAGAAAGTTCAATGCAAGGTACAGAATGATTGTTGATTGATTATTTAATTACTTTCCAGAATAATTCTTCCAATTCTGAACAATTAACACAAGAGACCTTTTATCACTCTTCAGGGAGAGGAAGTTGTACCCTGGGAGCTTGGACGTATTTCAAAGCATTCAGTTCTTGTTTTAACTTTCACTCACAATGATTTATAAATATAATAGGCCAGTGTTCTGAGAATGCAAATCCCTTGAAAACCTTCCAGCACACTGACCACGATCACACAAAAGCAGCTATAGCGTATGTGCATTGAACCTAAATCCCAATAACCAAAACATATAATGTGTATTCACATTAGAACTGTTTCAAAATTTTATCTACCTAGTCAAAAACAGTCAAAAAAATCACAATATACTAAATATTCATAAGTATAATCCTCCAATCAGAATTATATGCCTCCAAATGCATAAATAGATGGTAACATGCTATATACTTCACAACTGGACTACATCAATAACTATAGCCCTTTTACAGCTTTGCTTAAAGGAATCTCTTACAAGCAGCCTCTGTACACAAATGCACACGCTCACCTCTTACAGGCATAAGAGATTTAGAAAGATTAAGAAAATATCCTTTGAAAAAACATCTCCCATGTGCTAATTAATAGTAATAGTAGTAATAGAAAACATTTGTCATGACTCAAGATCAACAGTACCTTCATAATCTTTGTAGGAATATTCAAAGTATTTAATGGTACTATGCATTAAGGCAGTAAGTTAAGAATATAAGGGTGTACAGTCACAGGCCAGGTTGAAGAGAGAGGACTCTAAATGGGTAGAGTTACTCACAGCAGTAGCATCATTTTAAAATAACATAAATGACCACTATGGAATAATGGAACCCATTCATCACAGCACTTTAAAAATGAAGGTAGCAAAAAGAGTCACTATTGTTTGTTGGTCTCAGTTGATATTTCTGTCCCTTTTTAAAAACGAAAAGACAAGAAGATTGCTTCTTCCCTAGTGAACAACTGAACAGACTTAGGGGAGGATCCTCCACATGGCAGTGTAGCAAACAGGAGAAAAAGGCAGTGAGAAATGAGACTGCAGCTTATGCAGAAAACTAGTGGAGAGGAGTAAGGATCAGACAGACAGAAGTCAGTGGTGTTGGAAAGAACTTCCTAGGGTCTAGGCTGACCATTCAGTTATCCAAGAAACCAAGCTCAAAAACAAGAACTAATCTGCAGAGAAACCATGGAGAAGGAAAAAATTATGTATGAATTCCTTTTATTCTAGCTGGCTGGGTTACTCTAAGTTCTTTTTATTTAAAAAACTAACTGTTTTAGCTCATACTCTAATAAAATCTGTGGTCTGTGATTAGAAAATGTATTTTAAAACCTCAGGAAAAAAAAAAAAAAAAACAAACAAACCACAAAAAACCTGTAGGCTTGAGGCAGAAGAAACCCCTTTCATCATGAAGACGTCAAGATGCCCATAAGTATCATAGCTAAGGCTTGACTGTTTACCCCCTTCTTATTAAGAAAAAAACTCTCAAGCCTGTGCTCCAGAGAGACATTGGAAGGGTGAGCATAACACAAGAGAAAGGGAATATTAGCAAATTTTATTCTATAGGTATTGTAAGGCTTTTAGGTGTTTCTATATTAAGTAGAGAGTATGGACTATTAGACAGGTAAAATATTAATTGAACTATCTGTAAATTATTGGATCATATGATGTGTTTGATGTTGCCCATAATATTTTGTGCATAACATGTGGCTCTCAGTTTCTACCAAGTTCATAACACAGGAAAGCAGAATCGATTTTTCTCCAGTCAAAATCTGCACCGTATTGACCTCTGTGTCCCCTATGCCAGTTTGTCACTTCCTCTAGTTCTTTATCTAGTTAAATGCATCCTACCTTTATCATTTGATATCATCCCAGTTCAGCCTCAGCCTAAACAGCAGCAGAAGAGCTATAGAAGAGTGGTCGTTAAACAAGTGAGACAAGAAGGTACAGCTAGAAGCCTTCTTGCTTTTTGGTTCCATCTTCAAGAGCAGTGCCTTTGGAGAAGTAGCTCTAGTCATGCAGTATCAGAAGCAGTGTCATTAGTGTGTAGCACTTAAATAACTCAATAATTCATTTAGCTAATGCTTGCAGTTCAGATTCCGTTCCTAAGACTTCATGCATTAAAAAATAACACAGCAGATTGAATGGAGCTGTCCTGACTGATAACACTGTATATTGAATAGGGTTGAAGACCTCTCACTCTTCAATTAATTAATTAAGATTGCATTTATTTTTGTTCACTCTGAAACTCGAGTAGCTTTAAAATCAGATAGGCAGCTACAAGCAAAATATTTGTGAACACATGGCCATTTCCTGGTGCTAGCCACATATTTTTTTTGTCGTCTCTATTCTCAAATATTTAATTTTGCTTTGTTTAAAGGTTTTTCTGACTCTTCAAGTCAAGAATAGGATAATTAGTACATTTAGTTAGCAGACCACCCAAAACCATTTTGTTCTATCTACCTTGCACTGAGTGTATGTGTATGTTAATAATACCCTTCAACACTATAGTATACTACCTTTTTCTGCTATGGAGTGGTAATAATAAAGGTAGGCACTGTGACACAAACCTGACTCAGCCAGAGATTTGAATTGGACCTTCCTGCGCTTTCTTTTTAATACAGAAGGGGTTTGAATTGCTGAAGTTATGTTTTATAGAAGCATAATGAGAACAATGAACTTTTAAAGAGAGACATTATGATAAAGAAAAATTAAAATAAAAGGTTCTTTGTTGTGTCTTTTCCTCCAATTTTCCTACCAGTTCCCTGGTACTTTTGTCAATCCAGTTCTCTGGTTTGAAATAATTTCTACACTTTACTTCCCATGACCATAGCAAAAATGTCTCTCTGCCCTTCACCATGGTGCTTTAGCTCCCAATCTGTTTGCTTCTTGCAAATCCTTCGCATTGCTCACCCTGTTGCTCACAGCTCTGCCTGGATTCCTGCAGCTTCAGTTGCACTCAGGAGTGATTTCAGCCCTTCCCCCCAGCAGCTTTTTTCTAATCCAAGTGCAGTAGACAGGGAAAGTTAAAACAGACAGCATTCCTTTATGCTGCTCACTTACATACTTTTAAAAAGAATTTAACATATAGTAACTTATGCTGTCATTTCATATGTAGTAAAAAAAAAATGATCTAACAAGTACCTAACTTTTTAATTTGGAACTCCTTCTACCAGGAATACAAACTTCCTTCAAGAATTATAGTTACGTTTCTTGCATAATGACATGCCACCAGAAGTTTGTGCTCTGGGAAATATTTCCAGACACAAAGTTACAGGATTGATAACACCTCTATTCAGTATACTAATCTTTCTCCCCGGGCTAGTCATTAATTACCACTGATAGAGAAAGGATCTTAGAATTCATTGCAGAGTTTTCTCTATTCTTCAGGATAAGTATAGGAAGACTGACATGTTTAAAATCTCAAAATGTTTGTTTTAGTACAAGATATTAACTAAAGTAATATAAAATAAGCTTGATTTTCCTAGAAACAACTAATTAATTTATTATTCACTATTATGGCTTTTGATAAAATTTACCATTATCATTTACAAATGACACCTTTAAGACCCTCAGGATTTCTTGCAGTTTTGTGTCTGAAATTTAACAGCTTAGGGTCCTGGCTCAAGATCTGATCCTATGTCAGGACCTAACAGCATCCATCTATACCTACAAGGTAGGTTTATTGAGGAGATGGAGTCAGGCTTGCCACAGTAGTACATGGTGGGAGAATGAGAGACAACAGGCATAAGTTGAAACAAGATGGTCTAACTGTATTAGGGAGATCTTTTTTCACCGTGTGGGCAGTCAGGGACTGGAGCAGGTTACCCTGAGAGACTATACAGTCTCCATCTTTGGTGGTTTAGAAGACTAAACTAGATAAAGCCCTGACTAACCTGGTCTGAACTCACAGTTTATCTTGTTTCGAGCAGGAGGTTGGACTACAGTCTTTCCAATGTCCCTGCCCTTGTATACTGTGATAACAATGGTGAAATAATCTTTAACTAAGTGTGAATAATGATATTTAGAACCACTTTTAGTTTTGAATTGGTAATAAACCCAGAACACAAGCCAAGTCCATGTCATTAAGATTAACCCATATTTGTATAAAGTGAGAGTGTTTTTACAATGACATTTTGAAATGTTTTAATTTTCAATGGAATTCATTAGTCTAGAGGGAGAGAGACATAAGTCTGACTCAGGATTCTGGACACCAGGAGAGGACCTTCATCCTTATATGTGAAAAAGACAAGAATCTTGAACATATTATATATTTCATAGCTGCTATATAAGTTCCCTAACCTCTAGACAACAAAGCCATATTCACTGACATCTTATCATTCTCCCTTGCTCAAAAAATATGTAAATAGGGAATCTATATTTTTCCTAATAGAGTTCTAAAAGTAAACACACTGAACACTTGGAGACTTAGATACTTTTAACAATAACAGATATTGAGGGCACATAGTGCAGCTTTTACATTTACATACAAATTAATTATGTCTATACAGACTATTAAATAAACAAAAGCCAAATTTATCTTACAAGGAGATAATGACAACCTATGAGTTATGACAAAAAGTCATTATTTTAAAAGCTTTTCACAGCTTTCAGAAAGCTTTGAGAATTCCTTTGTTCATTTTGCTGATAGATTTAAATCCTTTTTAAATTAATTTAAGTCTTAAAACTTCCTATTTGCTGACCCGTTCAAACATAATACCAATAAAAGCAAACTTGGACTTTTAAATTTAGAGCATTTTCAGAATGAATGGAAATTACAGATTAAAATAAAAATACAGTATAGGAAAAATGAAAATATTACATTAACCACTGTCCATTTTAATTCATTAGTTAATATATGTGTGAATGAAATCCCTAAACACATAGGTACAAATACTTAATATTTGAAGTGACTTTTCTTCCAAGATGCAGCACATCATTGCATTGGCTTTTTTCCAAACAGTAATCAGTCACTTCAAAACATGTTTTACCACCTTGGCAGTAAAACCGACAGACTGAAAAAGATTATTTTTATCAATTAGCCTTTGAAGCTTGCTGCAATGTGAATGCTCCTAAAGATAAATCTGTGGTAAAACTATATTATCTGATTAGCTTTAATCCATTCATTTGGCAAACTTTCAGGTATTCTTCATTGGCTGCATGTTACTCAACATCAGCTGTGTAGAGTTTGGTATCTATTCTGAAATATTTGTTTAGTTTGCCCTCTAACCTGAAATATTTGTTTAGTTTACCCTGTTTAGTTAGAAGAAAAACAGATATCCCAGGAACAACGCATTGCATCTGTCCTAGATATCTTTCTTCTTCAGATGGAATGAACCATCTTCTAAAGTTGTCCGGTTTAAACTCATGGTTCTAACAGGGGTTAGAGTGAGCATCTAGTCTTTATATGGCCCAAGTTAGGTTGTATAAAGTTTCATTACAAAGCACAGACCTCCCAAATGGTGAGATAAAATAGTCTTCTGATGCTGTAGAGGTCTCGCTTACTACTGAAGGAGTCTTTTTATTAACCCAGCGTCTTCAATATTAATTAATGATGGGGTGGGTTTTTTTCACTTTCCCTGGTTTTCATTTCATTTGGTTCTGTCATCTTGCTGCCGTTATATGTTTCAGTATGTATTGATATTTAATCACAGGACTCTGGAAAAAACACTGCATGTATAAAGCCAAAAAATTATAGTATAATTGAAACCTTAAGAGTCATCTGTGCAGAAAATGTTTCCAGAATGACAGAACGGTAGGGGTTGGAAGGGACCTCTGGAGATCATCTTGTCCAAATCCCCTGCTTGAGCAGGCACACCTAGAGCAGGGGGCACAGGAACGCATCCAGGCGGGTTTTGAATGTCTCCAGGGAAGGAGACTCCACACCCTCCCTGGGCAGCCTGTGCCACTGCTCTCTCACCCTCACAGGAAAGAAGTTTTTTTCTCATATTCGAGTGGAACTTCCTGTGTTCCAGCTTGTGCCCATTGCCCCTTGTCCTGTCATTGGGCACCACTGAAAAGTCCAGCCCCATCGTCCTGACACCCACACTTCAGATATTTATAAGTAATGTTTAGTATTTATAGTACTTCACTATGTTAGAGCCATAAACCCGTGGTGGTACTATCAGCTTTTGAGGATGACTACCCTGTTTATGAGACCCCCAGACCTCATTTGTCTCTCAATATTAAAGCCTTGGCATGTAGTCAGGCACTGACTGCATTCTACATCTACAGTGCTTCCAGAATTGCCAGGTGCTGCCAAGCTCTGCCCAATATACAGGGATTTGAATATTCCCAGTTTGTACCATTAAATAATGCTGATGCATGTCGAATTTGGCCTCAGGAAATGGAAATGTGCCCAAAGGTCATTGGAGACTAAAAGTTACTGTTCTAAGATGTATTGAATGTTCAAAAGTTATTTTTCTTGCAAAGGGTATAATACTCTGCTGTTTCTCAGAGTCTAATAATGTTATCAGCTGCTACAATAAGCAGACTTTTGCCTTCCCACCATAATTCTAAATAGAATGTACAGATGTACAAAACTTAGTTATCTAATTTTAATTAATATTTATTTTGTTTTTCTGGTTTTCTTCTATAGGTACTCCTAGGGATTATATTTTTCTTGAATTAATTCATTACATTAAATTAATGCATAATCTAGAAGATTAAAAGATAAATTTGGATTATGAGATGATATCATGTGGTCACTTGACAACATATCACACATTTTATCCATATGAACAGCCTTCATTTTAGGCATTAACACAACTAAGTCCTCTTGGGATTTTTCGTGACAGTCAATATTTTTAAAATCTAGTAGCAAGGATAAAAAAATCAGCAATATGGAAATACTCAGGTTGAAAACAGCATCTTTTTCTTACCAACAATGTAAAGGTTATAAACTGCTTTTTTTAAGAGCTATTCTCAAATTTTTCTTCTTCTGCTTCCTAGGATACAGGAAGTATTAAAACAGGCTTACTGGTAGACACTCAGCCCATCCTACTGCTTTTGTGTCACTGTGATGGGCTCCTCTATGCCTGAGATTCAAAGGCTCTTTTTGCTCTCAGGTTCTATACCACCCATGCTCTCCTCCTCCTCAATATACTCAATCCTCATTGCTTCCTCAGGCTTCCCCTTATTTAGCACACGTCCCTGGTCTGCACTTGCCTAAGGGCACACCTTCCCAGAATATATTCCTGTCATTTACATGACAGGTTATTGAATTTCAAGTGGATATGTCTCCTGAAGATCTGTTTCCCAGGTCTTTAGTAGCTGCCTCAAATCTACAGTCATGTTTCTGAACGTTGTAGTAATTTAGTAGGACTTCAGCTGAGCCAAAATCCTCTTTCCCTGTAATAGAAGGACTTTGCCATTTAGACTTGTGATTTCTGGAGAGCATGGGAAAAAAACTGTGTATAAATCTTGAATAGTTTCCTTTGTCAAAGACTTAAACAGTCAGTTGTCTTTCATTAAGATTATTCCCCATGTCAGGTTCTTTCCTCTTGCTTAATTATAAACCTGCTTCTACAGTACTACAGATTAGAAAAAGTTATATAATATTTAACAATAATCAAAAATTAACTGCAAAACTATACAGACAAATTAGTCACTGGCTTCGGTCATTCACGTCTGTCAAACTCATTTTGAAAATAATTTTGTTAAGGGATTCATAAGAATTACTGAGATCTAAAGGTTGAAGCTGTTTGGAGGAATTAAAAGGTTCAAATAACAGTATATTACTAAGGATTCCATCTGAAAACTGGACAGTGGTGAAAATACGTCAACAATTTTGTCAAGTTCAATATTTACAGCTGTGTATAATGTACTATTGCTGTGAGCTGCATTTGACTGCAAGTGTATTTTGTTGATTTAGAGCAGATGTACAAAGATTTAAGTGGCTTGGTACCTGCTTACCCAAGCTTTTTTGTCTTCTCACACAATACAGCTTTGACTGCAAACAAGAGAGAAGGCCAAACTACACAATATAATTTGTTATGGAGGAAAGTGCCCAACTATTCTAGTGAATCCATTTAATTTTTCAACCCATACATATCCTTCATCATCAGTCAGCTGGCTGTGGTAACTTTGAGGACAGAGGTCAAAGTTAATCACCTGTCACGTGCTTCTAGAAAGTCCGTGTATTAGCAGAGAAATACCAAAAAGGCCAACTTTCCAGCTGCTGCTTTATTTAAGGCTCTTCTTCCTGTATTCATATAAATAACGGAATTGCTCACTAACAATATTTAAATTACTGCAACTTTAATTTATCCTAGTTTCAGAGGAACTCTTGAAAATATCACTGCCAAAAGAATGGATGATGATGATGATGATGATGATGATGATGATAACAACAACAATAATAATAATAATAATAAAACAACTAAAAAACCCTGAACAGTTTTACAGACCTTAAAGATTTACATTTATTATGTTGTAGTCATGATTGCTGGATACTAAGGTATATAGTACAGGCATGTTAAAGCCAATTTTTAAGTCTTATAGGGAACTTCCGGTTGCAGGTCAGTTTCTTTATTTGGATCTCAGTAGGAACTAGTCTAAAGCTGTGGGTGTCCAAATATCTAAAGCCTACTATTTATCTGATGACATCTACTCTGTAGGAAAGCAAGCTGAGGAATTTGCTGAGTCTACTTATTGTATGTACTGATGCATTTTATCAACAACATTTCATCAGGTTGTATAGGTTTTCTTCTGATTTACACCCAATTCTGTGAGATGATACTGAGTTAAGTTATCAAATAAACACAATTATGACTGCCCCAAAACTGAGAGGTGTGTCATTCTGCATATTTGCATAAATGAATTAAAAATAACTCAACAAAACTAACTAAATCACTTTACCAAAAAAAGGTGTGTCAAGAAGGCCATCAAAATAAATTATTATATAGACAACTCTAAACCTGTTAGCACAGAGTTAGCAATCACTTCAAAAATATATGGTTGACTTACGTGTTTTACCCTCTACAGTTGTCATTTACCAGCATATTTTACAATGACAGCAATAGAATTTCCATTCTAAAGGTGCCTAGATAATTTTTGAAATTGGGACTTAATAGGATATCAAAGTATCTATGTCACTTCAACAACTAAATATAAAATTCAATATGGAGTTGCCAACACTACTTCATACAAGATATTCTAAGATGTGAAATAGTCTAGATATACTAGAAGAGACCCCTAAGTGAGATATGTCAGATAGCACAATTATTTTGTATGTCAAGTTATTTACATGTTTTCAAAAATGTCACTCAGGCTCTTTATATGTTCTTTAAAATCTCATTCAGTTTTATGGTGATAGAAAGGTAAGTGCTAACAATCATAAATAACCAGATGGTCCATAGTGTGGCTAAAATTGTTATTTTTGTCGTGGACATTTATAAAATAGAATGTCCCAAGGTGTTCTGAGTGGTTCAGACTAATTCTGGCCTACATATACATAATCTTAGGCATCTTGTCAAAACTTCTGTGCATTCAATGCCTTCTGAAGGGATTTTGCTCTTTTTGGCCCTTTGTCAGTCTCCATTATAAGGAAAAATTAAAAGTCTATAAGAAAATTAATTGGTTGTTTAATTTAATTTAGAAAAATATTGATTTTCCACTTTATACTCATAGGTTTTTTTAGTTGTGAGGAGCAAAATCTACAAGTAAGTCAAGACTGGTGGAAGCAAAAATACACTTATTAGTTTGACAGAAACAGTTGAGAAAAAAAAACCAAACAAATAAAACCCCGGTTTTGGTCTACAAGAGCTGTTTTGTTCCTACAAAACTTCTTTTGCTTAATAATGTAGAGTATTTTTAATATTCCTTATGAGTCTACTGAAGAGGTAACTTCACCAGTATATTACCAGGAATCTCAAACTGCTTTAATTTTTAAACAACTTCCATTACTATAATTTCTAAGGTTTAAGGTAATCTTTGTGACTAAAATGGAGTTTTCAGGATCTGAGAAAATAAATTGTTTGGTTGTGCCATACATATTACCTATCAGGGCTGTACTGATCTGGTAAAATTACAGTGTCGTGTGTATTTTCTGAATCTCAAGCAGTAGTACAGAGGTAAGTAAAAATGTAGGAAATTTGTGTATTGCCCCACCTAGAAGCAGACAAGCTCTGTCTGTCATTTACTCTACTGACCTCAAGTATTCAACAAATACAGAGATGATGATGATGATGACAGATGCAAACACATTTTCTTTTCCACTTTTCACTAAGAAGAACATCAAGCCAAATTTGTTGTTGTCTTTCATTAAATTTATTTTACCCATGAAGTTACTGCTTTTCAAAATAGTTGATACTGAATTAAAAAAAAAAAAGTAATTCAACATATTAAACATGAGTGTAGGAGACAAAATTACACTTAAAATTAGCGGAAAAATACTACTTAGTCATTTAATATAGTCTTGAAAACATATACCAGCGTGACTCTGCATGGTGTTGAAGGTGTGGTCTTTCTACATCTTTTATATACATTTCAAATGTTGCTGTAAATTTTTCCACTACAGATATCAAAGATTTGATAACTTTACAACATTTACCTGACCTCATAATGGACCACAAATTATGTTCAAATGGTTAGAATCTCTTATTAAATTAGAAGATATCTATTTCTAGGTTTCATGCTTTATAACACATCTTTTGCATGTTTTATTTGTGATGCAAGCAGACTGGCTGTTTGAATGGATAAGTAGAGCTGCAATTATTTGGACACAAGTTTATACTGTGTTTGCTTATTTTTTTTTTCCATTCCCCTGCAATAATGTTTCCATCACTAGTCTTTCTTGTTTTTAAACTCATCCATTTATTAATCACAACATTTTCCTCTTTGTTTCCTACTCGGTACATTTACACAAGCCTTTAAAATGTAGATTCCTCCATTTTGGGATTCTATTGTTATATGTACATTGGCTTTCCCACTAAGTTGTAGGATCTTCTTTCTTTCTTTTTCACTATATCACATTTCTTATTTTGTGTACTGTTTGGAGATAAAAGACCTAAAAATTGATGTAGCCTTTTAGTAATAAAATGTTAAAATAAATAGAAACTTAATCTTATTGTTACCATGATTATGTCAAAATATGTACAAGCTTGCTCATTTTTAACTGCTATTCTATTTATTTTGTTGATCTACTTTGAGCCCTTTCATTTAATATAATGGTTAACTTCCTTGTAATCCTGCATTGGCTGGCAAGTCAGTAAATATGAACAGAAGTATAAAAAAGGTAAATTTTTTTACTTGTAATAATGTCTAAATATACCTATGTGAAGACAAATAATCTTCTTTGATAAATATGTAACAAATACTGAAATTTATTAAGATCTGGACCTTTCTCTTACTAAGTTTTTAGTGTATCAGTTCTGGAATAAATTGAGAATCTATTTTCACCGTTAATATTTTTTTTATATTTTAGAAATTAAAGACCTTTAAAATACCCTGAATTACAGATTAGACTGCTTTGGCATCTAATGAAGTATTTTGTTTAGTCTATGCAGGTGCCTATCACACTTACTCTGGAGAATATTAGAGAGTAGAGCTGCCCCAACTAGGAAATCTCTGCCTCCCACATTTCCTCCCTCCCTTCTTCCCTTAGGTGAGTGAAATATCAGGAAAATATTATCTGCTTTAATTCTTGTTTACAGACCAAAGAGTTAAGAATATTTTATCCTCATTATGCATAATGATCAAGTTATCTCAGTTTCAGAAAAGCATTTATTCAAAGTTTCAGCTAAAAATTGCTGTTCAAATATTCAAGGGAGAAGGCCTAAGTTCCAAATATATGTATGGGACATGGAATAACCTTATTTTATTGTTTTGACCTCTGGATAAGAGGCAAGTTGAGAAAATAACTGAACAACTCAGACTCTAAAGAGAAACAGTAACCCTAACATCTCCACCACTTAAAAAAAATAGAAGCAGTAGGATTTCAACAGGCACCTAATAATTGCTGCTAAGGAGTTTTGAAGTTACAACTCATTGCTCCACTAAACAGAAGAGAAGGAAGTATGGTTTGTCTGTTTCACAAAGAACAGAAAGGTTCAGGACCTTTCAGTTTCTGATGGGATTTTTATAGACATCCATAGAAGTCTTAAGTAACACCTTGCCCATTGAGAATTTAATAGACTTACAGTGTTCCTTGAGGCATGTTCCCTTTCCCATATTATTAAGCTTTTCAGGAAGGATGTTGCTTTTCAATTCTAGCTGGCTGTAAACACACAGGCAATAAAGCAGAAAGGGCTGGATCATATTTGTTCTAAATATAAGTTTATTTTCTACTTTAAGGATTTTGCACTATCATTTGCTAATAAATGCTTTTATTTTCTGAAACAGCTCTTGACAATCAGTAAATATACATCCCTGTATTAGTAGTATTAACAGCTAAAGATAAGATGTCCTTTTGGTCATTTTATCCCTTTCTCTCTTGTGTGTATTTCTTTTCTGTTCAATTTATTCTTGCTGCTTTATCCACAACAAAATTCTATAACTGAAATTGTTTCTGTTTCCACAAGAAACTTGCCAAATATCTCTAAATAACTTTTTCTGCTCAGTGGTTCTACCTTGATTCCCATCCATACTAGATTAATCAACCATTATCTGTACACTGCAAACCCAGGGAGAACTTGCACCTCTTGGATTCTCTGTTATTCATCTTCTATTCCAGTGGCATCCCCAGGTTTCACCCAGCCCAGCATGGTGTGCCCTTGCACAGCCACCCTACCTTCACTTGGGAGACATTCTGGTATTAAATTTCCCTGTATCATTTCTCTCGTTTACTGAAAATGGTATGAAGTATATAATTTAGTCTTATTAGTGATGTATATAAAACAGTACTTTCAAGTCTCTCACCAATGATTATGATGTTTTATTTCCTGTGAAAAATGAGAAAGTATTTGGTTCTCCACTGAAAAGTGAGCAAATAAAGCCTAGCTTTGCTGCCCAATAGAGTTCCTTTTGTTCTGGGTCACAAAGCATTTGACACTTTGTTGGTGTCTGGTATCCATTTACATACAGTTATACACTTAATATTTTTGTGCAGGTTTACTTTCATATTTTGTACATTTGTTGTTTGAAATCACACAGAATTTTGTATTTTAATGAAGAAAATTTCTATCCCACTCAGTGTATTGACTTGAGCTATTATCATTTAGGATTTTAATAAAACATTTATCTCCCATTCATACCTTTAGAGACCATACTAGATAATGTCAGGCACAGTGATAGTCCATGAATGCCAGGAGAGGCCTCCCATCTCTAAGAGGTGGAATACTTCAGAATTCAGAAGAATTGAGCCTTTCACAGAAATATGTGAGCCATCAGGAGTACACCTTTCATTTGATCATAGGAAATGTCTTGTTACCTGTTGGGCAGCTGGGGAAGTGAATTAATACTCTCTGGAGAAACTGTTGACTTAGAGAAAGGAGTGATTAATCATTGCATTGTTAAAAACACCTTCCCAAAAGATGGATAAATAATCATATCATTTTACTGTAGTAAAAACAGTGGAATGTTAGTGAATTCACTGTTAATGTATACACTTAGATTTTCTTCTATATCTGATATGTGGTAAACTCCAGCATTTGGCAGCAAGAATGAAGGCAATTTTAAATCTAGACTTTCTGTGAGTGGGCAGATTTAGTGTTCTTGATAAAAGTCATAGCTGCCAATTTGAACATTATGACTATTATCCTGCTACCCCTAGCAGTGACAACCCTTTCTGCAACAAACTGGGGCATTAGAAGGGGATTTTAGGCTTGGAATAGTATATTGTTCTAACTAGGGTGATGCCTTGATCTTGCCCCAGGGAATAAAAGCCTTCCAGCAGCAGTGACAGCCCATGCCCGCTGCCTTAGCAGTGGCCAGGGTAACATCAGCTCAGAATCAACCCAGCTCTATTAGTTTCAGCTATTTTAGAATTTCTGAACTGTGTATCTAGTCAAGATAAGAAGTAAAACTAAAAGTTTACAAGGGCTCTTGATGAGTTTTTCCAGCAGTACTGTAATTTTCTCTCGAGTAGTCTTTCCTCTGATAGAAGCTAATGTTCTTATCATTCATTTAGTTCCAAAATATCTATTTTCAAGTGTCCTGATTGGAGCTTTTGTATAAAGCACATCAGCGAGCTTTGATACTGCCTATTTCTTCTAAAATTAAGATTGTATCCCTTATACTCTTTCACGGAGATTTTTTACTCATTCTCTTTTAAGACCTAGATTTACAGTGCCTTAAGTAGACTTCAATTCAAACTTTACTGAAACTTCATATGCAGGTGAAAAGGTGTCATTCATTGGTTTTGATTAGAAATTTATATGGAGATACAAATGCTGTATCCATATTTCAAAGATTGATACTTTTAGTGCATCAGAAATATTGGTATATTTCAGGGTCTAGATATAGAAGACAAGAGCTTGTGATTCAGTGATATTTTTAAACAGAAGAAGTATGACAAAAATCAGGAAAGTAAAAACAAAGAGTGAACAGAGTTGGACTAATTATAATAAATTTTTAACTGAGCTATGCAGATAGGGATTAGTTCAGTTACAGAAATACTTTCACCTAATCAACTGAAATCTGATGTTTCTCAGATTAAAAGGGCCTTATTTTGAAATTAGTTTTAAAGTGAACAAGAGTGCTAAACATTCATAATGGCATGACCTAAGAAGGACATGATGTAGAAGTTGGGTTTCCATAATTTCAGTTGTGAAACTGAACATATTAAAATATTAACAGTATTTTTTAACAATTGAATTATCATGCTTGTCTTCATTACCAGGCTTTATTCTGTTTACTGCCTGCTCTGTATCTTGGTCCTTGATTGTAGCTCCTAGCAAACACTTGTTTCATTTAAACTGAAAATAAATCTCTCTCCCACTAAATAGTTCATTTTTATGCTAACCCTGACATATTATTGCTTCATTCTAACTAAAGTACAAATAATGAATGTATATGGGTGTAACATATGCTGTTTCCTAATATGGTCTACCATGCCTTATACATAACTGCTCTAGAAAATATTGATTTTTCATTAGAGGAATAACAAAACAAAAGTACTGAGATCATATTAAAGTGTAGTATGGTAAGATGATCTTTCACATATTTTGCTCCTTGGAAAGAGAAATGGTTGTATGATATGAAATCCAGAAAGACTATTTAAAATAAAAACTACTTATTTCAATCACTAACCCTAGATATTTATGTAAATTACACTATGTGGTATCTTAATGATCTGACTGGTGCTTATCAGAAGTGTCAGGAATGGATTAATGGATTATCATTATAATATGGTAGTGAAAATAATGAAGACTAGAAGAGATACAACTAATCAAACAAGGAAGGGCTGGTTTTTTTGGTTTTAGTTTGGTTTTGGTGAAGGGTTTTATTCCCTTCACATGTAAAAGCAATAAAAAATACTGGAAATAAGGTTCAGTTCCTTAAGCTGAAATTCATTATCATTCATATTGGTCTATAGGACAACATTTACTAAGTCATTCTTGCTTTTTAATCTTCCTAAATTTTTATTTTATTGAAGAAAACTAAACAAGAATTCACTGAATTGAAAGACCATGGTGAACCAATCCTACCAATGAAGGCTTTAATTTCTTGAATTGTCCTCTTTAATCAGGATATTCAATCAAGCTGATAACTGGGGTTTTTTTCATAATGAAGTTTCTTGAATCATCTATCTCCAATTAGAATATGGTTTCTGCATTTATTTTCATAAGAATTTGAACAATGTATCATAGCTTTAAGTAGCTAATCATTCATCAGTGAAGAGTAAAGGGACTTCAGCTTTTTCAGCTAATCTCTCTTTTTGGGTCTGAATGAGGGAAGAAGTACTTTTGTTGAAATTGTTGGCAACAAAAATACATAGCACCTATGTCAAATACTATTCCTGTACTATGTTGTTATTGATATCAAAGAAAAATAGGAGATTATGCATGAAATCTATACAGTTAAAAGTGTTTGCCTTGCACATTTTTTTAACTGAAGTCTTGGGTCTCCAGAATTCACATAAACATTTTCAATATGCACTTACAAGTTGGACTAATGTGTTGTTCCCAGCTGCATTGTTCATTGTTAGGGATAACAAAAAATGTTTTTACAAATACTTTAACAGCAAAAAGAGAACTGGAGATAATCTCCATCCTCTATTGGACGCAGAGGGGAACATTGCCACCAAGCATGAGGAAAAGGCTGAGGTAATAAATCCCTTCTTTGCCTCGGTCTTTAACCACCAGACCAGTTATCCTCAGGGTATTCAGCCCACTGAGTTGGAAGGCAGGGATGGATTGCAGAATAAACCCCCCATAATCCATGAGGAAGCAGTTTAGAACCTGCTGCTCCACCTGGACACTCACAAGTCTATGGGCCAGATGGGATCTACCCAAGAGTACTGAGGGAGCTGGCAGAGGAGCTCACCAAGCCACTCTCCATCATTTATCAACAGTCCTGGTTAACAGAAGAGAGCCAAGATGACTGGAGGCTTGCTAGTGTGATGCCTGTCTACAAGAAGGGCCAGAAGGAGGATCCAAGGAACTACAGGCCAGTCAGGTGTGGAGCCGTGCTGTGGAATGAGAGTGCTCAGTGGGCAAGTGCAGGACAACCAGGGGATCAGGCCCAGCCAGCATGGGTTCACGAAAGGAAAGTCCTGCCTGACCAACCTGATCTCCTTCTATGACCAGGTGACCCACCTAGTGGATGAGGGAAAGGCTGTGGATGTTGTCTACCTGGACTTTAGTAAAGCCTTTGCACTGTCTCTCACAGCATCATCCTAGAGAAGTTGGAGGCTCATGGCTTGGACAGGTGTACTCTTCCCTGGTTAAAAAACGGGCTGGAAGGCTGAGCCCAGACAGTTGTGGTTAATGGAGATAAATCCAGTTGGTGGCCAGTCATGACCCGGGGCTCAGTGTTGGGGCCAGACTTGTTTAATATTTTTATCAATGGTCTGGATGAGGGGATCGAGTGCACCTTCAGCAAGTTTGCAGAAGACAAATAGGCCACACCTTGAAAATTGTGTTCACTTTTGAGCCCCTCAGTACAAGAGGGACACTGAGGTGCTCGAGTGTGTCCAAAGAAGGGCAACAAAGCTGGTGAAGGGTCTAGAGAGCAAGTCTTACAAGGAAAGGTTGAGGGAACTGAGGTTGTTTAATCTGGAGAAGAGGAGGCTGAGGGGAGACTTTATCGCTCTCTACAACTACCTGAAAGGAGGTTGTAGTGAGGTGGGTGTTGGTCTCTTCTCCCAGGTCACTAGTGATAGGATGAGAAGAAACGGCTTCGGGCTGCATCAGGGGAGGTTTAGATTGGGTATTGGGAAAATGTCTTTACTGAAGGAGTGGTCATGCATTGGAACAGGTTGCCCAGAGAGGTGGTGGAGTCACCATCCCTGGAGGTGTTCAAAAAACATGTAGATGTGGCACTTCAGGGCATGGTTTAGGAGACATATTAGTGTTGGGTTGATGGTTGGACTCGATGATCTTAGAAGCTTTTTCCAATTTCAATAATTCTATGATTGTGTGTTTTCTTAAACATTGTTCTCCTTCAGGGTTTTACATTTGGCTTCAGATTACACAGATCTATTTTTATCCTGTTCCCTCTTTATCTTGTTTCTAACAACAGCATTCAAGAAGTCAGTAAATGTTAACACTACTATGAAGCTACGTATTTATATAAACATACCTAAACAAGAGGCTCATAGCGACAAACACGTGTACATTTTTAAATGGGAATTTGGGATTAATTCTTTTTTTACACAACTATTAAGAGATTTTGTATACATTTTGAATAAAAATAAATAAATAGATTTGCAGGTTTAGAGGACCAGTTGTTCATCTGTTCTGACCAAAGGTTGTTATATTGCTTACCTATATATTAAGGCTTCTGTCTTGTATATGGTTAAAGTAGGATCTTTCAGAAAGCATTGATGTGAAGACATCAGCAACTGTAGAATCCAGTTCTTTCATAGTAGTCTAGTAGAGAGACCTCACTGGTAAAAATATGTGATGCGTTTCTAACTTCATTTTGGTTTGCTTCTCTTTTCAGTCATTTGCTTTTGTTACTCTCTTCTCCACTGAATTAACAATCCCTTTAGTGCTTGACATTTTCTCCATCCAAGGGCTGTAATCAAATCACCTTTCACTCTTTAGAAAATAGATTGAGTCTGACATCGTGCTTGGGAATGATAGAATAAAAAACTCAAAACACCAGTTCTCCAGATTTCCTTTTATTGACATAGTTTGTCAAACCCATCAGGCATAGATGTTCAGGTGAAACAGCACTGCCCTTGCTTTTCACATAAGATGCTGATGACAAGAAATTAAAAATTAGGGGAATGTCAAAGACATAAGTAGCATCAATGGTTAAGGAAACATTCCTGATCAAGACTGAATTCTTCCTAAAAGACATTAGGCAACTGGTAGAGTTTTTTATTGAATTCACTCTAAGTAGATGTATGAAAGATGTGACTTGTGTTTTAGACCATGAGTGCTTTTGCTGCCTCGGTATCTTAATTTAAAATCATCCCTCTTGACCTGGTTAGGTAATTGGCTCCCATTTCCCACTAAATTAAATGTTTTTTTCTAAATTAACAAAAAGAAAACTATAAATTTTTGCCCTTTGCAAGAAGATGTCAAAGAGAAAAGAAATTGAACACTTTTTTTGCCATCCTTGATACATTTTTTCCTTGATCCCATGCTGTGATTAGCAATATTTCCTTATTTCTTCTCGGGCTTTTCTCTATTCCTCTTCTAGCTACTTTTAGTCTTCCTTAAAAGAAAGTTGCACTATCTCTTTTTTTTTTGGTTTTTTTTGTTTGTTTGTTTGTTTTTTTGT
Source organism: Phalacrocorax aristotelis (assembly GCF_949628215.1). NCBI lineage: Eukaryota > Metazoa > Chordata > Aves > Suliformes > Phalacrocoracidae > Phalacrocorax > Phalacrocorax aristotelis. The sequence continues at coordinate 30,594,297 of NC_134278.1, read as the reverse complement.
TTTAACAGAACAATGTTCTTTCCCTAGTTTCGCTAAAATGGTCATAGCATTACCAAAATGGCACCTCTTTCATCTGGTTTCCCTAACCAGCCTTTATTGTTCTATGTTATTTTGTTCATTTAGTCTTTCCCTGTTTTAATAATCCCATCCAGTGCCATTTTTTAACAAAAGGCTAAGAATATGTTTGTAATAGTGGCAGAAAAAATGGGGAGGACTGAACGGATTCAGGGGTAGAAGCAATGGCAGGAACAATTCATTAATCCATTTGGTTTGTGGAATTACACTTTCTGGAATTACACTTCCTTTGGGTAGAGCAGTTGGAGTTACTGTTTTGCTGATTAGCCTTCCCATGTTCAGTAATGTGGGTGGGTCAGGAGCACCCATTCTTGTCAAAAGTGCCTAATCAATGTTAAAAAAAATTAGGGTAAGCATTGATATATGTAACCTGATCTATGAGTACTGCCAGAGTGCAGTGTATTGAAGTACAACAGGACAGCTAAATACTAAATTGAATAATAAGAAACAATTGACTAATCCACATCACTTCATGCTGCAAATGTTCTTGTATATGTGCACTAATACCAGTCAATGGCCTTGTTCTGAGGAATGGCCATCTTGGTTTTTCCTATTAGCAAGCTCTAACATCTGCAAGTTGCAATATACTTTTACTGTAATTTGGTTACTATGGTGATGAGGGATAGCAACAAATTCACGAAACATTCTTTGAATGTCCTCTGATGCTAAAGAGAAGTGAATAATATGTCCTAAAAGAAAGATCCAATTCATTTTGCTTGATTGGAACAAATATTTCCGATGAACTGAGAGATAAAAAGGAAATTGTGTTTTGACCCTTTTTCTGCTAATGGGAGTTTCTCGTATAGTGTTTGTTGCATCAGCTGTTCTGGTATATAATAGAGACAAAGTGTGATATTTAGATCTCCTCGTAAATGTTCTATGTCTTACAGCGGTTCTATATAGCTACTCTGTGCTGGTAAGGAAATTATTACAATCTCACATACTTATCTATTAATTGATTTAAAATTAATTAGCTATGTTTACCTGGAAGTTTACAATTCTGAATTAAAAATATTCTGTTACCATTTCAGAAATATGCATCTTTTTATAAAGTATAATTTTATGAACATCTATTCTTAATTCAATTTATTCAAGTGACTAACAAAATGTGGAATCAATACATCCTACTACTTCAGAATGGATTTATTATGAAGTTAATGTTATTGCTACAGCAAATTACTGAAAAAATGCTTCTGATGTCATCTGTAAGTATGTGTTAGCAAGGTGGTTTAAATCAGAAAGTACAGGATATGTTAAAAGCATATTTGTTACATAATTCTCCAGAAGTAAATGGAAGTAAATTCTTACCTGCTATAATTCTGATATATCTTTGAAGTTGTGCAATTAAAAAGAGTTAATTGTCCAAAATACTTAAGCAGCTCCTAACTGTTCAGGTATGCAGGTAGATTAGTAAACACCAGCCTGGGGTTACAATAACTGAACAGAACATGGGAAACTACTGGACTTAACATGAGAAGTTGCTAAGTTTAACATTTAACTGAGTGAGTGGCTGACAAAAGTTACAGATAGCGTAAGAGTGATTGGATTCCACAGACGGTTAAGGAAAAAATTTGTGAGGCAGGAAAACTTCACAGATAATTAAAGGGGGGGGGGGAACTGAGGACTTTTCAGGGATTACTTTCTTGCAAGGCAAACAAAGCCTGGCAACGATATCAGTAATCCCACATGAAGACAAGATTATCTAGATAACTGTATCAGAAATACTGAATTCGTATATGGAGGTGACAAAACTGGGGCCAATGGGGACAAACACTTAGGCAAGGATTGTTTATCTGGGAGAAGAAAAGGGTAATGAAAGGTAGGGATCAAGGTGGACAGGAGAAGTACAAATATGGGAAAATGCAGGGAAAAGGTGATAAAAGGGCCAGCTGAGTGTAAGCAGGCTGCAGCTCATTACTCTTCTCTGGCTGAGCCCTGCATCTGGTCATTGCAGTCTCCTTTCTTTACCATTTCTGCAGTACCACAGTGGTGTGCAGGGGTTAAGCTGCACACTAGAATGATACCCAACAACTAGAATGATACCCAGATCTGGAATGACTCAAGGTCTGAGCCAGCAAGTTGACAAGAGGTCAGGGATGCAGGTATGGATATCAGACAGACTAAACCTGTGCTAACATTTGATGGATCCATTAATGTGGGTTTATCTGTGCATTTAGAAAGTGAGGCAGTGTGTATGTTTGCTGGTGAACTTCAATACTGACTACCCAGAGAGGAGGAAAAAGTTTGAGCTATTGTTGCTGTTCACACTCACATGAGTGCTCTTTGTGTTTATGTGGTGCAGGTAAAGACGCTGCTTTCCATGTTGATCCATGTAGTCACTGTGCCTGTATTGTGTCGTGTGTGTGTGTGTGTGTGTGTGCATGCACACATCATTGTGTGTGCACCTACTGAAAGTACATTCAGCTTCACTACTGGCTGGATCTATAAACAGGAAAGGGAACAACCTCCCTTAATAATAACTGCTGCAAAAGAGATCTTCAGTGACTCGTCGGTGTCTCCTGGGTCTATGGTTACAGTTCTCATCCTCCCTTTGCTACAGATGAGTTTACTCACTCCTACCTGTTTCTCCACAGTCATTCACCAAAACAAACAAAACATACAGGAATATTTTAAGTTCCTTGCTTTTTAAATGGTGATAGTTTACAGGTGTCCCAGGCAGCAAATGGAGTTCCACAGCATAGACAATTTAAGAAAAGCACAATAAATAAAAGCCTCTCAATACCTCATAAAACTAAAAAAAATAGAATTAATGAGAAATAGTAAGGAAAAACAACATAGTGACAATGTAACGTTGATAGACAGCATATCAGAAAGCATAATTCACTCAAACAATCCCTAATTTTTTATGCTTATTTCTTTTAGGTCCATTTTGTGAGGAACCTAGTGATCTTTGTGCATCTCAGCCATGCCTGAATGGGGGCATATGCCAATATAATCAATCTGGATATGTTTGTGATTGTCTTGCTGGTTTTCTGGGTCACAACTGTGAAATTGATGTCAATGAATGTTCTTCAAGACCATGTCAGAACAGAGGTACATGTATCAATTTGCCAAATGTAAGTATGAATTTCGGAGATCCCTACTGGAACATAGAATTATGGAATCATGGGATGATTTGGATTGGAAAGGACCTTTAATGCCATCTAGTTCCAACCCTCCTGCTGTGGGCAGGGACATCTTCCACTAGATAAGGTTGCTCAAAGGCCCATCCAACCTGACCTTGACCACTTCCAATGTTAAGGCATCCACAACTTCTCTAGGCCACCTGCTCCACTGTCTCACCACCCCCATGTAAAAAATTTCTTCCTTATTCCTAATCTAAACCTGCCCTCTTTCAGTTTAAAACCTTTACCCCTTGTCCTGTCACTAAAAGTCTTGGCAGAAGGTCTTTTATCATCTTTCTTCTAGGCCCCCTTTATATATTGAAAGGCCACAGTGAGGTCTCCCCAGAGCTTTCTCTTCTCCAGGCCAAACAACCCCAAATCTTTCAGTTTTCCTCTGTAGCCATTTTCATGGCACTTTTCTGGACTCGCTCCAACAGGTCCATATCTTTCTTGTGCTGGGTTCCCAGAACTGGACACAGTACTCCAGGTGGGGCCTCATAAGAGCAGTGTAGAGGGGAAGAATCACCTCCCTCAAAGTGCTGGCCATGCTTCTTTTTATGCAGTCAGGATACAATTGGCTTTCTGGTCACATTGCTGGCTCATGTCCAAATTTTCATCCAAATTTTTCATCCCCAAGTCCTTCTTCACAGGCCTGCTCTTAATCCATTCATCCCCCACTCTGTATTGACAGTGGTGACTGCTCTAACCCAGGTGCAGGACCTTGCCCTTGTCCTTGTTGAACTTCATGAGTCACATGGTTCAACTTCTCAAGCTTTTCAAGGTCCCTCTAGATGGCATCCTTTGCCTTTAGTAAATCAACTGCACCACTCAGCTTGGTAGAATCCACAAACTTGCTGAGGGTTCACTCAGTCCCACTGTCTATGTTATTACTAAAGATATTGAAGAGTACTGGTCCCAGTATGAGCCCCTGAGGGGTATCACTTGTTACTGATCTCCATTTGGACATTGAGCTGTTGATTGCAACTCTTTGGACACAGCCATCCAGCCAATTCCTTACCCATATAATAGTCTATCCATTAAACCTGTATCTCTCCAATTGCTGTGTGAAATGATGTCAGAGGCCTTACAGAAGTCAAAGTAGATAGCATCAGTTGCTCTTCCCTTATCTGTCAACAGTCACTCCATCACAGAAAGCCACCAGATTTGACAGGCATGTTTTTCCCTTTGTGAAACCATGTTGACTGTTTCTAATCACCTCCCTGTCATCCGTATGACTTGAGATAGCTTCTAGAAGGATCTGTTCCATGAAAGTACCAAAACATTTAATTCTAATGGAACTTTTAAAATTAGCTTTGGATGTTTCTTGAAGAAACACAGCAATGTCTGAATGTGTAGTGTTTCTAATATTTCTATGGTTAAAAAGACCAAATTCCACATTTTCTATTCAGTTTCTTGAAGGTCAGTTTAGAAATTATCGATGTAATTTCTTTTTTTTCTCTCTCTAATAAAGCAGATATTAAACATGATACATCAGTCATATTTATTACCTAGTGGTTGTTTCCTATTGTTTCTTTTCCTGTGGTAACTGTTTTTAGTTTCTTCTTTTTCTTTCTTTTTTTCTTTTTGTAAAACAGAATAAATTCATGCAGACTCACAAAGATAATAGAGTCATATCTAGTAGTATTTCAAACTGCATTGTCAATGTTCTTTCATTAGCATGACTATTGTAAATAAAAGTGACTATACAAAATCAAAATAGTGAAAGAAAAGTTCAAGAGCTCAGTTATCATTTACCAGTGATACATACTCACTCACAGAGAGAGAGAAAGAGATATCTAAATTGCCATATTGATAGATTTCTAAATTATGCAACATGTCTAAATATTTTGTCTAGTAGAAAAACTAGCACATACTATTTTGTACAATCATTTCTATAGACAAACAGATGCAGCAGTTTGTTCCACACATATAGAAATCTTTCAGCAGATGTTAAAATAATGTTCCCTGATCATGCCTTTAAGACCGATTCTGAAGAAACACCTGAACACTTTCAATTTCACTGGGGGAATAAGCCCCTGTATATTTTTCCTTTGCTTTCTGATATCAAAAGGCTTAAAAAGAACATTATTTTGTAGAGAAAATAGAGAGTGTCAGGTCAAATATTTTGTTTTGTAAAATAACTTACTGTTCTTACTGTGTAAATTACAGACTGCAGTAATTGACAGATGTCTCTCACCATCGTAAAGAAATACAATCTCCTTTCTTCATATTGAAGGGGAAAAAGGATACAAACCATTTTCTTTCCTACTCTAGTTAGTGAATACTGTTTGGTATCTGAAGTGCCTTGTGCACCGTTACTCTTTGACAGATGCAAACATTACATTGGAACAAATTCGAAACGAGGAAAAAACATAAATGAAGTATAAAGCTCCTTCTTGATTCAGTTATGAAATCACAAAGCCAGCCAAATTTAGGGCTGGTATATTTCCAGCTAGCAAACCCAACTCTGGTATAATCTGTTCTGGAAGGCCTATTCCACTTGTCCTAAATTATGTTTGTAAGGTTAGGGGCTAGGAGTGTTTTTTGTTCTGTCTTTGTAAACTGTTTAATATGAGACCCTGCCCTAGTTAGGGTCTCTATAGTAGTGGAAATAAACTCTAATTTCTGTATTGCTTTGGTTACAACAAACAATTATTTCTAATTTCCTTCTCTTCTATAGGATGTGGCATGTATCTGCCTGCCAATATTCACTGGCAAGTTCTGTGAGAGAATACTGAATCCATGTGAAGTGTTGCCTTGCTTAAATAATGCAACTTGTGTAGCTCAACAGCAGAACTATAACTGCCGGTAAGATTAGAAATTAATTTATTTCAGTACTTCATTGGATCACTTGATGATATCCCACTGATTGCAGAAAGAAAAGACATCATCAATCACAGAGAGCACAGAAAACTATAAACTTTTCTCTTAACAACTTTTTATTTAATTTTGGTACCCTACTGTGTTAATCTTCTTGAAAACATTTAAAGAGTTATGAATTGTTTCGTCATTAATTCTGTAAGATAAAATATACAAATCCTGACACATTGATGACAAAAGAGACAATTAAACTACAGGTACTGCTCCCATTCAGGGTGTAAGATGTTTATGCTATGTTTCTGAAAGGATAAGACAACTGTGTTAATTCCTAATTCACAGACATGCATTAGTAGGTCTTAGATTGATTCTTCAAGCAGCATATTAAAAAGTGCTTCATTCAGAAAGACCATGCTAAAAATTATCCATTTGAAAATAACTGAAGTGACCCAGTAGGTATGTAATTCCATTCCATTTTCTTACACCACTAAGGATTACAGTTGGTACTCTTCACATTTGCTTGGCTTTTATCTGGCTGCCTAAAGTAAGTTCTGCTAAGCATTACTGAAGTGCAGTAAACAACTTTCAAATTTTAGGATATTCATAAAAGCAGAAAATTGAAAGCTGTTGTACATAAAAGCCTGAAAACACATTATGAAGGAACTTAGAGACTGCAAATACATAACAGAAGTACAGAACATAAAGTTTCAGTCCATCAGAAGAGATTCAGTTGAGAAGTCTGGAAATTAAAATATAAGTTGAATTATGTTTACAATTCCCCCCCCCCCCCAAAAAAAAAAGACTTTTTAAATAAAAGTTTATTTATATTTACACATAAATACATAGAAACATATACACACATACAAACACATACACAGTTAGATATTCCCATAAAGATATGTGTAGCACAGAACAATAGTGTCATCATTTTTCTCCAGTACTTTAATCCAAGATGTAAGCTCCTAATAATTTACTAGTATACAGCCAGTCTTTTACACAGTGTACTGGTGCATGAATTAGTACAAAACAATGCCTGAAGCTTACATTTTAAAATATGCATAACAAGAACAATTAATACAAAGCTGTATATTGCCTTTCTTTAAAAAAAAAAAAAAAATAGATCCTGGCCCTGTGTGCAAGGCAGACTGAATAATTTACTATTTCACAAAGCAGTGGTAGAAATGGTCTGTACCATGAACCTCACTACACCATGGAAATTGGTTAATAAAAATAACTATGGAAAGGCATGGTGATTTAACAGTCTTTCCATTGATATACTATTTGTGAATAAGAGTAATTATTTAGATCAATATAACAGAAAGTAAAAATGGGCAATTAACAACCCAACTGCACATCCAAAAAAGGGCAATGAAGCTGGTGAAGGGTCTGGAGCACAAGTCTTATGGGGAGTGGCTGAGGGAACTGGGGTTGTTTAGCCCGGAGAAGAGGAGGCTGAGGAGAGACCTTATTACTCTCTACAACTACCTGAAAGGAGATTGTAGTGAGGTGGGTGTTGGTCTCTTTTCCCAAGTTGCTAGTGATGGGACCAGAGGAAATGGCCTCAAACTGTGCCAGGGGAAGTTTAGACTGGATATTAGGAAAAATTTTTTCACTGAAAACTTTGCAAGCATTGGAACAGGCTGCCCAGAAAGGTGGTGGAGTCTGCATCCCTGGAGGTATTTAAAAGACCTGTAGACATGGTGCTTAGGGACATGGTTTAGTGGTGGACTTGGCAGTGCTAGGTTTATGGTTGGACTCAATGGTCTTAAGGGTCTTTTCCAACCTAAATAATTCTATGATTCTATGATTTATATTGATTATCAAAAGAATCACTTCCATTTTGTGGTAAAGCTAGGTATTAGAGGTTTTAGTCATGGAATTAGATGGTACAATCATGCTTACTACTAATATCAAGCGTTAAGATCCTATTAAAATCAGTGGTGCTTAGATTTTACTTTTAATATTTGTGTATTATTCATCCATTCAATTGTGCTATCCATAAAATACATATTTGCCAAGACAAGCAGGACACATTTGTGGAGAGCTAGTTTGAAAAATAGGATAGGTTATAAGCTTACGATTTTTAACACTAAGAACACACTAAAAAAGGAAAATAACACTCTAGAGAGAACACTATGAATAGAGAAATGAAGAGTGCATCCTTCAGCTTTGTACAAAGTCAAGTGCTTGGCCCTGTATGTGCTGTTTAGGTAAAAACTTTAGATAGTATTCAATTCACATAGTTTTCCCTAGCATCTAAGCTGCATACCAGACTTGCTTGGTGAAGGAAGAGAAGAACTCCAGGAAATTACTCATCTCTTCCAAAGAAAAATATCCAGGTCAAATGAGATGAAGCATATTCTGGAGGTTCTGAATTTTCTCTGTACAGAAGTACAGAGAAAGCCTGAACTGCTATCCTAAACCACACACCAAAACTGCAGACTTTTAACATTAGGTAAGTATGGCAGCACTGGAACTTCATTTCAATACTCAGCATTAGTTTTGCCATTGAGTAACTGAAGGCTCCAATTAGTGATTGCAATAATTTTTAGTGTTTGTTGTTAATAAGCTGAAATTTATTTCCTCATTTTTTTGAGAAAATAAAATCAGTTTTCTACCACTTATTCCCAAATATTTAACAAATGTACTTATCCTTTCTTCTTCAGGAAAGCAGTTGTTTTCCATTCTAAATATATAACCAAACAGACTCAATATAATTTGCTTCACTTCAGTTATGATGTATGACTATCTTGTATCCTCATTCCATCTTTTCAGTCTTGATATCACATACAACTTTTTGCTAAGAATGTAATAGTAGCATTTTTTCTTAAATGTCAAAATTTAAGGTGAATTCAAATAGGCAGTGAACAAGGGTATCCATCACAACAAATTGTGATTGTTTACTTTGTATCTTCTATTATCTTTGTTCTTTAGGACAATAAAAAGTCACAAAAAATGTGAAATGGTGTTCTGAGAAAATTTGTTGTTAGTGTCATCTTTGGAACTTACTGACAACTTTTGTGCTCCTAATTTACACTTACCTTCGCTGACATTGGTATGTCTATTGCAGAACAACAACAAAAGCAAAAATAAGAAAAATGAGCAAATATAGAAACTAGAAGAAGAAGTTTCTAAAATTGGTTTACTAAATTATCTATTTTATGAAACAGTCATAGATTACCTAAAAAAATTGAACCGAGAAACATAGGAGATCTTTCACCTGATTTCTGATCATAGGTAAAAACAAATTTGTAAAAGAAACGTAATTGAGTTGCTCTGATTTGGTTTTGAGTGTTATTTAAATATGGAATTACAACAAAAGATACTTTTTTTTTTTTTTACTTCACGTTCCTTTTATATATAAATGTAATACATGGATGAATAGTGCTATCATTTAAAGGAAACAAATATGCTATACGTTGATATGAGTACTTTTCCCTTTAGTGGGAAAACTAAGTATGTAACTATCTGATATTTTTGCACATGCTGAAATAAAAGCAGCTAAGTATTATGAAAAACTCCTTTTCGCTACAAGTGAACTGAAAATTTCTTAAGAATAGACTTTGCAAGAATTTTTATTCCAAGTACTTGAAATTGTAGCAATATAATTATAGGAATTACATACAATAATTTTTTCAATAGGAGGGTGAGGATTATATAGTCCATTGGTACTTGTATAGAGTGTCCTCCTGTGGTTGTGTCTCTACTAACCTCAAAGAATATAACTTTTTAGAGAAGATTTTCCCATATCCACCTCCCTCTGTCCAAGTGGTCCTACGCATGGGCGGTGTGGGTGCTCTTCATGGGGGTTTCTGGGGAAATTCAGCGTGTTTAACACTTCATCAAAGGCTAATAAGTGGCTTAAGCTTCTGGACATGTTAGATGCTTCTGTGCATCCCTCAGAGGAATATCCATACCCACTGTTTAGGCATCTTTATCTTATTTAGAAAATACAATTAAGGCAGATCCTTTCTATTGAATGTTGTTGTCTGACCATTTGCAATTTAATAAATATCCTTTATTCTGTGTGCTACATAACTGTGAGGGTCTTCATGCATTCTGAAACCAGGGATGGTGTTATTTTTTAAATGAGGAAACATAAAATTAGTGAATCTCATATCCTTTAGGAGGGAGAGCATACAAAAAACGGAAGCAATTCCATATCATCTTCATGATTTCCAGCTTCTGGGCTGAGTCATTAGACAAAGTACCCCTCAGAAAAAGTTAAAGAAACTTTCCATCTATTATTTTTAGGTTCCTTCACAAACATAAATTTTCAGATAACTGGCAATTTGCTTTCTCTTCTATTTAAATCTTTTCTTTCCATCTACCAGAAAGAGCATTTAAACAGACATGCTAACCATGTGTGTAAGAACACATTTAGTGAATTTGACAGGAATTATGTTTACATCAAAACACATAAGAGAGTGTTTGCAGTCTGGATTTTACTTTTTGCACATTTTGAGCAAGATACAAATATTCAAATATTTCATCTATGCTTTCTATTGCTTTTGAGTAACCTTGTTTACTATCCATTTGGATATCATCAGTATTTTTCTGTATAGGGGATTTTTTTTAAACACTGGAGGCCTAGATAAGAAAAGGATTTGTCTCCTACTAATGACAAGTGCTGCATGAAGCAGAATAAATGTCTGCAGTCCCTTTCACCATAGAAGAGTTATCCATGCCTCAGCTGGCATCACATGGAACTAGCAAACTGTCACAAAATAGAATGTTAGTTTTCTCCTTTAAAGACATATACTAATTACAATTTGTCATGGTTTTAGCTGGGACAGAGTTAATTTTCTTCACTGTAGCTGGTGTAGTGCTGTGCTTTGGACTTAGTATGAAAACAATGTTGAGATAACACACCGATGTTTTGGTTGTTGCTGGGTAGCGCTTGTACTAGTCAAGGACTTTTCTAGCTTCCCATGCTCTGCTGGGTGCACAAGAAGCCGGGAGGGGAGGGGGCACAGATAAGAAAGCGGACTCAAACTGGCCAAAGGGATATTCCATATCATGTAACGTCATGCCCAGTATGTTACCTGGGAGGAGCTGGCCGGGGGAGGGAGGCAGCAATCACGGCTTGGGGACCAGCAGCGTCGGTTGGCAGGTGGTGAGCGGTTGTATCATTTGTGTGTCTGGTTTTTTTCCTTTTTCCCTTTTCCTTTTTATTATATTATCATTATTGTTATTATTATAATAATCAATATTATTATAATTATTTTATTTTAATTATTACACTGTTCTTATCTTAACCCACAACGTTTTTTTTGTGCTTTTGCTCTTCCGATTCTCTCCCCCATCCCAGAGGGGTGGAGGGAGTGAGCAAGCAGCTGCATGGTGTTTAGTTGCCAACTGGGGCTGAACTTCAACACAATTAAGCACGTACAAAAACAACCACGCACTGTCCTCTCCTCCTCTCCACAGGTTCCTTACATTGTTCCTTACACACCTAAGCATGTCATTATTGACTACTCTATATTAATCACTAGTAATCATTGATACTATTTTAAAGTTTATTTATCATCATATTTATAATTTTCCTTTCTGATGGTTTGATTGACCCATCATTTCTAATACATTTCCAAACCCTCATTTATAGCTTTTTGTTAAATCTTACCTCATTTGAGATTGATTTTTGTTTCAGAAGGTTCCATGAAACATTGTTATGAAAATGTTTTCATCAACAAAAAAAAAATACTTTATGGAGAAACAAAAATACCCAGAATCATGCAACTGATTTTAATTGCTTGAAAACATGTTCTGTTTGTTTTAAATAACATACAAAGTCTGTTTTGTTACCACAAGAACATTATTTAATAGAATTATGGAATATAATTAAATACAATTAACTTTTAAAATGCAAGTCCTCTAAAATACTCTGGTGTATTTGCAGCTGCATGCCAGGATTCACTGGAAAGAACTGTGAGGAAGTAATTGACTACTGCAGGCTGCTCAGCATCAGCTGTCTGAATGAAGGATTGTGTCTTAATATCATTGGAGGATTCACTGTAAGTAATTTAATACATGTTAAACTAATTCAGTGCTCCAAAGTATAAAAGCTTCAGACAAGCAGAACTTGAAACGCATTCATTACTGCAAGAGACAAGAGGGACATACATTTATGTGTTTGTTATTTATTTAAATCAATAACACAAACACAATTCACTTGGTAATATGGATTTTTTTTATTACTTTTCAACTGAGACCATGTTTTCTACTATATCAAGTAAGAGAACTGAAAAGTATTTTTATAGTAAAAAGAATGTATAACTAATTGTGGTCCAGTGTTATTATCTACACAGATGATAATCACAGCTATGTTGCAGCCTTTAAAAATACAGTACTTGAATTGAGTACATCTGTTGCCATTGTTTTAACCAGAGTCAAATTACTAATTTAAACATAGCATATTTAAACTTAATACAAACATAGAAGTCTGATGATGAAACTGCAGTGCAGTGAGGTTGATTCCAACTGACAATTTGGAAAAAAAAAATTCTCTTTAGTTTAATTCTCAAAAAGGATTCTGAAAATGTTGAGTGAGATCTGTCATGAACCAAGATTCTTCTGGCTATACCTTGTCAAAAAAGAGGAAATAGTTTCTCCAACAGCAGTATTTTGGAACAATTTAAAGGTTATTCTAAACAACAACTCATTCTGCAAATAACAGGAGATCATCACAGAACCATAGAATGGTTGAGGCTGGAAAGGACCTCTGGAGGTCATCTTATCCACCACCCTGCACAAACAGGGACACCTAGAGCCATTTATCTAGTCCTAACCCACTTATCTGTTTGAGAGTTCAGACAAATTGTATTAGGATTACTGTTACTCCTTGCTTCAGGGAGTAAGAAGAGTAGCCCACTCTGTAAGGGCAAGACAATTGGAACCAAGGGTGCAACAAGGCTGACAGAGACAGTGTCCTAACCAACAAGGGGCACATTCCCTCAATACCCACAAAAACACATCAGATCCACAGATTCAGCCAAAAGTCCAGTAATCATCAGCCAAGTCCTTAGTGATGAAGCAGGTTTACAGTCAGGCTGGGTAGTCAAGTCAACAGAATCAGCAAGATACAAAGCTGGATACAGGCATAGTGACAAAATAGCTCAGGAAAGGATCTAGTGCAAAGGCTTGAGCTTAAATGCAGCTCATGAGTAAAGGAAAGAAAGTTTGGGCACCTCAGAGGTGAATTCTGTTTTCACAGTGATATGATCCAAGGTGATAGTGCTGGGCTGCAACAGAGCTGACCTTGAACACAGGCAGTTAAATTTGTGAGAGAAAGGAAAGAGGTCACCAAGGAAGAGTGCAGTTAGAACCTGTTGACACACTCAAGGTCCTGACAGTTTCTCCTAACATTCCTTGTATGTAATTATTCATTCAGTCCAAATATCATTCCCTTTCTTGTAGTCACAAAAGCTAAAGAGGTGTTGGTATTTTCTTCCCAGTGCTTTCCACCTGACTCCTTGTGTTTGCTCATATTCTTTGAGCCTTACCTGACCTGAAAACTGCTATATACCAGTGACCAAGGATTGTTTCTCCTATTTACTTATGGGACAAAGGAAAAAGAAGCTTCCAGTCATTTGTTTAAAGTTTCCAGCCCATATTTTTGCACCTAGTTCTGTGTACACGTTCTAGTCAGATACTGTTGTGGACTTTTCAAGTGTCACTAAGAAATAAAGTCATACTACCATTGACTGCATCACAGTCTCCCAGTTGCTGCATCAAGCCCTTTTCCCTTAGTCCCTGGTCTTAATTACCAGGAGCAGCTCTTTAGGCTGACCTGTTACTCATTCAGATACTTGCATTTCCAGAGATATGTAATCAGATCTGTAACAAGAATTTTATTTAAGAGCATGATAAAGCTAGTGAAGTAAATATGTGCAAATTATTATTTCAGAAATCAATGAATGATGTATTACTGAAAGAAATAAGTATGCTCTATCTGCTAACTTCTTAAGTCTAATGAAAATTCTTTTAAAATTTGTGTTTTAAGAATATTTTTAATGCTACCTATAAATATATATGAACTAGAGGAACACCATATAAATGCACTTGAACATATGATCTGAGGTAATTTGCACAATATTTCATATCAGAGATTTATGCTAATGGAGTGCTAAAACATCCATAATTAGTAATATACCCATAGAATAATAAAATAGATAGCAAGGAATTCTCTTTGAGAATTTGTCTCTCTGCATGGTTGATAACAGATGAAACAAATACTGAGTCCAGTTCTGCTGCACTAAAATAAAAAGATTAGTGAAAAGGTATACTGATTTTAAAATATTTGTGTCTCCCAGTTAACTTACCTACATGATAGAAATATTAGACTCAAAAGAGAAAAATTGGTTTTATCTCCTTTCAGTTACTTATGTCTACTTACTTCAAGAAATAGCAAAAATTACAGTATAACAATTAGACTGCAAAACTGATATAATTAATCAGTGAGTACAATGTGTATGACACGCAGATATCAAAGTGAATACTAATCGAATGCAAAAAGAAATTTAAAAACAAAGTTTTAGGAAAGCAAACAAAAATCGGATACCGAATTTTTGTGTAGTTAGTAAGTGTGCTAATATTTACTGTTAAACACAAGCAAAATAGTTGTATAACATTAAATGTTTTCATAAAATAATCCCCAAAAATATACTTCCATGACCAGTATAAGATGTGATGCTTTCTTAGCAGACATTGAATTAGGCTATAAGATGGAGCTAAATGAACTGGCATAGCAAAGGTTGGATTTTTTTTGCTTAAACTTTGATGCCTGCAAAAGTGAATGGTATGGTAGACTACCTGACAGAAACTAGTATGGCAGACCTTTGGGACTGACAAATAACATTGAGCAGACAAAGGGAGGAAAGGATGAAAAATACTGAAGAGCTGGATATAAATTACTGGAGTTTTTGTTGAAAATATTGTACCATATGTAAGCAGTCATACTTCTGTGACTGTCAGAGGAAAGTACATCAATTGCTTTAACAAGGCTGAAAAACTGGAAAACTTTATTAACAATTAGTTTTATGGAAAAACAGCACTTTAAAGCTATATTCTCAAAACATATGTACAGATTCAGCATGATAAGCCAGTCCTTGAGCTATCAGTTTTCCTTGGAAGGAAAAAAAAGGAACAGCTGTATTTAAAATATTTTACTCTGGGTACCAAAAAATGTTGAAGCCAGATTAGCAAGGAAGTGCTAACAGCATTGTGCATAGTTCTGTGCAGCTGTTTCTTCTATGCAATACTGATTACATCAGTAGCATTTTCAAAACTTGTTAGGTAATAAAATTTGGTGTAATGTAGTGTATGAGCAGTTTTCCATCAACTCAAAAAGGTCAGGTCATATTGTCCTGTCCTAGTGAATAACTTCACCAGACATTACATTTCATGAGGGCCTACTACTGTGAGATCCAAAACCCAAAATTCCCACAGAATGCTGAAGGCTGGAAAACTTATTGTGAATTTCTTCAAGTAGTCAATGTGGCAGACTCATTCCGCTGATATTAAAAAGATTATATTTCCCAGAGTTGCCATAAATAGTCAAAGCATAAAAAAAACCCAAACCACTTTATTTGGGGTCTATAGAAGGCCAAAGATAGGTTTATCTTGTTAGTTAATTTCTAAAATACAGAAAGATAAGTTTGCAGCCTTGCCTCAGTTTAAGAAATCTGGATATCATTTGAACATATAATTTTAATAGGTGGCAAATAGAGTGTTTGAATATTATAGATCTTCCTCTTTCAGAAAATACAGCTATGTAAAATTTATTATTTACTATGGATTTGTTGATTATTGCAAGAACACTGCTATTGAATTTTTCCTGTTTTGCAGCTGCAGTGTTGGAATAACTTTTTAAAATCTGTATAATCACTATTAAACTTCTGAAGAAAATATATCTTATTTCTCTTTGATATTCATCAAAGAGAAAAAACTTAATTAATACTATCCTGATTTGTCGGCTTTATCTTAAAAACCTCCACCTGCTCAGCACTAGAAGACAGGGGCCATTGTTTTAAGGAAAATTTTAAATTAAAACAGGTTTAACATAAACCATACTTTTACAGTTACTAAAGTGTGAACCAATTGCAGATTCCAGCAGAAGTTTATTCAATAAAACTATTAATCTACATTATTTTGACAATGATAACCTGCCTCTTAAAAACATTTTTAAAAATATCTGCCCACAGAGACACATTTCAATAGACTTTTCTATTCTCATGGCAACTTTTATTTTTCTTAAATGGATTTTATAAATGAAAAGTCAGTGTTCTTAATTTGAAGTCAATAGTATTTCCTCAGTGCTTTTAATCTGAGTGTCTAAAGTAATTTATGGCTATAGGTATCTGTTATCCTTATCTTTATGTGAAGAAGGGGAAAAGATGAACAGTTCCCAAAGGACAGCCGACAGGGAAGAAAGAGCTGTTGTTTCTTTCATGCTAATCATACTGCTGCCACATATTAACCACCTGGCAACATGTAGTGGTTTGGGTAGAGTTCTTCCAGTGAATTAGACTGGCTCCACCCAGCCTTTTGCACAGGGAGACTGGGCAGTAAAAACAGGTAAAGAGGAAATGCAAACAAGGAATCACCTGGGGACTGTAAAGCTTTCCTCTAGGTCCCAAGGGGGAATTGGGTATCTAAATATCTATTTATCCACAGCAGTGGCTTAGATCAAGGCAAAAGAATTATTCCTGCTTAAGATCCCCTGTTTTTTTCCAGAACCGTTAGTATTAAAGAAAAAAATAAAACCAACACACAAACAAAAAAAACTTTAAAATTAAAAAAAAACAGAGATACTGGGAAAAAAAAAAGGTTAAACTAATTCAGTGAAAATTATGAGAATAACATAACTGTCAATTATCAAATTTTGGAAGATGAACAGTTTCCAAAACACAGTATTGGGAAAGTCAAGGTTATGAAGACTGTCAAGTTTCTGGCATACCAGCTGTCTTTACTCTCTAGGGAGAGACAAGAGATTGTGTTCTTTAGTTTCAACCACTGAATTGCATAGAATTGATAGAATTCATAAGCCAGTTATGACTACCTACAGAAGTGCATTGAGGGAAAAGAATGTGCAGCCCTACAGCAGTTGCAAGCAGGAGATTTGGAATAGCTACACACTCTTTCCAATTTCTGCTCTGCCACATACTTCCTATGGAAGGGCACACAGATTAAAAATGCATTCCACTGTTTTGCAGGGTATAAAAATGCTCATTCATAGCATTTTTTTTTTTTTTCTGCCTAACAGCTTCTTCGTATGTTACAAGCAACTATGTTTCCAGTTACATGGTTTGCATAGTGTATCCAAGACTATTTTGTCAATATGCCTTTCTCCCATCATCCTGACAAACCACTGATTCGTGCAAGGTTATGTGCTTACAGCTAACAAGGGAATTGAGTTATATAGGCACAAAAACTGAAGCTAAAAGATGAAGTGAAGGTAGTGCCATTCTAAGGCCTATTTCCATTTGCATGCACTAGCCTTGAGACAAGGACTAAGCAAATCATACATATTGCTTGAAAAGCAAGGCTGTGTTGATAAGCAAATAAACACTAGAACAGCGTTAAAAAAAGAGACAATAATCTATGGTGTCATTATGGGTTTTACAATTACGCCTACTATTGATCATTAAAGGCAAATATTTATATTTTCTTTGAGAAGCTGTACTGACACTTAAATATGAAATTTTATGTTGGAATCATTGTCAGTGGATGTCCTGGTGCCTTCCAAAAGAACAGCAGGAATTGCTGCCAATTTCCAGCTAGTGTTCATACAGTGCAGTGAAGTAGATTGTGCTGTTAAGGGGGAGTGAAGCTAAGCAAAAAGTAGTGTTTTTTAACTTGTATAAGTAATCTGCAGAATATGTGTTCTGTAAACACCAGGTGTTTGCATATGCCTGGGGAATACTGATTAATAAAAACTTGTATGAATAAACCAGGCCCAAACCAGAAAACACCTAATTATTTACCCACATGCATACCTTTCAGATAATTGCTCCCCAGTCATTGAATTTTTGCTTCCTTATATGGACATGCATTTAATAGTGTATATCAAATAGTATGATCCACTGTAACAGGACAGAAAAATTAATGTAATAGAAAAGGTTGGTATCTAAAATCTTGCCCTGCAGATGGCTCTGTGGCTATTCATGTTATATTCTTTTGATCCTTCTTCTCACAACCATATACCAAAGCCATCATTGTATATTTGGAGTTTTATGGTGAACCTGAGATATTTCAATAACAAAGTATAAACCAAGAGGGTATATGGTTGATAAAGTAAAATTTGAGTACAAATGAATAATCATGTTCTCTGGTAAAGCAGAAGAGACTTATATAGTAATATAAAAACTGTCTTCACCATAAGCAATATGTTCCTTCATAGGGGGTGAGGGAGAGAGGGGTGAACCTCTGTTTCTCCTGTGTTTTTTCCCGATGTTAGAAAGCCAGTACATGGTACACATTCAACAGAACTTGTGCAGAAATGACAATCAGGCACACAAAGTTCCAAGTTTCATCCCTAGTGAGATGAAGTTTGCCCTGGTAGGTGCAGAACCAGACCCATCAGCCAGCTGTCAGGCTGGGAATCAATCTGCTTCTTTTCAGGAGAGCGGAAGGCAGTGCCAAGCCCTTCAGGCCTGTGCTATACCCTACATCAGCTTCAACAGCCTTTGGGCAAACTCTGCTGCCACTCCTCCCCTTTGCCACTTCGTAATTTCTTCCCCGAGCAGCCACTCTCTGTCCTAACACTCTTTGATAATACTTTATCCCCAGAATTCTGCCTGCATTTATAACCCGGAAGTAGAGCAACTGTATGCAGAATTAGCAATAATCAGAATTGAGCTACATCAGTCACACTCCTTAGACCTTGTAGCTCTAAGAAGGCCTCAGACATATTCTTAGAGAAGCCATTTGTATTTATTGCATGAGAAGAGAAATAAGTTCTAGACAGCATGTCCAGAATGTGGAGGAAGCATAGCTGAGAGAAAACATTACCTTTTTTTAACCAATGTGGTTCTTTAAAAAAATAAAAACACTAGGGCTTTTTTAAAGCCCTCTGCGCTGTAGCAGTCAACATTTGTTTTCTGAGTATAAAAAAGCCGTAAGGAAAAAAACATTTAATATGTCTGGCATACTATATATTAAAGCAGTTGGTTGGAGTGATAAAATTGTTATGAATATTTATAACAGCTCTACTAGCAATGCTAGAAGGAATGAAAATTGGCACTGCAAAATCTACTGCTCTCAGATGCAACTTTTATACTTATGTACAACATATAAAATAGATTATTGTCATTTTCCTTTTTAAAAAAAATGTAGTCTCTCCTGCTGTTTTCTCCCCATGGACTATCTGAGCAATACAGTTTCATCTCTGTGAAACCACTTTGCCACTGTCATTAATTCCCTGATGTCTCTCCCATATTTGTCCTTCCAGCTGACTGTTCAAACAGCAGTAGTTCAAAGTCAGACACTTCCATTAGGGGCTAGTTTTGCATAAGTTAATTAGTCCATTTTCTTCCACACAGTAACAGTAATTCTACAGAAGAGTTCACATAAATTTTAAAATATCCTATACAGTTTTGCGCTTCTTCTGTATGTAATTTGAACTTTATCAAAATCACCTTTTCCTGCTTTTCTTATTCTATTGAAATAAACAATGTCAATGCACCCCAGGTGCAATTCATATGTGCTGTTAAGCATCTTTGAGCAGTACAGAATTTAATGAACTGTAGAATTCTTCAGATAATAAATATCTTGCTTTCCAAGAGTTAATTTACATGAAAAAATATTTAAAGCTTTGATCATGTAATACCTTTATACAATGTATCTTAATGCTAGGATAGCATATAATATATTACACCATGAAATAAACCAGAAATAGCCAATAAGAATGTTTTGTCTCATTTAAAAAAAAAATTCTGTGAGAAGATGTCATAGTCATTTTTACCCATTGTCAGTAAAGTAATCAAAAACATAAGCCAGCAAAAATAATGAAAATCAAATACACAAAAGTTGGTAAATATTACAGTGCAAGAGGTGCTACATGATTAGTACAAAACATTGTTTTTAATGATAAAGTGCAATGACATTTCTACTAATTGTATGTAGAGGAAAAATAATTAGGTGATTTTGAGATGATGAAGGAGACAAATTATATGAGATTTTCACAACAGGAATAGAAAGACAAAAATACCTCACAAATTTCAATAAGAAACGAAAAATAATCTCAAGAAAACATTGTTCAAATAAGAATAACAGCAGTGTTTCTTGTTACTTTGTGCTATGAAATAGTTTCTATATCAAAGACCATTCAGCCTACAGTCCAGATGCTCCAATTTTATATGGAAAAGAGGTTAAATATATAAAGGGAGATGAAAACCTGCACCTGGGTGGAATGACATGTTCATTAAAAAGGGACAATATGTGAATAAAAGTGCCTGCAATGCACTTCCATGTTGTAGAAAGGACAATGCTAACAATCAACTATATAATTTATTTGTTTTTCAGTAAAGAATTATAATCTTACTGAATATAGTGGAGCCAGAATTCACATACATAAACGTTTAACATGTTGGATATTTAACAGCCATAATGCTAATAACTACAGCTCTTTAAAAAAAATTCTTTATTAAGTAGACTTTCAATGAGCTAAGGTCCTATTTATTCAACCATACAAAATTATATAAAATGTTATTGCCTAACATAGCAGCTAGGCAATTCAAGCATTAAAGAAAACAGAAAAGATTAATCTGTTATGAAGAAGTTCTCCAGCAAGAGACATTTTGTTGTCTTTACATGAGATTTTTCTTTGTTTGCATCAATACATATCAATGGATACAAATTGCTAAAAGAGACATTTCTACTGGATGTAAGGAAAAATATTTTCACCGTCAAGAACTGGAAAAGGTTTCCCAGCCTCCAAACTTGGATGTTTTCAAAGTTTAACTGAATAAAGTCGTGGGCAACCTGTTCTGACCTCATAGCTGACCATGCTTTAAGCAGGAGACATTACTAGCGACCTCCTGATGTCGATTCTCAGTTGAATTATTCTATGTACTATGGTGTAGACTAAATCACTAATAAGGTGATTTAAAAACCAGAGCAACTTACAAATGACATGTCCAATTTAAATGTTTCTAACGGAACACTGCTATTCTTGAATAATATGTTCTTATCACATAACATAATGTTCCTTTTTAAAATATTAATGTGATCGCTAAATATTATTTTTCCATTTCACTTGCCAGTGCATGTGTTGACTTCTTATACCCTCAGAACTTGAGTCAAAATTTCACTAAATTTTTCTGTCCTAAAACTGTTAGGCAATGGTGGAGTACAAAGGTATTTAAATGGGAGCTATACTAGGACTATAAATGTACAGTTTATACAAAATGCACAGATTAATCAACTATTCCCCACAGTTACCTAGTTCTATACTAGAACTGTAGAATTGTAGAATTGTAGAATTCTGAAGTGTGAAGGGATCCATGAGGATCATCAAGTCGAACCCCCTGTTCCTCGCAGGACTACCTAAAACTAAATCAGGTGACTGAGAGCATTGTCCAGATGCTCCCTGAACTCTGATAGGCTTGGTGACTGGCCATTCTCTCAGTGAAGAAACTTTTCCTAATGATAATAGATAGCGAAGTACATTAAAAATTTATTGAGTGCATTTTAGCATCAACTAGCTCAAGGTCATAGTCAAGCCCCTAAATATTCAGGGATTTTTTCTATAGGTATACTTTCATTGTTAGCAGACAATCATAAACATGCAATATTATATTAGATTGTGATATATCAGTGTCCTTTAGTCTCTCCCACTCGAAAACTGTCTACAATCAAAATATTAAACAGTCATCACAATGACAGCTTGTAACCAGAATTCCCTTCAGCTGAATATATATAAAGTCATTAGACAGATGTGCAAAATTAAAAATAAAGTTTTTATCTGGAAGTTTCTGGTTTATGAATTTCCTTTTCGAGTGTAGAATTTGGTAGTTCAGGATCACCAAACATTTTTAATATCTTAACAGAATCACAAAAAGCCTCCACAAAACCTTTATACAAAGAATTATTTTTTAACAAAGCAATGAATCACATGGAAACAGCTATCCCCAAAACAGAAATAACAAGTAGAGTGAAAACAGCATCTAATGTTTCTTTTCTGTGGGTTGCATAAACTAACTAAAACAACAGTTAGAATTTTTTTAACATTTTTCACATTGCAAAATAATTGCACTGATTTTCCAAATAAGATGTCCTGATCTTCAGCCAACAGGAATTAAACTGGCATCCCAAAATAGCAAAAGATGATGATAATAGGCATACTCACTGAAAACTAGAGAACTCCAGCTTTGATTATTCACAGGTAGGAGTAAATTAAGTAAACAAACAAAAAAGCTTATGTAACGTGTGTTCATGAGAAATATGAAAAGAAAGTAATAGTTGTGTCTTTTACATTTTCAACTTCTTTTACACTCTTGTGACTCAACTAATCTAAAAGAGCAGTTCCTTTTGGGTAAAAGAAAAACAGGCCCTGAGCCCTATGAGTTCTAAGAATAATCAATAACCTAAGAAAGAAACCTGGACCGAATTTTACTACTGTACGACTTTACTTTTATTAAGGCCGTAGGCTAAATTTTCATTGTAGGTAGAACAACAGGTACCTTTCATAGCAGCTGAATCATGGTAGTTAATAGCAGAAGAAAAGGTGAGCTCTTCCCCCACCTGTCCCCCGTTTTACAATTTTGTAACAAAACATTACTGTATAAGACCATTGCACCTTCACACATTTGCACTGTGTATGTGAAAGCTGTTTGCTCGGCCCCACACCTTGCATAGGAAAGTATGAATTTAATAATACAGAACTGACAACTTTGTGTAACACTGAAATAAGTTCTTTTCCCGTGTCTCGTGAAAAAGTCTAAGGAATGGGCAAGCTAGCTGAGTTTGAATTATTCTTTAAGCAAATAAGTTAAAATCAAGCTTGTGCTCAAGTTTAAACCACTTTTCAAGATACAGAAATTCCCCAAACCTCTTCTTTTCTGTTGTCCCTATCTTATCAGTAGCTGGCCCCTTGAGATAAGGAGGATGGTTGTAGAAAGATATCTACAATTTCAGCCAGCCAGCCCAGCACTGTGTATTTCTGAAGTACCTAACTGATAATAAAATTCTTTTACCTGTTTATTAATGTCAGTAAGATCAGACACACATTCTCTATGTGCTGTATAAATTTTGTGGTGCCTTCAGCAGCTGTTTCCAATACTGAACTATAAGTTTCTAGTACATGCTACGGCTTCTTTCTATTTTTCATCCTTCAGTATCTACCTTTCTTCCTTTACTACCAAACACTCAAAAAATGCACATTCTTCATTTCCCTTTCTAGCGTATAAGTATTAATAAAACTTCATTATTTTACGAAGTGATGAAAAAAGAAGTGGCACCTGCTTGAGGTACACAAAAGTCAAGTTTATCTTCCCCCTCCCTAAATGAGAAGCGCATGGATAGGATTCTGGTTCATCAGAAGGGAGAGAAGTACTCATCACTATAAAAAAGTAGTTTCTGTTTTCCCCTCATATGTCCACCTGAAGAATGAAAGAATATCATCTCTATTAAAACCAATTAATTAATTCACACTATGCCATTTTTCTGCCCAGACCCCTAATAATTTTACCTGGGATCAGAGATGGATGTGAACGAGCGTATCATATTAGAGATGATGTACCTCATCTTCTAATGACACTGGATATCAGTGGCATAGGCTCTGGCCCAAGTTCAGAGCGATGAACCTCTCATAACATCTGTTAATGTGAGAGGTTAAACTCCAGTGGAATAGTAGCCTTGCTTACCTTTTTTTACAATGGCTATATATCTATATGCACATCTTACACTTCATAAAAGAAGAATCATTCTTTTGAGGAAGGGGAAAATAAGTGACTTTTCTTGCTAGAGTACTCCCCTGAAGGGGCTCTGGGCTTCCCAAAGAAGTTTGAAGAATCTGCAGAGCTAGACTGTCACCTGAGAGACCCCCACTGAAAAAAAATTGACCTCTCCATAAACTGCACTGCTAAGACATGAAAGAAAATCCTTTCTGGACTAAATATGCCAGAGCAGCTGAAGAGAGACAGGAGTTACTATCATCACAGCATATCCTTTGTGGTTCCCTTAGCAGCTCAGATCTGGGATGAAATGAGTAACAAAGATGAGCCACTTCAGCAGCTGTTAAGAAACAACAGGGTAATAATAGCTCATATAACATATACAGGATGTGGGATCTGAATACCTCCACTTAAATACTTTGCTAGCTCCAATATATTCTAACTGAGATAACATTGTTAAAGGAGAAGCCTAAGCAGGGCATTTTCTTTGAATACTTGCAGTCTGTGAACTGGAAGAAGAAATCAGGTGT
Source organism: Phalacrocorax aristotelis (assembly GCF_949628215.1). Taxonomy (NCBI): domain Eukaryota; kingdom Metazoa; phylum Chordata; class Aves; order Suliformes; family Phalacrocoracidae; genus Phalacrocorax; species Phalacrocorax aristotelis. The sequence continues at coordinate 30,569,856 of NC_134278.1, read as the reverse complement.
TCCTACACGAGCATCACTTGAGAGCTATGAAAATGGAATTTCTGCCCTTGCAGTTTCCAAACCTCTAAATGTGTGGGATTTTTTAGGCAGGATATCCACGTGACAAAGCAATGTACTACCACTATGATTCAGCTCCAGGAGTTTAAAACACCATGTGTTACAGTAGTATTATATATAAACATGGAAGCAGACTTTAAAAAACTTTCAGTGAATAATTCTATCTTTCTTTTCCCTTTTTTTTTTTTTTTCCAGAATACTTTGCAAGACAGTAAGGTAATGCTTAAAAAGAAATGTTCACCCTTTGCAATGACAGGTACAGTAAGTTAGGACAAAATAATTTTCTCTTTTTATGCTAAAAATTAATTCATAGAGAATTTGCAAGAAAATCCGAGGGTAAGAAAAAACAACATAAAAGAATACATGAGACAAAACACAAAAATTGAAAGCATTCTAATCCAGTTTGATCTCTACATTTTGGGCTCAGTTGGGGTTTTCTCCATGTATTCTAAAAGTAACAGAATATCCTATACATATTAACATCTTCATTTTGCAAGTCGTCTGACCAGGCAATTGAAAACTGAGAAGAAAAAAAAAAGGTCATTATATCACTTTTCAACAAAACTACCAGTATGCTGTTGGGGTGATTTCAATTCAGCTTAAAAAAATGACTTAATGTTCATGTAAAGTGCTGGCTTAAACACCCCTGGGATTTGCCCTTTAATTATCCTTAAAACAATTCAGGTATCATCTGGAAAGAGTGATTTAATACCTGAATGCTGTCTTGCAAGTAATATGTTTCACCCCAGCTGTAGAAAAGCCACTTTGCTAGATGAAAAGTAAATCTAGTTTTCACAACAACTCAGTGTCTGGCATTTTTTTCCCCCACTCTGAGAATAGATTTTTTAAATTAACCTGTATGTACCAGGAAGAGGGTTAAACTTCAGTGAACTCATTTGAAGAAGCTCTTCCTTGCAGAATGGACTTAATAAGATATTTAAAGAAAGAAAATACTGGTTAAATAGTTCTAATATTGTAAATAGTAATGTTTAGTGACTGAGCAGATAAAAGGTTAAGTTTAGTCAAAGAGAATTTCCAAATAAACACTGTCCTTATGAAAAGCAATCATAAAGGAGAAGCTATCCTATGAACTCCATTTTTATAGGTACAACAGCAGAAAAAAGGAGACCAAGGATAATGTAAGCCCACTGCTGAATGAGATGGCTGACATTCAATGTCTTTGTCCTACCTTTTAGTGGCAATATCTGCTTTCAAGTTTCCTAAGTCCCTAGTCTGAGTGGCAAAATTTGGAGGAAAGAAGTACTATCAATGATAGAGGAAAGCCAAACTAGGAATCACTTAGGCAAAGGGGGTATATATATGTCCAAAGGGCTCACCAGGGTGCGTCTAAAGCAGATGAGGGTGTGGATCAATGTAATCAGAAGGCGGTAAAGGCTAGCTTCCGATTAATACTGGTTTGCATTAGTAAAAAAGAAGTCAACAGATCAAGTGAAATTATTAGTCCCCTCTGCTCAGCAGTTGTGAGGCCACCCCTAGAATACTGTGTGCAATTTTGGGCTTCAGTGTACGAAAGAAAAAAAAAAAGACTTTGTCAAAATTGGAACAAGTCCAGGAGAGACCCATCAACATTGTGAAAGGATTGCAGCACATGATGTATGAGGAAAGGCTGAAGGATCTGGGTTTGTTTAGCCTTGAAAACAGAAAGCTGAATGGGGATAGAATTCTTTTCTTCACCTCCCTATTGGGTGATCACAGATAAGATGGACCCAAACTTTTCTCAGAAGTGCACAGCAATGGAGTGAGAGGCAAACTGACACAAGTTGCAACAAGGGAAATGCTGACTAAGTATTAAGTAGAAACTGTTCACAATGTGGTGTGACTGTAGTTCATCACTGCAACAGGTTGCCCAGAAAGGCTGTAGAACTGCCATCCTTGGAGATATTCAGACCTCAGATAGACAAGATCCTAAGCAACCAGCTTGGATTTTAAAGTTAACTTTCTCTGAAGGAATAAGACTGTATGACCTCAAAAGGCCTCTCTCAACCTAGATTATTCTGAGGTTCTATGAATGTAAAATATACTGACATACAGAATAAATCATATTGAGTTGCTGGAGCATGTCCAAAGAAGGGCAACGAAGCTAGCGAAGGATCTAGAGATCAAGTCTTATGAGGAGAGGTTGAGGGAACTCAGGTTGTATAGTCTGGAGAAGAGGAGGCTGAGGGGAGACTTTATCACTCTCTACAACTACCTGAAAGGAGGTTGTAGTGAGGTGGGTGTTGGTCTCTTCTCCCAGGTCACTAGCAATAGAATGAGAGTAAACGGCTTCAGGCTGCATCAGGGGAGGTTTAGATTGGGTATTGGGAAAATGTCTTTACTGAAGGAGTGGTCATGCATTGGAACAGGCTGCCCAGAGAGGTGGTGGAGTCACCTTGCCTGGAGGTATTTGAAAGACATGTAGACATGGGAGTTCCATGCATGGTTTAGGGGACGTGGTAGTGTTGGGTTGATGGTTGGACTTGATGGTCCTAGAGGTCTTTTCCAACTTAACGATTCTATGATTTTGTGATTCTATATTTTTATGATTCTGTTTAGGAGAGGCTTTGTATACTGAATGACAATGGTAGATGTACCGATAGATGCAGTCACATAAAACATGCCACCTTTTTTTACATTTTTATAATAGTGTCATATTTAATGAAACATAACATCAGGGTCAAGGGCAGTACATAGGGAGTGGCAGGTGTTTCGGGAGATTGAGGGGAATGAAATCAGGAAATGGCAGAGTCATGTATGTGTATTGTCACAACAAAGAGATTCAGGGTTAGGAATTCAGAAAATAGTGACTAAGGAATATACAGACACTGAATAACATTATATTCTTACAGTCCCTGGGAATGCAAGTCACACTAATTGTGTTGCATATCATGCTCTGCTTATGTCTGGGTCACTCAGGAGATGACAGCCCACTTTAGCTATCTGCTGTTTCATTAGATCAACTCAGAGATTCACAGTGTGGGAGACTGTCATGGTTTAGCCCCAGTAAATGGCTAAGTACCACACAGCTTCTCACTCATTCCCCCTGCCCCAGTGGGATGGGTGAGAGAATTGGAAGGACCAAAGTAAGAAAACTCATGGGTTGAGAGAGAACAGTTTAATAATTAAAATAAAACAGTAATAGTAGAAGTAATAAAAATAACAATAATAATATAATGAAAAGGAAAAAAACGAGACAGAGAGAGGTGAAACCTCAGGGGAAGGGGAAAAAAACAAAACCAAACTATTCAACACTCACCACCTGCCGACTGACCCATGATCGCTGCTTCCCCCGGCCAACTCCCCCTACTTAATATACTGGGCATGACATCATATGATATGGAATATGCCTTTGGCCAGTTTGGATCCACTCTCTTAGCTGTGCCCCTCTCCTCCCAGCTTCTTGTGCACCAGGCAGAGCATGGGAGGCTGGGAAAGTCCTGGACTAGTGTAAGCACTACCCAGCAACAACCAAAACATCGGTGTGCTATCAACATTATTCTCATACTAAGTCCAAAACAGAGCACTACACCAGCTACAGTGAGGAAAATTAACTCTATCCCAGCTAAAGACATGACATCAGAGATCACTCTAATGGGAATGGTTTGAAGATTGATAGGTTGGGACAGTTTTAAACTTTAAAATAAAACTTTACTGAATTATTTCATAAACAACATACTTCATCCCAGAGATTTTCCACATTATTAGTCATTCTCTCTACACTTATGTACTGTTATTCTGTAACACTTACATTCTAAATTATATGTGATTATACAATACTGTGGAGCTGATGCCATATAGTTAGTGCTAATGGCTATAGTCCTTAGTGGTTCTCAGTTCCCAAGGTCAAGGTAATCTGTCTCATGAGCACTTTGATGTCACTACTGAAGTGAGCTTGTCTTCCTTTTCCTCCATGCTTCCTCTTCAGACTTTATGTTTTAAGTTATTTTACTCCCTCCCCCCCTTAATAAACGAAGGTTCCTCCTGATATTACTTGCCTTGGGGTTTTTTTGTGTCTTGACCATCATTATTCTTCTGTATTCAGCAGTATGTCCTGCATATTTTCCATGCCTTATGCTAATCTTGTTCTCTAGCAAATTTTTGTTACTTGCATGATGTGCAGCTACACCCATCTCTGCCCCTTTCATGGTCACATTGTACATCTAGTCATGCAAAATGCTTACAAATATGTTGTGATTTAACCCCAGGCAGCAGCTAAGCCCCACACAGCTGCTCGCTCACTCCCCCACAAGCGGTATGGGGGAGAGAATCAGAAGGGTCAAAGCAAGAAAACTCACAGATTGAATAAAGAACGGTTTAATAATTAAAATAAAACAACAATAACAACAACAATATAATGAAAAGGAAAATAACGAGAGAGAGAAAAAGAGGCAAAAACCAGGGTGTGGGGGGAGTGGGGAATAAACATCCAAAAAAAACAAGTGCTACAACCACTCACCACCTACCGACCAATGGAACCAGTCCCTGAGCCACGATCACTCCACTCCCCAGTTAACATGCTGGTCATGATGTCATATGATATGGAATATCCCATTGGTCAGTTTGGGTCAGCTGACTTGGCTGTGGCCCCCTTCCCTCCCAGCTTCTTGTGCCATAGCAGAGCATGGGAAGCTGGAAAATCCCTAACTAGTACAGGCAGTACCTAACGACACTTAGCCTTCACCGCTACTTAACAAGAACTAACACATCAATGTGCCATCAGCACTACACCAGCTACAGTGGAGAAAGTTAACTATCCCAGCCAAAACCAGCATAACATTGGTTCTGACTACACTCTCCCAGTGTTGTAAAATACTTTTATGCTACTGTTGGCTATACTGCTTTATTCTCCTTATAACTGGATTCAAGGCAAGCTACTATTAATTATATCTTCATCAGGGCACTTGTAGTTTATAGATTTCATAGGACTCTCTTGAGAAGTTAATATAAGCTTGTATTACAATAGAATACTTTCAGTGTCTCTTTTCTTTTGAGTTATGGTTATAACCCATGTCTTCCATTTTTTTTTAATGGTGTGTCTTGGTCCTTGAAGGATATTGAAGTAAAAAGACTCTGCCAACATGGTTCTGTTATAGTAACACTTAATAATAATGCTGTCATAATAATAAAATTATAATGCTGCATGTTTGTTCCTACATTTTAGTTCTATTTTTTTTGTAAATGAAACTCTTCATCCAATGAGTAATGATTGTATTGTCTCAAAACAAAAGACATGTAATATGTGAAGACTACCAAAGATACCTTCATTACTCCAGAAATCTATTTTTAATTAAAGGAGCAACTATAGCCTTCTACTTAAAAACTTAATTGGACAGCTTCACACCTTCCTCTTTCCCCTGAATAAATTATTTTTATTTGTTTTACTTAACAGTAGGGCCAGAATGTATAACAGAAGTTCCATATTATGTTTTCTCCTTATTGGTTGGCCACTGTCTATCTTGTAGGCAGTTTTAGTATCATTGCCTGGTTTCTCCCTCACCTCCAAGTCTTTTCAATCCTTTCTTCACCCTCAGTTCTTCTTTCCCTGCAGGCAGCTCCATCACTCACAGCCAGTAATCATCTTTGCCATTTCCTGCTAGTCATGTTCCTCTTTTCCCACGCTACTTCAAACATAGTAGATGAGTTCTGCCTCTCTCAACTGTTTTATGATCTACAAATACAGGCATGAAGAATAGTCTCAGTTGGATGTAACACTCTACATTTTACCATACTTTTACTCTGTAGTAAAATACAAGACCCAAAGAAAATTCTATAAACTTTCACATTACATTTTCATTTTATGTTTTCCTACTTGTTGTGTTTTTTCGTTTTTGGTTTTTTTTTTTTTTTTGTTTTTTTTTTTGCATGTTTCATATCTAGTGTCTCTGTGCACCTGGATGGACAGGAGAATTTTGCCAATTTGCTGAAAATGCATGTTTAATTCACCCAAATAGTTGTTCTGGTGGAGCAACTTGTATTGATATAAGCCAACTGAGAGAGCAACCTTTGTTTCAGTGTTTGTGTCCTCATGATTTCACAGGTAAGGCATACACAAATCATGTAGAAGTTTGTAGTTTAATTTCTGTTCAAATACTCTAGTATGGGAATGCTGAATTTTCAAAAATAAGGATTAGAGAAGTGTTTGGAGGAGTAATCTCTGTATTTTCTGCCTTCTTCTTTGATGCCTACAAAATCTAAATCAAACTTACAGATTACTTTTGAAGCTTCCACATGAAGGTTATAGTAAGACTAGACCTAGAGTAGGCTTCAGCTTCAGTTTAAGAGAGTGTATGTCTACATGTAGAAGTTCTGCACGTGAGCTAGATGTCTGCCTTCTCGTTATATTTCCTGGAGATCTAATTAATGGAAGCAATGAAGCCTAGGGAGTTTGCTAGTTTGTATCAGCCTGTATTTGTTCAGATAGATTTAATTACCTTTCTGATAGATTAATCCCACTTCCTATTTTAATTCTTTGGTGGGCCACCAATGACTTATGCAACTTATTTTGGGGTGGGATTAATTGATTCACTTTACTTAGCTTCACATTACTTTAGACTTCTAACGTCAAGTAAACAAGTCTTCAAGGTTTCATATATCATCAACAAGTAAACATTTTCAGAGGGGAATTAAGACCACGTGTATTAGATATCTGTTAGTGGTGGGAACACTTTATTCAGGAGTGTTTCTCTTCTATCGACTATATAAGAAACCTAGAAAAATAACTTAGATGAACCACATTGGTTTGTTTTTTACCTAGCAAGGAAAAAAATTTCTAACTTTTCCTCCAGCCTTACCTTTTAAAAAGAATCTCATTTAAGTTTGATTCTACAATCCTTCACTAATCTTTGTTTAGAGAGGGTACCAAAAGAGAAGTATTGAATATGATTTAGTCCAGTTTTAGGTAACATTAAGGAAAGATATTAGCCATATGTATATCAATTTAAAGATAAGTACCAAAAAGATTTACATAATTTAAAAAAAAACCAATGGAAAGATAGAAACTTAATATTTATTGCCTAAAGAATGAAAATCAAATTACTCTAAAGAAATGTTATTAATACATAGAGGAAATGGACTTTAAACCTATTGCCATTGAGAAAGAAACCCCAGACACTGGTAACTATCAACTTCTCTTTTCACTTCCATTTCACCAACTGTATGACCTTTTTTCAGGCTAATCTTGGGTTATTATTTATTGATATGTCAACCAAAATTACGGATTTGTTAATAATGTTTCACTACATTGTCATTCAGCCAGCAACTCAGCCCTACACAGCCGCTCACTCACTCCCCACCAGCAGGATGGGGGAAGAGAATCACAAAGTTAAACTCATGGGTTGAGATAAGAACAGTTTAATAATTAAAATAAAGCAATAACAACAACAACAACATAATGAAAAGAAAAACAATAAGAGACAGTTAAAACCTGGGGACGGGGGAATGAACAACCAAAACAAACAGCACATGACACAGCTATTCACCACCCACTGACCTAACACCACCACTCCCCAAGCCACAGCCACCTCCCCTACCTGCCAACTGCCTCTGTTAATGTACTGGTCATGGCGTCACACGGTATGCAATGAACACCCCATTGGCCAGTCGGGGTCAGCTGCCCTGGCTGTGGCCCCGCCCCTCCCAGCCTCCCACTGACGTGGCAGAGCACGGGAAGCTGGGAAGGTCCCTGACTACCACAGGCGCTATTTAGTGCACTGAGCCGCTGCTTAACAGCAACTAAAGCATCAATGTGCCATCAGCACTACACCAGCTACAGTGAAGAGAATTAACTCTATCCCAGCCAAAACCAGCACACACAGCAATGCTTCCAAACTTTTGTTTCATGATTATGTTGTAAAGTAGAGACCCTACTACTTTCTCAAAAGTCTGTCAGGCTATAGTAAATGCCAATAAATATATGCAATTAATACAGTTTAACCTTACTAAACATTGAGTTATGCCTGAGTTCAGGTGGAACTGACTTCATTGTTCAGGGACATCTTACTATACAGTCAACAGTCTTTCCTTTGTGGGAACTCATTTTAAGAGATTCTTTATATGGTAATAGATTTATTTTTTTACTTCCTTCTATTTTTAAATAATAAGTTATGCCTTCACTCTTGCTCCATAGTATTTTTCCTTTATACTTGTTTATTATTTAATTTATGTCTGGGAAGGGAGGAGGGAAGGACAATAGAGTGGCAACTTCGGCTTGTTTACTCGACTCTGAATTAAATAATATCTGCAACCAGAAAGTCTATTGCAGTTTCATATCTAATTGTTCTTAATTGTGTTTATAAATCATAAACACCACAGCTGAAGCCTTTGCATTAACATTTAAATCATATTTTGAGTGGACTTATCTTAGGGAAAAGAAAGTATGACATGATGTAACATTCTCAGCTGTAAAAAGTAGAAATTTTATTTTAAAAGTAATAAAAACCTTTTATTTTGGTTTCATACTCTTTAATGAAACTTTGGAGAAACTTAATTTATACACACAAATGCAATTTTAAACTACATTTCTTATTTCTTTTTGTATGCAAAATACATTTTGGACTGTCATGGTTTAGTCCCAGTCAGCAACCAAGCACCACGCAGCTGCTCGCTCACTCTCCCCTGGTGGGACAAGGGAGAAAATCAGAAGAGTAAAAGTGAAACAACTCATGGTTTGAGATAAAGACAGTTCAATAGGTAAAGCAAAAACTGCGCGCGGAAGCAAAGCAAAACAAGGAATTCATTTACTCCTTCCCATGGGCAGGCAGGTGCTCAGCCATCTCCAGGAAAGCAGGGCTCCATCACACGTAGCAGTTACTTGGGAAGACAACCACCATCACTCCCAATGTCCCCCCTTCCTTCTTCTTCCCCAGCTTTATATACTGAGCATGACGTCATATGGTATGGAATATCCCTTGGGTCAGTTTGGGTCAGCTGTCCTGGCTGTGCCCCCTCCCAGCTTCTTGTGCACCCGGCAGAGCACGGGGAGCTGAAATAGTCCTTGACCAGTGTAACTGCTACTTAGCAAGAGCCAAAACATCTCCACATTATCACCACTGTTTCCAGCACAAATCCAAAACATAGTCTCATACTAGCTACTACGAAGGAATTTAACTCTATCCCAGCTGAAACCAGGGCATGGACTTAGAAAAATATCCATGTGTTTGGTTTAAACTTTCAAAGGAAAGAATAAAAAGGTCATAAAATATAGTTATTTGTTGAATAGATGTCATGACTTCTGTAGTTTCAACTTTCTTCTACAGTTAGGTCCTTATTTGCATTTTCCTTTTTCTCTTTTCTGAAAGTGGATAAAAACCTGTGTATCTACAACAGTACATGTAAGTAACATGGCTTATGACATGGAAAGGAAACAATCCATGTCGTCGATTTCGCAGATTTTCCACAGTAGACTAATTGTCCTTGAAGAAGACTCCTCTAATTAATTACTATCTTTCATTGTGTGTAGAGCAATCATCTTGGCAGGAAATGACTGAGCGTGTTAGACACTTCATTTAGTTGGTAGAAAATTCCTTTAATTAAAATAATCTTACTGCTGCTAAACTGAGCTTCATCCCAAGCCAACTTACCAACAAGAATTTAAAGTACTACTTCAGTTACATACTTGTTCCTCATCTTCAAACTTTCCTTTTAAAAGACTCATTAAGATAATTCACAGATTTATCTACAATTTATTTTTTCTCTTTCCATCAGTTTTATTGGGTTGAGACAGGGCTACTAATTTCTACTGGTACATGGGAAACAAATATATACAGATTTGGATGAACCTTGTGCTATTGAATTACGTAAGTGGTTTGAAACAGTCTGTAGAAAGAATCTCTGGTGCCATGATAGCTAATGTCCAGAGAAGAAGGTATGGGATATAAATGTTTCTATATTTTTCACAATCTAGTTAAGACAACATTTATAGTAGCAAACAAAACAATTACATGGCCTAATTTAAACACTTCTATCTTGTCAAATCCACATTTCAAAATTCTTTTGTTCTCCAGAATACAGTGGTGTCGTGGCTTAACCCTGGTGGGCAGCTAAACACCACACAGCTGATCGCTCACTTTCCCCCAGGGGGATAGGGGAGAGAATTGGAAGGGTAGAAGTAACTTTTGAAAGTTTAGTAAAAACAGTTTAATAGGTAAAGCAAAAGCTGTGTGCACAAGCAAAGCAAAATAATAAATTCGTTCACTAGTTCTTATTTGTAGGCAGGTCTTCAGCCACCTCCAGAATATTTGGGGAAGGTCTCTATTTCATGTTTAAGTACAGTGGAAGACTTCTAAGAATCAAAACTCAAACAGATAAAAAGAACAAAAACATTTCTTCCATAGCTCTATTCCCTGTACTAAAGGTAAAGAAATTTTCATAGCATCATGGGAGGCCTCTATATCACAAGAGTGTCTCTTGAATTACACAGCAGTCTATGTCTTAGCAACACATGCTGTCATTTTAAGCTTTGTTCATTGCATTTTATGTGTTATTACCGTTGTCACCTTTGAAAGAGAAATTGTTAGTGCACACAGATTCCAAACATCAATGACCATGGACTGAAATAATAGAATAAAAGAATTCACCTCCTAAGTATTACTAAAGGAATTCGCTCAGAATACTTATCTTCATTAAATGAAGAAAAAAGGAGCAGCTTGCTGTTTTGCAGAGGATTCAATTTACTGTTAAAGAATTTTCAGTGATAACTTACGGAAAGCAAAAATAACAACCAAAATAATGAAATCTCTAACACTCTTCAACAGATGTCTAGAAATGTTTCCTGATGTTTAAAATGCCTTTTAGAATAGGGTGCGGCTGAATAGCATTAGTTTAGGCAAAAGGCAAATGGTTTTAGCTTGGTACAGGTCCTTACAAAGATCTCTTACCTACGAAGGTACTAAGCTGAATTACATGAAAACACATCAATTCCACTCCACCTGGAGTGTTCCACTGTACTAATTGAGATAAAAGGGTAGAAGTATGCAGTCCAAAAATAAAAATAACACATTAAACCATGTTGGCATAACATTTAATTTGAAGAAGATAAACTCTAGAACACTGAGCAAGGGCTAATGACTGATGTACCATACTTGTGGGAACTCCAGGCAGACTGTGACCTACAGCAGTTTAAGTCAACAATTTTTCTCAGGTCTTGATTTCCACTATAAACAGTAAGGCTACTGAAATTTTTATGCTGGAAATACTTCTTTTTCTTTGGCATACAGCAATTGCACGAAAAGCTAAAAGGCTGTGAAAATGTTCTACCTGATATTTCAAAGAGAAATATAATATCAGTATTTAAGTTCTGGCTGCTTTTACAATGGAACAAAATGTTCCCAGTGTATGGGGATATTTATGAATATGTTCATATTTTTCAGCATTTCAGTTTCCATTTTAACTCACTGTACAGTGAATATATTTGGCCTATATGAATAAGAATGAACTTTGAAAGAATTCTTGTCCAAGAAGAATGTAGAAGAATAACTATATATTATGTGGTTAACTCAAAGATGCTATAGTTTGTTAAGAAGCATATATAGTATCTATGCCTATGGAGTTCTTAGTAAATAATTGAGTAAAGTTCTCGACTGAAAGAAGTGTTTAAAAATGTAACCTTAAAGTTAGCATATGAAATACCCTAGCTGGCTATATCTGCTCATGAACTCCAAAAATTACTTTCAACCACCACTGTCAAGCTTTTTATTTTTTTAAGCAAAGTACAAAACCCTTGACCTTTTACCTTCTGGGACTATTAGACCAGCACTCAAACCAGAGTGGTGCTCTATATCACTGACTGAATAGTTAAAGAGTAGCAAAGTTTCAGAGACATAGTGAGAGTATTTCCTAATCACAATGTGTTCATGTAAAAGTCTGACCTCAAAGTCAGGTGCATGCAAAACAAACTACTCGCTCTACCACTTTATTGTCCTTCTTTCCAATTCCTACTAGCCTTCCATAGCTCATTTTATTAAGGCATACAACTCCCAGATTTACTCTCAGGGAGTTCCCAGAACTCTGCTGATTTGCTCTAGCTTGTCTGTCTCTTTTGGCTTTACATCTATTGATGTCTATCCTTTCCTTGTTTACTTATTCAGAGCAAAACCTAAAAGGAATCTAAGATCTTTTCCTTGTGGATAGTTTCTTAAGTATCTCACAGAGAACTGCAGTGCATTATTCATTCTCATTACGGAACATATAAATCTGTGGTAAGTGACAAGGGAAACGAGGAATCTGCAGCTTCCTTTAAGCATCCAGAGAGGCAGCTGGAGAGATAGTGTATATTTAAATAGCTGTATATCACCCCTTAAAAAATCATCAAATCATCAATAAGAAACAGGAGGGAAGTATGCCTTTTATGTAAATTCAGTCAAAAAGCCTTCATAACAAGTTGTTTGAAGTGGTATAAAAAGTTGATTATCTATAATAGCCATAGAGACATTTTTTTCTGCTTCTCAGCTGAGCCTATGTTGATTAACTCCACCAAGTACAGCATTTCAGAGCTTACCTAGGTACAAAAGTTGTCAAAAGCACTATAAAATCACCTATCACAACAATGGGTTTAAAACGTTATAAGGTGTGTAGCGTAGATGTAAATATAGCATGTTTAAAAATAGAAAATGCATTGGAGAAATGAACAACACTATCATGTAGACTGACTGACTGTTCTCCTTACACAGATGATCTTTGTAACTCTATCTTATTTCTTGAAAAGGTCTTAGTCTTACACTTTTTAGTTCCTGAAGTCTTTCTGTATAGTGGAAGCATTCAAGTTGGGGTTTAGTGTTTCTGAAGAAATAATAACAGAATCTGTGTAGAAAACATGACTAAGCAAAGCTGTTACCCTTTTTACCATGTTCAAGTAAACCAGTCCACCACAGTATTCTTATACCAACCTGAACATCAACTTTCTTCTTTAAAATACAGATAACTACACTTAACCATATATTGCTTACTTTTTCTCAGACACAATGTACCACGTCATTGGCTGACATAGTCTACTGCATCTCCACTGAAGCTAGAATTATGCTATCATATGAACTAAATTTTGAAGGCTTTCTTATGCAATTTCTCAAGCTTGGTGTTCAGTATTTGTTCCTTCTTAAAAAAAAAAATAAAACACCTAAAGAACCATTTTGTTGAAATACTATATAGAATACTACAATGTGACAGACTGAAGGCATAGTTTCATCTGTGTTATTGATGTCTGTTATCGATGTATATTTTTCCTGTGACATAAGTAGTCTTCATAGGCATTGTAAGACCTATCCACTTTCTTTTTAACCTCTATTGCATTGAAACTTATATTCAGCAACAACTTTGGTCTTCACTCTGGGACTCTCTCTGTAGCTCAGGTTTACTTTTTCTGAAATATACTTGCTTCCATTTCTATTTCCCAAGACATATCCCAAATTTAAATTATGTTCCTTTAAAATGTTTAACCTCTTTAGATCTGTTTGTATTATAACTTTCTCCTCAGTATTTGGTACCAATTTAGTATAAACTCTGTGGTTAAAGTTTTGTTTAATCTACTTTCTAGATCATTAATAATGTTAACAACAACATTAAATAACATTAGAACTAACATCAACCTTTGTGTTAAATTTGGGCTCCCATCCCAGTACACTGACATTCAACTTTACTCCAGCTTTATAACCCACCTCATCCTGTTCTCAATCCAGGATTCTTGTATCAAAATAATTGGGGTCAATTTGCCAAGAAATTGTTATAAAACTTAAACCCACCACCTTTCTGGAACTCCAGGTGTGATATTCATGCCTCTTACTGCAAAGTATTTTTCCTCTTGGCCAGTACAAATCAGGGAATAGAGTGCTGTAGGAGCGAAAAGTTTGGCTGTGTGGCTAAGCCTGGCAGGTTTGGTACCCACAATAGCCTGCTGTTGGACGTATCACAGTCGTACTAAGGACACTGGGCAGTATCTTGATTCTATACATTCTTTAGGCAACCCCAAGCAGCATTGAATCAGGAGGTGTTCATTACTGGATTGTATGATCTCTGGCACCTTACAAACAATCTGTACAGTGCTGCACAAGGAAGTGTAGCCAAATATTTCAGTATAGCTTCAGTTCAGTAAAATGTTATTTCTAAAAAAGTGTAAACTTTATTTTACCTGGCTTGATGAAGAAAGTATAACATATAGAGATAAATAAATAGAACACAGATTCTTTTGTATGAGAGCAGAATCTGTAAGGGTGATACTGAGTCCAGAAGTAGACTAAAGCACAGAAGTTAAGGGGAGTCTGACAGATAGTATATGAGAGTAACAAGAAAAGTGTAAGAATGTCTGGCATACTGTGAAATCAACAGCAAATTCTGTTATCATCTGGCACAGTTAGTCTGTAATCTTATGACATTCCTCTGAGTAAGGGAGTACCATTATCCCTTTCTCATAGAGGGGGCATTGATATGCAGAGAGATTAAAATGCTCATTAGCTTTGCCTAATTTTAGGCAGCCCCAGCTGCAGATTGGGAATGTCTAATGAAGCCAGTGACTAAACTTACTTGTATCCTAACATTTAAAAAAAAAAAATCTATTCAAAAGATCTTTGACAGATAGGCCTATTTTTGATCTCCATTGCAAGAAAGTTAGATGCAAGTTCCAGTTTGATGGGGTCTTAAATGGAAAATATAGAAGATCCTTCTGAGAACATAGCATATTTTCATCATATTTTACCCCAACTTTTTATGTCAAGGTGTGGAGTAAGTGCACTGAAATATGCATATATGAATGTAAATGATCTATCAATATATTTATACTAGAAATCAAACAAACAAAAAATCATAACCACTTCTAACTATTAAAGGTATCAGACTTTCAGATTCCCAAATTAGAGGAAAAATTCTTGCTAAAATGGAAGTTAATCAGCTTATATTATGATCTTATGTGGGATAACTACATATGTGATTGGAGAGGGGAGTTGTTTTCAATGAGGTATATGCAATTTTAATTTTGTTCTAGCAATAAAAGTCTGAATGTTTGAAAGTTTGAAATTCATCTGGTTAAAAGCTATTTTCCCTTTTAACATTTCACCTGACCTGTGCTGGAACTGAATATTATTCAGTCTCTCAAGCATGGTTGAAGTTATTCAAGGAAAATTTTGAAAAGAGGGAGAGAAATGTTTGCAATCACCTGCATTTTAAGGTAAACAAAAATAAGAGCCAAGGCAAATGCTTTCTTGCTCCTCTTAGTTGGATTGTTTCTTTGCTAATGACCTTCATGTAGAGGCTACCAGCCAGCCAAACATATGAAAAGTCTCTTTCTAACAGTTGTCTCTCTCTTGCTCTTTCTGAGCTGTTGACACTCTAGAGGGCAGAGAGGCCCTGCAGAGGGATCTGGACAGACTGGAGAGCTGGGCAATCACCAGCTGTATGAAATTCAACAAGGGGTTAGTGCTGGATTTTGCACCTGGAGCACAGCAACCCTGTATGTACACACAGACTGGGGAATGAGAGGCTAGAGAGCCGCTCTGCAGAGAGGTCCTGAGGGTTCTGGTCGACAGCAAGTGGAACATGAGCCAACAGTGTGCCCTGGCAGCCAAGAGGGCCAACCATGTCCTGGGGTGCATCAAGCCCTGCATTGCAGCCAGCTGAGGGAGGTGATTGTCCTGCTCTGCTCTGCGCTGGTGTGGCCTCACCAGTGCTGTGTCCAGTTTTGGCCACCACAGTACATTAAGGATACAAAGCTACTAGAGAGTGTCCAGAGGAGGGCCATGAAGTTGGTGAAGGGTTTAGAGGAGAAACCGTATGAGGAGCAGTTAAAGTCACTTGGTTTGTTCAGCCTGGAGAAGAGGAGACTGAGAGGCCACCTCATCACTGTCTGCAGCTTCCTCACAAGGGGAGGAGGAGGGGCAGGCGATAATCTCTTCTCTCTGGTGACCAATGATAGGACCCAAGGTAATGGCAGGAAGATGTGCCAGGGGAGGTTTAGGCTGGATATTAGGAAAAGGTTCTTTACCCAGAGGGTGGTGGAGCACTGGAACAGACTTCCCAGGGAGGCAGTCACAGCGCCAAGCCTGGCAATATTTGAGAAGCACTTGGACAATGCCCTCATACACAGGTATGAATTTTGGGGTTCTTCTGTGGAAGGACAGAAGTTGGACTTGATCACCTTTGTGGGTGCCTTCCAGATCAAGACATTGTATGATTCTATTTCCATACTTAGCATAGTCGGTTCACTCAACTTTGAGAAAACAGTCATTTCTCATAGCATTTTTACCTACATTTGCAAACACACCATTTTTATGCTTTTTTTAAAAAAACATTAACTTAATTCTTATGAATACCATTGAGAAGTCCTTATTTCAAAAAGTCAAAGTAAGTGGGGAATGTACATTTTTTAAATAGATTTGCCCTATAGGTGATTTGAGGTTACTGAATACATTCTGCTGAATTTCTTATGATGGAATCAAAGAATGGTGGGGGTTGGAAGGGACCTCTGGAGATCATTTCATCCAACCCCCTGCTTCAGCAGGTACACCTAGAGCAGGGGGCACAGGACTGTGTCCATGAGGGGTTTGAGTATTTCCAGAGAAGGAGATTCCACAACCTCCCTGGGCAGCCTGTTACACTGCTCTGTCACCCTCACAGTAAAGAAGTTTTTCCTCATATGAAGGTGGAACTTCCTGTGTTTCAGCTCATGCCCATTGCCTCTTTTCCTGTCATTGGACACCACTAAAAAAAGTCTAGCCCCATCCTCTTGACACCTCACCTTCAGATATTTATAGGTATTGATAAGATCCCCCTTCAGTTTTCTCTTCTCCAAGCTGAACAAATCCAGGTCTCTCAGCCTTTCCTCATAAGACGGATGGTCCAGTCCCCTCATCATCTTTGTAGCTCTCCACCAGACTCTCTGCAGTAGTTCCCTGTCTGCCTTGAACTGGGGAGCCCAGAAATGGGCACAGTACTCCAGATGTGGCCTCACTAGGGCGGAGTAGAGGAAAAGGAGGATAACCTCCCTCAGCATGCTGACCACACTCCTTTTTACACAACCCAGTATACCATTGACCTTCTTGGCCACAAGGGCACATTGCTGCCTCATGGTCACTTGCTGTCCACCAGCATTCCCAGGTCGTTCTCAACAGAGCTGCTTTCCAGCAGGTCAGCCCCCAGTCTGTACTGGTGCATGTGGTTGTTCCTCCCCAGGTGCAGGACCTTGCACTTGCTCATGTTGAATTCCGTCAGGTTCCCCTCGGCCCAGCTCTCCAGCCTGTCCAGGTCTCACTGAATGGCAGCACAGCCTTCTGGTGTATCAGCCACTCCTCCCAGCTTGATATCTTCAGCAAACTTGCTGAGGGTGCACTCTGTCCCTTCATCCAGGTCATGGAATACTATATTGAACAGGCCAGGACTCAGTACAGACCCCTGGGGAACACCACTATTTACGGGCCTCCAACCAGACTCCGTCCCATTGATCATGACCCTCTGAGCTCCGCCATTCACCCAGCTCTCAATCCACCTCTCTGTCCCCTTACCTAATCTACACTTCCTCAGCTTGTCTATGAGGGTGTTATGGAAGACAGTGCCAGAAGCCTTGCTGAAGTTGAGGTACACAACAACCTTTGCTCTGCCTTCATCTACCCAGCCAGTCATACCATCATAGAAGTCTATCAAGTTGGTCAAGCATGGTCTCCCCTTGGTGAATCCATGTTGACTACTTCTCATAACCTTCTTGTCGTCTACATGCCTGAAGATGACCTCCAGGCTGAACTGCTCCATCATCTTTCAAGGGATGGAGGTGAGGCTGGCTGGCCTACAGTTTCATGGGTCCTCCTTCTTGCCCTTTTTGAAGACTGGAGTGACATTGAAACATTTCTAAAGATTGGAGTGACATTGATTATGAAAACTCAAATGTAAGTGCAAAAATATTCTTTTGAGATATTTATGGTTAGAAAAACTTATGAAGCAGAGACAATTTTGGCAAAAGGGGAAAATGTGAAAAACTGCACAACTACATAAAGAAAATATTATTCTATTTAATTGAAAATGTGTATAATTTTCCACCACCTGTGATGTTTTTTCTTGGTATCATAGGAGGGCTCATACAAACCACTTATTATTTTAAAAATCTGAAGTTTTTATTAAGTACCCTACTATACTGTCTGTTTTTATAGCAAGGGTAGAGGAAGAATGATGGCATCTGGAGCAGGTATCTGGCTGAGGAAGAGACCCAGTTAGGAGAGTTACATGTCTGAGATAGCTGTTGGTACAGCTGTGAGCACACTGCCTTCCTGCAATACTCAATTCTTTGCCACTTTTGTCAACACTAAAATTAATCCAATAAGCGCCCATACAGAAATATCAGTGCTCTACTAGTTGCGTTCTCACCGTTTGGCTTGTGTAGGTGGAGCACCTTCATGTCCCTTGGAGAGTTTCTGTAGGATGGTTAGGTGATCTGTGGGATCCAGAGGGTAGTGGAACCTGCTGTGTTGTTTTGTCCAGGCTGGGTAAGGTTCTCATTCTGGAAGGTTCACTCTCTCTGTGAGCGGTTGTTCTGTGTTTCTTCATATTTCACATATGATGAATGACTAATTCCCTTCAGATAAGGAAGAGTTTAAAAGAGAGTGAAAGGGGATAAAACTAGGGGAAATTTCTCTGTTCCAAGCATGAACAATATTTTGCATATTTTCTAGTATCCTGTTGGGTTTTGTGCATGAACAAGATTTTTTAACAAGACATACAAAGGGCACTTTGACTGATAACAAAGCAAAAAAGAAACAACCCCCCCAAAAGAGAATAAGAGACTGTTTGAAAGACAGGTCTACAAAAGGCTTTGCGAAGGACTGAATCTTTAAGGCTAGATTTCCAGCTAAATCCTGGAGGCTGCTAAGAGAAAGGACAGATAATCTATTAGATGGTCAAAAGTCAAATTGTATGTTCAAGAATAATGAGTTCATTTAGGAGCCAAGGTTAATAAAGTATATCTCAAACAAATTTAAAGACATTCTGGAACAAGTAGTTCAGCTAAAGACTGTGTGCTAAAACAACAGCTAGAGAGGAACTTTCAGGAAGGATTATTCCTAAGAGGCCTTGAATGATTCATTTCATTCTAAACCAGTAGAAGGTGAAATTTTAACTGCATATTTAACATTTGAGAATATGTGCCCATGTTTATAATTCATGCAGCTGTAGACAACGGGGCTAAGTCTTAAGCTGAATGTGACCAGTGGAAGTTTTTCTGATCTTTTCAAAAAGCTTTAAATCCAGCTCCATGTAAATAAAAAAAATGCTAGCTGATAAAATTTGAGAATAAGCATACTAATGTTCACTTCAACTGAAAAATGTTTCTATTAAAATTTGGATCCACTTAGTCTATGAAGCTGGGACTTCACAGTCTATTAGTCTATGAAGCTGGGACAGTATTTAGTTAATGTACGTGTTTCACTTTGGCTGCTTTCACTAACTGGGACATGTTCAAAAGCTTACACTGGTTTTGTAAGAGGAGAAATAGCTTTCTAGAACACTGGTCCTCTGTGTGGTGTAAATGTGCTTAATATCTTTCACCTAATCAGATTCAGTAAATTATGAGTTCCAGTCTCAGAACTGTTATCTCCAAACCCAGCAAATTCTTGTTTTTCAGGAGCTAATGGGAAGTATTACCTTTAGATCTTAATTAGAAAAACTGTGTCATTAGGAAATTATTAACATAACATTTTTTTTTAATTTACGTTCTATAATCCCTTCCTGACAGAATAATAACGCTCCTTCACAGGGGGTTGTGAAACACTACCCTAAAATGGAGGTATAAGGAATTTTGGAAGTAAAATAAGTGAGAAATTAAGACTGTAAATTTTGACAGAAATAATAATCATAAATTATTTTCCAAATACCACTGTAGATAGATATGTACATTCTGAACCCAACAGCCATTTCAGATGGCTGTATCATTCATTATTTTTGTAATTAAATTTTGGGATAGACAGTGATAAATAATGAATTAATTCAGTATGTTGTATCTTTAGCAATCTAAAAGTTAATAATTTACTCTAATCAGGTTGCCTAGATTCCATCTATAGTCAGTGGAGATTATCCAGTTGTAAACATCCTCAACCCACCTTTAGCAGAAATCTCTCCACCAGTGGGATGAATTATACGCTGCTGTTTTTCAGGTTTAGCTGTAGAGAGAGTCAAGACAACTTTCTTTTCTTATGAGTATACAATTATATTTTATTCTAAGAGGACTGAAAAACTACCTATATTGATCCTAAATAAATCTTCATTTTAGTATTTATGATAGCTAATTTATTAAAGACAGATTTTTTTCATATAGCCTATAATAGAATTTTCAAATTATAATGTTAAAATGAAGTCATTTAAACTTGACTGTTCAACTGTCTGGGTTACAGTCAGGCAAAAGCTTTTAACACCTACATGTGTGAATTGTCAGATCAGTTCTTTATTTCTGCTTTTTAAAATTCTTTTCTCATTAACTGAAACTACTTTACTTTGAGAAGCACGAATATTAATTACTATACCTAGATTTCTCTAAGAATATATATACTGCACAGTTCTACACAACTCCACAGAGAAATTATGAAATATTCAGAATCCATGAAAACCTCTGTAAACATCTGTACCAGGCTTGTCACTCTGTGCTTTCTGCTGGTTCTGTGGAAAGCAATGAAAATTTTAAAGTCTCCAATCATCTGAACTGTTCTGGATGTAGAGTTCAGGATGAGACAAATCATACTTCGAAAGTTAAGAGTTTTTCATGGCCTGTAATTGTAATAGCATGGATGTAAAGGGCCACATTTCAGAAGGTGAATCTTAACTGCTCATGCTCTGCCAAATAACTTTTTTTTTTTTAATATTCCTACTAGCTTCTTGGTTTAAATGGTCAAAAATTAATGGGTCTGTGTGTATGCCTACATGTACACACGTGTGCACATACACACTAAATCTAATTGAGTGTTATAAAATATCTACATTCAAAAACAGAAAAAATAAAAAAATACTCTTCAGTTGTAGCCTTCTAAAATAACTTTTGTTTTAGAGGAGAAAAGAAAGAATTATGATTCAGTCCCAGTACTTGTGCACTGGAAAGTGTTAGGTCATGTAATATATTTTTTTAAATAAGCTTGTTGCCATATAAAATAGGGAATAGGAAATGCTTAGTGTAGATTATCTTTATGTACTCTTCATTAGCATACTGGTCGTTACATAGTTTCTGCAAAAAAAAATTTATAATATTAAACTGAGAGCAGAAGTGCAAAAATAACCAAAGCAGATCAAATAAAACTAAAAATATCTCTACAATCTACAAGTTCAGCTAAAGTCCTAAGGAATGCAAATTATGATTTTAGAGCTTAAAATGTTTGGGTCAGTTAAAAATGAAACACACTTATTAGCAATGCTGACTTTTCTACACTCTGTAGTATGGAAGGCAGCTGCAAGTTATATTCTTTATAAGGACGTTGAGGAAGTTATTTGGTAAAATAAGACTTACTAGTAAGTACATCTCTAGCTGATTCTATTATGCTTGAACTCTTGGTTATGGGCAAGGGAGAGGCACACCTTATGTACCCATAAACCCGAGAATTTATTGGTAATGTAACTGAAATGTTAAATGTTAATCATTATAGGGCCAGATTTTATTGCTACAGAAAATGAATAAAAATGCAGTTTAAATTGGGATTTACACAATCTTCAGTTTCTGCCCCTTTTCATGACATTATACTCACCCTTCTCCTTTCTCCTCTGGGTCTTAAGGTCAGTGGCTTCAAGTGGTGGTGTTAGGGGCAGCGTTACAGAACCTACAGGCCTTCACTGGGAAGAATATGATGTTCATATTGGTGGTTTCTTCATCT
Source organism: Phalacrocorax aristotelis (assembly GCF_949628215.1). Lineage (NCBI taxonomy): Eukaryota > Metazoa > Chordata > Aves > Suliformes > Phalacrocoracidae > Phalacrocorax > Phalacrocorax aristotelis. The sequence goes on along the minus strand of NC_134278.1, from coordinate 30,547,990 downwards.
CTCTAGGAACCACTTGGGGTCATTTCTATACATCTACTAAAATGCATTTATACTTTTTCTTCATTGGGCTGCAGTTCTATTTTGTATCTGAATTTATATTTTTTGGTAGCTTTAAATATGTTAAATACTATTTCTTTGTTCTTTTTGTTACACTTAGGGCAGTTTTGTCCAGCTCCAGGTCTGCATTCTTTAACTGACCACTAGCAAGTTGTTTATACCCATGGGGTCTCCAATGTCAAACCTATGACCCATCTTTTATCATCCCATGCCTGTGTTCCTCATATTGCATCCTGTGTCTCCACTTCTCAAGGCCTCTGGTATCGTACCAGCTCTGCATTTCTTTGCAGCATTGCATTAGAGTTGTAAATCTCATTCAACATGAATAACTACTTGTTACTACTATCTGTGTGAAACTATGGTTGTACTATACAAAGATTAAAAAAAAAAAAAATTATAAAAAAAGCCCTGCTGTCACAGTTAAGCCAACTAAAATGTCACTGCAGGAAAGGCAGATCAAGCCTGATGAGACTCAGTCTTGGTGCCTGGCAAACTCAGTGCAAAGCTTATGGCCTACTGCTGTCGGTGGCAGTTTTGCATTGCAGTACTACATGGCAAAACCCCTCATGTTTCCTTTCAGAATTTGTCTTGCATTTGCTACCTTTCCTTATTCTAGTCACAAAGTCAATTTAAATGATTGCTCCCATGCCACTGAGAGTTCTTCACCAATGTCATATTTTAGTTGCTTTAGAATTACAAGGACTTAGTTGTTATGGCTTATTTAAATGCACTACTAAGTTTATAATCAGGTACAGACATAAGTATGTTTATTCGTTTCTTAGCTGGCTGGTACCCACACCAGAAATATGTAGTGACTTTAGTGCATCATGGATTCCAAACATAGAATCATAGAACAGTTTTGTTTGGAAGGGACCTTTAGAGATCATCTAGTCCAACCCCCCTGTAGTGACCAGGGACATCTTCAACTAGATCAGGTTGCTCAGAGCCCCGTCCAGCCTGACCTTGAATGTTTCCAGGGATGGGGCATCTACCACTTCTCTGGGCAACCTGTGCCAGTGTTTCACCACCCTCACTGTAAAAAATTTTTTCCTTATATCCAGTCTATATCTACACTCCTTTAGTTTAAAACCATTAACCCTTGACCTGTCACAGCAGGCCTTGCTAAAGAGATTGCCCTTGTCCTCCCTATAGTCCCCCTTTAAGTACTGAAAGGCTGCAATAAGGTCTCCCCACAGCCTTCTCTTCTCTTCTCCAGGATGAACAACCCCAACTCTTTCAGCCTTTCCTCATAGGCAAGGTACTCCAGCCCTCGGATCCTCTTCATGGCCCTCCTCTGGACCCACTCCAGCAGTTCCATGTCTTTCTGTGCTGGGGACCCCAGAGCTAGGCACAGCACTCCAGGTGCGATCTCATGAGAGTGGAGTAGAGGGGCAGAATCACCTCCCTCAACCTGCTGGCCACACTTCTTTTGATGCAGCTCAGGACATGATTGGCTTTCTGGGCTGTAAGCGCACATTGTTGGCTCATGTCCAGCTTCTCATCCAGCAGTACCCCCAAGTTCTTCTCCACAGGGCTGCTCTCAATCTCTTCATCCCCCATCCTGTACTGATACTGGGGGTTGCCCCGACCCAGGTGCAGGACCTTGCACTTGGCCTTGTTGAACCTCATGAGGTTGTCACAGGCCCACCTCTCCAGCTTGTCTAGGTCTCTCTGGATGACATCCCATTCTTCTGGTGCATCAACTGCACCACTCAGCTTGGTGTCATCTGCAAATTTGCTGAGGGTGCACTCTATTCCGCTGTCTATGTCATTGATGAAGATATTAAACAGCACTGGTCTCAGTACAGACCCCTGAGGATATCAAGCCATTGCCTACTACCCTCTGGATGTGACCATCCAACCGATTCCTTATCCACTGAACAGTCCATCCATCAAATCCAGTCTAGAGAGAACGATGCTCTGGGGGATCATGTCAAAGGCCTTATAGAACTCCAGATAGATGACACCCGTAGCTCTTCCCTCGTCCACTGATGTAGTCACTAGGTTGGTCAGGCAGGACTTGCCCTTGGTGAAGCTATGCTGGCTGCCTCAAATCATCTCCTGGTCCTCCACGTGCCTTAGCACAGCTTCTAGGAAGATGTGTTCCATGATCTTCCCAGGCACAGAGGTGAGGCTGTCAGGTTGGTGGTTTCCTGGGTCCTCCTTTCTACACTTTTTAAAGATGGGCACAATGTTTCTCTTCTTCCAGTCCCCAGAGACTTCAACTGACTGCCATGACTTTTCAAATATCATGGAGAGTGGCTTGGCAACTACATCAGCCAATTCCCTCAGGACTCTGGGATGCATCTCATCAGGTCCCATAGACTTGTGTATGTTCAGGTTCCTCAGGCAGTCATGAACCTGATCTTCCCTTACAGTGGGAGGGGCTTCATCCCCCTGTCTCCGTCCTGTGGTCCATCGACTTGGGAGGAGTAAGGAGAGAGGTTACCAGAGAAGACTGAGGCAAAAAAGTTGTGGTGAACCTAAGCCTTCTCCTCATCTGTTGATACTAGGTCACCATTCTTGTTCATCACGGGGGAACACTTTCTTTGACCTTCTTTTTCTGGCTGACATACCTGTAGAAGCCCTTATTATTCTTTGCATCCCTTGCCAAGTTCAACACCAGCCGCACCTTGGCCCACCTGACCCCATCCCTTTACAAACGGGCAGCGTCCCTGTATTCTTTCCTGGACACCTGTTCCTGTTCCCACTGCCTGTGCAGTTCCCTCTTGCTCTTTAGTTTGGCCAACATGTCTTGGCTCAGCCATGCTGGTCTCTTCCCAGTCATTATTGGATGATCTCCACCCATCAGATCCAAAATGCCATTGGATCTCATCTCCAGAGGAGAAGCAAGTTATACTTTTTCATGTTTAGTATGCTAATGTAGTTAAATGTCTCATCCTATAGTGCACAGAAAGTAGAAGCAGGAACGAGGTGCTTGAGAGGAATATAGAGACATTACCTGAGTGTGCATGGATGGACTTAGAAAAGCTAAAACTCAGCTGGAGATGAAATGAGCAAGAATCAGGAAGAACAAGAAAGTTTTCTCTAAGTATATAAGTAGCAAAAGAAAAGACAAGGAAAATAAGGTCCCTCTGCTCAGTGGGGCAGCGGGTACAATGCAAAGTAAACTGTTTTATATGCTTCAGTTTTCAGAGGTTTGTGCTCAGCTGCCTTTCAGTTCCTTGAGTCTAGTAGCAGACAGTCTCAGAATGTAGCATTACCCATAGTACAGGAAGATATTGTTGGGAGCACGTAAGTATATTAGACACATACAGGTCCATGGGACCAGAAGAGACATATCAAAGGGTGCTGAGGAACCTGGCCAATGCCATCATAAGGTCACTATCATCTTTGAAAAGTCATGGTAAGCTAGAGATATCCTTGACAGGAAAAACTTAAATGCCAAACCTATCTTCAAGAACTGAAGTGTATTGAAGTGCCAGATTCTTCACCTGGGACATGGCAATCCTGTTAATACATCCAGACTGGGGGATGAGAGGCTGCAGAGCAGCCTCATGGGAAGAGATCTGGGGGTTTGGGTTGATGGCAAGTTGAATATGAGTCAACAGTGTGCCCTGGAAGCCAAAAGGGCCAACCATGTCCTGGGGTACATCAACCACAGCATAGCTAACCAGTTGAGGGAGGTGATTGTCCCACTCTATGTTGCACTGGTGTGGCCCCACCTCGAGTACTGTGTGCAGCTTGTCCTCAATATAAGAAGGACATCAAACTATTAGAGTGTGTCTGGAGGAGGGCAACAAAGATGGTGAAAGATCTCAAGGGCAAGACTTACGAGAAGCACCTGAGGTCACTTGGTTTTTCAGCTTGGAGAAGAGAAGGTTGAGGGGTGACCTCATCCCAGACTCCAACTCCCTTAAGAGGGAGAGGTGTTGTTCTCTCTCTGGTGACCAGCAATAATAGAGTTGTCCTCTGGCTACCCAGTCCCCTGAGCTGGAAGACAGGGATGGAGAGGAGAATGAAGCCCCCATAATCCAAGGGGAAATGGTTAGTGACCTGAGACACCACTTAGCCACACACAAGGCTACGGGGCCAGATGGGATCCACCCAAGGGTACCAAGGGAGCTGGCATAAGTGCTCACCAATCCACTTTCCATAACTTCCCAGCAGTCCTGGCTAAACAGGGAGAGAACAAATGTGACACCCATAGACAGGAAGGGCTGGAAGGAGGATCCAGGGAACTACAGGCCTGTCAGTCTGACCTCAGTGCTGGGGACACTTATGGATCAGATCAGCTTGAGTGCCATCATGCAGCACATAGAGGACAAGTGGGTGGTCAGACCCAGTCACCATGGGTTTATGAAAGGGCAGTCCTGCTTGACTGACCTGATCTTCTATAACAAGGTGACCCACTTAGTGGATGAGGGAAAGGCTGTGGATGTTGTCTACACAGAATTTAGTAAAGTCTTTGACACCATTTCCCACACCATTATCCTAGAGAAGCTGGAGGCTCATGGCTTGGACAGGTGTACTTTTCTCTGTGTAAAAAACTGGCTGGATGGCCTGGCCCAAAGAGCTGTGGTGAATGGACTAAAATCCGGTTAGTGGCTGGTCACAGGTGTTGTTCCTCAGGCCTCAGTGTTGGGGCCAGTCTTGTTTAATATCTTTATCAATGATCTAGATGAGGGGATTGAGTGCACCCTCAATAAGTTTGCAGACAACACCAAATTTGGTGGGAGTGTTGATCTGCTTGAGGGTAGGAAAGCTCTACAGAGGGATCTGGACAGACTGAATCGATGGGCTGAGATCAACTGTATGAGGTTTAACAAGTGCAAGTGCCAGGTCTTGCACTTTGGTCACAACAACCCCATGCAACGCTACAGGCTTGGGGAGGAGTGGCTGGAAAGCTGCCCGGAGGAAAAGGATCTAGGGGTGTTGGTTGAGAGCCGCCTGAACATGAGGCAGCAGTGTGCTCAGGTAGCCAAGAAGGCCAACAGCATCCTGGCTTGTATCAGGAATAGTGTGGCCAGCAGGAGCAGGGAGGTGATCATGCCTGTGTACTCAGCCCTGGTGAGGCCACACCTTGAATATTGTGTTCAGTTTTGCGCCCCTCACCACAAGACAGACATGGAGGTGCTGGAGTGTGTCCAAAGAAGGGCAACGAAGCTGGTGAAGGGTCTGGAGTACAAGTCTTTTGAGGAGTGGCTGAGGCAGCTGGAGTTGTTTAGCCTGGAGAAAAGCAGGCTGAGGGGGGACCTTTTTGCTCTCTACAACTACCTGAAAGGAGGTTGTAGTGAGGTGAGTGTTGGTCTCTCCTCCCAAGTAACAAGCAATAGGACAAGAGTGAACAGCTGTAAGCTGCATCAGGGGAGGTTTTGATTGGATATTAGGAAAAATTTCTTTACCAAAAGAGTTGTCAAGCACTGAAACAGACTGCCCAGGGAAGTAGCTGAGTCACCATCCCTGGAGGTACTTAAAAGACATGTAGACATGGTGTTTAGAGACATGGTTGAGTGGTGGACTTGACAGTGTTAGGTTAACTGTTGGACTTGATGATCTTAAAGCTCTTTTTCAACCTAAACACTTCTATGATTCTATGACATAAGGAAATGAAATGAAGCTGTGTCAAGGGAAGTTCAGATTGGACATTAGGAAAAGGTTCTTCACTGAGAAGGTGGTTGGTCACTTGAACAGGCTCCCCAGGGAAGTGGTCATGGCACCAAGCATGTCAGAGTTCAAGGACCATCTGGACAATGCTCTTGGTTATATGATTTAGTTTTAGGTAGTCCTGCGAGGAGCAGGGATTTGGACTTGGTTATCATTATGGGTCCCTTTCAGCTTGAGATATTCTATGATTCTATGAATCACAGAATTACAAAATGGTTGAGGTTGGAAATGGTCCTCTGGAGGTCATCTTGTCCAACTTGTCCCTTGCTCAAGCTGGGTCACCTACAGCAGGTTTCCCAGGACCATGTCCAGATAGCTTTAGAATATCTCCAAGGATGTAGACCACTGTCTCTCTGGGTAACCTGTTTGGTACTTGGTCACCCTTGCAGAAAAAAAGTGTTTTGTGATGTTCACACATAACCTCAGTTTGTGCCCGTTTGTGGTCACACTTTATTTCACCGATATCTTGGGCACAGAAATTGTAATTAAACAATGTATCTTTTAAGAACACCTGCTTAGGTAAAAAATGCATAAGGTAATTTTTAAAAATAAACATTACTACAGTAAACTCTTTAATCAAATTATTTTCCCTCCCTCTTCTGTTGTATAATTTCTTTATTTTTTCCTTTGTTCCTGGAACCCTCTGAATTTATTCCTGATAGAAGAATAACATGTTTAATTGCATACAAAAATCTTGTTTGAATTATCTTAGTATTGCATTTCTCAATTATTCAGCCCTCACTCACTATGAAGTGATAATTAGGCATTAAAAGCTAAGTGGATTACTGTGGAGATCTCTCCTGACATCCATTTAACACTTAATCAGATCTTAATACCATAAATTATGCATTTCTCAGCAGTATTCAGATTCTGATAAATCTTATAACAATTTGGAGTTACTAGGTTTTCTTGACCTCATTGTGGCAGGGAAAAGTTGTACAGTTCGCCTCAAGGATACGGACATTACAAGGCTATCAGATTTATAGCAAAATAATTCTTTAAGTGAGTTTGTACTAATATTTATTCATAAGGATTGCTTGGACAAGACAATTCCACCCTCATGAATAAATATTTTTTAAATGGATCCAAAATACATATTGAGTTGAAGTTTATACTCAGTTTTCTTTCCCCCTTGTTTTGCCTTCCAGACCTCATTAAGAAAAAAATTTTTTAAACCCCACATTTCCTAGGAGTAGCAACTTCCTCAAAACATTCAGTTGATTTTGCAATTAAAATATCTATTTATGTTTTTAACATGTTTTTTTGCCAACCAATATTACACAAAGTTACATATTATAACTCTTGTCCTGGCTCATCACATGGCTTTCTGAAAGTATTAATGATGATGGTATCTCCCCAGAGATACAGATACATACAGCTGCCATTAGCGTCAATACAAAGTGAGCAACTGAGAGTCTTGCAAATGTAAGGTCATGTTGTCCATGTATATTAACGTATTATATTATAATAATGAACAACAAGAAATATCTAATTTCCTATTTTCTAAATTTTACAGTAATAATATTCTTAAAATTATTTCTAACTCAATAAGCTTTAAAATTTACAGTAAGATATACTCTTGGCTATTGAAAAATTGGTGTATGTTAATACTGGGTTACTTTTAGCTGAGGAGCAAAATAAGCGTTAAAAACCTGTATAGCATGCTGGTCAACCTCCCTCTAAATATACAAGATTGTACATGTGCTTCAGCACATGTTGGCCCAAGACACAGATTTCTGTCCAACAAATGACAGCATTAATGCCTTAATAAGTATACTACTGTTTACATTTATAGAATTGCATAAAAAGCAATCTTTAGGTATTAGTTTGACACTCCATTCTAGTATATTGAAAGATGCAGTGTATTTTTCTCAAAGCTTAAGTGTTTTATATTGGGTGTGGATGAAAGTGAATGAAATTGGCAGAAATGCTTCACTGAAACAGATATTTTAATTTCTTACCATATTTTGTACTATTAGTTCATATTCTCCTGATGTGTCTGGCTTTAGTTCAGAAGGAAGGTTGATTAAAAATTTTAAAAAACTTTCATTGTTTGAAGTAAAAATATAAATTTTTTTGCCATATGAAGAATTTCCAATAGAAAACTTACTTTTGACACATCTTACAGAACATACCGTCTGATTAAAGAAATGACCCCAATTTCTTGTACACCTCTCCCAGTTTTCTCCTGTACAGATCTTCCATTTTTTTCTGAGGGAAGTAGCACTGATTACAAACAAGTTGATGGCAAAACCATCAGTAATCTACTATTATTTTCTTTCTGAAGTTTTCCTCTTTGAAACTTCTCAAAAGTCCTCCACCTCCTTCTTGTTTTCTCAATAGTAGATATTGTTTTATTTTTCATTTCTCAATTCATCTTTTCTAAAATTGAAAAAAATTGAACTCCTGCTGTAGAAATAATAAATTAAAAATTAAAAAAATTATAATAGAAAAATGAACAATAGCACATCAATAACAAGAAAAAAAATCTCAAGAACCTTTACACAGAATTCATTATGTTGTTTTCAGTACCAAAAAGAATAAGGAGAAAACCTTGATGTGTTTTCTTTTTTGTCAAATCTAACAGCTTTTCCAAGACTAAAGGTAAAGCTGACATTCTTAATGACTCTTGTCACATTGCCAGAGATATATTTGTCTTCAGTACATTATTTTTTTAGAACTGTCCAGGTACAAATTCAGTTAATTCTTTCCGCTGAGCTAAAAAAGAAGTCTTCAGCTAAATGACCAAGTAATTATTCAATGGAATGATACTAAAGGTTACCCCAAACAAATGTGGACTAGCTTTTTCCTAGCCAAAATGGACCCCAGAGAAGACATAATGAAATATATACATAATGGAATGAGAAGTCTTCAGTAGAGATCAGGGATGACTCATGCAGAAGTAAAAAATAGAAGAAAACACAAAGGTATTACCTCCATTTCGAATAATTATTTTCAGTTAAAATCCTCCCTTTTTAGCTGTATAACCCCATTTGGAGCCCATTTGAAATTATTTTTTTTTTAATTATGAAAGAGTTTGGTTTGACCTTTTATTTAAGACCCTGAGATTATCTTTTATTATTATTATTTAAATGGAAAGGAGTCCCAGCTTAAAGAACTTACACAAGTTCTTTAAATTCTAACCAATATTCCAGAAAGATTACTTAAAGCAATAGTTATTTTACAATATTATTAATATGGTTCATGGGGTTTTTTGAACAACATGATATTAATTCTTAACCTTTTTAGGATTTTTTTTTCAACCCTAGGAGAGTTCTGTGAGGTGCAAATAGATAACTGTGGTTCCAATTCATGTGAGAATGGAGGAACATGCACTGACTATGAAGATCATTTTAAGTGCACGTGCCCTACAGGTCAGTCATTGGAAGTTTATTGTATTTTCTAAACAGAACACAGAAAATGTCATCCAAATGTTTAAGGCTAAGCAACAGCAATATAAAAATAGCAATATATCTTAGTGTATGCAATTAACATTTTTATGAAAAATTCCACTTTTTCACTTTGTTTAGGAAATAAAACTGCCAAATTTCTCCAGTAGAGTGGTGTTAACTGCTAACACCCTGAACAGACATAATGTCAATATTCTGAATGAACTGTGATTAAACATTCTCTTTGTGGTGCAGGTTTTGAAGGTGAAAGATGTGAAGTGGATATTGACGCCTGCCTATTCTACAATATAAGCTGTGCCCCAGGAGCACTGTGTATGGATAAATCTCATGGATTTAATTACACATGTTTATCACTATGTATTGGAAACACAGAGGTAGGATAAAGTGATATATATGACCGCCAGTGTTTTTGGGAAATCAAACAAGTTATTCTAAGAGCACTGAGCTGACGAAGCCTCATTTCCCATGGGTTTCCTAAACAAAGTACTCATTCTTGATATATTCCCATGCTAACCTTCTTCTTTCATGTGTAACAAGCACATCCAAAAGCGTATGATGTGACTAATCCAGTCATTGTCCGACAAACTGTAATGTCTGAGCTCTGCCTTTCTTGTTCTTTACTGGTTTACTCACTGATGCATCCTTCTATCCGATACTTGCTGCTCCTAAGTTGTGAAACTTGTAGGAACTTAAGATGAAATATCCTTGAATGTTTAAAAAGTACTAGAGAGAAGGCTGATGGTACATCAGTGCACTGAAAGAATGACAAGAGATTCGTTTCCATTAAAAAAAATAAAGGCCATAATCAACCAAACAAAAAAAAAAACCTCCAAAAAACTAAAGCAAGACTAACTGCATTGCAATGAGAGGTGAAAATGCAGTTAGAAAAATCAAAATTCTCCTTGCAAGTTACTCTTAACTGCTCACAGAATTTCATAGTTAATTTTATTAATGTACATTCAAAGTATTCTAGAAATCTTTAAGTTAGATACTGACAATGCTTTGCCCAAAAGAGATTCCATTATATACCCAGATGTTTTTAATAAATCCTTCTCACTTCCCTTTAATGACCTTCTCAGTTAAACTATTGGTTTGGGTAGGATTCATTCACATCAGGGTGGACTACAGACCCAGGCCCTTGAATTACTGAGATTTCAATACAGGATAAAGTAATATATAGTTGCACTTTTTTATTATGATAATTATTTTGAAAGCTATGTACACAATGCCATATAGCCCTTTCAAACAGCTGCTCAAACATGATAGCAAGTGTTTCAAAGGCTTAATCAATTCTTTTATTGAAATATATTCACCATAAAAATATACAATGCAGAGCAGGCAATGTGTTTACAAAGAAGCAATCAACATTTATGTCACCTTGAAGACCATTGGTACACACAAATGAATATGAAATGTAGCACTGAAATAGTCGTTGGCTCAAAGGTTTATATTTAAATTGTTCAGCATCTGGTAAATTTTAACATTTTTATGATTTAAAGTGTCATACTGAGTGCAAATTTATTGTACACGGCATAACACCATAATGATGCAATAATCATTATGGCTAGTTAGGATGGGAAGTGATGGTGTGCCAAGGGTGCTGATGGGAGCTACTAAAACATTTTACTGTAATATTTGCCTAAAAGCCCTCAGACATATATAATTTATTCATACAAACACTTGATAGGCCATCATAAATGTCATATTGGAAAAATTTAATAATATATATATGTATCTATACACACTCACTCTATGAGGCACTTAATTTGGGCATAATGTGAATAATTAGTAGATTTTCTAATGGGAAAGGGAACAGAAGCTAACATAAAGGAGTGATATGTTTGGATTTTACTTATTTTCTTAGCCTATAGATCATTAAAGTAATATAATTTGCTTACTGGAAAAAATAAAGGCCTTATTCAAATATATTTGAATACTTTTTGAAGTAGTGTAAGTAATAATTTGAAATTAAAGGTTTATATTATTCAGTAAATTACATAATTAATCATTTAATTCTTCATATATTCTTTGTGGCTGGAAAGTAAGTATATATTTTTGCATTCTTTTGTGTATTTTTCTTTTTTAATGATACATTAGTTGTGCTGAACTGCTTTATCTCCATGTATTCGGCACAACAGTCTGAAAAGAATGGTACTATTTTTAATACTTTCTTAATAAACAAAAAGTAAATTTAAGTCATCAAGGCTGTTTTATCTCTATATAAATGTATAATGATACTAATGTGTTGGGTTTTTTTCTTTCCCAGCACAACAGTTAAAACCTTAAGGTTGTTTTTAATATTATTTTAATTCTAAATTATTTTAAAATAAAGATTAAAAAAAGAAATGTGAACATATTAAAACAGAGGTAATCTTCCTTTACATTTCGAAATCTAATATTAACTTTGTAATCAGGATGAAACCTGCCTGCCCTGTACCTAGAATTATGAAGGACCTCCAAATAAATCAAAATTTTGGCATCTTTAAATTAATGACTTCCAACAAGATTAACTTTAGTCACTTTGTATTATCTTTTTTTCTACCATTCAGTTAGGAAGACATCAGAAGAAATTAAAAAAAAATACCCTTGTTCCATTTGAATATAAGATGTATGCTACAAACCCCAATATTTTTATTAAGAGGAATTCACAGATGATTGATAAGAGCAATGGTAATAACAAACAACTGTAGCGCAAAATACTAGGTGTAGATCATAGAACCATAGAATCACAGAACAAACCAGGTTGGAAGGGACCTTGAAAGTCCATCTAGTCCAACCTTTCACGGAAAAGGAGGACTAGGTGAGAAGACCTAGTACCCTGTCCAGTCACATCTAGAAAACCTCCAGTTATGGGAACTCCACCACAATCCTGGAGACATTATTCACATCAAAAGCCCACCTCTGACCCAAAAAATCACAAATGTGGAGGCATCTTAAGACGTGTGGTTATTTTTAGTGGCCATTGCTAAGTCCTATCAAGCCATTTCATTGCTTATCTCAAAACACTAGTTTTTCAAAATTCTGTCAGCAAGCTTACAAAATCGTAAGTTCCATTAGCATTTGCTAAGAAAAGATTTGAAATTGTAGCAGTAACTATAGGAGCTTCAAGTTGTTGTCCAATGGTTATTCTTTTTAAAAGGAATCATAGGAGTTAAAAAACACTATTCAATTATATATCTTTTTAAAATTCTATTTTCAGTTTAAATATAAACAGACACACTTGGTTAGTTAAAAATAATTCCCATATGAGTTAGGAACTGAACCATCTCTGAAAAGTCCTCTCAGTGTCTATCCATATCTTTATGGTACTAAAGTTGTATCGAACTGTATTATTGAGCTCCACTTGCATCATTTACTTGGAAATTGTTTCCTCTTTTTATGAATTAAATGGTCCCGAGTTACTCTGTTACATTTGCAATCAGGATGGCAGTTCCAACCTTCTGAATGGAAGTATCTATGCACTCAAGGCATACTTAGTGTTTACAGGACCTGCTGCTTTCATGCTTGTCCTGATCATTACATGCTGTGCAAGTTTACAGTTTCCTCATCTGTAAAAGTAAGGCAATCACATAAATCATGGAAGATTGGTATAAATAAAGTCTTTAAGCTTGATGTATTAGGAGGAAAAAAAAAACACCTAAAAGGTCTTGAAAACTAGAAAATATTCAGTAAAGCTTTTCTGGTTAACCTTGAAGTTGTACCTGCAAATAAGTTGCTCTTCAGCAAATCTCTGTTGCTTGCAATGCATGTGACATGATGTGATGCCTGACTTTAAGATTAGAGATTGACTTTGCAGTTCTGCCATATTGCAAATACCTCACTGACAGTTTGTTTTAAACAGATTTTAAATGCCTTCATTAAAACAACTTGTGTGTGGGTTTGTTTTGGGTTTTTTTTTGTCAATTTCTTTAATGACTTTATGTGTAAAAAGAGGCTTATGGGCCTCAGATCTTGTCAGTGTTTTCGAGTTATGCCTTTTTGGGTTAAGGTAAACTGTAAACTCAACATTCAAACAAGAAGGAAAATACTCAGATTGTTCTGGGGAACTTCACAAAAAAAATGCGAGGGGGCTGTTCTTTAATCACTAGGTGTTTATGGTTGAGAACCTGCACAGGATAGTGAAGATAGAAAAAGTAGGGAAAGGCAGACATTATTTTATATCTTATATGATTATATATATTCATATATTCAGAAATAAAGCCTTTTTATTTATCAAAGGAAACTATTGATAATCAATCCATTTAAAGCTTCTGGGAAATATGTTATTTGTAAGAAAGTAAAAAAAAGGAGGGTTAGTTAGCCAAAATTGCCAGAAGTGAATAATTTCAAGCCAATTTATTTTCTTCCCATAACAAGAATAAAAATGGCAAAAGTAAAAAGCTCTTACAAAAGTTGAAATAGATCAGTTTCTCATGTAGTGATCATAAGGAATCTAGTGAAACAATGCTCCTGCTCTGGCTTGATGTAAAGTGGACAAGATAATGATACTCAATTATTCTAGCAGTAGTTTCCTGGACAAATATCCATGGAAAACAGTACATAGTGTCCTGCAAGGGCCTGGCTTGCACCCAGTTCCACTCAGAAGGTTCCACTTTCTAAATGGTGGAATAGACTACACATGATAAAACTGAGTCTGACACCACCTTGGTGAAATGATCTGGAAAAGTAGGATGGAATTTAGTGTTTACAGTTGCAAAAGACAAGTGACATCTGTGAACTTCAGGACTGTTTTGTGAAATTAATCTCCAAAATAAGAAATTAAATTACTCTTCAGTTACTGGTGCTAGCAGGCAATGCAGGTAGGGTTTTAGATGCTGAGCAATATAGCCATCTGTAGAAATATATTTTCTATATGGTTCTCTACAATGTTCACTTTTCAGAAATTGCTTTAACAGTACTTGCCTCACCTACGGAATAGAAAAATAATGCTTGATTGTCAGGAGCCAGATTAGCAGAATTTAATAAAAGGAAACATAGTGGAACTGACTCTGAATAAATTAGGAGAACTCATATTCTGGAGACCAAGAAAGGTATTAGGTTCTGGTAATAGGCAATCTAAGGATTTTAAGCATTTGCTTCAGAAGGAATATTTAAAAGTATCTACAATGTAAGTAAAAGTTAAATCTACAAGCAGTTAAATTAAACAGAGTGCTTCTTTCATATTAATCATACTTTTCCATTTTTTATCTTCAAAATTTCTTCTGGACTTTTCAGCAAATATTTCTTGAAATTCTGATATTTTTATTTTGAGGAGGGAATTTTTTGTTTTTTATTTAAGAAAAAAAAAATATCTACTTGTTTAATGTACCACTAGTCCAGGAGAGAACATATGGCAGATTGACTAAAATTACACTTTTGGAAATTTTTTAATATCCAGGTACAATCAATTTTGCAGTAATAAAGCCTGAAGGCTGCAGTAAAATGATATGCTGGGGGCAACGGAAGGGGAAATATATATGCGTGTGTGTACAAAAAGTACAGTTTCATTCAAACTCCAGAGATTTCCAGGAAATGTAAGATGGAAGAAGTGTTAGGAAATAATGATTACACTGAGATCCTTCTAGCTCAGTGCCTTATCTCAAGCAATGGACAACAGATCACATGTAGAGAAGAGACAGCCATATAGTAGGGTTACTTCCCTCAATTACTGCAGAGTGAAGAGAAGAGAAGAATAAAATGAAACCATCTAAGGACTAACTATCTTTCTTTGCTGTGAAAATATTTCCTGATGCTATAGGCAGATTTGTTATAAAGTACTTGCTGTAGACAGAAATGTGATGATCAGACTGACCGGAAGAGCCCTTGTTTATGGTCTGTTAAATCATAAGATTTGTGTTTAATCCTAACTATGAGGAAGATTTATTTTGGGAAAAAGAAAAAGCTGATTGATGGGAGGATACTGCTTTTTCCAAAAAATCTGTTTGTCTATTTATTTTCATTTAAAAGTATTTCTTGTATTTAAAAAAAATAACAAAAAAGTCTCTGTAGAAACTTTAGAAAACTGCCATGCAGGTTTGAAGTTTAGAAAACCACAATGTTGTGGTATTTAGTTTGACTTTAGAAATAGATTAATAAATTTATTTAGCCCTAATTTTTTTCTAAAATCCTTAATCATTCTAACTCAGAGTTTACAATATTTAAACCAAAAGGGAATTAATTTTACAGCAGAGAGGAAAACCTATTTGATAGAGAAATCTACTAACCAGATTTCATGCTAAGATATCTTTCATAGCTTTAATTTTAGTTTAAAGCTGTGTTAGATTGTGCTAACGTCTTAAAGGGTAACACCTGTCTTCTTAGTATAAAATATCAAAACAACATAAGAATACCATGAATATAATATTGTGGCAATACTGAGATATAACTTTTGTCTTAATTGTCCAGGTTTTTTCTAGTTGGTTTTTTTGAGTGTAACTTTATTTGAGCTATTTAAGCTCTGAGAACAATAGTAAGACTCGGGACAAAATCTGCAGAAACATTTAAATAAAAAAGTAAGAAGACACATAAAAATCAAAAAAGATAATATTTCCAAAACTATACACACAGAAATTTTCTTTGCATTTATGTTGCACAGTGCTTTTCTTCAAGAAGTTGTCTTATTTAAAAAGGATCCCAAGTTAAGCTTAAATTTCAGTACTGAGAGCGTAGCAAAAATCTCTTAATTTTAAGGTCAATTTAAAACTTAATCAAAGCCAAATGAATATTAGAGGATTTCTGCCAAGAACTGTTATTATTACAAATCTTAATGACATTATAAAGAGACTCAGACTCAATCAAACTGAAGTACTAGTGCATTAGCTCATCTTCTAGACACCATTTTCTTTAGAAACCAATTGATTAGAAAGAGGGGTCTTAATTCCTTTGAAATGAAAATGTAGTTACCTGTTTTTACACTGGCAAAACTTTAATGGAAATGAAATGGTACCCTAAAAGTAAAATGAAGAAAGGACCATTCATTTTAACCTAGAACTTTTGAATTTTTTGAAGAATACAGGAAATACTGTTTTAGTAAGTGATATTAGCTAATAAAAGCTAAAAGAAAAAAATGCTGTTCCAGTCTAGGTTTATTAACTTTTCAATATCTGCAGGTTGAAAAGGAAGAAGGTTCTGGCCTTCCCAGAGCATAGATGTGATATATATATATATATATATATATATATATATATATATAAATAAATAAAAAAGACTCAAGGATAGGGTGGGAGTCAGGATTATAGTTAAAATTTAAAAATTATTCAGTCTTTTTTTCCTGATAGCTATAAAGTCTATTAAATTATATGTAGATTTTAAACACAGGAACAATTGTTCTACTCTTTCAATGGTAAAATAACATACTAGTTCTCTATCATTCTTTCTAAAACAAGCACATTTTAAGGTCAGTTATGAAAATGGCACTGTTAAATTGAATCATAAATGCCTCTTTCCAACTAAACAATTAATTGATATATTGATTTAAGGACATTCAGTATTTTTGGTTCTTTGAGATATGTCTTTTGTAATATTACAACATAAAACCATTAAATAACCACATTTATTACCAACTTCTTATTCAGTTAAACTCATTGGGAAAAAAACTCAACACACAAAGAAAAACCTCTTTATGTACTTGTACTTCTAATCTTCAGGTATGTGCAAATGGAGGTAGCTGCTTCTACGATGAAGAAAACCAGAAATATCACTGTGTCTGTGCTCTTGGATGGACAGGACAAACATGCCTGGAGAATATTAATGACTGTGAGGTAAACCAGTGCCTACATGGAGCCACATGTGAAGATGGAATTAATAAATACAGGTAGTAATATGATGCTTTCATACGAGCCTTCATAAAGAAGTTTAGGCTGTATGAAGATATTTTTCCTTTCAACAAGGATTACAAAGGGAGTTGCTAGTACAGTAATATTTTTATCAGATTATAAAATGGAATGGATACTAACTTCCAACAAGTATGCACATTCAATAAGACTGTACTCTGAAGTACTGCACAGGGAGGCCTCACAAATATTCCTCTTCACTTGTCAAAGAAGTTAAACCAACTATGCAAAATCTCAGACAAACAAAGCATCTATTTTAGTAAATGGTAAACACTTTATGAGTCCAGAGTGTGACATGGAGTGACTTTCCTTATTAAAACTTGAATCATAATTTTCAAGTGAATAGCTGAAAGGTTGAATTATTTGTGGCTTTTTTTTTTTTAAGGTACTGACAAAACTGTCCAGTGTGTTCTTTCCTTAGTGAGCTGTAACATGCTGTAGATATTTGAAAATGAGACTGCACAAGTAGGGAAAAAGAAATGGAAAGGATTGCTTCAATAAGCAGAGTTCAGCTGTTCTTATCACACTTGAATTATTTATTTTTCCTCTGCAAAAAAACCAGAATAACTAAAATCTCTCAATAATGACTGTGAATGCATTTTGAAAGGCTTTAATTTTATGTTGTGTCTTGTACTTAGAAATATTATCATTAATATGCTTTAATGTTTCTATTTAGAAAAGGTTGCTATAGTGGACAAAACTAAAATAGAAGTAATTAGAAATTTCTTCCGCTCCACCTCTGTTTTTATAGGATCTTCTGTAATAACAGCTGAACTCCCCAAATAAGCACACAAATACAGATAAGTATATTATTCTCAATAAACCAGAGTTAAAAGGAATTTTTGCCAGAGACCTTACAAAGCAAAAATCCTTCCTTTTTGCCAGCTTGCAGTCAACTCTCATATGAAATTATTGGACCATATTTTGACATTTTATTTGACTGGTAAATCTGTGTTTTTCCAGTCTGTACCAGGCAATTCTGATAGAAGAACAAGGCTGTGTTTACCTTACAAAATCCACGAGCATTTACTGAGAAATGAGTAGGTCTGAAGACTTCTGGTAAAACAAGACCTTTTGAATTTACCTTGCTAATCCAGACTCAGGCTACTGATAGAAAACACTTAATTCTTACTTTTTCAGTCTTTGAAAGACAGATTAAGTTGACAGATCAGTCTGTTTATTTAAGGAACAAGAAAACATATCATTAAGATTCCAATCCTAGATGTCTTAGTGGACAGCTTTGTTATCAGAGAACCTGATCCCGGAGAAACACAACCAGTTATTTTGAAAAGACAATGTGCAGAATATTTACTGTATGATACCTGCTCTGTTGACAGAGGATTGCTGTTTCTCAGTGACAGTAAAGCATTTTTAAGAGAACTGAACTATTCCTTCTTTTAAAATAAAGGTATTTCCCAGAAGTTATTTATTGTCAACAAGTGAAACAATTGCCATTTCCCCTCTCCAATACAACATTGAAACCAAAGGAATAGGGGAGGAAATGCTGAGCATAACTACTGTAGTCACACAACTTTCTCTAAAGACTCTTGCAATTTGCATTTCTATCTAAAATGGGTATCATTTTTGATAAGGCAGTTATCAAGAACTGTATTTGGTGCAAAGTAGTTTCAGAAAGACAGAAGAAAGCTGTCAGCAGATTAGATGGAGAATTAGATGTGTGAGTGCCATTAACAACTCTACTGAGATCCATTTTTAAAGCTATTACAGTCATTCAAAACATCACTTACCTTAATCTCCTCCACTTATTAAGTAAGCCAAAATGTTACGTATTAGTTTTTTATTTATGGAAAATTAGTGTAAAACTCTAGACTTTTCTCCTAGTTAAGAAATCTTAACTTCTAAACTAATTATTAAACTTTGATCATAATGTATTGTTCCAGTGGTGGCTTGTTATAGTAATGCCAATACCAAGAAAACATGGGAAGTATCAGTTTAGCTTCAAGAACATCCCCTTCTTTTAAGCTCTCATATTGCTCAAGCTGTCAAGTTTTTCCAGATTGGAAACAAGCACTCAGCTGTATGTAATTTTTCTAACTTTCTATCTCCTTAGCATGGCATATTCTGTTTCTCTCCCCCATTTTGAAGTTACTGTTCCAGAGAGTATTGTCATATAGGTGTATATTTAATATATGCAGAGAATTTCCTTTGAGTTCAGGATGGGGAAATTGTTCTGGGTGAAAAAGGGGGACTTTAAAACTATGATATAGTATAACACTCAGTAAGACTACATAATAAGAGCAACATAATCACAATAATATGTCTAAGGAGTTTTACTCTCTTGGTTTAGTGAGCCTTTTCTTCCAACTAAAGCAGCTTCAGTCACACTGGTACAAAACCTCTTATTAATTCAAATGAATTATTGCATTTCCAGCTGAGTCTGTGCTGTCTGAGATATTATAACATAAGTTAATCAGCATGTATTTAAAGTGGTAACTCCTCCAAAGCGTTACTGCTCCTGCCACTGGGTTGATGGTGTAGATGTTGATATGATGAATCTGGCAGATACTATGCAAAAGACCAATTGCATCCACATGCCAAAAGAATCTCTTGGTCTTTGGTCACATATACCTCTGAAAAAAAGCAGAGAAGTTTCATTACCTCAGTAAAAAAGCAGTGTTACTACATAAAACAGCATTTGAAAATTCCTTTCAAAAGGACCTCTATCATTTCATTATGTTCCCTTTAGGTGAGGGAAGAACTGATTTAACATGGCCCTGAGAAGCATTTAATGAATAATTAAAGTGAAAGAACTCTTCAAGGAGTTGATCCTCCTGTTTTAAAAAACAAGGGGGGGGTTTATTACCCTGTTTTCTTCACCCTCGTAAATGTATTCCTTGTCAACATTACATTTCAGACAACCAAAATCCTAAATGAAGTAAGTCCTAATAGATATTTTACTGTAGTCTATTTAGTGAAGGGGAGTGACACAGGGGAAATACAGAATTTAAAATTCAATGTAGTTTCCATTACCCGTCCTGTTTCTTCAGTCCAGTCTATTCAAAAGTTCTACACTTATCATAGCTCTAGGAAACCTCAGCAAGAAGGACTGAGAACTGTTAGATTAAGACATTTGAAGAAGCTGTATTGTGGCATTTACCACTGTTTAACAGGTCATGATAAACTAATATGTTTTTTAAATGTATTTTAGTCTCTAGACATAGCTCTGAGGTCAGTATTTCATGAGTTTTCCTACAGGAAAACTTCCCATTAAGAAGTTAGTTTTGGTCTACAGTAACGCTTGAATCACTAACTCATTTTTCAGTATCCAGTATATAAATTTCAGCATGTATAATTCAATCTTGAATTAATCTCACTAGGAAAGAGTAAAGCCTTACCTAGTGACACACTGTTAAATAAAATGCATTAGAAAATGAAACACTCTTTGCATGATGCCAGCAAGATTATGAAAGGTAAAATAACTTAGATAACTTCTGAGTATCACAAAATTTAAAGCTTCTATTAGTTTATTCATCCTTGACTTTTTCCATCTTCCGCCACTTGGATAAATTAAGCTGTTTGATTAGAATATATTTTTATATCTAATTTTCCATTTTCAAGTTTATTCATCCTATACTACATATGCGATTTGACTGCAAGACCTAGCTGGCAGTGCCATATAAAGTTAGTGCTATGATATACACAGTTTTCTGTAGCAATAATAGCCTTCTTCCGCTAGAGAAAGAGGAAAAATACTTTTTCTCACTTTGCTACAACTCCAGAAGGTAGGTGAATATATGTTGCAGCTTCTTAGGGAATATCTCTGTAATAAGTTATACAACCTCTTTTCTGCAGAGAATATAGATGTTTACAAAAAAACAAACCAAAACTAAATAACGTTTTAGTCCAGTTATGCATGCGTGTGCAGTTCATATTTCACCTACAAAACAAAATAATTAATACTGAGTAAACGCAGTTAATCTGCTTGGACTACTATAATAAAAAAAAACCCAAACATTTATTATAAAGCATAGAGACATACTGGGAAGTCTTTGCTAATGCCAAGTTTCAGTGCTCCTATGCGCCTTCTGTCTCAAGATAATAAATAGCTGGGTCATCTCCTTGCACAGATCAGCATAACCACATCTTGAGTCTGGTTTTTGGCTTTTTTCAGTCATTTTAAAGATTCACCTAATGGGACAAGTCATACTACATCTCTTTAGTGCAGTCAGTCTGTGGTGACATTGTGACAGTTGCCCTGCCTGGACTAACTAGTACCAACTTGCTTTCCTGCACACCAGCTGTTCTAGACCTTCAGAGATAAAAAGTTATATCCTACTGCATATGGGTAGAAACATATTGCAGCTATGCCATAACCATCTTAATTTGAGTAACACATTCCTTCTTAGGCAAAATTCTACGCCTGACTTATCTACATTTCCATTTAACATTTATTTCACAGGCATATCAAATTATTGTGAAATGTTAACTAGATTTAGTCAGTGGAGTAGCAACGTACAGTCATCTGCATGACATGTGTGGGAAAAAAACAATCCACAATAGGGTAACTGTGGTTTGAGTTTGGTATCAACTGCTAAAATCCATGTTGGTAGCAAAAACACTGAGGTACTTTACCATCCTAGAATTTTCCCTTCTAGCACCTGTTACACTCGAAATTTTGCTATGGACAAAAGAGGACATATGTGAAGCTAAGAAATTATTGTTATTCCCATTAATGTTAATATAAACTTCTTCATATTTACCTTTTCTTTGGTGCCCAGCTCATCCTTTCAATGTTCCCCCAGTTTGTAAGTTTGACATTTTAGACTTCCATAAGAAAGTAGTTGGGGAGTGTCATTAACATCTCCTGGTCTCTGCTGGGATGTGTTCCCCTGTCCCCAGAGGGGCATTCCCAGAGCTGAAGATGGAGCAAAGGCAGCAGTCACTGGGCCTCAGAGCAGGGGTTGTGCCATTGAAACCCAGCTCAGGCCACGGCAAGGCTGAGCCCCTGCACTCATGTGTCAGCACACAGTCAAGGCATTCCTCTCATAAGGGAAAAAAAAATGCTTCCTGAGCTAGAGATTCACTCACAAATAGAAATTCTGGTATCGTATAAATCTGTATACATATTCAATTTGAATTTATCGTAAAGCATTTCAGCTTTGCAGTAAATGAAAACTGCAAATCAATCCATAATTTAAAGCTTTTGATATCATGTTCAGTATTTTAGTTCTGCTAAAGTATTAATGCAAGGTCATAGTCATTAAAATCTAATGTGGTGATGGCATTTTTCCTACAACAAGTGTAAAAGACTTAATTACTTAGAGATCATTAGTCCTGATATTATTTCTAAGACAGACAGGAAAGATAGTTGAAGTTCAGCTATGTCAGTGTAATACCAGCATGATATTTAACAAAACTGTGTTCAAGACCCATTTCATAGATCGACTTAGAGATAAAATGATAGCATCTATTAAACATATTGGATCATTTAGAAACTTAGAAAAATGTTAAAGCTACAAATAAATGTAGTCAGATGCTGATATGCAAATCCCACAGACCTGCACTTACACTATTATACATAAAATGTAAGAAATATGCACAGTGCAAACCGTATCTGCTTTGTACATAGTATCATTGAATAGATAATGCATTAATGTAAGTGGTAACTCTTATTTGTTAATGCAGTTAAATTAACAAAGAATGCACCAAACTTAAAGACCTGACTAGTTTAGACTTTTACTGCATAAAAATATCCTGGTTTTATTGAAAAATAGACACACTATAAAGTACAGATTTTAAATAAAGACTATTACTAACTTATTCATTTAAATATGTTTCAGCCTTCCTTTGTAGGTTTTCCATGTATGACGTTATGTATATAAGTTATTTGTAAACATGTCATTAGAATTTAATGTAGGTTTTTATAAATTACATTTATAAGGAATTTATTGACCTTCTACATCCTATCACATCTAAAGCTCAGTCTGGATTATAAACAATAAATGCATGGTCCTTAGATGTTTCTGTCCTCAACACACAGTAAGAAACTGGCTTGTTATTAAGAGGAATAGAATACTCCTGTTTGCATTAATATATGTGTTTGGCAAACACTAACATATAAAACCTCTTTCTGCACCATTAGTTTGTAGTTTTACATTGTTTTGGGCCACTGCCATAGATTTGGGCTTGACTAGCGGCATAAGTCAGCCACTTTGCTTCACACAACATGAAGATCCAGTTTTAAAGTTATTTTCTAATCTCATTTACACCGAAGAAAAGAAAACACAACAGGTTCTGTGTATTCAAGAAAGCAGTTACCCATACTTAATAGATAAACCCAGAAAACTCTTCACACTCAAATGACAAGAGAAAACTTTATGATTTTGTTTTATTTTTCCTGAGCAATAATATGAAATGAAGAGTCTAAAAAAATGAGAGCTTAAATTATCTGCTGCAGGAGGTGAGCCATATGAAACTGAAAGACATCTAGTTATACTTTCACCAGGAAAAACAAAGGACATTCCATTCTTACATGTTTTAGATCTCTTCAGACACTGAGGCACTGAAAAATACAATTCTCATAGCATCATTGCTTGTAGTGTGGAATCAGAAGCATGAAACTGAAACTGTAAGACTCTCCATTACATCTGTTTCTGTGTAGTTCCTTTGTGGTCTCTGAAGATAAGCTACACAACTAGTAATAATAAGGAAATGATAGAAAATTCCTTCTCTTTATCTTCTCTTTCCTGTTAAGGAGAGCTATAAGTTAAATATTCTATTCCATATTAATGATTAAGAGCCGGGTTTTCAAAGTATGATTGAATAATTGCATTTTCACAATGCACACACTAATAATTGCTGTAAAATAATACCTTTTTGACTACATAATAGTTAACCAAGGAAATAAAGTTATTAACTGTACCAGAAAAGTTAGTATGACTGTTGTTTACATACTGGTGGATTCAGAAACTGTGCAGCTAAAGGTAACTAAAAGTGCATGTGCTTTGCATGTTTACGTATAACAAAATTCTATGTAAATCCACATTTACATTTATCTGTAAAGCAACTGTATGAGTTCATTTGTGTGAACTTCACTCCTTTAAAAAGTGAGAAACAGAATCAGCTGGAGCTCTCAAGAGGAGGGGAAGGGGAAGATTTCTCCTTTGCTGGGGATTGACTGAGGTTGGAGAGAGAATACAGTAGCTATACCTACTTGAGTAGGTATTAAAATGCAGTAGCAATGGATCTGTAAAGCAAAAATAGTGGTGCTGAAGAATTCACAACCACACACTATACAAGATATGGAGGACTTACTTCAAGAAAATTCTGTTTTGGTCCATGGACTGAAAGACCATTAGCAGTTGGTGTGAATTAGCTGCACTGCAAGGAGCACACCTACTGATTTAGCTTCAACTGAAATAAATCAATTTTACGTGCCCTGATACTGCTTTGCAATGTGATACCAAACATTGCAGTTTGGAGCAGCAAGGAAATCAATCATAAAAATTTTCTCGTCATCTGACCTAAAATGGTTATACAGATGCACCTTGAGACATGAGGGAACACAAAGACAGGCCTCAGATATTATGAAAAAGTTTCCTAGGGATCAAGAAGACACAAAGTTGACAAAAGTCTGACTGGGAAGCCTGGACCTTCCTGCAAGGAGCCAGTGGAAAGGAAAGCAGCTGATATTTGTTTATATACATATAAAAAAATAATTGTGGCTCAATCACTTGGTGATTTTGCTGCTTAAAGAATTAACCATTTGATTTTCTAATAATACCTGGCTTTTCCATAGACTAAAGGACTTTTAATTATAAAAAAATTATTAAACCATCTCTAAACTTAATCCACTGTAGGGTTCCACATAACAGCTAACAATATCTCCTTATAAAGATATCTTCTTTACTGTTGGCTTCTTTTAGTCACAACATGAAAGGGAAAAATCACCTCATTTTCTATGTGCTCTGAAGCTACTTTTGAACTCTCAGAGCTGCACTAATGTCAACAGATTACCCTGGAAGAAAAAAAAATATATTTAATTGGGTTAAACACTAGGAGCTATTAATTTTTTACATATCCATGTTCCTTCTTCCTTTTTCTTCAGAAGTATTTCAGTAGTATTACAATAGATGGAGCTCCCATGGTAATCTGCCCTTCTCAATCTCTAGTTTGTACACAGATGAAGTTCTTTGTTTTTTCAAATTCTTGCTTGCCAAGAAGGATTGCAGGTAAAATTAGAGCCCAGCTGAACAGAGAACAAATTATACCAGCGGTGGGTATGGTTATAACTTCCTTATTCCAAAAGTTATACTGTAAAAAGCTTTTGTAAAATGACATTCGAAATAGCTACTACCATCACGCTATCTTTTATGGGAACCTCTCTGTACACAGAATCTTACATGGGGTCTTTTTCCTACTGGCTTAAAATTATCCTGTTGAATATCTGATAGGGATATAAAAATATCTAAGTGGAAATTTCGACAAGTCTAACATAAATATGCAGGAAGAATAAGCAGGGACTGAAGCAAACAGCCACATGAACATTCTTTCATAAATAATGAAATGAAATAAAGAAAAAAATATTCTTTCTGTCAGATGGATCAGTAGGGAAAATTGCTATAATCCAGGCTTCCTTAACATGTTAGTTCTTTCCAGCTTCTAGATAACCTCTCTATATATCAAGAATATGTAAGATTATTGTACCATTATCTCCTCCCGTGTGAGGATACCTCTGGACATGATAAGGAGAGGATCAATCAAAGGAAATATTGCCATGTACAAGGGATTTTCTAATTTTATGAGATGTGGATCATCAATAAGATAATCTAGTTGTGTTTTCATCCACACATTAAAAAAAAAAAAAAAGGGAGAAGGGAAGCATGAGAAAGTCATCTCCAGTCTTACA
Organism: Phalacrocorax aristotelis; assembly: GCF_949628215.1. Classification (NCBI taxonomy): domain Eukaryota; kingdom Metazoa; phylum Chordata; class Aves; order Suliformes; family Phalacrocoracidae; genus Phalacrocorax; species Phalacrocorax aristotelis. The sequence continues at coordinate 30,522,215 of NC_134278.1, read as the reverse complement.
CAGTCTATACGTCATCCTACATTGTGGGAAAAATATATCCTGCTCAATTTTTAAAAAATTGTATAGACTGCTTTTTTTTTTTCAGTTATAGACAGAAATTGCAACCTTATTTTCTAACGAAAAAGCATTTTTATACTGATTTTATGTTCACAGCAAACAGGATGATACATTGTTTTTCCTCTTAGTGATTAGCAACTAATAATTTTCAGAAAAGAGATTCTTAAAATGCATAATAATTATATTTTATATCAATTTTCTGTTTGAATACTGTCATTGGAAGCTTGATATTAAAAGCTATATAGCTACTAATTTATCCCATCTAAATAGCTAAGATTTTAATTATTGTACAGTTCCATTTAATTATTGCAAGCAGTCTATGTGAAACAAACTTACTTAGTGACTAATTAAATGTAAAGAAAGAAGACTGAAAAAAATGGCAATTCATTTGTGAATAATTCAAAGTGGAAATATTGTTAACATTATTAGTCATTATTGAGCTCTATATTCAAGACTGTTTTTTTGTTTTGTTTTGTTCTTTCATTTCAATAACAGGTGCGTATGCCCCGTTGGTTACACTGGCACATTTTGTGAACTTGATATAGACAATTGCATTGGAAACCAGTGTTCTGAATATGGCTTCTGCCAGGACCACTTGCATAATTACAGCTGTAACTGTGTGCCTGGATATGAAGGGCCCTTCTGTGAAGCTGAAATTAATGAATGCTCAAGTTCACCTTGCAAAAATGGAGCTACCTGTATGGATTTAATTGGCCACTTTTCATGTCTTTGTGCTGCTGGGTTCAAAGGTAAGTTTCTTCTTTTGAGGTACCTTATGCTACAGTTGTAATTGTCCAATTCTGTGTAAGTGATGTTTATATGATTGTTTAATAACAATATATGTATAAAATATGTATATATTTGTGCACTTGTATGACTTATAAGAGTTTTAAGTGAATTAGCATGGAAACTCTTAGATTGTGTCTCCTAATTGTTCCTCAGCTGACCTTCCCTCCACTAAATGTACAATTCTGAGCATGAGCTTTGATGCTGTTGACAAAAAAAAAATCAAGTTCCAAAACACAATTTAACTGTATTATTTTTATTTCACTGTTATGCAGTCTTAGGTGTCATGAACTTAGACATACACAGGCTGGTAAAAACAAACGTTTTGGTAGAGGAAAATCTAAGCATGAGGAGGACTGAGATCATCAGCAGCATCTCGCTGCATCAGTGGAATATAAATGGCTATATTTGAAAGAGTTTTTCAGACTCCCCTTTTACTTAGTAGAGACAGGGCATCTGCCTATCTCAGACATCTGTTCTAGGATGAGATGGTCTTTAGATTTCTGCATTGGGTTAGATGAATCCCACACAAACTGATGATGTGATTCCTTTTTGTCCTAATTTACTGTTTTGTGCGAATACCCTGATATTCAGACTACGTGTGGGAGGCAGAAAATCATTTTGGATTCAGCAATACTGAAGTATTGCATTCCCAGCCTTTATTCTATATCATTGAGCACAAGCATTAATGTTAGCTCAAATTAATGATAGCTCTGAATGCTTTGCTATCTTTATTGACAATTTGTGGTATACTACCACTAACAAAGACAAATAGAAATACCATAGTATGCACAGTGTCATCTAACTAACTAATCATTAATTTACAGCTTATTCTTCCAAGTTGCTGAGGGCTCTTTTTACAATTCAGGGAGCATGTGTAGTACTAGATTGGTAAGTCCCAGTTAAACCACTGAGATAACACATGCATTTGGATCTTTCTGGGTCACTGCCAAAGTGCTGAGGTATTAAGTAATTATAACTTCAGTGCTAATTTTTCATTATAAATTCTGGCTACTCTTACTCCTAGCTACTGGCTACAGTTACTTTTAACATTTCTGCACAAACATTTTAAATTTCAAATATGTTTATATTAATTTACTTATATACATATATATGTATGTGATATACATTTGAAGATTTGCTTTCCATAATTTGAGTTGAGTATATAATTTCTTGGTCATTTGAACACACATTTCATAAAAGATGATATTTCCATTTTATTCTCATTTATTAATAAATATGTAACAAAACAGAGGATTGTCCCTGAGGTGGTTTAAATTCCATTAAGATAGCACAACTAAATATCTGACTGCAAGCAAAGAGAAAAAATACTTGGCTCACCTGTACAAAATCTAACATATTTCCATTTTGCTGCTGAAACTTCAACCCTTATTTTGTGCTTTGCTGGTTTTCATGGGGAACTTCAACCATCCCAATATCTACTGCAGGGACAATACAGCAGGGTATAAGATCTGCTTGCAACAGTCCCATGGGATAAAGCCCTGGAGGGAAGAGAGGCCCAAGAAAGCCTATCACCTCCTCCAAGCTCAAGAACGATCCATCCCAATCAGCAGGAAGTCAGGCAAAAATGCCAGGAGGCCTACATAGATGATCAAGGAGCTCCTGGACAAACTCAAACACAAAAAAGGGAACATACAGAGGGTGGAAGCAAAGACAGATAACGTGGGAGGAAATACAGAAACATTATCTGGGCATGCAGTGGTAAGTTTAGGAAAGCCAAAGCCCAAATACGGTTGAATCTGACAATGGATTTGAAAGACAACAAAAAGGGCTTTTACAAGTATGTAGGTGACAAAGGGAAGAGTAGGGAAAATGTGGAACTATTGCCCAGCGAGATGGGGACTTGATGACACTGGACATGGGAAAGCTTAGAGATACTGAATGCCACCTTTGCCTCAGTCTGTCCTCGTAAGACTGTCCTTCAGAAATCCAATAACCTGGAGACCAGAGGGAAAGTCTGGAGCCAGAAGGACATACCCTTGGTAGAAGAGGCTCAGGTCAGGAAATACTTAGGCAAACTGGATATACATAAGTCCATGGGCCTTGATGGGATGCACCCACAAACACTGCAGGAGCTGGCAGATGTCATTGTGAGGTCACTGTCAATAAACTTTAACATGGTGATTAGGAAAAGTGCCCAAAGACTGGAGGAAAAACAAATGTCATTCCTATCTTCAAGAAGGGCAAAAAGGAAGACCTGGAGAACTACAGGCAGGTCAGCCTCACTTCGATCCCTGGGAAGGTGATGGAGCAACTAATCCTGGAAACCATGAATGACAAGAAAATCATCTGGAGTAGTCAACATGTATTCACCATGTGTTAGTAATGCTTGACCAACCTGATAAACTTCTACAATGACATGACTGGCTTGGTAGATGAGTGGAGAGCAGTGTATATTTTCTACCTTGACATTAGCAAGGCTTTTAGAACTGCTTCTGACAATATCTTCATGAAAAGCTGATGAAGTATGCACTGGATAAGCAAGCAATGAGATGAATTGAAAACTGGATGAACAACCCAGCTCAGAGGGTGGTGATCAGTGGCACAAAGCCAAGTTGGAGGCCAGTATACAGCCATGGACGTGTACGTGGTATACATACCAGTGTACCCCAGGGGTCAATAATGGGTCCAGTCCTGTTTAACATCTTCATGAATGATCTGACTGATGGGGCAGAGTGTACCTTCAGCAAGTTTTCTGATGACATAAAAATGAGAGGAGTGGCTGACACACCAAGGAGTTTTGCTGCCGCAGATGGACCTCGACAGGCTGGAAATATGGGCTGACATGAACCTCATGGTGTTCAACAAGGCAAAGTGCCAAATTCTGCACCTATGGAGGAATAACCCCAAGCATCAGTAGATTCTGGGGTTGACCAGCTGGAAAGCAGCTTTGCTTTTGCTGTTGAGAAGAACCTGGGTGTCCTGGTGAACATCAGGTTGAATGTGAGCCAGCAATGTGCCCTTATGCCAAAGGCAGCAAATGTCTGGGCTGCATTAGGTGCCCAGTTCTGAGTTCCCTGGTATGAGAGAGACATGGAACTACTGGAGAGAGTCCAGGGAAGGACTACTAAGACTACTAAGGGACTGGAGCATCTCTCCTATGAGGAAAAGCTGAGACTGTTCTGCTTGGAGAAGAGAACGCTCAGGGATGGATCTCATCAATGTATGTAAATACCTGAAGGGAGGGTGTAAAGAAGTTGGAGCTGGGCTCTTTTCAACAGTGCACAGTGGCAGGGCTAGATGCAATGTGGAAACTGAAACGCAGGAGGTGCTCTCTGAACATCAGGAAATATATTTTTTTTTACTGTGAGGGTGACAGAACACTGGCACAGGTTGACCATGGAGGCTGTGGAGTCTCCACCCTTGGAGATACTCAAAAGCCAGCTGGACATGGTCCTGGGAAGCTAGCTCAACCATCGTGTGACTCTGTGAACATGAGGACTTGCTTGTATAAATAATATAACGGTATACTACTGGAAAACACTTTTTTTATTATTATCACCCAATGAGGTATTATATAATAGAATTCCCATAGAAGTATATTCAAAGAAAAGAGATTTCACAATATTACTCATTTAGTGTAACTCATTATCACATGTACTGAATATATTGAATTCTGATTTTTCAGAGAGTATAAACCAGAAACAACTAATAAGAGACTGTTTAAACTTAGAAAAATGTTATTACTACCCTAGCAATTCCATTTTCATACAGTCTCCGACAGTTTATGACCCTGGGATATTTTCCAGCACAGAACAGATTTGAAGTTTGGTCATAACTGCATGTTATGAATCAGTGAAGAGTATCTCAGTGTAATACTGAAAAAACCCACATTTATTATCTCATTTGTTTTTTGTTTGTGTGTTTGTTATGTCATTTATCTGTAATTCAATTTTTTTACATATCCAGATGTACTTCATTTTTCTTCATAAATAGTAAATTCACTTTCAGAGGAAGTATCTAAGGCAATAGTAAATAAAGAGTGAAACAGAAGTAATTGCTGCTCAGGACTCTGCACATCTTTGGGGAACTATCACACTTTGTGTACTGGGATTCATAGGCTTACAAAAAAGCCATGAGTTGCCAGTCACCAGCTTGGTTTCTCTCCTAATAATAAATGAATCCCTGGGTAGTGTTTGATATAACATTAGAATCAGTTTTTATTTCAGAAGAAAAATTTTACATACACAACTCATAGTTGTCTCCTCTGTCTAGATGACTGATTGATCTGATGTTTACCAGCATTTCTCAAATGCTTTACATTCTATTAGCTAGAGATGCCTTAGGCACTGTAATGGGATTTGTCAACACAAAAAGCATGACCTGATTTGGTAAAAAAAATCCAAGGCTTGGGTATTTGCACAGTAAAAACAAGTACTTCAAAGCATCAGGTACCACAGTCTTTCCTTTTGAACTGTAAACTGTATTTGTCATGGCAACTTTAATATGGAGACATATTCTAGATGTCTGGAGTACTCTCCACTGCCTACAAGAGAATCTGGCCTATATCAAACATGGAAGTCTGCAGTATGGTCTTTAAAAATTGAGTCAATTTTTTCAAGAAAATTATCCCATCCTTTTGATCTTGTGATGATCTTCTGTATTGCCCTCTACTGCCTCAGTTCTTCAAACATAGCATAATTTTGTTCACTTTCAAAGTCATTCCCAGGGTCTCCCGTCTTCCATATTGTTATCCCTATCTCAAAACATCTGTGTTTAACATCCAATGATTCTAACTTTCATGATGACTGATATTTCCAGACAAATACCACTGTGCTTCATTTCTGGTTTAAAGAAGTTCTTCTTGGAAGAATTTGAAAAAGTGTGTCTTTATCCAAACATATCCTTCATTAAAACTCTTCATTTAGATGCCTATAAGTGTGTGAAGACAGCTGCTCAGAACTCTAAGTAGATGGGAAATACTGCCTCATTGCTTTCTCTTGAGGGTCTTTATCTATATGATATTGATTGTATAGTTAAGATTTGGAAAATCTTTTTATTCTAAATATATACTGTATCTCACATAGCAAGATACTGATCTATCATTGCTTCACCTGTGTGTAAGGAAAAAATAACAACATTAAGGGTCATCACCAATGTAGGCCTTCCTATGGTTTTTGAGTTTGACATTAATATATTCTATATATAATGCTCTTCAGCATTCTCTTTTATTAAAAAAAAAAAGTAAAATGGTATGTGGACATTTTTAATGTCATTCTATTACTTTAAATTTCTGTGCTTTGTTTTTACTTTTTTATTTCACAAATACATCAGACAAGTCTACTTAATATTTGGAGTCTATTTAAGGAAGTATTTAAGTGTTTGTACTTTCAGTGAGTTATTAATTGGTTTTAAATGGTTTGGATGGTTTTTTTAAAATAGTTTCACCCTTCTGTGAAAGATGTGAACATTATATCTTTGATAGCATTAAGAAAAAGATATCTTGAAGGAAAATACATGAAGTTGTGTGAAAACCAGTCCTTTTTGACAAAAGTAAGTTTAGGAACTCTTAACCCCTTGTACAAATAAAGTCTAGAACAGCTGATGACACCCTAATACATAACAGAGATTGACCCTGTTAACAGGGAGCAGCAAGAGCAATGCTACTCCATGAGGGGAGCCACAAACCAGGACCCAAGGGTAACCCCAGCGCAGGAAGTGCCATCACTAAGCAGGGCACAGTCCTGCAACATCTAAACAGGGTGGGCAGAAACAGTGGGAGTAACAGGGTCCCTCACAAGCACTAGACATCACAACCAATAGATGAAGTCCAGAGTCCATGCATGGAAGCAAACTAGAAGCAGCAGGAGACAGGACCAGAGACAAAGCTACAATGTACATCCAAAGAGAAAAATTACCTACATTGCGGGCTGAAGTCCTTTCTTAGGCTTACAGGGCCACAGACAGGACTGCAAACAGGCACATCTACAGAATAGCTCAAGCCAGATCTGGATGCCTACAGCTGAGTAGAGCTAAGCTGAACGAGAGCTCATTGGACAATGGGCAAGGTGTGTGGGAAGGTCCCAGGTGGGGCTGCTCACGGCAATAAGAGCCTATTAGTGTTCCCAGGGTCCTGATATCTGCTTATCTTAGCAGGGTCACCTGAAATTGTGAAATTATTATTTCTGTTGCACAAAGGAAGGCAATTGCATTCAGTTGGTTTGTTTGCATACCCTTTCTGCATTTGAAATACCTGCTTCCATTTCCATTCATATGGTTCCTATTGTAATAGGGCAAGGCCATCCTATGAGCACAGCTCACGTCTGCTTCCACATCTCCAGCGCCAAACAGGGCTGGACTGGGTGTGTGGCTCAGGGCATCGAGGAGTGCAGCCACTGCGGAGGTTCCGGCTGGCTTTTTCTGCTACAGGAGACTGATTATCTTTGGCACCTTGTGCCAGTGCAGCCTGCCTGTCAGATGTCCAGTGTAATCCCATGGAGAGAGATGAGCTGGGCTCCTGGTAGTTTACAGCTGAAGAGCCACACACTTTCTCTGAGTTAAAACTCTTTCAGAGAAGCTAAGCCAGTGAAGTGGTTTAAGACATCACATAAATCACTTTCAATCTGGAATAAGTGTTCACAGAAACGTTTACACAGTATGTAGTTAATAAATAAAATTGCTTTGGATTTTTAACTACTGCAATTTCTTACACAGAAAAGACCTTGAATAAGAGAAAAAAAAATCACCAAGTGCATAGAACAACAAAGTTGAGAAAAGGAAGTGTCAGTTAAGTTCCCTAAGGCCACACTTGGACCGTCTGTCTTGCTTTTTCATAACTGATACATAACTACTCATGCTGTTACCTCTCTTGTTTAGCACAATAACTCATGTTGCTTAGAAACCAACAAAATTACACCATTTGTTTGTAGGTGCATGACTTGAATGCTTTATATTTTTGTATATTTTACATAATGATGGAGAGTAAGGCTGGAGTATTGTGAAGACAATCTTCAAATATATTGTTATTATTTTTGATAATAGTTGAACTTTAAAAAGAATCTTGGTTTTTTTCAGCAGTACTTTATTAAGATTACATTAAGTAGAATTTCAAATCATTTGCTTTTCATCTGATATGGGAATAGAAAGATTCAGCTTGCATCTTGAAGTAATATTTCCTCAAGTAAGGAGTTTTAGTTTAAAAAATATCTTAGACATCCTTTTATTAATTGTCATCATTATTTCTGCCTTTGTGTTGTCAAACTTTATATTCCATTACGCCTATAAAAGAGAAGTTGGTATAAACAGTATGTAAATCAAACTTCATATTTTGTTAATTTTCCATGTGTTTTGTAATTCAGAGATGTTATGAGTAATGATGGCAATTAATAACAGATACCTATATATAATGTGTATTACAATGAAAAAATAAGCTCTCAAGTCAATTCCAGTTTTATTCTAATGTCTGAATACTATATTTGAAAAAATGATAGGAAGTTAAACTTATTCTGATAACAAAACAAAAATCAGTTTTTTTGATATTCTGCAAAACCTAAAAATAGTTCAATTAGTTCAGATAAAGTGTGAAGTTAAGCTCTTTAAGTTAAGCAGAAATCAAACATCCAAAGTTTGAACCACTGACGGGCACAAACTTTCAAACTAGTTATCTTACAGAGTTGCTTTTATTTTCGAAGTGAAGGAATATTCAACAAAGGTTTATCCATCATATTTATGAAAAGGAATATTTCTTTGTTGGTTTTGATCTCCAGTCATATTTACCTGAGAAATTCAGAATAAGTTACATCAGTAATGCTGATGGAGGACTAAATATCTTTGCCAAATTTTTTAGCACGCACCTCCTCTGGTCCTCAGGCTCTTCTCAAGAACTTTGTATTCCTGCAGAATAATGACTCTTGTGTATCATCAATGTGCCTGTAGAAAATGCTGTTGTTAAACATCAGGCCATACAATTTGCAAGAGTGATAGGCTTTCATATGCAGCTGTAATTGTTTGATATGTATTTTAAGAACACTGGAATTTTAAACAGGACAAAACACACTATAGAGTTAATAGAAGTAAAATTAGCTCATGATCAGTTTTAAAATTCTCTCTGTACTTTAGAATTTGGTGACATGATCCCTGCAAATTGTTTAGGAATTCACACCCTAGGGTATGATTTATTAAATAACTAATTAAATATTACATTTTCCTACTAATTATGTTTGGATATGTTGTATTAATGCTAACCTTGAAAGTGTAAACCCAGAAAATATTTATATTAGCATACTTTGAGGTTGAAAGTAATTTGTAGCTAATTAGTGATTTTTATCTGATGTTCAAAGAAGGTTCTCATCATCCATTTCAAATGCGTAGCTGAGATTAGCTGCATACTGAAAAGAAAAAGGTTTCTATGTATATGTCCAGCTTTTTTAGTGCCTCGAATACTCAGAAAATATGGTGTCAATGTAGCTTCATGGATTCTTTTATTCTCTCTGAAATATTTTAAAAATACTGTCCATATATTGCCCTTGTGCTCTGAGGATATGAATTCTTACATTTCCCTAGTCAATGTTTGCAAGAAGTTTTGGGACATGCCTTCTGTCAGTGCAACTACCAGTTTAATGGCAGTTCATGTTATGGCACATAACCAGAAGAAATAGTTATTGTCTACAGTACACAAAAAATAATTACCTTTATTTTCACTACATGTGCATTTGATCGTCAGAAATTGCACTAAAACATTAAGGCTTTTCCAAGTTTTAAGATGATTCATAGGCAAAAAATGCTCTTCTCCTAGACTTTTTTGAGATGTACAGAACTAACAAAACTGCACTGTTAACTATTAGATGAAAATAATATCAGTTTTTCCTATCTGTAAATAGTATTTTTTTCAGTGGCTAGATAGCAACATTAGAGGGAAAACAAAAGTGATCTTGAATGAGTGGTCACAGAGATGTATAGAAACTAAGTCTTAACTTCAAGTTTGCCAGGAAAAAGAGTGAACTATTTGTATTTAATGTGTTAACAGCATTTTCAACTGAAATTTTTCAGAACATTTGGTATCTTTCTAAATCATTCTGCAAGTACTGTTAGCAAGCACAAATTGTAAATCAGTCAGTGGTTTTCACAAATATTTTCATCAGTTATGAGAAACGTATTCTCAGTGCTTGATAACTTGGATGAGGCTGAGTGGCATGTAATTGCTTCTTTGTCTGCTGAAGTAATTTAGATGTAATAACATCCTCCACCATTAAATCAGCACCTTTGTTATCAGAGTATGGATTTTTTTTCCCATTTCCTTGTTCTCCTAAATGAGGAATGGAATTCATACACGTCTAGCACAGCCATAGGTACATAAAAACAAAATACCTGAAACCAGATAGTTTTCTCTTAAACAAGTATAGCACATGTATCTCTACTGTGCAGTATTATTTTGGACATTTGGGATTAATTGTCTAAATTGGAATGAAATCTTTTTATCTATAGAGTGTTGCAATATAGATTAATACATTAAGAAAAACTATACTCATTGAAGTCTTAAAATAATGGGGGGTTAGTGGCACGATATCAGAAATGAAATTAATTTTCTGATGCCACTGGTGAGAATTTCTTATCTATATATCATAGCAGATACTTATTTTTTTCCAAATGAAGACATAAACTAAATTATCTCTTTCTGCATCTTTTCTCATACTGACAGAATCATCATGCTTCCTGTCAGACTTGGAATGGGAGAATGGCTTTGACTCCCTTCTCACCTTTTCTACACACAATCAGGTTTAGTCACTAGTGCTCAGCATAACTAAAGCTCCAATGTTCATCTCGTGTCCTAAATTCCTCTAGCTCTCATTATTTCATCATCCTCTCAGGACTCCCCAGGTGTTTTATCTTTTCATATAGTTCAGTCAAAACATGGCCACAGCATTAACCTTTTGATCAAGTGTCATTTTGCTTTTGAATTCCTCAGAAGCTTCACATTGCCTAGTACATGCTTATTTTTTTTGTTCCTTTTTGGAAATACTATTCAGTTCACAGCTGCCCTCTGTGTCTTTGTCCTTTTCTCTTATTTCCTACCATCACTCCAGGATTTCCAGCCTGAGTGACCAATTTACGTTACTGTTAGAAAACTGTTGCCACTGTCTCTGCTTATTGTTCATTTCATCCCCTAAGGACTACTTTCTTGAGACCAAATACAGGATATTCTGTATTGCATTAGATACTGACATTTAGGGAACTGAATTTCACCCTAAATGCTCAGTTTTAAAACACAGATCTGTAGTCAGAAGCCTGCATGTAGTTGACTCTTTTCCTGCTGAATGCCACACCCAATTTCCTAGCCCAAAAAGAAAAGCAAATCAAAGATGGATAAGAACAGTTTATAAGGAATTGTAATTAAACCTGTTACAGACATGTCTTAAAATTATGGTAGTATCCATTTCAGTAAGATACCTTTTCTGCCTTAGATTCAAGAGGAAAACAGCCATCATCACATAAAGGCAGTAAGAAGTTCAGAAATATTGGGTATCACGGGTAAATGAGGATGATCTCATTCCATTATTTCCCTTAGAATTGGATTTGCTTTATTTTAACCTTTCATCTATTAGGAGAACACAACAACTCAAGGGACATGAACAATTTTCAAGGAGTTCTTTTTCGTACGTGCTGCAGCTTGCCCATGGCTTGTGGCCAGATGATTTACTTCTAGAGTAAACTCTGTGCTATTCTCCATTTGTCTATGCAGAAGAAAACAGATGCCAATGCATTTTCATTTATCTTCCTCAAAAGAGATGTACCATAATCAGGGACTTAACTGTGGAAATGGATCTGAACTAGGAAACATAAGGAAAGCATATCAGAATTAGATCAGAAAGTTTGCACATAGTGCTGTTACCTTATCTTCAAAGAAAAATTAAAACATTAAAAGAACTTAGAAAAGGATTTATATTTTGGCCAGTCTTGGCAGTCCAAATTCCTTACTGGTGCCACATCACACTCTAAGCAGCATTCAGCAGCTGCTGCTAGCAGATAGCTTTTTAGTTTACTGAGTTGAACTCTCACTGGTCTCTGCTTGTGTCTCCCCCTTTTCATGCAGATATCTTAAAGTCTCCTGGAAAATGCAAAGCACGTTTAGAGGCAGGAATAAACCCTAATAAGAGCCACTCTGTCATAAGTTTATGTGTGGAAGAGAACCTTGGTGTTACTATGGGCTTCTCCAATGAAGGACTTCTATATCTAGTAGAATCACAAAATACAGGTTTTGAAAGCTGGCTGTCATGGTTTATATGATTGTGTGAGAGGGCATGTATGAGTGCTGCACGTAAGAGACCAAGTATTTTTTGTAGTGCAAAGAATTCAGAGGAATTTTAGCATTCATTTTGGCTTTATTTTCTTCTGTGAGGTTCAGAGGAATCCCAGCATGCTTTGTACACCGCTGACCTGTGATATGTACTGAACATATGATTTGCCTCGGTGTTCCTGTGGCTGTAAATAGCTTTTCCTGTTGCAGATCAAAGCAACCCCTACTGTAGATTACAAATCTGCATTTCACTATACTTACTACCTTTATTCTTAATTATTTAATTCCCTCTCATCTGTATTTTGCCTCATTAAATATTCTTCAGTGATTCGATTGTTGTCCTCCTTTGTATTACATGGAGAAAGAGAAATATCCAGTATCATAGTACCAACAACTTTCTGTAGAACCTAGGCTGAGCTCTACTCTTACACATAACTGTCTGTACATTAGTGTTGGCCTGATTTTCATATGCAATGCTACTTTGTCATTCTTCTTCAAAGGAGAAAATGATTGAAATGAAAAAAAAAAATGATTGACACAACTGTACAAAAATTGCCTGAATATAGTAATTTTCTATAATGGAAAAAAGCTCCAGGATTATGCATACCCTCAGTAGGAAAGCTTTCTATTTTCCTGATTGTCATGCTTCCAACATTGCCTGTCAAAATGAACTGTCTTGTAACCAACGAAGCAGAAAAATTCATGACATACAGGATGTCTATCAATATCTCTGCGTACTCAGTAAGTGCACCTTGGCTGGTGGGGTCAGCATTTAGACTGTGCAATCCCATAGCCCTTTCTCATTACAAATATGTCTTTATGATTTGAACATGCTAGCACATTTGTCTTTATTTTTTTTTAATCTAAAATTTCAGGAGAAACATGTTCTGTTCGCATGAATGAGTGTCTAGACAGACCCTGTTGGAATGGAGGAACCTGTGAAGAGGACATAAATGGCTTCAAATGCAATTGCCCCTTTGGTAAGCTTTATAGTTTTTGTACAATTTCTACTTTGGCATAGCGTGTGAGTTCTGCATTTGTTACTCGGCTGCTATAAAGTCTTGTATGGTGAAAATATTTTGTTTTCATTTTGAAAGGTACAGAGCTAGTTATTTAGATTAACAAAAAGGAAAATTTTCTCAATGAGTGTCCATGACAATTTATGACTAGCTTTTATAAATAATAGACTACTTAGAATAAAAAGTACTTGTAGTATTGGAACATACTGGTAAAAAAATATGAGCAAACTGGAGATTTCCAATTATTTAGTGCCTATTTGTATAGACATCTTATAGCAGTACATTCCTTCAAAAAAGTGTAGGTTTTGGGCAGCAAAAGAGGTTGAAATTGAGCAAACATCCAAATACCAGTCTTTGGATCCTGTTCTGCTAGCCACATTACTCACACCTAAAAGACTGCTCTAAAGTATATATGACCTCAATCTGTTTGCCTGAGCATGTGCACTTTGTACCATCTGAAGTGCCCTTAAGTGTCCAAGATATTGTATGATGCTGGAAGATATGGTACAGGATATAAGGTACATCCAAGATGGATCAGGCCAAGTGACAACAGGACTAAGGACACAGTGTAAAGAGACCCAGCAAAATAAACTGAGAAAAAAATATAGTATTGAAGATTTTACTTTGCTTATTATATATATACTGTATAATTTGAGATTTTGCATGTTACTCTATGTTGACTAAGAAAACAAAAAAGGGTGGGTTAGAAATTAGTTACCTTATAAATCCTTTGACCAGGATCAACAGGCTTTTTCCATTTTTTTATAATCATTTTGAGGAAAGGAGGCTGGGCTAGAGATTTAGCCACCGGTAAGTTCATTCATACATATGGATAAGAAATTACTGATAAATTCTAAAAAGGTTTTTGTTTTTGACAAATGCATTTATCAGCTTATTGTTACTATGGACAATAAGGTGAGAAAAACTAATTTTATACAGTTGTGGTCTAAGAAGGCTATAGTACTGGGGTGTTTAGAAGAGAAACTGATAGTCATCAGTAAAACCTGGAAATGTCAGAGTACTGAAACACAAGTCTCCTACCATCCCTTTCAAGCAAAGGAACTGATTTTAAGAGGAATTCAATGTACTTAATAACAAGAGATCATTAAATGCTTTGAGGGTGGTATCCTGCTGAGCTGGGAACTGAAGACAATACTGAGTTATGTCTTCAAAGGTAAGATGATGCTTTCATGTTTGTTGTTTCATCGAGACTAATGTAGGCATGTGTTCAAGTTGTTTTACTGAATGAGGGCTGTAGCTAAACATTAATACTACATTATCTCCTTTGTTCTTCTGAGATGGAGACTATCACATTCAATGCACTGCTTTGCTATCCCATTGGTGTTTGCTAACACTCTTATATTTTAGACAGAAGCATCCTGAGCCTCCTTCCACAGATCTGAAAGGCAATCACTTTCACACAGCAGAATGTGTGTCAGTGACAGGAAAGAAAATTGTTATGATGTTGTAATAGTAGGTCATTTGTGCCTCTTTCTTTAAAGAAAAGTCAGTCATTCTATATAGAGGCCTTATCCAAATAATTTTCATTATCATTCTTGGTGTGTGTGTGCATGTATGGTTTGAGTGTCTGTAACTCCTTATTCCGTTGTGTTGTGCCTCTGAGGTTAATCCAGATATTCCATCTGGAACAATGAGATTTATGTAATGGGCACCTATACACTAGAAACTATGGATTTCGTTCTATTGACTCTACCAAAATGCTGTGCATAGCAGTGATTCTGCATCATCAGTCAAAGGATCAAGTAACTCACAGTGAACCAGAAGTTATCTGTAGAAATGATCAGTTATTTTTGAAAAGAGTTAAGACTTTCAGTATTACTACTTGCAGCTACGTTATTAATATAAAGGCAAGCTGAATTTGAGAGAGGGGAAATTGTGTAGTGATGTGCACACCTAACAATGAGCTGAAAAGAGGAGAATTATAACCTAAATGTGATAAAGAATCCCTTTGTGCCCTTGGGTAAATTAATTAATTCCCAGTTCATATTCTCTAAGTGAAGGTGTAGATAAACAAATGTAATCATCTCACAAAGATATTGCAGTGATTAAATAGATAATGTCTGTAAATTGCCTGAAAACGAAAGTTGCTACTTTACTGGATATTTTTACTGCTAGCCTGGTTCTAAAAAGAGTATCACTTCAAAAGACAAGACAGCTAACTTAAACTAATCCTTAATTGAAAAATTACAGTTTATGCCTCCATACTGTCATTGACAAGCAGTGTCATATTGGATTTCTGGGGGGAAAAAAATCAAACATAAAAAAACCATTTTATTTATCACAGGATCTGTAGTTGCTGGCTTTTAGCAAGTAAGTAACAATAAATAAATAAATAATAAAACATTCAATAAAACACAGGTGTTCAATAACAAAAATTATCAAGTTCTTGTAAATGAAAATACTTGTATCTGCAACTGTCTGTCTGACTAGACTACCAATGACTTGGTTTTCAGTGCCTGTTTTTCTTTGGAGTATATTTTATTTATTAGGTAGGTGGCTGTTATCTTTCCGCTTTTCTCCTTTGCCTGTTGTTGTCTGAAACAGTCTCCAACTGCATCTTATTTTTAGGTCCATGGTGACGTTTTTCCAAATTAGACTGTTCAATATTATCAAATATGCTACAAATAATGAACATAAAGAGCTTTCCTCCATATGCAGTTCTATTTCTGTTTTTATTTAAATTATTATTTTACGAGGAATAGTAACTCTATTTTACTAGATACAGCTTAAGATACCTTTGCTGGGCAAGAAATATGGCAGTCACACCTCTGCACTGTCAAAAGTGAGCAGCACTATTTTTTAACTTCAACTAAAAATTTTAAAGATGATCATAGGAGTTATAAACATTAAAATTTAATGAGTTTTTTCTTCAAATTATGCCATAACAGTAATGCCATTTATCTGTGGATATGAGAGCATAAGTTATCTAGATGTATAGTTTAGATGGAAAAGGATGAATTTCCATTTTTCCCTTCAGAAACTCTCAAGGCTAAGCTAAGATAAATCTGGAAGGACTCCTGAAGAGTTTTGTATTAGCAGTGGGTGAAGAGAGCTTAACAAGTGATCTTGGCATGGCTTAGTAATGAAGAGATGCTGCATAAATAGTAAACTTTTATGTTTTGAAAGGAGTGTTTCATATCTTCTTTTCTCTAATACAGTTTCTTTATGCAAAGTGGAGATAATAGTAGGAATTTTTGTTATTAAGATTTTATTTTTTTTTTCCCCAAAATCTTATGTGTTTATACATGATATATAGTGTTGCATCTGGAAATGCATAACTGCCCCAATGAGAATGTGAACATGACCAACGAAAGGCTGGGTTCTTCACTGTACTGGGCGTAGACATTTTGTTGGATCTGAAGAAAGTAAGCTAATTAGCCTGGTTAAAAAGCAAAGTTAATTAACCCGACAAGAAAGCTATGTTAATAATACTGAAGTAAGCTCTTTCAGATATTGTGTCTTAATGAAGTACTACATTTGAAGAAGCACAGCACTACTAACACTTGTCATTGGCTGGAGTTAAGAGAATTCCATTGTCAGAGAACATTTATATACTAATCAAACGGCTTTTGATTGAGACTTGTGGTCTTCCATTTTTATTTTATTTAAAGAAGAGTTTGAAGTGGAAATGCATGTAAAATGAACAATGGGACCTCTGATTTACCAGGACAATCATCCAACAGACCAAGATCCAGTCTGCCATGTTTATGTCTGTATGAATTTTCCAAGACAGTCTCTAATTTTAGAAATTGTCATAAATGCAAATGTGAAGACCTCAGTATTTTCTCCACTGGAAATTCCAAAGCTGTTGGGTTTTTCAATCACCAACAGTCACTGTGTTAATAGAAACCAAGGCACACTAACATTACACACTTCTGTAATTAGTATATAGAAAATACTGAATACATACTGTTGGATGCAGCTAAAACGAGAACTTCCTCACAATACTTCAGTTCTTCAGTGTATTAAATATTTTAAACTATGTTTTATACTATGTTTTATAGTATGTTTATACTATGTTTCAAAAGGTATTTGAATTCAGCACGGTCCCTGCACTTTTCTGTAGGAGCGCAATTTTTTTTTTATTTTGAAAAAAAAAAAATTATTTTAAAATAGATGCATTAAAGTTTTTACTAAGCATGTGAAATATATTCCCTATTTTTTGAATGATTTATGATACCACTATCTCATTTTTAATTACTCTAAAATATCAGTGAAAGAATTATTTACATCAGTCATAAAGATAAGAGAACTTGGTGTCATGGAATATTTCATGCATTTTCTTAATTTCTTTCACTACTAAATAAAGCATAAATCAATAGGAAACTTCAATAGGACCAATACAAAATAAAATATAATTACTGGAATGTTTGTACTATATATGATCATTAAAACAACAGTGAATAATGTCAGAATAAGTTTTATATATCTAAAACAAAACAATGATTTTTTTAAAAAATAGCCTTAAATTGGGAAGATATCACAAAAAATTCAATATAGCTGTGGGAAATAATTTATCACATAAAAATATTTAAGTAAATAAGACTGATAGGTTTAAAGCATTACAGTAATGAATAACTTAAACTGTTAAAATATGCTTATTTTTAGAGATCCAGTTCTGCCCTTTTTATGGTGAAAATTTCCTAATACTGAAATTTTACATTTCCACTATTTTTACTGAATTCTTACACTACTGATTCATATTTCCTATCTCATATGCACTGAAGACATTCTTTCCAAAATACGACTAGGCGTGTCTTCCCTACATAAATGCCAGAAACTAGATTACTTCTGAAAGCTTTGCTACTGTTAGCTGAACCTCAGTATTAATCCTTCTGATGGCTCAAGAGATTAGCCTAGCTTGGATTCATTGATGCACTAGAAAGTTCTACAGTCACAACAGTAACATAAATACTGAAGTACTATTTTGATTCATTGGCAGTTCATATAACATGTCTTTTGTCAAATCATGTTTTAACCCTCATACAAAACTACAAAATTATACTTATCTCCAATCCTCTCAAAAAAAAAATCTTTGAAGAAATTCACAGAGTTTTTCAAAAGATAAATACTTATACAGAAGGACATGTGTTCTCTTCAGCCATAGAAATTCAACCACATTCTTTTAATGTAAGAAATAATAATTCAGTGAGTGCAAAGTAGCAGAAAAATTTGCACATCAATCTTTGTATTTGTTCTGTCTCAACTGAAATCAGGTGAACTTGTAAGTCTCTGCATGTGAACATAAACTAGTAAAGTATGATGTACACCCTTAGTGATACGTTTTAGCTGTTTATGGTGTCAAAACAAGTATTAGTAATTTGAAATTTTTGTAAGGAAGGTATAGTGTTGTATTATATGAAATCGAGTCATTGTTTTCCACTGAGCATCCTATAAAGAAGTTCTAAATATTCTTAGAAGAAGAATCTTGGGGGGATATAAGGACAATTTTTAAAGTGAAGAAAAGGCATTTCATAAAACTGTATTCTTTTTTGACTATGTCTGTATTTATCTATCTTCAGAGTGCCTTTAGGGCTGTAATAAACAAAAATTAAAAAATAAAAAAAAAAGTCATGGTGTAGGCATTCCTAGTCCATGACCTTCAATAATCTGTAATAAATATTTACATACTTTTAAATTAGCATGTAGATGGAATAAATACACAATAACCACAGACTGCTGAAAAATTTAAATGTAACAGATAAGAATTCAATACTGAGTAACACAGAAGTGCATAAAAACTCGAAAAGAACTCTTACTTCTAGAAAACTTTAAATTTGGGAAGACTATGCTGGATTCCTTTTTCAATCATGTATCCAGTGTCAAAAATGCTGCTGACTCAGTAGGGTTAAACATGACAGCAAACTTTTTTTATTGCAGAAAGAAAACCCACATTTTAGAAACTAAGAGACCATAGGTAAGGATCCCTTCATCTATAAAAGCTGAAAGGAAGGATGGCCTGAGGGTTAAAGACATTAACTTTGATTTAGGAAGCCTGCTGCAAGTTCTACATTGCTCCGGAGTGAATTTTTACACAATGTATTTATTACCACAAGTCGGTCAAAGAATTGGTTCTGCTAATATGAATGGCAGAACGATGCCAATGATAGAAAGTTTTCACCTGAGGTTTCTGATCACTGGCTTCTGCTCATCCAAATCTGAATTCTAATTCTAACCTTCACCTGGATCCTTGGTGCCAGTTTAAGTGTGACTTCTCTCTCTAGACAGCTACCCAGATCTACCCTGAATGCTTCTGTATCCTACAGTCGGTTAAAACAACCAAAACCCAATCTTCTTTCATTTAAGTTTTCAAACTTACATATACAGTTCCTCCATCCTTGAGAAGCAGGATTGCTCCTCCTTCCTAAGAAATCATAAGAACTATATGTATTTAGCAAATCTAAAATATACACATTCAACTTACATGTCCTAATTTTATAGAAATACATCTTATGCTTTACTAGTTACTGTCAGGTAGTTCATTGTCTTAACCTGTTGTCAGCTTTAACACTAAAATTATTATTTTCATGTGACAAATCTCCTTTCAGCAGCTTTAAAAATAATTCATTAAAATTCTCCATGGTACAGCTGAGATATTCCTAGAAATTATTCCAGTACTCTAACCTGCTGTCAATAAGATATTGTCACTAAATAGAATGAAATGAGGTCATTTAATCATACAGATCATTAATTCACATAAATATGTCTCAGCATTGCTTGGAAACCTGGCAGAATTAGAGTATTAATTTTTAAAAATACATAACTAGAGAAAACTCTTGCCTTTTAAGCATTTGTGTTTTCTTGCTATCAGTTTGTTGCGGGAGTGGGGGTTGCCTTTTTTTTTATTTCCCTGTACTATAGTTTAATTTTGTATCACCACATAAGAAACCCATCCATCAAAAGGTGTATGTTACTTTAAGTAATGGACTTCTATAGGACTCTTGTTACAGAGTACAAATTTTTTTTCATCTCAAGACAAGAAATAGGACAATGAGAAACATAAAATGGATAAAATGGAATTGGACAATGTCTTTAAATATTGGATGACATCATTATGTAGTTCCTTTTCTCTCTGTGTACACGACATGCATGGCTTTCAGGTGAACACTGTAACCATCTTTTGAAAGTGTTTAACAGGAAAAGTTTTTTAAAATAATATAGGTTGGGTGACTGGTTACTGCTAGTATGGCCTTTGGTATATTCTGATGTTCTTATACAGGATATTTTACAAGCGTGATATTTGAACTCTAGCATTTTAGATTATAGTATTTCCATTTAGCTGATGAACAGTATTGGTTGATCATGGCATATGATTATCAGCAGTTAATTTCTTCAAGGAGATTTTTCTTACAATGTTAAGACTGCATTCTTTTATAGGGCTTTCTTTTCAGGGGCATAGAATATACAATCTGAACACCATCTGTCTATCTATATACCTTTATGTATGCATACCTTTCTAAAAGGTATCTATTTCTATATCTATACCTTTCTAAAAGAGTAGCTTCTGGAAAAGTGATTTCTGCCTCCCACTCAATATATGGACCATGGTGGACAGATTGGAAGACATTGGCATTGTCTGAACGGCACCTCCAGGCACATAAGCTTTTTATGCACAGGCAAATTTCCAGTCTTCATGGAGGAAGGGTCATGACTTTGGAACTTATCATTAGACACACACTGAAAGAGCTAAAACAAAAAATTGAGCCACACCAAATTCACTAGTCGTGTTTCAGATATCTAGGACAGAGAGGTTTGGAGGATTTGGTTTTACAAAGTGTATTGGGTGTCTGTAGCAAGGCACTGGGGGGCTGCAGTGCGGCCTCTGTGAGGAGCGGCCGGGGCTGCCCCGTGCCGGGCACGGCCGGTTCCAGCCGGCTCCAACCCACCCACCCCAGGGCACGGCCAAGCCCCGCAGCCACGGTGGTGGAACCCCAGGGGAAATATATATAAGAAAAGGTAAAATGCTGCACAGAAGTTTGTGAGAGAGCAGTGCAGAAGATATATGTGAGAAACAGTGGTGCAGACACCAAGGTCATAGGATAAGGAGGGGGAAGAGGTGTTCCAGGTGCCACAGGAGAGATTCCCTTGCAACCCCATGGAAAAGACCATGGTGAGCCAGGTTGTCCCACTGCAGCCCATGGAGGAGCATGGTGGAGCAGATACCCACACTGCAGCCTATGGAGGACCCCACATCAGAGCAGTGGATGTGCCCTGAAGGAAGCTGCAGCCTATGGGCAGCCCATGCTGGAGCAGGCTGCTGACACAATCTGGGTCATGTGGAGAGGAAGCCCATAGAGGACCAGTTCTTTCCTGAAGGACTGCAGCCTGGGGGAAAGAGCCACACCAGAGCAGGGGAAGTGTGAGAGGGAAGAAGCAGCAGAGAGGAGCTGTTATGGACTGACTGCACTCCCCCATTCCCCATTCCCCTGTGCTGTTTGGTGGGAGGAGGTAGACAAGTCAGGAATAAAAGAGTGAGGCTGAGACTGGGAAAAAGAGGGGTGGGGGGTTAGATGGAAGGTGGTTTAGTTTTTGTCTTTGTTTCTCACCGTCCTACTCTATTTTCAATTGGCAATAAATTAAATTCATTTTCTCCAAGCTGAGCCTGTTTTTTACATGACATTCACTGGTAAGTGATCTCCCTGTCTTTACCTCATCCCACGAGATCTTTCATCTTATTTTCTCCCCACATCATGATGAGGAGAGGGAGTGAAAAAGGAGATGGGTGCAGGTCTGGCAACCATTCAATGTGAACCCACCACACACCCACAAGCACCAGTCTTGGGGATCAGCAGATTTAATAAAAAGAAAAGTAAAAATAGGAACCTTCCATATTTTAACCTCCTCAATTACGTCTTGCACCTAAGGGCAAATTTTGTAACAAGACTGTTCTAAAATATTTAAATCCAGGTTAGCTGGTGATACAATTAACATAAGGAATTCTGTTTAAGAATCAGGAAATATGGTGAAAGAACCGTAACATTAAGCCCTATAAACAGGGTGGAAAGGTCCTAAACAAACCTTCTGCTCAGTACTTTGACAGAGGCAAGCACTGCTCCTATGGCAGATATGCCTAGAAGATGGAACTGGAAAAGCAAGGAATTCTGAGAAGTCTGAAATCTGTGTTCCAACACAGCAAGCAGTCTTGCATTGTTAAATAATACCTACTGGAAAGATGTGTTCCATCAATTCTATAGGAAGAAACTCCTGCCTCTTTCATAGGAGCACAGAAAACCTCCAGCCAGAACTAAAAGTACTAAGGAAAACATGATAGGCATTAGCAGTATGTCTCTTTTCACTGTCTCCATGTGATCTTTTTCATCAGAAACATAAGGACTGATTAGTGCTGATTAATTTGCATTCCAAATTCAGTGTAATAAAAGTACAACATAATTCTATCTTCATTGGCAGAAGGAATGGCAGAGGAAATTTTGGTGATGATATATATGCAGCTAGTATATGATATTCGATTTAACATGTCATATTGGAGCTAATATGGTGTTGGCTCAATACAGAGTGAATGTAACTCTTCACTTGGTCTGTCAAGTAAACTGAAGGGCAGTTAACCGACAAGGAAGACCTAAAGGACAGTATTTGAACCTATGTTGTGCTCCAAGATTTGTTAAGACTAATATGTCCGCCAAACATTTTAGCTATCAGTGAATCAGCATTTTTAGCAGGAAAAAAATGTCAGTGGAGAGTGTTAGATCTGCTTTTGTTGTTTTGTTTGTGCTTTTGCTTTCAAAACCCAGGGATTCATTGCCTGTATATTTTACTGCCTTGTAGTTTCATTGTACATTCTCCTTCTTTTATGTGGCTCAGTCTTCAGATTGTTTTTATTTGCCCCTCATGTTTTCTGTCATTTTGACAACTTATACTGCTCATTGAAACACTATTAATTATTTTTTGCTTTCGAGTTTGTTTTATATTCATAGCTTCAGGTTGTTTTATGAATATGTGCCACTTGTTGCCCTTTCCAGTCTTCTCCCAATGGTATCTAATATGTCTTTTGTTTCATGATAATATTTAGAAACTCTTATTTGTGGCAGGTATGCTCATACAGACTAATTACACTTCTGTTTCTTGCAGGAAGACTAGTTAGCAAGCATTTTTTTACTCTGTCACCCGGGTTTTTGTGTTCCATTTATGATTAGCCTGGTATTTATTTTATTTACTTGTTTTAATTTTAAAACTTTAATTTTTTTTACTTTTTTAGATAAGCTCTATTAGTTGATCTTTTCAGTTCACATGTTACATTCACATAGGATAAATAATTTAAGCTTTTCAACTTTTGGGGGACTGTTTATGCATGTTTTCTTCTTCCTTTTTTTCAATCTTGGTAAAACATTGTCTAGAATGCCATGATAGCCTTTTATGGAGAGAGTGACTAACTCTTTTACTCACCTTTCTCTTTTAATATTTCAGCTTGATTAGTGTAGGAGTGAAATGGAACTTTTCATTTTTGTATGTTTCAGTAGAGATTAAGATGCCATCAGTCATTGCCTTGCATCTGAAGAGTTCTTAACATTGCTTTTTATTTTGAAAAAAATAAAATAATGAATGGCTTGAGGAAGATTAATTTATTAAAATAACGTAAAGACTAAGCAGCAGCTAAATAAAATTGTAGCGACCAAAAGATTTCTAACCCAGCTGTTTCCATGACAACCTCCCTTTTCAGAGTTTCCAAAACCATTTCTGCATTACTCCCGTGCTACTCATCACTTTCATTGTATGATATTTCAATGGATAGATATTTCTATTTTATCCATATAAAAAGGTCAGGTGAAATACATGATAAAAGGTATCTCTTTATTTGTATTATAATAGTGTCTGTGATGCCTAATTTAAATTAGGGACAACTATACAATGAGCTTTATGCATGTGTTTTCATTTTATAGTAGCATAGGCATTAATCTGATCCTGAAAGTTCTACAGGTTTTGATCATTTGTTTGTTTGTTTTTAAGTGCAGTCATCATTGCTGTGAACAAAATAGGAAATAGTTGGATATATTAAGTATTGCTTTCCCTATTTCATAGTTGTAGAGACAACATGAATACAGGTGGGATGAGCATTTTGCTAGAGGTACCAGTCTCTTGCACCAGAGCCTAAACTGAGAGAGCTTAGATTTAGAAAAATAAATTTTAGACAGCTGAAGGTAGATGAGATGAGATGAATCCCAGCTGAAGTGATTTTCTCTGTCACTACAGGCACTGCAGTAAAAGTGGACAGAGGTCTCTTTAGCCTTATTCTGATGCCTTTCTTCCATCCTTACAACTGAGTTTTGGGGATGGGGTTTTTTTGATTCACACAGTTTTCTTCTCTGTTATTCTCATTATACCTTTAAGGTTCCAATAAGTGTTCATCTACTTTAATAAAGCACAATTTTTTGCTTTAATCCACTGACTGGATCTGAAAAGGACAAGTGGAAAATGTGTATGTATTAAAACTAAATGTGAATCATTAAAGAAATAACATGAAGGAAGTTATGTGCAGCAGGACGATAAGGGCAGAATTGCAGTCCCCATACGACAGTGAAAATAAGCTGTAATAAGGCACCATTAAAAAGTTCAATAAAATGAAACCTCACAAAATCTACCACACAATTTTATAAAGTTCAACATAATTGGCAGTCCTTTTTAAAGAATAACTCAGGACTGAAATAGTGAAGCTACTTCCTGAATTGTTGAAGTACACTGACAACGTTTGAGGCAAACTGCACACTATCTGCATATGTTATGCTTCCCACAATTGAAAATAAAAATGTCAACTAATTAATAACATGGTTTTGCTGCAGCCAAATTACAGTCTAGGCTGCCCACATTATTCATCAGTTGTTGTATCCAGCCTTAATAGGCAGCCCTCAAGGTCAGGTACTCAGGCCAAACACAACCACAAAGGCCTTAGACTAGATTCACACAGTTCACTTAAATGACAATAAAACAATGCTGATATAATTAGGAATAAAACAAAAGCCATCAGTTACCAGTTTGGCATAGGTGTTTCCTAAGAGAATGCACAAGTCACTGGGGTTTACTAAGCATTATGTACCCAAACTAGGGGCAGCTCTACCCATGCTACTAGTTATGCTCAATTTTAATGGTTATCTACATCATTATATTGGTATCCCTTTACAAGGTTAATTGATTTTTCCACAAAAGATTTCAGGTATCTTTAACTTGAGAACTAGTTATGTCAGCTACCCTTCATTATGTATTTTCTTATATAGCCTGTACATGTTAGACAACCTGTTCATCTATGCACCATCTACCTGGGCATACTTCTTCTTGGTTGCAGACTGACTTTTTTAAACACATAGTACCTTACTGATAATTTTCCTAAATGAGGTTCAATATAGCCTTAAAACATTCTTGGTCACACATATAGTTTTAGTTTGAGGTTTGTGGATTTCTTATGATCCCTAGAAATTCAAGTTAGTTACATATCAATAATAAAAACATATCTATATGAACACAAACTGATTTGTAAAATATAGTACCTGTCTAACTACCTGTTATTAATATCTATTTATGACTGTTAATATAGGTAATCAAACATGCTTATGGAAATTTATTTGACTTCACAAAACAAAAGCATAGGTTGATGAAAAAGATCTATATGTGCTTTCTCAGGGAAATATTTAAAACGAAAGGACACTGACTTTTATCTTTTCTATAGGTGATGAATTTTTCTTATTGGAAGCAACTTTATGAGATGTTTCTTTCACTAAATTCTACATAAACTTGTTTACTTACCCTGCCCATAGTATTCTTCTATCCTCCTTAGTATTTTTTTAATTGAATGAAAAAAATATTTTATTTGCTTGAGCCTGGATGATAAACCATGCTGTGCTTCATGGGAGTATGTCATCACTCCGCAACATTTCTATACCTTCTTTTATTACAATGGTTTTACTCCTGTACAACAATGCAACCCTGCCACATTTTTTTGCTTCTTAACTGTCTGTGACTTGAAATTGGTACAGGACTGAGAAAAGATACTTCATATCTTCACAGACCAACTTTGAATGGCAAATTTATCGCTGCTGGACTGTGTCACACAACATAAAATTAATCCATTGGGGTTAGCAATGCAGAATATCTGTTTGGACTTCTAGCACGTCATCGTAGAATCATAGAATCATAGAATGGTTTGGGTTGGAAGGGACATTTAGAAATCGTCTAGTCCAAACCCCCTGCAATGAGCAGGGGCATCTTCAACTACACCAGGTTGCTCAGAGCCCCATCCAACCTGACCTTGAACGTTTCTAGGAATGGCATAGCTAGGCATGGTTATTCCCTCCAGCCTATTCTGGATAAACTGTGGTTAGATAGGAAATTTGCTATCTGGTTATTCTTTCTACTCACCAGGCAGGAGTCCAGTGCATAACCCATCTGCCAGCAGTCCCTGAGAGGACTCAGCAGCTTGCTTCGCTAAGCTTGTAACAGCCTGTGCCGGCTGTGTCAGCTGGAATTCCAGAGAACAAAAAGCATGCTTCTGACAGCTGGATGGAGAGGTTGTACATCAACTGACAAGGAAACAGGGCACAGTACAGAGTGCGTTTAATCCTAAGAGAATTGTTCAGCTTTGCTAAGTGGGATTTAGTTTAAAAGTGCTTTTCTTTGGACTTCTTAGTCCAGTCCAAGTTTGTGTTTTTCAAGCAAGTCCATTTAACTTCCTTTGTATGGAATTAACTTCCCTGTCACCCAAAACAAACCTTTACATTATTAGTTTTCGCTGGGATGGAGGTAATGTTCTTCATAGCACCTCATATGGTGCAGTGTTTTGGATTTGTGACCAAAACAGTGTAGGTAACATACCAGTGTTTTAGCTATTGCTGGGCAGTGCTTGCACAGCATCAGGGCCTTCTCTGTTTCTCACACTGCCCTGCCGGCAAGTAGACTGGGGGTGCACAAGGAGTTGGGAGGGGACACGGCTGGGACAGCTGACCCCAACTGACCAAAGGGATACCCCATACCATATGATGTCATGCTCAGCAACAAAAAGGTGGGGCAAGAAAAAGGAAGGGGAGGACATTCGGAGTGATGGTGTTTTGTCTTCCCAAGTAACTTACACGTGATGGAGCCCTGCTTTCCTGCAGATGGCTGAACCCCTGCCTGCCCATGGGAAGTAGTGAATTAATTCCTTGTTTTGCTTTGCTTGCATGCACAGCTCTTGCTTTACTTATTAAACTCTCTTTATCTCAACCCATGAGTTTTTCTCACTTTTGCCCTTCTGATTCTCTCCCTCATCCCACTGTGGGGGAGTCAGTGAGTGGCTGTGTGGGCCTTAGCTGCCCACTGGGGTTAACAAACCACATTACCATATAATTTCCTCCCTGTTTTCATTCCTTAAATGAGGTTCAGTGATATACTAAAGATTGCTAAAAGCATTAATATATTATCATTGATCAATGTACATTTCAGTTAAGCAGATTTGTTACATATTCTTGTACGCTTTGAGATAAAATTAGCTCAGCTGTTGCCTAGCTCCAATAGCACAACACATAGTTAATCCCACCAGTCATTTCCATTCTTCAGGTATATGTAGGAACTTATCAGTGAATAATTTTCTTTCACCCACCTACACATTTCTAGTTTCCCTTTTTTACTTCAAATAGTTAATTTTTCAACACAAATTATCTTCTCAAGCCCTTATGTCAATAACTTTTGTGGTGCCAAGGTACATGCAATAGAATGGCACATTTGGGTGTGATACATTACAAGCCATACAGAATGACAACTGTCTGCATCCTTCATGACTTGTTACTTTTGCTGAATTGCACTGACCTTTCTTCTGTCATATTACACTGCAAACTCATATCTAATTTGCCACCCATGGTCACCCACTATCTCTACTGAGAGAGAGATCCTGTCTCTTGAGGTTTCTCCTGTTTGCAAGATTTTATACTCATTTCATTCCTGTGGACCATTGCTGTAATACAAGGACTCTTCATAATGAAAGGAGCATTACCTTTATCCAGGTACATAGCCATAGCTTCTGAGGAAGACTAAAGGAAAAGAATGAATTAAATAAGATTATTAAAATTTTGTTTCATTTTCCAGAATAAAAAGCCCATGACAGGACTATACTCTGTCTTCAGAAAGAAAATTAGCCTAGGATGGAAACAAGGTAGAAGTAATACTTTAAAGTACAATTGTTATGTTGGTATTTTGTCACAGAATATCTCAGTTAAAATGTAAGGGTCCTGTTTCAAACCAAAGCTATAGAAAACACAAACCAAAGAAAAACATGGTTAGTGTGATTCATACTGAATATGGATTTTTCTTCTAGTAACAAGTGCTAGTAGATTTTGGGGTGGGTTTTTTTGTGTCTGAAGGACCTAATGATTTTGATTTATTGTGCCTGTTTTGCCAAAGTCTTGCTAGTAAGAACTATGACTCATATTAAATCTGGATTCATGAAGACTGGCAATTTAGTGTAAATGTTATCTTTCCTACCCTTCTTTGTGGAAAGATGGATGGAAAAAGGGAGAGGCTTTTCCAGTGGGCAGTTCAGATCAGAAATTAAATTTCATTGCTCTGACTAATTCTCCAGAGTGTTTTCTAATCATATTAACAATGAACTGAACATTGGGAGATTAGCATCACTAGCTACAGTTAGCTTTTTTGGAAAGTTTTATTCCCCTTATTCTCATTTAACTAAGAAAACTGAACACAACATCTTAAACTTATTTGCATGCTTTTAATGCAGTACTGGAAACTGCAAGAATTTTCTGTCTATAATCTAACATCTATTGAATAGCTCTGAAGTCCTGTGAATAAGAGCTTCTTCCTTCAGGACATGTAGAATTTAAGGCAATAGCTCGATAATCTGATACAAGAGTTTTAACTAAATGAGATTTTAATGTATTTTTCTTTTGTACTTTTTCCTCACAGTTTTAGATTTTGCAAATTATTTGTGAATAATAATTAAAAACCCTATGAATAATAATTGTGGCCTTACTAAGTGTTCACTCTGCCAAAGCAATGTCTTTTAAAAGACTTGGCTTAGGTGCTTCATAATTACCAGACATTGCCATGGGGTCACTGAGCATATACCTCTGCCACAAACATCCCTGTATTTATCTACATTCTTTAGGTGTCTGTGGGGGAAAAATCCTGCCTATTATCTTCAGTGGTTGTTGTACGTATCAAGTTGCACATCTGAATCAGAACAGTTTCAGTTAGTTGACTAACATAAACAGTCTGAAAATGTGTTTCTTTTTAGTATTAAGCATTCCTACTTAAAATTTCACTTACCTTTTCTCTCAGACATGAAACACAATGTATATGAAAACATGATTTAAACACGTTTTTCTGTTCAATAAGCCAAAATTATGTAGGATATTACGCATAAACATATAATTCCAGCTGACAACAATGAAAGTGGGTTACATTAGTTCTCTAGCCTTTATATCAGAAGCAAGATTTTTCCTCTTTTAATTTTCAGTATTGCTCTATTACAACCCTTCTTTTGTGGGCTGGGGAGAGAGTAGGTCATACTAGTTCAGTGGCTGAATACAGAAGACCAAATGGGAGTGTTTGCTGTTACAGTACTTCAAAGAATATGACACATGTATTGGCCAATATTTAACCAATTTCTAAAAAATTTAGCATAGTGGCAAATCTCCCTCCGTTTTTCAATGGCATTCAGTTCAAAACATATTGTTGCTTTTTCCTAGTAAATGAGTTATAATTTATGAGTTACATTTATTACTATGTCTTTGAGATTTAGAAAAAAAGAAACTTAAGGATCGCTTAGGCAAATTGGGCCTTGAGGGATGCTCAAGCCTTTATATGCCTGAATTTTCTTCTCTAAAATCTATGCAAGATTTTGTCCAAATCTTCCTGAACTTAGATCAGATTAAAAATAGCATCTTTCTCACTTTCTCATCGTTTCTCACAAGTTTTATTAATATATCAAATCCAGTGCAAAATTACTTTAACTCAATTAACTTCAATTTAACACTTTTCTTTTGAAATCTCTAGGTACACTAAAAGCCACCTTCTCAGCCAGTGCCAGTTCTTTTATACAGTCCTGGAATACAGTTTAGTAGGGATAGAAATGAAAAAAAAACCACACTGCTAAAAATATCTGCTTTTCCTTGCAGGTTAGTGCTAGCAGTAGCATTCCCCTCAGTAATGTCCAAAGTGTCAATGTGAATGTTTCAAATGAAGTTGCCACAAAAATTATTGCAGCAACACATGACCATAGTCATGTTCACTCATCTACTAGACGTGCATTAGTGATGGCTTCATCTAATGTTTTGGTTGGGTTTTTTTTCTCCTAATGCACATTACCAACAACACCCTTCTAGAATCTACAGTCATGGTACCAAAAAAAACCCAACAACCAAGTATAAATTAATCCACAACCCTTTATCTACCATGAATAAGGGATAATTGGGGTTTTATGGGTAGGGAGGGCCTTTTACTGGCCATTTACAGTCTCTGAACTTCATTTGGAAAGCTTAGTTCTTTACACACAGACATTACTGAAGTCACCCAGGATCTGAAGGTGTCTGACTGAAAGTAAAATTCTATTCTGGTCCCTTTAATGAGACAGTACATTCATAGTTAGTGGTAGGATTTATTTACCTTGGAAAAATATGGAAGTCTAAACTGTCCTTGCTGCAACTGGCACATTGTTTGGGCAAGGTATTATTTACAAAA
Organism: Phalacrocorax aristotelis; assembly: GCF_949628215.1. Classification (NCBI taxonomy): domain Eukaryota; kingdom Metazoa; phylum Chordata; class Aves; order Suliformes; family Phalacrocoracidae; genus Phalacrocorax; species Phalacrocorax aristotelis. The sequence goes on along the minus strand of NC_134278.1, from coordinate 30,491,408 downwards.
TCTTTAATGCTTGCCCTTGTATATTATATCTTTTAGAATTCCCCATTAGTTGAGGCTTAAGTCTTCAAAATACATAATTTTCTTCTCATTCTTTTGCTTATATTGCACTTTATTTCATTCCAAGAGATTTTCAGTTCCTTCTTCAAAAACATCCTAATCCGTTACCATTGCATACTCAGTTATCTTAGTCTGCCACATGCATTAGTCAGCTGTTAGTAAAAGCAGTTCTTGTATTTTAGAAATTCTTATTTGTGGAAAAAGGCATGCTTAGATTTCATAAGCAATTTCCTTTGGCTCATATATAGCCAAATCAAAAAATAAAGCTCAAACAAAAGACTTGCTCATTCCTTCTTCCCTCCTTTCCACACTGTGTCAAAACTTTTACAATACATTATCTACATTCTTAGCTACTGTAGTCAAAGAATTAAACATGTGGCTTGATGAGGACTGAGGCAGAAGTTTAATCCTTCATGCTATAACTTTCACCAAAAGTTTAGTCATCCAGCTCTTCTGAGCTGGTCCTGCAATTTCTAGCTGTGTGTCAAGCATGAGAAGGAAGACACTTGCCAGCAACAGGTTTGACTGTAATTTTTTGAAATTTAAGATAACATATCTAATTTTAGCCACATAAAGGTCAAAATCCCTCATGAATTCTCTGCTGTTAGAAGAGAAGAGCTAATGGTAAAACTTTTCTGTTTTTAGAAGCATCAGAACGCAACTTTCACTTTCATGGAATATATAGAAATAGCACTTTCAGACTTGTGACTTTTGGAATTTGAAAGTCAATTTGATCAGTGAATTTAGTGGGCATTTTTCATGAATACATGCAAAAAGCATCATTATAGAAGGTTTATTTGATCAAGAACATTATCACATAAAGTTTATTTTATAAAGGTATAAGGATAATCATCATAAACTATTTAAATGCTTACGATATTATTTATTAGTCTCCATTTTCTAATTTTAATTATCTGTCAAATTTATAACAAAGATAGAAATATTTAACAAGTTAAAAAAGAACAGAGTTTTGTATACATTCTAGCATACAAAATACTATCTTGCTTCGGAAGAAGAAATTAACAGCCAAGACATTCAAGAAATAATGAGACTTGATATTTCATAAAAAGCTTTATTAGAGTTAAGAGAAAAAAATAGAATAATCTTACATTTCAGGAAGATTGATACCTAATACAAAAGATAGGCTATCAGGATGTATTAAGTTGAATACACTAGCTATGTTGTTGCCTTTTATAAAGGCAGCTGGTTTTCAGGACATCTGAAAAAATATCAGCAAAAAGTGTCAGTGTCTATAATGTCGCTGTCATTTATGAAAGTGTATTGATCAGATAATCACAGTTGCTAGCTGTGCATGTAATGAATCAAATAATTATTTATTCTACTTAATGAAATCTACAGAAATCATTAGTTGTACTAAATGTCTTCTAATTATTCATTTTCTATGGAAGAATTAATGCATTTAAAATCATCAAAAGACCAATCATTACCAACCAGACTTGATTACTCAGTGAAACGCACATGAAATGCTTCCAGAAGAACAGTCCTAAAAGTAGTGGAAGGAATTTTATGAGTGAGTTAAGTAGGTTTCTAGGGGAAGTACCTGCTGTCATTTTGAAACTGGTATTTAGACCTTTTTATTCTTTACATCTAAGATACTGTATGGTTTAGCTCATTTTCAAATTAATATGACAGAAGTCAGAAACGTCTTACCAGCTTTTCACTTCTATACTCTGAGACACTAGAAACCTATTTAAAAGTCTTCCTTTCTCAAAGTATTTCTCCAAAAGAATAGCCCATAGAAAATAATAAAAATTATCACTATTCTGCAATATGTGCTTCCCTCCTCCTTCCTGCCCCCCAAAAATGCCACCAGCCCTGGTAATATTAGAGGGAAGTTGCTTGATCACAAAAGGCCAAGTAACACAGTAGTGCTAAGTGTTGGAATTTTTTTTTTTAATTGTAGGTAACTGGGTTTACTGTAATATGTATTTACATGGGGAAAAAAAAACTAAACAGTGTTCGATAACTGGGTGTAGCTACAGAACTGGTATCTTATAAAAGATATACCAAACTTCAGAAAGGTAAGGTAAAACCTTGACTGTTGAAACTTTATGGACTTCATTGGCTGTTTACAGTGAATCATGTATTTTCCAAGGTGAGTATAGCTTTGAAAAAGAGCATACTTTATGAACTGCTAGTTTTGGAAGCACCAGAAAAATTTCAGAATGCTAAATAGTTGCCTTGGCTGACAAACGACATTCAGTTTCTGTATATTTCCTTTTCTGCAGGAAAAAAAGATAGAAAAAATGTGTTGGAAGAAAAATGCCTTTTAGCCAAAAATAAAACAAACAAAAAAGTGGTGTTGCCATGGTGCTTCATTTTCTTTATTTCATAACCTACAATCTCTGATCGTATTTCTGTGGTAAATCATAGTCTCACAGGTACATCTTGGATGCTGAAGTCAAGCTTTCTCAACAATTTAGGCTGTTTTGATGGAATCATTGAAAGTTAAAATTTAAATGCTAGCCCTGACAAAATGACAGAAGTAAATGGGAACCAGGTATTGTAGAAGGGTGAGCACTTGCCTGGAAAAACAGAACAGAACAATTGAGAGAAGAGGTCTGGGAAAAGTGAAGAGATCATGAATACTACCTGTAAAGCCTGGGGTGTAGAGCTGACTGAAGTGACACTGAGTTAGCTCTGTAGACAGCAGAGAGATGAATCAGATAGGAGAGTGTGGAGCTATCAGCAGATAGATGTGGCATAGCCAAAGCATACTAACGCTGGAAACACATTCAGTTGGAAAAGATACTAAAGCCATGGAACCAATACAATAAATTTCCTCCTCAGTAACAAAAGAGAACAGATACGATACTCTGACAACCTCTGGCAACAAATCAGGTGCACAGAGTTCTGAAGCTATGGAAAATAGCAATTTGTCAAATGCATTGTCTCAGTAGCCACCTATGGGTGTGACAGCTTGGTTAGAGTTTTATCTCAATCAGTCTAACATATCTAATTGGAACCCTTTTACTGAGGTCCTTTTCCTCCCTCTCTGCCAGTAATCTTCTCTTTAAGCGTTTACACTCAATTTTTTTTTAAATTGGGAAGTTATTGCCATTTAAGAACACCCAGAATTCATTATTTAGGATATCTCTAGACACATTCAACATGTTGTGTCACATAACTAGCTCTATATGTTACTCAAGTTTCTGACACTCTATTTTCTTCATTATTATTTAATGTTGACTTTTTAAAAAATTTTCAAGGTAATAATAAAAATTGAATGCAAAATATTTTTATAAAGAAATATAAGATTATGAGACAGATAATGTTGTCATACTGGGGTTTCTCTGCATTAAGGGAAATGTAATAGGCTAGGTGGATGAGTACACTGATTAGATGCAGGTTAGAAGTTTCCATGTATTAAACGGAAAGATCAGTTCACCTTATAACATTTAAAATCAGTTGGATTCTAAATCATTTGCAGCTTGCAGACAGAAATGTTGCTATTTCTCTAGTCTTGTTGCCTTAGAATACCCTCTCTCATTTCATCACATGGCTCTGTCTGGACATTCAGTTTTACTGGTAAAAATACTAGAGGTTGTTTCTTTTTGTCCAAATGACAGACAGAAGAGCATGAGTATGAAAGTTTTATTGACATTCAGAATCACAGATTGGAAGGGACCTCAGGGATCATCTAGTCCAACCTTTCTGGGAAGAGCACAGTCTAGACAAGATGGCCCAGCACCCTGTCCAGACGACTCTTGAAAGTGTCCAACATGGCCGAGTCAACCACTTCCCTGGGGAGATTATTCCAATGGGTGACTGTCCTCACTGTGAAAAATTTCCCTCTAGTGTCCAACTGGAATCTCCCCAAGAGCAACTTGTGTCCATTCCCCCTTGTCCTCTCCATGGGACTCCTTGTAAAAAGGGAGTCTCCATCTTCTTTGTAGCTACCCCTTAAGTGTTGGGACATGGTGATGAGATCCCCTCTGAGCCTCCTTTTCTCAAGGCTGACCAAACCCAGCTCTCTCAGCCTATCCTCGTATGGCAGGCTTCCCACTCTTTTGATCATCTTGGTGGCCCTTCTCTGGACCCCTTCCAGCCTGTCCACACTCTTTTTGTATAGCGGGGACCAGAACTGTACACAGTACTCCAGGTGTGGCCTGACATAGGCTGAGTAGAGCGGGATGATGACTTCTTTATCTCTGCTGGTGATGCCCTTTTTGATGCAACCCAGCATCCCGTTGGCCTTCTTGGCCACAGCAGCACACTGTTCCCTCATGTTGAGCTTTCTGTCCACCAGGACCCCCAGGTCCCTTTCCACAGAGCTGCTCTCCAGCCAGGTGCATCCCAGTCTGTGCTGCACTCCCGGATTATGTTTTCCCAGGTGCATGACCTTATATTTGTCCTTGTTGAACTTCATAATGCTCTTGTTGGCCCACTCTTCCAGCCCATCCAGATCTCCCTGCAGAGCAGCTCCCCCTTTTGGAGTGTCTACTTCCCCACTCAACTTGGTGTCATCAGCAAACTTCATTAGGCTACACTTGATGCCGTTATCCAGATCACTTATAATGATATTGAATAACATTGGGCCCAATATTGATCCTTGGGGGACTCCACTAGGGACAGGTTGCCACTTGGAAAAGGAGCTATTTACCACCACTCTTTGGGTGTGGCCTGTCAGTCAGTTCTCCACCCACTGCACACACCACTTGTCTAGGACATAGACAAACATTCAAATGATTGTTCCTCATATCTATATCAATTTGATATACTTTCTTCCAATAAATGTAGCTAATAAACATAACAAACATATTTATGATTTATACTAAAGTTGCATGCCCTTTGCAAAAAATAAAATACCTGAAAATAAAAATACAATGAGAAAAAACATGAAATTTCCCCAAAATTCTAACTTTTATATTTTTAATTGTGCATTTTGGTGATTATCCTTATTAAGAACATTTTAAAGGAAATCTACTTCCATTCTGCTTTATGGCATCCTGCATATTAGCAGATGAATAAAGATGTTAAGTAGCTAAATTAAACCAGTGCTCCAGTATTTCTTTACTATTGGGTGCTACATACATTTTTGAAAGGATATTGCATGTGTTCTTAATGTTAAGGGCATTCTTCAAAATGGAGTTTATACTATTACTGGATTTTTTCTTTTAGTTGAATTTCTAAGATTACTTAATCACTGTGTACAATTACCAGCTTGTTTAGTAGTCCCTCACTCACAAATGATATTCACAGAATTCAACTGCTCTTTGAAAATGTGGAAAGTAACCTTAAGGTTTGGTTGCCTACCACACAGATAGAGACTGTAGGATCAATACTTTGACCCTTAATTATTATGTAAGATACCTCTATTTGACCAAGAATAATTATATTTCAACAAAATTAAAGATCTGAGAACATATGCATCAGAAGAAAGAGTTGAATTCCCAAAGAAGATGCATGCTTGAACATGGAATGATATAGGAATGTACTAAAATACGTTGCAAAACATGGCATGATGTTGCTTTAATAGTCACTTTATAACTAAGTGAATCCTCTCTTTGCTCTCTATTTTGTTTAAACTTTTAAGTTTATAGTAAGTGCAATTACCATTCAAGTAAGACCGAATTGTGATCATAGTGTTCATCTATATTTGGAAAGGAAAGTTAAAGCCTTGATTTCTGCCACAAAAATGAGTGTTAATATCACAACGCAAGAAACTTTTGTAGAGCCCCAATGTGATTCTCAGAAGTATGAGAGAAAGTGAGGTACAGGATAGGGCTAAATTGTTTTACCACCACAGTGAAAGTGAAAAGCTGTAATTTAGAGTTTGATATTTTAAAAAAAAAAAAAAAGTCACACTGTGTGTATGATTATATGGTGTTTTGAAATAATCCTTGAGGCAACTTCCAACACTGTCATTATATTTGTAGTCCACACAGACTGAGAACCACAGCCTTTCACTTTGCTGGAAGCATCACAGCTGTTTGTAGACAGACTGACTACTGGGTAGTATGGTTTTGTATTCTTATGGGGCAGATTCATGGGGAAAAGCAAATACAGATTTACCAAAGGTAAATTTAGTTTAACTAACCTGATTGCTTTCAATGATGAAATAGTTTGCTCACTGGATGAGGGGAGAGCTGTGGATGTTATCTAACTTGATTTCAGTAAAGCGTTTGACAATGTCTCCCACAGCATCCTTGTTGACAAGCTGGTTAAGAAATGGACTGGACAGATAGACCACAATTGGCGGAGAACAACCTACTCTGCTGACTTCTAAGAATGGTGACAATGGCTTGAAGTCAAACTGGCACCAATTCCTTAGAGGGTTTGCTCAGGGTGTGATAGTATTCAATAGCTTTCTAGATTATATGGATGATGGGACTGAATGTATCATCACCAAATTTGTGGATGGCACCAAACTGGGTGGGAGAAGTACATAAGTCAGAAGGAAGAGCATCCATACAGAGAGATGTCAACAGGCTAGAAAACTGGGCCAACTAAAGTCACACAAATTTCAACAGGATAAATGCAAAGTTCTGCAACTGGAATAACCCCAAAGAGCAGCACAAGCTGGGGTCTTTATCCCTATGAGAAGGTAGGGGTAAATCTCTGTCAGGAAGGCACTGGGATTGTGGTAGATAGAAAGGTGAGCTTCAGCCAGTGGTATGTACCTCAGCAGCAAGAAAGGCAAACCACATCCTGGGCTGCAACATACAGTGGACAGTGAGCAGATCAAGGTAGGTGGTTTCTCAGATCTACTTGGCACTTTTTAGGCAACACCTGGAATACTGTGTCCAATTGTGTTCCTCACAGCTGAAGAGAGCCACAGGAAAACTGGAAAGTGTCCCACAGAGGGCCCCAAAATGATCAGAGGGTTGGAGAACTGAAGATATGAAGAAAGGCTGAAGGAACGAAGGAACTGGGTCCATTCAGCTTAGAGAAGAGACATCTCAAGAGGGATATAGTTACAGTTTTCCAATACCTAAAAGGTAGTTACAGATAAAATCAAGGTACTATCTTCACAGGAATGTCCAGTGAGAGAAGGGGCAATGGGCATAAGTAGATTCAGGGCAAATTCTGTCTGGATTCAAGAAAAGAAATCTTCACCATGAGAACAATTCAATATTGGTAAAATTGTCCAGAGAAGCGGTGAAATGTCCCTTGCTGGAAATATCCAAGACTTGGCTTGTCAGAGCCCTGGATAACCTAATTTAAGGCCCTGCTTTCAACAGAAAGTTGGACCAGATGATGTCCAGAGATCTCTTCCGATCTAGGCTTTTCTAATGTTCTATACCACTAGTTGCATCTAGAAATGCTGGTTGTAGGTTGCATACATGTAGGATGTGAGCTACACTGAACATCAAAGACTCACAAAAGTAGGCTGATCTGTGAGTACACATTAATTCCAACTTCCTTGTAACTTGATTCTATAAAGTAGTGTAGACAGATTATTTCAGTATCATTTACTGTATAAATAAGGATGTTCTTTGAAGACTAATTGGATGAGAAGATCCTCAAAGGGAGACATAGCATTCTTCATCAACTCTGATAGCTGTTATCTGATGTGAAAATAATGTAATAGAGCACATCCGTTCGGCATTTGTGGTACCCTATATCTTTGCAAATTTGTTAAGTCGTATGGACTTACTTTGTATCTTACATCTAACTTGATGTGTCTGGTATGATATTACTAAATTTATAATTTCTGAAATTAATAGCAAGTTTTTGTCATGTCAGAATAGAAGCAGAATAGACACAAGGGAATACCGGAATTGCACAAAACTAACAACTTGCTTAGCTTTGGTCAAAATGACAGGAACACTTACAAATAGTATTTCATTACTATTATGTCACAAAATAGATGTTTGGTAATATTTCACTAACAGGTCGGAAGGTTGTTTCTTTCCAAATACAGTTTTTCAGAATGGATTGAAGACCAGTTATGCTTTTAAATATGACCCTTTGTTTCCTGGAGCTGCAATACCATTCATTATTCATAACCATTCCTGAAGTCTGAGTACTTTCTGAACATCCCCTGAGAAGTCAGAGTTTGTATAGAGGTGGACTGACACTGGTATGCCCAGCTTCTCCTATGTTAGTTCTTAAAAGATATTTTGTCTGAACATATCAACCTGTGCAGATAGCACTATATCCAGTTATGTTCTAAAATATATCCCTGGATAGAGTAAATTACTTAAAATATTATACAAAACAATTTACTGTATAAAAATTACATGCAACAGGTCAATAGGTCTTGCAGTATCTGCAGCGGCATACTTCATAGTACTTAATATAATGCACTTAATTACATTTCTATTCACTCCGTAAATAAGTATCTAGGACCCCATTTTCATCAAGCACTAATAAAATGATGGCGTTACTTTGCAGAATCATGTATGCATTTAACACTTATAGAATACATAAAATAATTCTTCCAGCACACTGTAATAATTGCAAAAAACATGTTAAAAAGCTATAGGTTTACAGAATATTATACAGAAATACAGAAAATTATTTCTTGTAAATTTTTAATAAAGATGGATACCAAATCCATTGGCCATGTATTGTCTACTGGTCTGTTCACCTAATTATAATTATTATGTATTTTAGAACACATGGGCTGGGTCATTGTCTCACCAAAATCTAAATATAAAATAACTTTATTAATTTACCTCACTTCACTGTACAGAATCAATTACTCTCATCTCTAGCCAATCTCACTGTAAAAATGTCCTCTTGTTGCAAGGATGCTTGTATATAGACAACTGGAAATTATCTTGGCCTTTTAAGTATGATATTGAACATTTTCTGAAGAGATTTATTACAATATTTGGTTAGTCCAATACCACTATCTTCTTGCATACAAAACCTATAAATTTTGTAATTTGGTCAATCCTTATGCATGACCTAAAAATAATAATTCCATGGGTTTATCATACTATATTGTATTTAAAGTCTGCCTGGATAAACCTAAGTTGAAAATACAAGATTTCATCTCATAATAGGGATAATGAAACTCTCACCCCAGCTGTTCAGTTTCATTCTCTGCTTGAAATAAGTCTCTCTTTGTTTGCAGAAGATAAAAGGTAGAAAAGGTATTTTTGGAAGTCAGTTATTGAAATTCAATCTATTAACTAAAACATTCATTTATTTAAAATAAAATTCCAAACAGTTTGCCTAGCCAAGCAGGGTATAATTTCTCACAGAATACCCTGTAGGCTATATTTGAAAATCAATTTTATTTAGATTTATTGATTTTTTTAATAGTGAGCATGTTAAGGACAGTACAAATATTATGCAATAATTCAGTACTACAAATAAAGGATGGAGGAGGAGGACCAAGCATAAAGGATAAGCATCATCAATGTGAATAAATCATTTGGTGCATTCTACACCAAGCCATTTCCTAGTGAGGATCTGGTGTGCTGACTGTACATCTTATAAAGTATGTGACTACACACATGTCATACAAGTGTGAATGAAGAAATATATCCAATAAATAAGCTAATAGTGTAGCAATATTTTCCATTGCATTAGCTGGGAAATACATTCCATATAAAAAGGAAGTATTGAGTCACAGAAAGTTTTCTCTTTTTTAATCTTCCAGAAAGACAGACATTTCTCCCCTTTCCCTGTGCCCCAGATGTCCTTTTCCAAAGTGCTAATAAAGAAAGGACACAAAATAACTCCTCAGTTGAAAAAGCAAAGCAAAGTAGGTGCAATAGTTACGCTGAACTTGTTTTTTTTTATAAATAATAAACAAAGGAAAGCAGGAAAGAATGCTATAACTGATCTGAAAAAATCAGGTAAGGTGAGTATTTGTTCCATATACAAGATAGCCTTTAATAGTACTTTACCAGACAGGCTGAATCTGTTATCACTATTTATATTGCGACCTCTGCCCCAGGGCTGTCGCTCAGCAGAAAGCCATTGTACACTTGCCAGGAGTTCTCTGTGCAAGTAACAGTTTGGGTGTAGCCAGGCCAGTATGCACTCCCAGTTCTCTCTACACTGCCTCTCTCATCCCAGCATCTCAGCTTTGACCATTTGCCCCGCTGACTAGGAGAAGGGCTTTCTCAGCTTTCATAGGGAAATAGAAAATTAGCTAAAGACCACAAACCAAACCCAATCTCCTCTCCTATTCAGAGATGTGCAATAAATATATAGCACAGAGGGGTTTTTTTCTGAGGTTGGGGGGTGTGTGTTTTTGTTTTGGGGTTTTGTGGTTTGTTTGGGTTTTTTTGTTTGGGTTTTTTGTTTGTTTGTTTTACATTGAATCTTGTACTTCTAAGCTTTTCTTTCCATAGTCTCTAGTCTTAAGAGTGTAAGCAAAGAATAGAAACAAATGCATCCAAACTTGTACACTGTCAATATATGTACAGGCGGTTATGTAATATGAGTGCATATGGCTTTCTTAATCTTGCCACAACAAATAAAAGTTATGTGCATAAATCTGTCAATGATTGGGATCACATACTTAGTTTTATTGATAATTAATTATGCCAGGTCAATTCAGAGGTAAGTCACAATACTTGAACCTCCTACTGCAAATTTAATTCTCAGGCAACTTGACTGTAAACCAACTTTTTGTTTTGAATTGGAGAAAGATACTTAGATATTTCAAGTACAATGCCCAAGAAATAGAAGGTAATCAAATACTTGGCAACCTCAATGTTAAGTATTAACTTAAATGTATGGATGAACTGTGTATTCTTTCACTCAGTCTTTTTACATTACATAAAATAAGAATTTCTTTTTCCACCTTAAGAGTTAAAAAGTTTCTATTTCTTTTAATCAGAGCTGGGGAATCATGTACTTAAGTGACAGTAAGAACTGTGAGTATGAAGCTCCATGGTTTCTTTTTTGCCTCACAATGTACTGGAAATGAAATTAATTGTATTCCAGATTCGCTCAAGAAAAAACAGGTGTTTTAGCTGCTGCTGGAATTCCATGACATGGTAATGATAACATTGCAGACATATTCAGTAAGATGAGGTGAATACCACACTGAAGCTTTCACCCCAGTAATATCCCAAAGAACACCAGACCTAGTAGATAAGATTTCAGAAAAGGAAGCATGTGCGGAGTCCCTGATAACGATCTTGTCAGTTCCCAATATGAAGTCCTTAGCCAGAGAGCCTGAGCTATCTTTCTCTGAAATAGTAATGGATAAATGACATAGCTGCATAGTAAGCAGGGGGAAGGAGGTACTTTTAGTGAACGACTCATTTCATCATTTTTAGAAGTCTATTTTGGATTAAATCAATCATATTCAAAAACTTCCTGAACAGGTTCCTCTCAGAAAATGTAGATGTCTACAAGAAAATAATTTTATCTCCCTGTATCTGTGTGAACTCTCTCCTAAGGCTTTGTGTGTGTTTGTGTGTGTGTACATAGATATAAAATTGTACTGCAACTTGGACTGCTCTGGGTTTCTAGTGCACTGGAACAGGACCGCAAAGATAAGAGAGTGTGCAATTTAGCCAATTAATTCAGAGAGTTACAGGGATTGAGAATGGCTATTCTAAGGCATTTCAAATTATATCCTTTGAGCTATAAGTACCTTTCCTTCATGAATAAAACCATAATTCTAACATCTCTGAGTAGTAGGAGAGGAAAAATAATTTATACACATGCCTTTGGGTATGATTTTAAAATATCCTGTAAAGGAAAGTTAGAACTGAAATGTTATTTCACAATGAGAACACACAGAGAGGCTTAAATCTTCTGCTATATTAGTGACAGTTATAGCCAGTATATATTAATCTTTTGGGTCAGTTTGGGAAGAAATTACAGGAATGAAAGCCTGCTGACCGCAATGAGTAAATAACATAATTTGGTTTACTCTGTGGTGTTCATCAATACCATATAACAGAATTCCAGTTGCATTTGAAATATCTGGTGTTGGAGCTAAATCTAATTGGTGGCTGGTCAAAAGTGGGGATCCCAGAGCACAGTATTGGGGCCAGTCTTTTTTAATATCTTTATCAATAACCTGGTTGAGGGGATGGACTGCACCTGCAATAAGTTTGCATATGAGATGAAGTTGGGCAGGAGTGTTGGTCTGCTGGAGGGCAGGAAGGCCCTACAGAGGGACCTGGACAGGCTGGATCGTTGGGCCAGAGCCAATGGTATGAGATTCAACAAGGCCAAGTGTCAGGTCCTTCACTTGGGTCACAACAACCCCATGCAACACTACAGGCTTGGGGAGGAGTGGCTGGAGAGCTGCCTGGAGGAAAAGGACCTGGGGGTGTTGGTTGACAGCCAGCTGAACATGAGCCAGCAGTGTGCTCAGGTAGCCAAGAAGGCCAACAGCATCCTGGCTTGTATCAGGAATAGTGTGGCCTGCAGGAGCAGGGAGGTGAACATGACCATGTACTCGGCACTGGTGAGGCCACACCTTGAGTACTGTGTTCAGTTTTGCGCTCCTCACTACAAGAAGGACTTTGAGGTGCTGGAGCATGTCCAGAGAAGGGCAATGAAGCTGGTGAAGGGTCTAGAGAGCAAGTCTTATGAGGAGATGTTGAGGGAGCTGGGGTTGTTTAGTCTGGAGAAGAGGAAGCTGAGGGGAGACCTTTTTGCTGTCTACAACTACCTGAAAGGAGGTTGTAGTGAGGTGGGTGTTGGTCTCTTCTCCCAAGTAACTAGCAGTAGAATGAGAGGAAATGGCTTCACAGTGCATCAGGGGAGGTTTAGATTGGATATTAGGAAAAATGTCTTTACTGAAAGAGTGCTCAGGCATTGGAACAGGCTGCCCAGTGAGGTGGTGGTGTCACCTTGCCTGGATGTATTTAAAAGAAGTGTAGACAGGGCACTTCAGGGCATGGTTTAGGAGACGTGGTAGTGTTGGTTTGAAGGTTGGACTTGATGATCTTAAGGGTCTTTTCCAACCTTAATGATTCTATGATTCTGTGATTCTATGATTTATGGTGTCTTACTTCTATCTTCCTATTAGCACATTTTTTCCTGTAGAAAATCAGGGATTGGCCAAGTCTTACCTCTTTTAATTCACTTGTATATGAATATTACTAATCTGAGGTGTAATCAAAACATTGTCAGAATGGGAAGAGTTGATTATTCTTTCCAGAAATAGCTCATTATTATTTCTGTAAGTAGTAGGCTGTTATGACTTAATAAGTTGAGAAAATGTAGGCTTCCTCCCGTATTTTTTGTTTGTACCAATAATTTAGGTTGGATAATAGTTATGTCAGCCTCCTGCTCAAAGCACATCTAACCTGAAAGTTAGGGGTTGCTGAGGGGCTTGTCCAGTGAAGATCTGAAAATCTTCACTGACAGAGATGCCACAGCCTCTCTGAGTGACTTGTTCCAGTAACTCAGGGATCAATACTGCACCTGACTCCCTCAGCAAGTTCACAGATGACAACAAATTGGGGCAAAAAAGCTGATATGCTGGAGGGAAGGGTTGCCACTCAGGGTGAGCCAACCAAGCTGGAGAAATGAGCCAATGGAAATTCCTGAAGTTCAACAAAGACAAGTGGAAAGTTCATCTTCTGGGAAAGAACAATATTGTGCATCAGTTCTGGGACTGATGTGCCAGGGAAAAGCGCTGCAGCAAAGGTCCTGAGTGGGTGGGTTGATGAACAAATTAACATGAGCCAGGGCTGAACTCTTGTGGTGATTAAGGCTAAACACACAGAAGGCTGCTGTGGTGGCTTGACCCCAGCTGGCAGCTAAGTCAGGACACGTCTGCTGGCTCACTCCCCTGCAGGAAGATGGAGGGGAGAATCAGAAGGGCAAAAGTGTGAAAGACTTGCTTTATGTAAGCAAAGCAAAATAAGGAATTCATTCACTACATCCTATTGGCAGGCAGATGTTTAGCCTCTTCCAGAAATGCAGGGCCTTAGCACACATTATGGTTAATTGGGAAGACAAACACCATGACCGCACATGTCCCTCCCACCCTTCCTTCTTCTTCACCTGAGCTTTTATTGCTGAGCATGATGCCATATGGTATGGAAAATCCCTTTCGTCAGTTGGGGTCATCTGACCCAGCTGTGTCCCCTCCCAGCTTCTTGTGCACCCCCAGCCTACTGTCTGTGGAGGCAGAGTGGAAAAAAGAAAATATCCTGACACTGTGAAAACACTGCTCAGCAACAGATAAAACACTGTTATGCTATCAACGCTTTTTTGGTAAGAAATTCAAGACAGCACCATACCAGATGCTATGAAGAAAATGAACTCCATCCCAGCCAGACCTAGTACAGCTGTATTAGAAGGATCATCACCAGCTGGCTGGGGGAAACTGTTATTGCACTGGGGAGACCACATCTGAAATAAGATGTCTTGTTCTGGGCCCCAGTACAAGAAATATCTTGATAAAGTAAAGCAAATCCAGCAGAGGATCACTAAGGCAGTTAGCTGGAATACATAACTTGGCAGGAGACACACAGGAGCTTTGTTTGTTTAACCCAGGGAAGATAAGTCAAGCAAGGGAGGCTTTAATTCTATTCTAATGGGAAGAAGATGGAGCAGACTTTTCTCTGACATGTTCAACAAAAGGGTAGATGGTGATTGTCAAAAGTTGTAGCAGATCTTCCAGAGAGGTTGTGGAACCTCCATCCTTGGAGATTTCCAAAAAGTAAGTGGACACAGTCCTGAGCAGCCTCATCAGCCTTTGAAGGTAGACCTGCTTTGAGCAGGAGGCTGAAGTAGATGACCCCTCTTCTTCCAACCTAAATTACTCCACAATTCAACAGACCTGGCTATTACATCTCCTTATTGCCCACTAGACCAGTTTGGAAGAAAATACATTACTTTTTTTTCTCTGTGTAATCCTGCACAACACACATTTTTTTTTCTTCTTTATTTTAAAGACTCTCTCCTCTGAATTATTTACAACATGAATGTAAATACATGAACTCAGAGACTCTTGTGAAACTTTCTGAACTGTTTCTAACACTATTTCTATAATGGATCTGCTTCTTACAATTAGTGCAAAACTCAGTTTTTTCATGCAGTTTCCCAGATAAAGTTAACAAACAGTTGTTTTCTATCTGATAGAGAATTCATTTACCTGCACTGGTATCTCTTCAGGGAACACGGTTTTGTTAGTAGTTTTCTGCTGTTACATTTAAAGACACTATTTGTTTAAAGAGAAAAAAAGGAAGGTCTTTTAAGCTCCTTGAAACGGAGCTAAGAGAATAAAAGAACTCTCCATGTGATTTTACCTTTGAAGTGAAACCTTTGTGTAAGCAAATATGAGTCATTTGGATTTGCTGCCTGCTGAAGTAAAGTGCTTGCATGCTGTAATACTGCAGATACATATTGTCTGAATTACAATTTCTGTAAAATTGAGCTTCTGTAAAGGTTTGAACCAGTGAGAGGAACTGAAGATGTTTTAATGTGTCTTTTCCTGAGGAACCTTTTAAATGATGACAAATAGTGATAGGATGAAGCTTCTATTAGACTGCTCTTCATAAGGTATGAAGTTGTAGTCCAGGGATACTGCAAAAGAGTAACAAAAAATTGTGAGGAACTTTAAAAGAAAATATGAGTTTTCTTTTATATATCCTTTTAAAAATTAAATCAGCCTTCTGATGGGAAGTTGAACTCCATGAAATATTTCCTTCAATTTTCACTATCTGTGGCAATCCCCTACCACTTTCCCCATATTCTTTTATTCCACTTACATGCCAATTTTTAAGCGGTTGTGAAAAAACATGAGCTGCAACTTCCAGGTGACCATGAATGGTTGCTAGGCTGACTCCTCTACTGATTTAATGATAATCCAGAAGGACAAAGTGATTTGCCTGGTTGACATGGGGTAGACGGTGGATATAGTCTACCTGGACTTCTCCGAGGCCTTTCATATAGTACCCCACAGCCTCCTCCTGGAGAAATTAATGCGTTATGGCCTAGACAAGTGGTGTGTGCAGTGGGTGGAGAACTGACTGACAGGCCACACCCAAAGGGTGGTGGTAAATAGCTCCTTTTCCAAGTGGCAACCTGTCCCTAGTGGAGTCCCCCAAGGATCAATATTGGGCCCAATGTTATTCAATATCATTATAAGTGATCTGGATAACGGCATCAAGTGTAGCCTAATGAAGTTTGCTGATGACACCAAGTTGAGTGGGGAAGTAGACACTCCAAAAGGGGGAGCTGCTCTGCAGGGAGATCTGGATGGGCTGGAAGAGTGGGCCAACAAGAGCATTATGAAGTTCAGCAAGGACAAATATAAGGTCATGCACCTGGGAAAACATAATCCGGGAGTGCAGCACAGACTGGGATGCACCTGGCTGGAGAGCAGCTCTGTGAAAAGGGACCTGGTGGTCCTGGTGGACAGAAAGCTTAACGTGAGGGAACAGTGTGCTGCTGCGGCCAAGAAGGCCAACAGGATGCTGGGTTGCATCAAAAAGGGCATCACCAGCAGAGAGAAAGAAGTCATTATCCCGCTCTACTCAGCCTATGTCAGGCCACACCTGGAGTACTGTGTACAGTTCTGGTCCCCGCTATACAAAAAGGATGTGGACAGGCTGGAAGGGGTCCAGAGAAGGGCCACCAAGATGATCAAAGGACTGGGAAGCCTGCCATATGAGGATAGGCTGGCAGAGCTGGGTTTGGTCAGCCTTGAGAAAAGGAGGCTCAGAGGGGATCTCATCACCATGTCCCAACACTTAAGGGGTAGCTACAAAGAAGATGGAGACTCCCTTTTTACAAGGAGTCCCATGGAGAGGACAAGGGGGAATGGACACAAGTTGCTCTTGGGGAGATTCCAGTTGGACACTAGAGGGAAATTTTCCACAGTGAGGACAGTCACCCATTGGAATAATCTCCCCAGGGAAGTGGTTGACTCGGCCATGTTGGACACTTTCAAGAGTCGTCTGGACAGGGTGCTGGGCCATCTTGTCTAGACTGTGCTCTTCCTAGAAAGGTTGGACTAGATGATCCCTGAGGTCCCTTCCAGCCTGGGATTCTGTGATTCTGTGTGATTCTGTGTGATATCATGGAGCCATTATGTACTATTGCTGTATGCAAGTGTCTTTCCGTGGTTTCATTATTATCCTTCATTTTCAAGAACATTATGACTCAGCCGTTTTAAATCATACTACAAATACACTTTATCAGTCCAAATGCAGAGATGCTAATTTTGTTTTTTTAAAAATTGAATATATTTAGTCTAAATATATTGACATTATTGGCTGAGGGTCAGACAGTAGTAACAGCCTGACAAGATGTTGCTCTTGAATGATCATGTGCTGACCTGGTGATGTTAATTCAGCTAAGGTCAGATTTGAATAAAAATAATGGGCTGGACTCTCCTGCCAGCCAATTCGCTCTGTGAAAAAACCAGGCATTCAAAAAACAGCCTGGACAGAAGAGCCAGTGAGAAGAAAAAATCTGAGAAAAATGAGATGTCGAGGCCTGAAAATGCAAAGAAAGTTAATGGTAAGCTCTGCAAGTATCCCAGAGACTCAACTCAATTATGGTTTCTTTTAAAATTGTGCTGAGTAATTCAGGCCACTGATTAAGCTAAAACTGGACTACCCACAAGCTTCATCATTGCATATATGGGTCTGTTTTTCAGAATTAACACGTTTTTAACAATCTGACTTGAAACCATTTTATTTTTGCCTACACACAACACGAAGTAGGAAACTTGTTTCACTGTCTTGATTTTCCCATTTCATGAGTCAATTGTTAAACAATGTTCCCATGAAAAACAGTAATGTAGGGAAAAGTTATACAAAAAATGCATAAAATTGTTTGAAATTTTAAAATCTATTTTTAAATATATATTTTTTAATTTTTTTCACTGGAAAAAAAATCACCATTAACAGTAGCATTAACTACACATTCTCCTTCCCTCTTCATCCATCCATTATCAGCATTCACACCTAGACATAAAATTTGATTGTAGAATTAAGTGGTATTTCAGTTGCTGATTATACATTTGACCTCAAGATATTGTTAAAGCTCACTGCATGAATCACTAAATGATAAGCTACTGTGGTAGGAATCATTTTAACAGTGTTTACTAGAAACCTAGCAAAGAAAAATCAGTGTGTATGCTTGTTTAGAGATGTGCTAGGTTACCAAAACCTAATTTGAGAGTAATCGATTGTCAAAATCCGCAGGTATCTTCTTATTCCACATGCAATTTGACTGGCTGCTCAGCAACCAGCTATCTTAAAACATTTCATAAAAACAATTTCCTATGAAGTAACAGAGTATCAGAAATTGTCTTCTCTGTCTGAACTTGCTTTCCTGTTACTGCAGATGAGTAAATTTTATAATTCTTTTCACAAAACAATGAAATTCCATTTAAAAGTAGTAAAGTTTTTTTCCATGACTTGTGTAAAGTTATTCTGGAAATTCAGTCATTCTGATGACTTGAAACCTTATTTTTATTCAATCACAACCTGTTTATACCAGTTTATTTCTCTGCCAATATTATTCTTTTTATTGAAATATGTTTTAAGGAGAAAAGAATATTTATACCTCTTTTGTGCTACAAATGCATAGTTAGATCCTTCCCCTGTTAAAAAAAAAAAATTCTGTCCTTTTGTTCTGGTATACATAATCTTTTCATATTTAAAATACAAGATTCATATATATACATGAAGTTTATATATATCAGTACAACAGGCAGAAAAAAATATATATATACTTATATATATATATATATATATATAATTTGTGTGGGTCACAAGGCACCATATGAAGAGGAAAACTGTTTCTAAAATGGATGGGAATGAAGATATAATAATTCATAGGTGACAAAGCGATAAGATGTGTGCTGATTTGGGCCTCCTAAGAGAAAGCCAAGTACATAACATTATTTGTAAAAGACAACTATCTCACTACAGGAATAGCTATGCATCCTGACCAAATCCTATCCAATTTTTCTGCTGATGTACAGACTCAGCCCTGGGTTTGTCAGGTCTCTAGGAGATGATCAGTTTCACCTGCCAATACCAGGCTAATGAGTTCCTGATTTTACTAGACAGTTTTTATTCATTCTGTAATTTAACCACTGTAAGTGAATTCTAGTTCCTCTGAATTCTTGTCTAAGCATGAACTATATATTCTTTGCATATGTTTAATATGTTAATTACCTTCTTATGCATTGCATAATTCTATAGCTTATCAAATTTTTGGAAGCAAATAAGTATCATGCTTCATGAAGCTTATTTATTTATTTTCCATCAAATACTCAAATTCAGACTTTTCTCAGATAAACAGACTTCTAAAAAACTTAAGTGCACCTTGCAGCTATTTCTTCCATACAGTGCTGCCACTTATGTACTCTATAAATATGTTATTTTGCATCTGATAAACACTGCGTTGTATTTCACAGCACTCAGAACATGTTTATTTTGCTGTATTTCAGAATAACTGCATATTGGGTGCTCCAACATTTCATTTACAGTTTCCATTGACTTTGCATTTCAGCATGACATTTACTGTTGCCAGGTTTATCAGCCTATTCTGAAATGAAAGTTTGGCCTTCTAGTCAGAATAAGAAAGTTGTATCTTGTAATATAAGTTGCATTGAAATATATTCCTATATTCATAAAAATACATTTTATCATCTTTTTCCACCTGTCTGCTGTGATAAATTTCACACAAATGACTATTTTTCTCATAATCAATTTCAGGGAGAATGTAAATATTCATGAATTCATCTCACCAATATTAATTTGCTGGCTTTTTATTCACATAATAGGGAGTCTCTGATGCATCGATTATAATCTCACATACCTTTTGAACTTGACAGTGGTAAATGAGATCCAGGAAACACATACTTCCTCTGTTCATAGAATTTAAAGAGTGATAATAAATTATTACAATCAGTCATAATAAGTTTATAACTGTATAGGAGAAAACAATCCACACAGGAGGAAGTCACAAATATATCCCTCTTTAATTCCTCTTTTCAGTCTGTTCAGAATACATGCATTAAAAGATCTGTGTATTCAGTTCCATGTGGTTAAGCATTCTTAGAGTTTTAATATTATTTAATTCTCAACAATGTGTATAAGCCCATATATAGTAAAGCTTAAAGCTAGACCTTTAAGTAGAGTGAGGGAAGGGAAGGGAAGGGAAGGGAAGGGAAGGGAAGGGAAGGGAAGGGAAGGGAAGGGAAGGGAAGGGAAGGGGAAGGAAAATCTTGTATTTCTCTTACATTCCAAATCAGCAGCATGGTTGGATTTTAATTCTACACACAGTGCTGCCACAGATTGTGGGTCTGAGGTAGTCAATGACAGTCCAGCAACATTATGCAAGGGGATTTTGCGGTCTGGAAAAAAAATCTGTACAGAAGAACAAGGCTTAGTGGAAAATGTTCCTCATAGGACATGCTGTATATCTGTCTATAACGCCTGTCCATGTTCAGTTGTTATTATAATATTGATATGGATTAGTTTGCTAGTAATTTATTTTATTTCGCTAAAGTTTTTTTAAGCTTTTCTTATTAGAAGACTTAGTAAAAATAGGCAAAACTCCAATATTTCTGTACTGAAGTGAATGAATGCCCCACTTATAAGTTCCCCAAACCTTGTTTCTTACAAAACTCACAGGTGTATCAGCCTTGTCAGGATCTGGGAAGCATGAGCTAAACATTGAGCAAAGCCCAGTATGGATTCACAGAGTTCTTATTCTTAGGTTTATTTCTCAATGTTGGTTCATATATATTCCTACAAGGTGCCTATCACAAAATAAAATGGTAGGTTTTACTTTCTTTAAAGTTGTTCTAATATTATCATTTTAATCTTTATTGATAGTGTAATAGCCATGATAGTTGCCCAGTTTTCTCTTCCTTCATTGACATCTGAGCACTGGAGAAGTCTTACTATTGTCATTACGGGTTTTTTTTTTGATGTTCCATATCCAGAATTCTGGTAAAGGGAGGGCACAGACTTGTCATTATAGGATAATGAATTGCTCAGCTGGCATTAGACAATAAAACTAACTTTTTTTTTTTTTACTAGCAGTCAGAGTTCTACATGGCTGTTGTTTCAATCAATATAGATCCCCCAGTGGTCTTAATACATTTTTATCATGTCCATGCATGACTGAACCCAGAAAGCTTCTCTGCAAAGAACAATCCCAAAACAGTGAAATAGAAAGTGAGAAAAGGATATGCATGAAATTAGGTAAAAGAAAGAAGTGCTGTGTGACGATCTACCAGTTTTGCTTCTTTTGGCACCATAAGATAGTACTACTTCACAGACAACCAGAACAGGTAGACTTGTATTCATCTCATGGGTAGCCTTCCTAGATCCAAATCAGAGATTACTGTAGCTGACTCATGCATCCTGGTAGGATAGGCACAGCCTGCCTGCTCCCCTGGAGTGCTAGAACAGAACATAATAGCACTCCTGTGCAAATATGTAAGATTGCATTGTCTCACTGACTTTTTGGATCCTGACATTTCAGACCATACCTAGGTCATGGATTTCTTAATTTCTTTTCCGTCCTCCAACATTTATTACAGATATGTCCTTGCATTTTTTTTAATATGTGCATATATTCTTTCATCAGAATTACTTGTACTGGGTTTTATTTAGGTGTGCTGCAGCACAAAAACATGGTGTATGCTTTAATCTTGCTGCATAGAGTAAATTTTCAGGAACTAGATATTGGTGATTGGATTTAGATTTCATCAAGAGAGGTTTGTCTATGCTGCAACATACCTATGCATCCGCATATGTATCCATGTCAATGTAAATAAAGAAGTTTCACTGACATTGTATGCAGATGCTACCTCACAGACTATTCCTTCCAGTAGAACCTAGTTTATAGGGTCCTTATTTCAATTATCATTCAGCAGAAGAGCAGTAAGGCTAAGAAATGTTTATTCTCATACTGTCTGTTCTGCACACAGGAAAATCAAACTGCAGGTTATTTCTTAAGGCTAAACTTGTGGATATTTAGAGAATGCACCTCCCCTGTGTTTACTCTTTGAAAGGCATTCATAGAATCATACAATCATAGAATCATTAAGGATGGAAAAGACCCTTAAGATCATCAAGTCCAACTGCTAACCAATCACTGCCAAGTCCACCACTAAACCATGTCTCTAAGCACCATGTCTACCTTTCCTTTAAATACATCCAGGGACAGACTCAACCACTTCCCTCGGCAACCTGTTCCAATCTATGAAGTTTTTCCTAACATACAATCTAAACTTCCCCTGGTGCAGCTTAAGGCAGTTTCCTCTCACCCTATCACTTGTTACTAGGGAGAAGAGACCAACACCCACCTCACTACAACCTCCTTTCAGGTAGTTGTAGACAGCAAAAAGATCTCCCCTCAGCTTCCTCTTCTCCAGACTAAACAACCCCAGCTCCCTCAACATCTCCTCATAAGACTTGCTCTCTAGACCCTTCACCAGCTTCATTGCCCTTCTCTGGACATGGTCCAGCACCTCAAAGTCCTTCTTGTAGTGAGGGGTGCAAAACTGAACACAGTACTCAAGGTGTGGCCTCACCAGTGCCGAGTACATGGTCATGATCACCTCCCTGCTCCTGCAGGCCACACTATTCCTGATACAAGCCAGGATGCTGTTGGCCTTCTTGGCTACCTGAGCACACTGCTGGCTCATGTTCAGGTGGCTGTCAACCAACACCCCCAGGTCCTTTTCCTCCAGGCAGCTCTCCAGCCACTCCTCCCCAAGCCTGTAGTGTTGCATGGGTTTGACCCAAGTGAAGGACCCGGCACTTGGCCTTGTTGAATCTCATACCATTGGCTCTGGCCCAACGATCCAGCCTGTCCAGGTCCCTCTGTAGGGCCTTCCTGCCCTCCAGCAGATCAACACTACCACCCAGCTTGGTGTCATCTGCAAACTTACTAAGGGTACGCTCAATCCCCTCATCCAGATCATCAGTGAAGATATTGAACAGGAGAAGCCCCAACACTGAGCCCTGGGGAACCCCGCTTGTGATTGGCTGCCAACTGGATTTAGCTCCAACACCACAACGCTCTGGGCTCGGCCGTCCAGCCAGTTTTTTACCTAGCAAAGAATGCACTTGTCCAAGCCATGAGCCGCCACCTTCTCTAGGAGAATACTGTGGGAGACAGTATAAAAGGCTTTGCTAAAGTCCAGGTAGACAACATCCACAGCCTTTCCCTCATCCACTAGGTGAGTCACCTTGTCATAGAAGGAGACCAGGTTAGTGAGGCAGGACCTCCCTTCCATAAACCCATGCTGGACGAGTATGATCCACTGGTTGTCCCGCACGTGCCACGTAATGGCATTCAAGATGATCTGCTCCATGACTTTTCCCAGCACCGAGGTCAGGCTGACAGGCCTGTAGTTCCCCAGATCCTCCTTCTGACCTGTCTTGTAGAGGGGTGTCACATTTGCTACAATTCACTCCCAGGCACAGAATGGGGAAAGTGGCTCTGTCATCACAGAGTCCCTTCAGGCCATACTTTATTCAGTCATAAGATACCCAACTGATTTCTTAAAGCCTGTGTAAAGTTAACCATAGTATGCCAGGTCTTTTTCTAGTAGTAAGTTCTATTCATTGCTTTATACAGTCTTGAGAATCTGGATCGGTATGTCCTAAATGAAGTTACCATTATGCAACAATCCTCGCCTTGAAAACTCTGTATAACAAACTAGGTCAGGATGCATTCATAAATGCTGAATCCTGTAATAAGTACAGTCATTTTGTGAGCAGCCTCCATGAGCCTATTATGCATTTTCTTTACATTCAGGTTGCAAACAATTATATTAGCATCTCTCTAGGCTCCCTGTAGAGAACCATTTCAAATCAGACCTATGAGGGGTGTTAGAAGAGAACAATGTAAGTACAAAGATATTCTGCTTCTGTGTGTCTGGTGATAAGGAGCATACTCTATAGCTGGCCATTTGCTGGGTATAATTAAGACATAGTTAGGTAACAGAAACTGAAAATGCAGTACTAGATGAATGATTGCAATTTAACACATTCTGTAGTAGAAAACTAGCACAGTACATCAGATGAGGTAGAGGTAGTTTCCCTCTGGTACAAAGTGTCTCTGACAGGAATGTGACACATGCAGAAGCAAAGCCTATAAACAAAGGCAAAAAGAATAAAGAAACAACAACCACTGCCAGTTTTGGAATAGGATATGTCTAGTGATTTATCGAGCGAATCACTGCACTATATTTCTCAGTATTTACTGCATAAAACTGTAGCTCTGGGTGGTGAAAAATTATTCCTTTCTTTTTTTTAATGCTTTTGTGTATTAGGTATTAGTTGCAAGTTGATGGAGAAATTAATAGCAAGAAAGAAATTAATAAAAAAATGTTTCAGCTGTGCAGTCTTTATATTGGCAAAAAAAATGTACAAGTAGCCTTCTTATCATCCTATTAAGCAGATATATGTTCCACCAAACATCTTGTTCCTATCAGAAAGACTAAGCCATAGATTTGTAAGCCAAGTTCCCGCTTATCATTTTGGTTTCTTTAATGTCCATAGGCATTCATTAATTTGACAGTACAGTTGAGAACATGCACAGAAAGGGTATAGTTTTGATAGATGAGGACAGAAAACCTACATGAAACAAACAAAACTGACATATTCCATTGTTTAATAACAAAATAGAGAAATAGTGCATTTTTTTCTGTAACAGCACTATTTACTTGAACAATTATACAGGAAGAAGGATAAAAAATGTTGGTTCCCCACTCAGCTTACATCTCCCAACACTGAGAACAATGTCAAGCCTTACTTGTTGGACTAGCATATGACTTGGGCAAGATGTATAAATCTTTTCTGTAGCAACCAGACTACAGCACAGTGAGTCTTTCAGGATTCACAGGTGTAAAAAAAAAATCATGCAAGAGCATTTGTGCTCCTCAGCAGCCTAACACTGACATATTGCCACTGAGAGTATGAACATGCCTTCAGCCCTTGTTCCCAGGAATATTTTTTTTCTCTACTTGACACAGGTATGAGCTAGAATCATAGAATCACAGAATCATAGAATCATTAAGGTTGGAAAAGACCCTTAAGATCATCAAGTCCAACCTTCAAACCAACACTACCACGTCTCCTAAACCATGCCCTGAAGTGCCCTGTCTACACTTCTTTTAAATACATCCAGGCAAGGTGACACCACCACCTCACTGGGCAGCCTGTTCCAATGCCTGAGCACTCTTTCAGTAAAGACATTTTTCCTAATATCCAATCTAAACCTCCCTTGATGCACTGTGAAGCCATTTCCTCTCATTCTACTGCTAGTTACTTGGGAGAAGAGACCAACACCCACCTCACTACAACCTCCTTTCAGGTAGTTGTAGACAGCAAAAAGATCTCCCCTCAGCTTCCTCTTCTCCAGACTAAACAACCCCAGCTCCCTCAACATCTCCTCATAAGACTTGCTCTCTAGACCCTTCACCAGCTTCGTTGCCCTTCTCTGGACATGGTCCAGCACCTCAAAGTCCTTCTTGTAGTGAGGGGTGCAAAACTGAACACAGTACTCAAGGTGTGGCCTCACCAGTGCCGAGTACATGGTCATGATCACCTCCCTGCTCCTGCAGGCCACACTATTCCTGATACAAGCCAGGATGCTGTTGGCCTTCTTGGCTACCTGGGCACACTGCTGGCTCATGTTCAGCTGGCTGTCAACCAACACCCCCAGGTCCTTTTCCTCCAGGCAGCTCTCCAGCCACTCCTCCCCAAGCCTGTAGTGTTGCATGGGTTTGTTGTGACCCAAGTGAAGGACCCGGCACTTGGCCTTGTTGAATCTCATGCCGTTGGCTCTGGCCCAACGATCCAGCCTGTCCAGGTCCCTCTGTAGGGCCTTCCTGCCCTCCAGCAAATCAACACTACCACCCAGCTTGGTGTCATCTGCAAACTTACTAAGGGTACGCTCAATCCCCTCATCCAGATCATCAGTGAAGATATTGAACAGGAGAAGCCCCAACACTGAGCCCTGGGGAACCCCGCTTGTGATTGGCTGCCAACTGGATTTAGCTCCAACACCACAACGCTCTGGGCTCGGCCGTCCAGCCAGTTTTTTACCTAGCAAAGAATGCACTTGTCCAAGCCATGAGCCGCCACCTTCTCTAGGAGAATACTGTGGGAGACAGTATAAAAGGCTTTGCTAAAGTCCAGGTAGACAACATCCACAGCCTTTCCCTCATCCACTAGGTGGGTCACCTGGTCATAGAAGGAGATCAGGCATCATAGAAAGAGATCATAGAAAGAGATCAGCTAAAACACTTATAGTCAAAACCCTGCAAGAACTTCCAGCCACAAGCCTGTACTTTCCATTTTTCTTTCCCAAAGATTGCATTTATTTCTGCTTATTTCCAGAATGAAGCTGGGCACAGAGACCTCAGAACACTCTCTGTTGTACAGGGCTTACACTGCAACAGTCAAGCTTAAACATCCTTGGTTGAGGACAAACTTGATGCTGAATCTCCACCTTACACCATGAGTGCTCCATTACAGAACTGTATAATGGGTACACATTATATATACTTTACTTTAAAAGAACAGATGACTTGAGTACCTGTCTTGCACATTCTGGTATGTGCATCCCAGTTCTACACAGGCTCCTTGAAATACAAAGAGAAATCGCTTCCGTGTTTCCTATGGACTTGTTTTCATAGCTTGCTGCCTGGTGCTCTGATAGCTACAGGCTGTCTGGTTCCCACTTACAGAGAGAGACACTGTTTTGAGCAGTGGATTTCATTGTATCACTTAGGCAGGTCAGATATCCAACAACTAGGTCTACTAAAACTCAACAATAACATAATTTTATGGCAGTACCTGTGGAAAAAAAAATAGTTGAGAAAATCATCATTGAACATTGTCTTTTGAAGAAAACAGGACACAGAGATAAATGACATTCAGCCCACATGTGCAGGCTTACTTATGCAAAAGTTATAGACTATGGTTATTGAAAGCTCTAATAAATATAATGAACACTGTAATAAATGAACTCTGCTTAGCCTTAAGGATACATATTTATCACCATAAACAAGAGGAACATATTTTGAGGAGAATTCTATGAGTATGTCTGTGTAAGAGAGGGAGACAGGAAGTTATATGTTGATTTATCAGAATTACAACATTTTTACACTATTTGACCCCAGATTTTACAATAAAGGCTACTAGGAAAACATTGAAGACATACGAATTGGAAGTCAATTCGAAGAATCTTTTTCGTTGTTATATTTCATAAGGTCATCGTGAAACCACACTGTTTATTTGACCTTTTCAGTTCTGACATCACTATTATGGGATTATAAAGGTCTATATCATCTGTTACTCATAAAATTTCTACCTTTGTTATAAACTGAAATATATGTAAGGCAAATGAGAAGAGTGAGAGACAGTCTTACAAACATGAATTCGGGGGTCTGCCCACTGCAGTCTCTTCTTCAAACTTTATGTACTTCTTTTTGTAAATGAATTTCATAGCTGTCATTCTGATATATTGATTTGTGCAAAATATACCTCAGGGCTCTGTGGCACTCTTCCTCACCAAAAATAACAGCACAGTGGGAGTAAAAAATTGCAGCAAATTGACATTAAGGATAGCAAAATGTGTCAGTAGAATGACAAATTTAGTTTGATTGGGCTTCTCATGTAGTCTGTATAGGAAATTATGCATCTAATTATCTTTCAAAATGGCTTGTATTATACCATGCAGTATTCAATGTAGCTTGAAATGATGTCCTTACCACTGCATCTTAGGTGGATGATTTGCTAGCTGATGTTGCTTAGAGCTAGTGTCTGTGTTTGGTAATTTTTATTCCACATTTTTCTATCTGCAGATATTCATATTTCATGATTTATAATTTCACAGGGGATTTTTTGAGAAAAGGAGCACTTTTCTCCATAAATCTTTAATTTTTCCTATGCATTAAAAAAAAGAAAAGATTGGACCTATATGGCTGTGTATGCATGAATAGGAGATACAGATGTATTTTGCTCTGTTCCTTGACTTTTGAGTATCTCATGCTTATCAGCGTATCAGCAAACACTAGCACATCTGCTGTTCTGAACCAATGCATTATAAAAGCAGTGGCATTAGCATTCAGGCTGTCTTTCTCCCTTTCACTCTTTCTGGCTTTGTAATGTATGTCTTCTCAACTTTCTGTAAGCTTACTGATACAGAGTTCTCAGATCATTATAGTTCACATATAACTGCACAGAAAACAATTCAAAATGACAATATGGTATTAAGAAACTCCATTCTTCACATAAAAATGACTTGATACGGTTATACTGTAAGCTGT
This sequence comes from Phalacrocorax aristotelis, assembly GCF_949628215.1. Taxonomy (NCBI): domain Eukaryota; kingdom Metazoa; phylum Chordata; class Aves; order Suliformes; family Phalacrocoracidae; genus Phalacrocorax; species Phalacrocorax aristotelis. The sequence continues at coordinate 30,463,171 of NC_134278.1, read as the reverse complement.
TTTGAACTTGTCATGCCATATACACGTAATGGCTGACCTGTTAGCAGACATAGTAATTTATACTGCATGTTAAAACTAGTATGTTTTTATTAACCTTTTACACTGAAGTATACTGTGGTAGGTAGTGTTTGGAATGCTCATTGTAGGTGCAAACTGGCAAGAAGCTTACCTGGAAGATTTCAAATGTCTTTAGGCAAGAGAAAACCTTCAAGCTTGGTCTTAAAAATACTCCACCTTGAGTGTTCAGTTAGTGTGCAAAACAACCTTTTGCATTTATTATAATTTTATTCATTACTTTAAATCCATGGTATCACTGGGAGATAGGTGCCAAGTATTGCCCATATAAGGAACTGGCTCAAGGCTTAAATTCTGTAACAAGTTTAATGCAAGACTCAGCCAGAATAGGGGTACATCAGACCCAAAATGCAGTCATGTCATTGGTCAATATTCAAGTCATAAAGCTATAAAGTAATAGGAACACTCTGTCAGAGAGCAGTGAGGGTGACACCAGCATAGACAGTGCTCCACAAATAGGGGCTGAGCCTTCTGGGCTACTGGGTACAACTCAGACACAGCGAGCAAGGAACCAGGTCCAGGGTCCATTGATGAAGTCTAGCCAGGAGCGAAAAGAATCAGGACCAGAGGCAAGACCGGAGATAAGGTTACAAGGTGGGTCTGAAGGGTCCATCTACCTACAGTGTAGGGCTGAAGTCCATCCAGGAGACAGAGCAGAAACAGAGCTGGAGACCAACTCTCCTACAGCATCACCACGACAGGGACTGGGATGAAATGGTGCTCTTGGGCCCATGGGAAGCGGACAGAGGAGGTAGCAGGGAGGCTGGGCAGGGCCAAAGAGGGCTGTTGGTGCTCTCTGGGCCCTGATACACACCTGTCATTTTCTTGGTGTCTTATCACTTAGAACTCTGAAAGAAGATGAGTAAAGGTATTGATTCTCAGTAAAGGATTGCAGGCTTTACTCTTGAAAGGGATGGAGGCAGATAGCTAGAGATGACATGGATTCAAGGCATGGTCACCAAGGGATATTTCTTATCACCCAGTTCTAGGTGGTTCCCCATTCGGCATATGATTTTTTCCATTTCACAGTACCAGTGTCGCCTCAAATCCTGGTATGGAAATCTCAGTATTCCACTTCAGAAGTTTAGCATCAAGGTCATCTATTGAGGACTGTCATCGCAGTCATCTGACTTTGTGACAGATGACTTTCCAAAGATCTGCAATTTTAGGAGGAAAGCATAAATATTTTGAAGATAAGCAGAAATTGTCACACTGAATCAAGGACAGAGTGAAGATAGTCAACAACATCCTGCAGTACCTCTGTTTCACAGTTGTCTTTAATTGCAGTACAGAACATGACTTTTCAAAGCTGAAGAATAAAATATTTTAATTTGTTTTGAGAAGAAATATAGTATTCTTTTGTTTCCATTTGACTTTTTAATTTCTAATAAGCCAGTGCAGTCTCCAGATACTAATAAAGCTCTCTTGCACTGAGGTATTGAAATTTGTCAGTTCAACTAGGGTTCAGTATCTTGCAAATTTAAAACCACAACTGTATGCCCTCCCGTAACATTTACTCAGCTGTAAAGTATGAAAAGCATTTTTCTAGTTTCAAATAAATGTCATAAAAAGAAAAAAGACTAAGATTTCCATTCACTTAAACAAAACTGTATTATTAGAGTTGATAAAGTAAATGTGCAATATTAGTGACAGCAGCAAACATTTCACTGAATTCTACATAGTTTGCAATTAATTTGAATTTCAAATATTGGAAATGTTTTGTAAAAAGTATATAAAACGTATTTTAAAATGCATTCACAGCAACCTACAAAAGTTAAGGAGTTGCCTTTGTGCCAGTATTCAGAGGTATTTGCTTTTTAAATAGTAATCTCATCTGATCGCATATGGATTGTGGAAGAATTGAGCTATGAGATAAAACAACAGATCATAAAAGGTTTTTAATTACCACTGCCTTAATATCAGGAATTTAGAAGAATTTTCTCATATTCTATGCCAAATGCAAATTTATTAAATGGGTATTGCATTTAGCTCTGTTTTATGCCTGCACAATCAAGAAAAAATATCTAGTAAAGAAAAGGCTATAGCGAGATAAAATGTTATAGTGTTACGTGCAAAAGGACCAAAGTCTGCCTGAGATGCAAAACTATCAAGTTTCTCTAAATGTTAAGTGCTCTTTCCAAGATAATCTCTGTTTGCAACGCTGTTTTGTCTCTTTTGCTCTTGCTGCTCAGTAGGGTTTTTTTTTCCCTTTCTACTGTGAACCTGTGGTTGTCATTATTCATCTTGGTTATGAGCTACCTCCACAATTAGCCTTTTTTGTTTTGGCAGAATGGTTTATATAGTAAAGAATTTTTTTTAATATGAGCAAAAGTTTATTAACAACACTCCCTGGGATTTTTGCCTATAAGGGTAGTCTTTAGTAATAAAACTCTTAATTTCATTTGCTGGCATGATCTCACTGCATCTTTATATATCAAGATCTAGATGTTTCAGGACAAGGTCAAATATCTCAGGCTAAAAGTAGTAAAATTGCCATGATTATGCCAAACATCAGTAAATGCCTAAAGGGCTATATCAACCTTTTATAGAAACAAGGGAGGTTCTTCCAAGATTTTTAAGAGACTGCATTTTTTATCTCTAAACATTGTCATCTCTTGTAGTGCCAAATATATATGCTAGATTTGGTCTTGCTATATAATTTCCTGGAAAGTACATTAAGCCTCTAAGAGTCTGTTCTGTCATGCCATGGAGCTGAAATTGAGTACAATGGCCTCTATTATTTTGATTGTGTCCTGGTTTTGGCTGGGATAGTTTTCTTCACTGTAGCTGGTGTAGTGCTGTGCTTTGGACTTCGTATGAGAATAATGTTGATAAGACACTGATGTTTTAGTTGTTGCTGGGTAGTGCTTGTACTAGTCAAGGACTTTTCAGTGTCCTATGCTCTGCCAGGTACACAGGAAGCCGGAGGGAGGATAGCCAGGACAGCTGAACCGAACTGGCCAGACGGATATTCCATACCGTGTGACATCATGCTCAGTATATAAACTGTGGGGAGTTGGCCGGGAAGCAGCGATTGCTGCTTAGGGGCAGGCTGGGCATTGGCTGGCAGGTGGTGAGTGACTGCATCACTTTTTCCTGGGTTTTGTTCCTCTCTCTTTTTTTTTGTTGTTTTCTTTTTCACTACATTTTTATTATTATCATCGTCATCATCTCCATCACTATTATTATTGTTTTATTTCAGTTATTAAACTCTTCTTACCTCAACCCATGAGTTTTCTTACTTTTGCCCTTCTGACTGTCTTCCCCATCCCACCAGGGCAGAGGAGGGCGAATGAGTGCTGTGTGGTGCTCAGTTGCTGGCTGGAGTTAAACCACAGATTATTAGTAAATAAAATGGAATTTGATTTGCCTTCCTTTTGTTGTAATGCAAGGACTATGTTTTCACAGGGTTTAGATCAAGCCCAAGCCATAATGTTTTAAAAAAGTAAATGTTTAAAAAAAAGAAAATTCTACTGTACACCAAACAATGAAAAAGAAGAACAGGAAATCAAACTACCTTTTATTCTTTATTCTATTCATATGATCATTAACCAAAAACTTATTTTAGTAAAAAGAGGATTATACAAAGTCAACAGCAAGCTAGTCTGAACTCCTAGCCCTCCATAGAATTGGGTGTCTTAAATGGAATGCAAAGATTCACTAGATTCAATATACATGACAGTTGTAATTGAAAATAGAGAACAAATACATCTGAAGTGATATGTACTGACAGACGAGGCTGACCTCCCTGTCACAACAGCCTTTTCCTCTATTCTTTCCTGCAGTGTCAAAACTCATTTAAAAGAAAGTTGACTTGATACTATCTGTTGTTTGTTTGGGTTTTTTTTGCAGATGCAATGTGGCTTTCTCCTTATACAGTTTAACAATGTTGTCCTAGAAAGAACAATAAGAAGAATGGGAACAAAGAGAATTATGGAAGGACTTTGTTCTCATCCACCAGTGATCTCATAACTTGTAGAGGTGGTGGTTAGAGCTCGAAGGGTGGGGTTATCTGTGAGAAGGCATAGCCAGCAAAACATATCTATGAAAGAAACATAAACAATTTAAACTATTTCTGATAACTACTAGGCAGGATAATCCAAAGTATAGAAAGCTGGACATTTACATTTCCAATACTGTAGTTTTATTTTATGAATTGTAATTGACTTGAGAAGTATCGCTTGATTGTTCTGCCTGAAACTAAACAGTAAAGATGTAAAATGTCTGGTTTATCTCCATTTTGGGGCCTCCAGAAGGGCAGTTTTTCTCCTTTCTGTTTCTGCTGTTTCATGCGCCTTTGAGGACTTCCCCAGTCCTTAAAAGCTTCAGGCTAGGTTTTAGTGGAAAGGATCAAAAATAATCACTTCATCACATTAAAAATCTGCATAGTCTAGTTTGAGTCAGAAGAGGGCATGTCTAGAAATTCGCATGGAGATACACAATAATTCACGCATTGGAGTATGGTCGCGTATCAGTGACACTTTTAAAAATAAAATTATCAAAAATAAAACCTTTAAATGTTAGATACCTGAAAGAAAACTGAAGTTTTGCTGTCTGCCAAATGTTCCTTGTCTTTACCTGCACAAACCAGTTTTGATCTGTACATAAGGAAAATTATAAGATAAAGAAGCCCTTGTTAAAAAGAGAAAGCAAAAATATTTCATTTAAGTAACCATTTTAAAATTTAACACTTGAAAATGCTTTGCTTTATGTTTTCAGGAGAGCTTTTAGCTTATTTATGAAGTCTCTGATTTATAATTTTGTATTCAATTCACTACCTTGTATTTCCCTTTGTTACTTGTATTCATTCACTCTTAGTACTTTGGGAAGAAACATTAACATTAAAACTTGGCACATGTTAAAAGCAGTACTGGAAGAAAACAAAAAACAACAATCTAAAACCAAGATACCTATTTGCTCTTGTAGGTGCTTCAAAGTTCTTCCGAATTAATAAGTTGTGTTATGTCCTCTCTTCCTCTATAGATTCATTAGAAACGAGGTCTTTTTTTTCCCCTCCTTTCTTAGGGAAGGGAGAGTGGCATTTGTGGAATTATGGCCTAAAAACTCTTGGGGTAACAACAGTTCTAATAGAGCAATCTGTCCTCCAATAGGCACATTTCTCTTTACCATGGATAATTTATAAACAGATTAATCGTTAGGTGTTTAAAAAGGCAATTGTCGAAAGCGTTTAAGTAATTTAGAAGCCCAAGTCTCATAGTTAAATCCAGGCAAATATATTTTAGAAATTTAACTTTGGGGAATGTTTTTAATGTGTAATCCAATGATCTATTTTGTCTCATTTTTTAAAAGAAACTATAACTCGTGTTATTGTTAAAAATATTAGTCCATCCGCTTCAAAACTTCAAGTTTACAAAAATGATATCTTCTTTCCCTTCTTTATTCTCTATAATGAAAGGGGACAAGCTAAAACTATAATGTCATATCAAAACTTACGTAACGCCAGTAAGCAATGCTAAAGATGGATTTAGCATGGTTGAAGGCAGCTACTGCCATTGCACCTACATTACATAGCCATAGTGTAATGAAGTTCTCCAGTCTACTAGAAATTTATCTATTAGCCTAGACAAGATAGGTAAGCTAATGCCTGTTTAGTACAGACATTCACTTTCCCTCACCCTTGAGACATTGTCAGAATAGCATACTGTCTGCTCTTTTAAAAACTCTGATGGAAAGTTGGAGTGAACAATGCTAAAAGTCTAAAATTAATTAAACAGTTTATTGTGAAAGTTGTAACAGTTAGGTTTATCAGGAAGAAATAATGGAAGGTTGTGTCATAGGTCATAAGAAAACTTCCACAATGTAGAAAACAGGCAGCAATGGTCTCTTTAGTGATAAAGATATAAGAAAGCCTTCGATGAACCTATGTATTCCTTAGCTCTGCAGATGTAAATCAGGCTACATATCTTTCTAGAAAGAAAGTGAAATATAATGTCCATTTGTCTACAGAAAGTCAGACTAGGTTGAAGTCCCTTCTGTCTTTAAACACTACACATACCATACTTCACTCATCACTATCCTTGCAAATAATCTAAATCAATAATAAAACTGTTCACTACATATATGTATTTTTGCATCAGTAGTAAACAGAAGGAAGTTCTAATGTTGCTAAGTGGACATTAAATATTTGCACCAGAGAAAATGACAAAATTAGTGGGGACAATTAGTTTCATTCTTCTCTGACTGTTGAGGAAGGAAAAAGGAAAATTAAAATTTGAAAGGTATTTAGTGATTTTCCCTCTCAGGCATACCATCTGAGAGCTGTCATTATATTTTATGAAAAAAATTATAAGTTAATTGGCATTTTTATAGTGGAAAAAAGAGTCTATATTCTAAAAGTTCTAAGTATAAAATTTTTAAGGAAACTACTATATATTTAAAAAGCTGGCAAATGGAAGGCCTTCCAAAAATATGTGTTTTTACACTAAATAAGTTTAAAAGCTAAAAAGATTTTAAGTCTAAGCTTAATGTTTTAAATTATAAGACTTGTTTTCTAATTGATATAGTTAGGAAAATCATAAAATTACCTGGCTGAAGTGCAATGGTCCCTAATGAGTTATCAAAACTTAGTTAAAATAGAAAGAACACAGTTCTGCAGACATGTGTGAATAAGAGTTAATATTTTATATGGCTGTGGTTTTCTGTTTGTGTGTGTTTACTTCTGCTTTTTATAATAGCATCTGTTAAGTTTGCAAATAACGGAATAGCATAATTCTTAATGGATTTTTTAAAAATTTGAGATTTATTCTGTCCTTGAAGTAGAAATTGTGATAGGTTATTCCTGTAATATTGTGTAGTTTGGAAATATCCATGATGGAGGATTGTTATTAAAAATTGTTATGTAGTTGAGAGTTCATTATCTGAAGTGTAACACTAATTATAAAATATGACAGCAAGATTTGGTCTGAAAGGACCTTCTGGACATTACTTTGTCTAATTTCTGCTCAAAACAGAGATACATTCATGTTTTTCAGAATTTTATGTAGTAAATTTTTTAAAATCTCTAAAAATAGAACATCCCTAACTTCTCTGGGCAACTATTCCCTGTCTTTGCCATCTTAAACTGTCCTTCCAAAGCACTATTTTAAGCTATTAAACTCAAATCAGTGCTCTAAATGAAGGCTTGTCCTCTTTTTAAAAGAATAGCTTTAATCACTTTTTTATTTGTTTCTGTTCTTCCTTAATGGGCAATATCGTGGCATTTGCTTTTTAACTGCTGTGGCAATATGGGCTAATATTGCTACTGAGCTTCCATGTTTTTTGCTAATTGAATACCTCAGTTTACTCATCTGTAAAATATATATAATAAAGCACTTTTGCTCCCTCACAGGGGTGTTGTAAGGTTTAATGAGATAATAATGTGCAGTACTCAAGATCTTTACATAATAGATCACGTGTAATTGCAAAGCATCAATTATTACTTTCCCTGTCCCTCAGAGCATTCTTTAAATTCAAAATCTATCAGCATGAGGATGTTTACTATGACTTCTGTTCAGCAGTGTACTATGGGTCTCATATATTTCTCACCTAGATTTAGTTAGTTTTTTACAGTTCATACTTCCCAAATCCATGACTTATAATAAATTAGGGGATAAAAGCGCCAAAATTCTTACTATAAATTTACCACATTTAGGTGTAGTGTTCCATTTAGGAGGTAGGAGAATTTCCATTCAATAAAAATTGAAAAATCATTTCTTCCTACTTTAAAAGTATAGGGATTGATTCACAGAAAGAGGCCTGCCTTTATTAATTTGATGTTCTACTACCCTAATAAAAGTCTGGAGCTAGGCTCCTGAGCTTATATGTAGGCATCGCTAAAATTTTCAGAAAAGGTGGCTGTCTTAAAATGAATGAAATTTCACCTGTCAGTCAGTTCCAGGACAGAGATTGTAGCCCAGTAAATATGATTTCTGCCCTCGGCAGGGGGCGGCCTGGCTGTGCTCTGGCCCTGCAGTGCAAGGGCTCACAGCCTTGCCATGGCCTGAGCTGGGTGTCACTGGTGTAACCCCAGCTAGTGACTGCTGCCTCCCCTGCTCCAGCTGCAGCTCTGGGGATATGTATGCACCACAGATTGGCTTGTACCCACTTTGAGTGTACCTAGATCCATGTAAAACAGACTGGCTGCACTTGGACATGTTTTTTTGAACTCCGTGTATGGGAGCTATTTTTCAGTTCAAAGTGTCTAAAAGGCATGAAAACTGCATTGTAGCCCAACAAAATTTTGTAGCCTTAATGCAGCAAAATAGCTTGAAATCAGAAATATGTGTTACGTACCTTAGAATACAATATGAAGGCATGTGGCAACGTTTGAGAGCACAGGCTTCTGGTAGTCACAGAGGACTCTGTAGAGCTGAAAGAGTCAAAACTGTTTCATTAATTTCAGTTTTGTTTCTTGGGAGCAGTCCCTGGAATAAACCACCTCAAAATTCAGGCCTGAGCTTTGGTTCGGAGAGTCCCTGCCGGAGACAGCCAGGCAACAACCAAGGACCTGCAGGTATCAAATTCTAGACTTCCTGTCCTAGTCACCAGGGGAGCTGGAATGGGAACCTCCTCAGTCTCAGCTGTCACTGGGAAGAAGAGTTCAAGGAAAGGGAGTAAGATGAGATTGGTGGGAATGTAACTGCTAGTTTACAGATTAGGACATTTAACAGGTATTTTGGGTCTTGTGCCCGTTTCTCAGGAAATGCTTTTCAGGTGAAAAGGAAAAAAGCAAAAGGCATGATAATTAAAAAGTCACATTGGTAATAACAACAAAGTTCATCAGAATAACACCCAAAGGTGTGTTGACTTTGAAGGCTGCTAAGTGTTGTTGAGGATAAAGGCACTGATGGCTTTTCAGTTTATATTCTTAATGTGGCTGAAGGACTGTGGATGCTTCGAAAGCTTTGTACAATTTACTTCTGGAAGAAGACTGGAAGAGATTCAGGAATATTCTGGAGGGGAAGGAGCTCAGGAAGTGACAGCAGTTTCATGTTGAAATGTTCAGAGTCACATGTCCTACTCTCAAGACATGCATAGATAGGCAGGGGAGCTGGAAAGGTGCATTTATTCACCTTGCTGAGACTCAGCTTATAGGAAATCAATTGTAAAAACAGGGAGAACAGTGTGACTTAAACTATATTGGATTTTTCTTTCTAAATTACTTTTTATCTTGGCTTTTTTTTTTTTATTAGTATAGAATTTTATTTTGGAAACAATACCAAATGTACTGCTACCTATTAATGCATTAAATAAGTACCTGAAAGTAAATATAAAGGCATTAAAAAAGGAACACTTTGTTATCAAAGTGTCCTTATTGTTATACATTGTAGCTATTAAGAATCCTGTTCTCGCGCTTGATTGCTTTCTCTCTCTCTCTCTCTCCATCCCCCTCCCCAGACCTTGTCAAGCAAAGTGTTAATTATGCTGTATGATATACAGGGTGCTGTTGTCAAATGCAACTGAAGAATTAGTACTTAAAATAATTCTAGCTATTAAAAATATTATTTCCTCCATTAAGAAGGTTGCATGCTTATTATCAATCCCCAGCATTTCACTTCTGCTGAAGCTGCTTATAAAATATTTTGTATTAAATCATATTCAATGCATTTAATATACGCAAAACTAATTCTAACTGTTAAGTAGTATATACCAGTGTGCAGCAATGCATAGTATTTATGAGCAGAGCTTGTAGAAGACAGCACTATTCTTATGGGATTTATGTTCACTCTTCCTTTCTTTTGTAGTTGTTTAAAGGGCTTTTTTTCTGTAATTAAGCAGTGAAAAGTATTTCATCATTCTCATTATCTTTCATATCTTCAAAGTAAAACAAGAGATATTTAGAAAATGGATCTTCTGAAGCAAAGCAAATTACACCAATATTATATGGACCAAAAAAGAAATTACACAGCATAAGCAATACCACATTTGGAGACTCATTCACATGTTCACAGCATGAACAAGGCATGATAACAAAGGCAGTTAACTATCCTTCCCGTTTTTTCAGAATCCATAGCTTAAATACTTTTTTAAAACAAAGTTTTGAGCAGTTCTCCTGAACTGCCTGTCAACATTATAATTAGAATTAGAAATTCACCAGTCATTATTAAGTATATGAATGTCATGAAAACACACATATTTTTACACATATTGTTGCATGTTTTGTACTAAAATGTTAAATTCCAAAACCTTTACAGTTGTTCTATTTTTATAAAACTCTACTTAAGAGTTTTATCTTTTATTTTATCTTTTTATCCCAGTTTTCCTAAATCTTTCTATCCACCAAAAAAATTCAAGCCTCTCCACCTACTCATATTTGTCACTCCAAGTACCTCAGAACAGTCTGATTAATTACACATATTGCCATGCAGCCCAGAATTATGTACCCCTTCAGTAGGATGCTGCCTTTATTTTTAGGTATTATAGAGGGATGCGCATCTTACCAATGCTTTATATAGCAGAGTGAGCCAGTCAAACTGGACTCCGATGAAGCATCACTCTCACGGAAGCAGGTCTTTATTTTATACCTTGGCCCTACTTACAGATTATAGTAAAAAACTCTCATATTAACACTAGAACAAAAACTGATTTTGCACAAGGAGAGAGGGGACTGTTCTCTCTTGTCATACCCTAGTCATATAGAACTTTAAAATTAAAAATTATTTTCTTCATTTTTTATGAGAAAAACAGCTGTAATTCAGGATGAGCAAATGGACTGTTTGGTTTTACACTTAATTCTTGTTTAGCTGTTTTTAGTTACCAAGGAGGTTTCCTATTGTGTTTTCTTCATTCAGATTCAATGAATTTCAACTGAACTGACTTTGTAACTGTGCCCCATGAGTAGTATAGGTGTTCATTGGGCTATTAAAATGCCTGTTGCTCTGGAGCTTTCCTGAAGTGGGTATAAAGTCCAAACAGCAGCTGGAAGATACACAGGGAAACTAAGTTTGAAACAAAGCTAGCTACTGATTCTCTAAGCTTGTGATCATGTTTGCAGTAGAGTGTGAAGAGTAGACCTGAGAGCATACTGAAATTGTTCATAGTCTCCAAATGCCCTTTCTCTCATTCATTCTGTTGGATATATATTAGGAAAACTTCTCTTGATTATGAGAGACTCAGCCTTTTCTACAGAGATGAAGATGTTTGAAGATGATCTCTGGGCTTTCTGGAATGTTTGCAGCTCTCTTGGCTTTCCCTATCTTGGGACAAAGCATAAGCATTTCAGATGTGGAATTAATTTTCTACATAAACCTACTATAGAAGCATGTAATTAATGAAATTACAGTGTAATTTATTGCAAAAAAAAAGTAGGACTAACTGTATCTGACCTGCTATGAATCAGAGGCAGCTTCTATTTCACCTTGCATTATAGACATACCAGGCTAGATTCTCTGCTCTTATACGTATATGTCTATATTTTCTGAAGCATCCCTTCAGTTTCATGTGGCATTTGAAACGGGAAGTTCTCTACTGGAGGTGTAATAAAGTGTATGAGATATGAGTAAAAATGTATTCACTGTTTTTCCTTTTTTACAAATTAAAAAAAATAATGAAAGAAAGCAAGCTTGCAGGGCTACTTCGTAACTTTTTCAAGTTATCCATTTCACATGTTAAAGCTTCTAATATTTCACCAGACGACTGAACACCAAGGCATTTCAAAGTAAAGGCATAGATTTCTAATGATATTAAATGGTGTCAGCTACTTATTTCTCTGGGGTAACTTAATGTTACCCTCTGATCTTGAAAAGTGATTGTGATTCATCATTCTTTGGTAAGCAGTAAGAGCTTCAGAATACGTACCCATTTTTCTCTCATGAAGGAATGGCTTTCAGATTAATCTAAGAAAAACGGGAAACCTCATTAAGAGAAATCTGCCTTGATTGATTTAGTATTATCCTGAGCTAAGCTGATATACATTTATCTGCTTGTACCACTGTACAAGATAAAATAATTTTTGTTTGTTTGTTTGGGCATGGGGTATTTAAATGACTCTTCTTGTCAGTGATACAATTTCTAAAATTTTCATATTGGCTTTGCTTAATTTTTCTGCTTCTAATTCAATTCTTACTTTGCTGTAGTTTTAATGTTTGAAGATGATCATACTAAATGAGATCTATGCTGCATCATACTCTGTGCTGTCTGCCACAGGATAAACTTAGGGATAACTTCTGATTCATACAGGTTCCAGCAAAGAAAATTTAACCAATAATCTGATAAAAGTTTTAAATAAAAAAATTTCAGGGGCTCAGACTATGGTATTTATGTCTTAATTATGAAATGGTCAAGATTATTGTTTATCTTTTTTTAGAACCTTCAACTGAATTTTGAACTAAAAAATACCATTTATTAGTAGTGTAGGTCCTCTTCAGGAAGTTTAATAATACCACTTAAAATGAAAAGGTTAATTTCAAACACAGTTTGCAGCATATGATGGCAAGAAGTACTTCGCACTGTGTGAGCTTTCAGAATGATGCACCTTGCAAATTGGATTATTTTTTTTATATAACTGCTTCACAGTAAGCCCAAAAGCATTAACATTTAACACACACCAAAAAAAAAAGTTGTGGTTTTAAAGTAAGGATTAATGTTTATTTCTACTAGATAAAATATATATGCAGAACTATAGCCAAGGAATGCTGAACCTCTCTTCTAGCATTTTCTTTCTTTCAATTTAATTTAAAAACACTGGAACTGGACAATGGAGTGCTTTCAAGTTGTGAGCCTAACTACCAGAATTATCTGTAAATTTCCTGGTAAAATCTATTTATTAATTCTGTTCTGGATTGTAGAAGCCAAATATTTCATAGAGACCTCTTGAATTCAACAAACTTCTGTCTAATCATTGTGAAAATCACCTGGGTTTCTAAATACTCTTCTGTGATCCTGTGGCTTGAAGGGAACCTCCAGGGCTTTCAGGAGCTCTAACAAAGATCCCAAGGTCTGATAGCCCTGGATGCCCTTGGAAAATCCCATCTGTCACTCAGTATCCAGGCTCCTTTGGTTTTGGAGTGGAGCGGAAAACTACATCCTTTAATACTCATTACAGTCTGGAATGAAAAAGAATACAAATTTCATTTTAAAACATTCACAGAAAAGGAATGTATATTATTTTGTCAACATCATGGACAGTTATTTCCCAAATTATTCTTTTCCAGGCTTTCTGTCCCATAGGAGGTTTTAAAAATTATTAATATTCTAAAATAATCTAAGATGTAGTGTGACCTAACACTCAGTTTATCAGCTCTCAACCTGTGAAATCCATATCAACAGGTTGAAACACAAGGTGTTGAACTGTCTCAGGAAGCTACCCTGATGACTTGAAGAAGTCCTTGGCTCATTTCCCCCTGCTCAGATCTTCTGACCACACACACACCCCACACCCCCCCCCCAAAAATGTTGCCTGCAACTTCAGCTACTTGTCCAGAACACAGCAGGTTTACACAGGCAAATGGCTGAATTTCAATGGCTAAGATCCTTATTATTTTCTAATAGCACATAAATAATGTCTGTGGTTGCTATTGTATCATTAAACATGTTTTTCTTAGGGTTAGAGGCCTCTGTTGTATTTGGGAACCACTGATTTACATATGAGGGCAACCAAATAAAGTGAGGGAGAAAAAGAATGAGAAGGATATTGCCAAGTCACACAACAGCTCAAAAGTAGCAGCTGTACAGGACTGAGCCCTGCTCTGTGGCCCATCCTAGACTTGTGTGACTGTGCTTTCTGTAGTTCTCCTTCTTGTGTGAAACTCCAGGTTTGTTATCTCCTGAACTAGACATAGGAGGTTAAACTAGCTAACCTATGGATTTCAGGAAATTCACCAGAACAAATGGCATCCAGCTTGGGCTTTTCAGTGCCGCTTGATTTTCACGGCTATTACTAACTTGGCAAGCCTTGTGACTTTAACTACTGAAGTTGACAGCTGACATTTTTTCTCCACATGAACAACAAACAGACTTTCTCTGGCGTATTATTGACAAATTGTTCTTCTTGAAATTTTTCTCCTTTTGGAAAGCTTCTGCAAATTCAAGTTACTTAGTATCCAATAGATAAATTAAAATTAATTAATATTACACAGAATCACAGAATCACAGGTTGGAAGGGACCTCAGGGATCATCTAGTCTAACCTTTCTGGGAAGAGCACAGTCTAGACAAGATGGCCCAGCACCTTGTCCAGACGACTCTTGAAGGTGTCCAACATGGCCGAGTCAACCACTTCCTTGGGGAGATTATTCCAATGGGTGACTGTCCTCACTGTGGAAAATTTTCCTCTTGTGTCCAATCGGAATCTCCCCAGGAGCAACTTGCGTCCATTCCCCCTTGTCCTCTCCATGGGACTCCTTGTAAAAAGGGAGTCTCCATCTTCTTTGTAGCTACCCCTTAAGTACTGGGACATGGTGACGAGATCCCCTCTCAGCCTTCTTTTCCAAGGCTGAACAAACCCAGCTCTGCCAGCCTATCCTCGTATGGCAGGTATTAAATAAAAAAGAATAGCCTTCATACCTGCAGCAGCAGTGGTACAGATAATTTTCAAATTTAATGAGATGGATTAATTTTAAGGAAAGAAGTATGTGATCCCTTCATGGCACATGTCCTGAATTCTGTTCAAATTTATTAATATGTGGTTTTGTTACAATTTTTATAGCCATGCATAAATAATTCTACACATATTGACAAGTTCTTTTATTTTAAAGAACACAAGAGTTTTTTATTGTGGAAATATTTGTAGAAGTATCAATACTGTTACATTATTACAGTTTCTATAGATGGTCATTTTCAATAATGCAGTTACAGAACTAACATTATAAAAGGATGTTAATGAATATGAGTATTTATATCTATTCTGATATTATTGCTGGTTTTCTCTTTCATATTCCTAACTGATGCAAAACTACTTCCGTATCGATGTTCTGTATATGCTGTTCTCAGCTATAGACTAAATCAGTGGAATAATTTTGTTAAAAATATTGGATTATCTGTTGAAATTGATTGAAAATGATTTTGCATGAAATATTTAATTTTAAGACAACATTTGATCCAAAGATTTGGTGTAACCCCCCATACCACTTAGGTGAAATAATGTGGCATTTCATGCTTAACTTCTTGACAATAAAAAAGAACAGCATACATTGCAAAAAGAAGGGACTGTTTAGAAAAAAGTCAACAGTCTTTTGCCTAAGTAAAGACTGAGTAAGCAAATCAGGCTTAAATTGCATGCCTACAAAATTATTTCAAAATATGTTTTTTAATCTTTCATCAAGAAAATAATATGATAAGGGAAGAGTTTCAGCCTCTATGCACAAAGATGGAAATGGTCTACATCTTCCTGGGATATAACAACCTCCTATACTGGACACCAAATGAGCATGTTCAGGAATTGGAAGTATGGATACCATCAGCATGATGTTCCTTACAGGTTAATTTAGGCTTCCTGGAAATATCTTCATGGATCTTTGTGCAGGGTGTGTGTGTGCGCATATGTGCATGTATATATCCGTGAACAAGTATGCATATGTACAAATTATACATATATATGTGTATATCCTTCATATTTATCATGCATGGAAAAACAGAAGATGAGTGTGTTATGAGTTACAACCCAACATCAGTAATTCCTTTATCCTTGTAGGGAGTTGGTCCCCCTCAGTCCTTTGCAAAGAAAATTTCTCAGTTTTTTCCTCAGTTACATTAAAAACTTGCACAGAATTAATAATTTTTTTTAGATTTTTAATCTTTCAATTAAATTATTTAAATTCTTTCCATAACAGTATATATTTTTATAATTATTATTATTTGGTGCATAATTTGACTAATACCCTGCGTTTTAAAAAGGTGGAAACTTAATTAAATATTTGTTAGTTGCAAAGGCATTTTGAAGCTATGCTGTCTTTGTATTCTTCAGACCATGTGTAACAGTACAGAGTATGGCTCTTGAACCAATTCAGAAGATACCCGTTAATCAGTGCAGCTGACAATAAAAAATACTTATCTTGACATATCTAGATGAAAATGTATTATCGGTTGTCCACGTAAATGATAATGAACTATCACCAAACCTTTATCCTGATCAAATATTCAACAAACCAAGAACAAGAAAGATATCTTCAAATTTTCTGTTTTCAAACAGGTTTTTAATGTATTAATTATTATTAAATGAATGATTAAGGATTCTGGTTTTATCAGTCTTGGGGTCATCGCAGCAGAAAAACACTGGATAAACTAGTTTTTGTTTTTAAAAAACTGCACAGACAATATCTGTAAGTGTTTTAAGATAGGTTTTGCATGGTTTCTATTTATACTATAAGCTTTCATTTTTTAGACCTATCTAGGGTAAAATATCATCATTTTGATTTTTACATTGCACAAGGGCAAGGTTAAAATGCTTTTCATTCTAAAGATTATAATATTTTCACTAGAAGTGGTAGAGCAGAGAAACAAACCAGTGAGTACTGAAATATAGCTTGTCCAAGGTCAAGTATCTACCAGTAAAAATATTTTTTCACATATGTAGATTTCTTTGGAGACATAGGTTATTGTCTTAGATCTGTATCAGTACCATCTGAGTGATGAATGGACTGAGAGCAGCCCTGCAGAGAGTATACAGGTGGATGAAGAATTGGACATGAGCCAGCAATGTGTGCTTGTAGCCCAGAAAGTCAATCGTATCCTTGAGGGTGGTGAAACACTGGAACAGGTTGCCCAGAGAGGTGGTAGAAGCCTCATACGTGGAAACATGCAAGGTCAGGTTGGACGGGGCTCTGAGCAACCTGGTCTAGTTGAAGATGTCCCTGCTCACTGCAGGGAGGTTGGACTAGATGACCTTTAAAGGTCCCTTCCAACCCAAACTGTTCTATGATTCTATGATCCTGGGCTGCATAACAAGAAGCATGGCCAGCAGGTCATGGGAGAAATTCCCCACACACCCACCCTGCTCTGTTGACACCCCACCTGGAGTATTGCATCCAGCTCTGGGGTCCCCTGCAGAAGACACGCACAAGAAAGCAGGTCCAGAGGAGGACCATGAAAATGATCAGAAGGCCAAAACACCTCTTCTATGAGGAAAGGCAGAGAGAGTTGGGGTTGTTCAGCCTGGAGAACAGAAGGCTGTGGGGAGACCTTACCGTGGCTTTTCAATACTTAAAAGGAGCTTATAACAAAGATGGAAAGAAACTTTTTACCAGGGCTTGTAGTGACAGGACAAGCAGCAACATTTTTAAACTGAGAGAGGGTAGGTTTAGATTAGAAATAAGGAAGAAATCTTTTATGATGAGGGTCATGAGGCAGATGAGTGTGGTGAGGCACTGGAACAGGTTGCCCAGAGGAGTTGCGGCTGCCCCATCCCTTGAAGTGTTCAAGGCCAGTTTGGATGGGGCTTTGAGTAACCTGATCTAGTGAAAGATGTCCCTGCCTATGGCAGGGCAGTTGAACTAGGTGATCTTTAAAGGTCCATTCCAACCCAAACCATTCTATGATTCTATGATGCTATCAATAGCTCGGTAATCTATTAAGAGTTTATTATTATCAGTTATTAGAATATTCTTTTCTTCCATTTGATTTTTCCTTCATTTTCTTTCTCTTCCAATTACATTTGATTTTTTAATGCTTGGGGTTTAAACACACAAATTTACTAAATCTACTAAACATACTTTATCTGTGATACAATCTCCTTCCTGTGTGACCATAGTCCCCCTAAAACTATGTAAAACAATTTAAGACACCACACACACTTTACAGTGGTAGAAATGACTATGAAAGCTTTTAAGAAATAGATAATCAAGTTCCCTTTGTGCTGAATAACGTTTTGCATGCAGAGACCTTGCCAAGGAGCACTCAAGCTTTGTTAAAGGAAAAAGCAAGATTGTGCACAATAGTAATTGCTACAAATCCTGGTATCTGTGGCAGCAAACAAGTTTGCATGATTCTGAATACAGGACAAAGAGTTAAGGAATTAAGATGAATACTTATTGAAATTAACTTATTTCTGATAAAGGCAAATTTTAAAGTGTTTCTAAAGAGTATTTATGCAGATCAAGGTATCTGCAATTACAGCTGAACTGAAAGAAATTAACTCAATTATTCTTTTCAAGATAAATTATAGGCAGATAATCAATCTTAAATTTTGGCATCATTACTTTTGATGACCTTTACAGCTCAAAAGAAAAAAAAATAGTAATAAAATAGTAATAATGGTAAAGATTATTATGATGAAAATAATTACAGTAGTAATAATAATAATAAATAATGAAAAGGAAAATAATGAGAGAGAAATTAAACCCAGGGGGGGAAAAAAACAAGTGATGCAACTGCTTACCACCCGCTGGCTGACACCAGCACCCCCTGAGCA
Source organism: Phalacrocorax aristotelis (assembly GCF_949628215.1). Lineage (NCBI taxonomy): Eukaryota > Metazoa > Chordata > Aves > Suliformes > Phalacrocoracidae > Phalacrocorax > Phalacrocorax aristotelis. The sequence goes on along the minus strand of NC_134278.1, from coordinate 30,444,754 downwards.
GCGATAACTGCTTCCCCTGACCAACTCCCCCCAGTTAATATGCTGAGCATGATGTCATATGAATGGAATATCCCTTTGGCCAGTTTGGATCAGCTGTCTCGGCTGTTCAGCCTCCCCTCCTGGCTTCTTGTGCACCTGGCAGAGCACGGGGGGCTGGGAAAGTCCTTGATAGTGTAAGCACTACCCAGTAACAATGAAAATATCTCCACATTATCAACATTGTTTTTAGCACAAACCCCAAACATAGCCCCATAATAGCTACTATAAAGAAAATTATCTCTATCCCAGACAAAACCATGACAGAGTATAACTTAATCATGAGTACAGACCAGTGGACCATGTGTTCCTACATCATGTGACATTGGTCATGCTGAGTAGTGCTACTCCTAATTTAGATGTCAGCTGTATACGTTCTTGGCATAAATGCCTGCTTATGATCACTGTACTGTGTCCCATATCCTGAATATTTTAAAACTGGGGACAGGATGCAATTTGATAAAATGCATACCTAAAGTTAGGTAAACAAATTGTCTTGATAGATCCTTTCAAGATAAAGCACCTGTTTTGAATTACTATACTACAAATATAGGCACTAACTTATAAGGACTGCTTCACTAAAGACACTGAAAATTTAAGTGTAGTCTAGATTCCACTCCATTTTAGAACAGTCTCTTCTCAGTCACTCATGAATTAAAGACTTAATGAAGAGATTATTCCAAAACACAGTACACAAAATTGATGCACTAAGTGCTGCATTCAGCACCAACAATTGCAAGCTCAGCCTTCATTTTACTTTTTTATTTTTTTAATAAAAAGATACTTTATCTTGTGTTACTTCTCCTTGAGGAACCAAAGCTTTCCTAGAGTGTACAGTGATCTGACCTTTGTGTTGCTCCAGTATTACTTCTGGTGTGTGCTCTTTCTTATCTTTCTATGCAGAGTGCAGTGCAATGTGGCAACTCACAGATTTTTCTGAAAATTGTGTTAATTTGGGTCCTATTTTTACATATTTACATCTTCACAGACATAATACTTAAAAATGGGTGATCACCAATGTAGTTAAAAGGCAAAAAACACAATGCTGGTTAAAGTACCTAGAACCCATATTTCAAGTGGAAAAAATTTCTTTGCATTACTTATTTTATTCTGATAAAAGCAAGTGCTATAGCTATCAGATATATTAAAAAAAATAAAAAGAAGAATAGTAAAAGATAATGCCAGAGCAACTCAGAAAATGAATCAAACAACTTAAGCTTAAAGAAGGAGTTTGGAGGGTGTGCACATAGCCACTTACATGCAAACTATTTAAATGAGAAGAATAAGCTTACCCAGAACAGCAGATAACCATAAATCCAGTTGGAGTGATGATGTAAGAAGACATTAATTTCTGCCAAAAGTTCCTGATGGTGCCTTGCTGTCTGTTAATAGTCCAGAGAAATTCTTCGTCATATACGAATATAAACTTTTTCTATTTTGTTCCGTTTTTAATTGCGGGAGCAAGTGGTGAAGAAGAAATGCTATACAGAGTTTTATTCCAGAAGGTATTATCAAAACACCTGTTCCCACTTTCATATTACAGGTTCTAATCTTCCTCCCACCTCTCTACATTAATCACTAAGATTTAACATAGCAGTCCCCTGGTACAGTTGTAGGGTACACCTTATGAAAAGGAAATCTGAAGATAGATTTAAAAAGTCTTAGGGCCCTGCAATGGTATGAACAGGTTAAAAAGAATATATTATTTCAATGTCATTAAAAAAATGCTAATATGAAGGAGAATTGCCAAAATTTGAGATCTCTGCCAATATAGCATAGGTCAAAATTCCTTCTCAAAGATAAATCCAGTTATCAGCCTGACCACTAGTACATAAATAAGATATACTTGCTGGGTACAGAAACAAAAGATTTTAGTGCTCTCTGTTCCATATCCTGTCTAGCCTGTACTGTATCCAGTTTCAGTTAACATAAATTTCTGTAGATGTCTTGATCATAGCTAGAGAACAGAAGAGTACAAATAAGCCCTTTGCAGGTGATCAGCAAATTAGTGTTTTTGGCTGGATGTATATTTTGATGCCACCCTTCTTCCCACCAGCTTGCAGAGCAGTCTGTATCAGATAAGACGGCCAGTACCACTTCCCAAAACAAAATCCATGGAAAACAAAATTATCCCAACAGATTGCCTGTCTCACTAAGCAAAAACTTAAACACTTCAGTAAAGGAGCTACAGAGCAGTCAGGTATGAAGCTCCTTCAGAAGACTAAGTGGAATAGCATTAGAGTATTTTGGCAAATGGTTTCACTATAAAAATACTGCTTGGATGATTACATGGAGTGAAGATTACACAGCAGTAAGTTTCAGCCTTAGTTCCGACACTGCATCTTCCCGGAGTTCTGGGTCACTTACTCACAGTTTTGATTTCCCCAGCAGTAAAATAGAGACTGTATGATTTCAGGACAGTGTCTGATGATTCTTAGTTCTGCCAAAAACACATAGGAAGGACTCAATCCAGAAACTTCTAAAAGACAAAATCTGCCTCTGTGAGGCTTTCCCTCAAACAAAAATTCTGAGAATATAAAGAAAATCTGATGCTAGTCAATCCTTTTGACAGCTTATTCTGTGTCATCAACTATTTCTTTATTCTTTTTATCATTTTCTCCCCCAGTTTATAATTAATTATAATTTATAATGAATCTGACTGAAGAGTATCTGGTTCATTGGAATGAGTGTCTGTTATCCAGACAGTAAAAATGGTAGGAAGGATGTCAAACTGTCTTTAATTATAGCTGAGATTTCACACATTAAGGGTGATGTTTGTCAGTGATCATTTATGTGAGAAAATGAAGTACACCAAGTTCTTGGTGTTACTCTGGATGTCATGTTTTCAATGAGTTTGGCATAGCTGGTCCTTATCAACCTGGACCTTATTTTCAGAAAGTATTTTTTGCTTTAATATTTTAAAAATATTATTAAGTGGATTTCTCTTGCAAGTCTATGTAATGTAACCAAACATAAATTACCATGCCTTTAACTCATTACCCAGGGATTTATGGAAAATTCAATAAACTTACAGAGTATCAGCTTGTAAATAAATATTTTCTCTCTTTTGAAAACAATCTAACTCTATTGAACTATTTCTATAAATGAGGTTTGTCTATCAGAATATACTTCAAGAGAAAATTGATTCACAGATACTGCCCTCACTAGGACAGTTTTAACTGACTTGGCTTACAATTTCAGTATAATTTTTCCTTACTATATTGTAAATCAGTAAGAAGAATAATTGCTCTATAAAGAAAACAATCCCAAGGTTCTTTTCTGTCCTTGTTTCTGATTATGTTCAGCCACTCCCTGCTTCGAAGCATTCAGCAAAAACAACCAGATGTTGGCTCCAAGCCATCAGCTGTTCTCCCTCAAGTTTATGTTCAAGATTCCTGATGCTCAGTTTGTCCAATGGTGTTGTGGGTGTTTTTCTGATGACAGGGAGGACTTTTTCTGCTCAGTTCTGTAGAGTCTATCATTCTGTGAAGTTCTGAGACATGAACAAACCCTGGAAAGAAATGTCAAAGGGAATCATTTAAATGTGCTTGTCCTGGTTTCAGCTGGGATAGAGTTAAATTTCTTCGTAGTAGCTAGTATGGGACTATGTTTTGGATTTTTGCTGGAAACAGCGGTGATAACGTGGAGATGTTTTAGTTGTTGCTAAGTACCACTTACACTGGTCAAGGACTTTTTCAGCTCCCCGTGCTCTGCTGGGTGCACAAGAAGCTGGGAGGGGACACAGCCAGGACAGCTGACCCCAACTGACCCAAGGGATATCCCATACCATAAGACGTCATGCTCAGTATATAAAGCTGGGGAAGAAGAAGGAAGGGGGGACATTGGGAGTGATGGTGTTTGTCTTCCCAAGTAACCGTTACGCGTGATGGAGCCCTGCTTTCCTGGAGATGTCTGAACCCCTGCCTGCCGATGGGAAGTGGTGAATGAATTCCTTGTTTTGCTTTGCTTCGGCGCGCAGTTTCTGCTTTACCTTTTGAACTGTCTTTATCTCAACCCATGAGTTTTCTCACTTTTACTCTTCTGATTTTCTCCCTTGTCCCACGAGGGGGGAGTGAACGAGCGGCTGTGTGGTGCTTGGTTGCTGGCTGGGGCTAAACCACAACAGTGCTCTATTAATTTAATGGTAAACAGAAGACTACAGTCAGGTGAAAATAAAAATTCAGCCTGAATTGAATAAATTTACATAAGATATTTGCGGTATCCCCTCCTGCCCTTAACGATATCATGCTTTTTAGATGTCCTTTCTTCTTTATTTTAATAATTTGGCCAAAGTCAAACAATCTGTATGTTAACAATCCATATTACTTTCCACCATATGTTCCAATTCCTCAAGCCTGATGTTGGTTGACATTAATGGTGACCAGCCCAAACCTCTCTCCTTTCTACCAGACTTCCAGCAGAGATCCCCTCCACTGCCTCATTGCCTATGAAGCCTCTCGTGTGCCTCATTTGAAGCTTTCCAGAGTCTTTGCATTCTAGGTGTCATCCTGCCCAATGCCAGACCTTACCCATGATATCCTCAACAATCGTCAAAAAATCTCTTCTTCTCATATTCACAAAGAAGGAATTTTTTTCTTCTGTTCTGCCTTAATCAGCATTGCATTAAGGTGGTCTACACCCTGCCCATTTTGTTGCCTTGGAGCAAGTTCTTCCCCACCCTGTTCAGTTCCCCTCACAGTATGAAGGAGAAAAGCAGAGGAGAAAGTGCAGATAGCCCCATTTAATCACTTCGGACTGCTGAACACAGAGATTGTTTTAGCCCATGCCATTGCTTTTGATGTGGTCTGACCTCAATGGCTGGAACAGGATTGAGAGGAACAGGATTGAGAGAAACAGAAGAGGTGAGAGAAGGACTGCATGATATTTTTGCATATTTCCTCATTTTGTTGTGATTTTTTTTCTGTACTTCTTGCCATTACAGTTAAAGGACAGGGGAGGAAGGTGAGGCACCTGCCTAGCCTGCCCCCAGCTTGACAGCTGTTGGCAATGCTACAGTATGATACAGGATGCTTTCTACTAGCCCTGTTATTTTCAGTAAGGTAGAACTGACTTGTACCTTATGCATATTTTCTTTATGTAGGAACAAACAGATCCAGACTATCTGCAGAGAGAAAACCTGTAAACAGTGAGACTAACATTTCTCATTCACAATTGTACATTGACATCAGTAAAACTCCATATATTCCACAATAGATGAACACAATCCCCTGTTTTCAGCCTATCATGTCTGGAGCCGTCTTTTCCAATTGGATGCTTACAACTTAATGGCCATTGCAGCTCTTGAGTCACAATGCTGTTTGTGTAGGGAAAGTACATCTGACAGCAACACAGACACGTTCCCTTCCTGCGACCTAGGCACAAATTGTTGTCGCAGGGACAGAGCAGCACTGTACCACTGTAAATTGCTTAGCCTGCCTAATAAATCTAACTTGCATAATCAGTAAATTGTCAAATTAGTTTATGCCACAGTACCTACTTATCATGATTTTGGCAAAGTTACAATCATCTCTCTTCCTGATTGCAGCAGGTTAGTTCCTGTTTGCACCAGAACGACCTTTGACAGCTCTTTGCCCCAAAGCAGCCCTTTCAAATCCATGATGTTCCACACACATGCTCTTGGGATTTGTTCATGGCTGATCTCTGTTGTTAAACTCTGTTCTGTTGCACAGCGTAGCCAGATGTACAAAGTCATTTGACATTATGTGTGACCCCCCAGCCAACTTTAAATTCAGATCAGGTCTGTTAATCACATGCAGATTTTCTTTTTCAAACTGGTAAAAGGTGTGTACACCTATTTTTATAGTTGCCAGTTCTAATAACAGTGTCAAGATAAAATGCATGCTGATAATGAGTATAATGCCAAATATTTGCTTAACATGAGATGGAAATGTAAATACAATGAGAATTTTAAAAAATCAAGAGATATTTGAAATAGGCAGAAGAACATTATTTATCAGAAAAAGTAATATAGATATCCATTGACTTTAAGCAGTGGAGGGTTTTTTAGAGAACTTGTGTCTTTCATGGATTGATAATAATATTTGCTTTGATTCCTATTGGATAAATATCCCCATATCCCCAACGCTAAACATTAAAAGTTTGAAAGTTTGGTATTTGATGTGTTAAATAATTGCAGTAGACAAGTCATTAGTCATATGGTTTACATAATTATCCACACAAATTCTAAAGTGCAGCATATTAGAAACATTTAGTAAATTGTAACTCCTCATTTACTGTTAGATCAACAAAATTCATAAATACTGCTTCAGTGCATTTATGATTATATGTATTTTGCTTGAGGCAAATCTGACAGCCTGCATATCCCTACTGCAGTCATCTATCCTCTCTCCTAATATAAACAATTAAATGAATATACATGCTCCTAGCACCCGGTGAAGGAGAATAGTCACAGGTTTTTATTTTCTATGTTTTCTTTCCTTTTTATCTCAGCATGTACTCACTTTAACTGTTGGGTTTATACTCTCACTTGCACCTGATGCAGTCCACTTTTTAGTTAATTTGCTGGATACTTTTGATTTTCTAATATGAAACTCTTCATGAAATGTTTTTCACCCTTGATTAAGCACATTCAGTGTAGAAATAAAATTGAATGAGGAACAAAGAATTCCTGGGAAAGTATTTAATTACCTCTTTTTACAGTCATTATACAATGGGGACTTAAACTGACTTGAGTGTGAACGGGGAATGCAGAACAATGCCCTAAAACACAAAAAGATGTGATTATTCAAGATACTTATCTGCTACTGAGCTGTCAGGAGGAATTAAGATGAATTCCTGTAGTCTTAACATGTTGATACCAGTACAGAAGAGACTAAAATAATTTACTTTAACTGAAGAAGTTATTGGCTTAAACATTAAATATCAGATAAGATATATTATGATACAAAGCCTTACATTGTTGATATTTTATTTTTTAGGGCAATTATCTTGCAAAAGTAGTTATAGTGTTGAAATGTAATTTTCTTCACATAATTAATATCCTAAAAAGCAACAGTGAATTTATACCTGTGTAAGGATTCTTGAGTATATCCTGTTCAAATAGAAGCAAAACTATATGTAACAGAAAACATTGACCTTCCAAACAAGTTTTATGAATGAAGAATAGACTAGTTCTTTTTATTACAAATCCTTTTATTTTGATGTCATTATTAATCTAATTGCTGACTTCCCAGTATTTTCCTTATGTAGTCTTCACTACATTCTGCCTAATGAGTCATGAGAATTTATCACAGAAAGTGTCATAAATATAAGAACATGTGGAAAACATTAAAAGTATAGCAGATGTGGTTGGATAAGTCATCTTCTGACATCTAATTATGGAAATATCTGATTGCCTGCCAGATGATTTTATGCACAGTTATAGCTATTCTGATCATAATGTGGAGCAATTGAAATTGAAAACAGTCCTTATTATCCGAAGTTTAATAAACACTTCCCAATGAAGTACTGTGTCATCTTCCTAAGCTTTAGCTATGTATTGGACTAGTAGGTGAAAACCTCACTATGGAGGTCTTGGTTTGAGGAATTTAAGATCTGAGCCAAAGACAATTTACATTTTATTTTGAGAATTCATGGCAGTCAGGTGAAGTTCCCACTGACTGGAAAAGAGGAAACATAACATCCATTTTTAAAAAGGGAAAAAGGAAGACGTGGGGAACTACAGGCCAGTCAGTTTCACCTCTGTGCCCAGCAAGATCGTGGAGCTGATCCAACTGGAAACTATGCTAAGGCACATGATAAATAAGGTGATTGCTGACAGCCAGCAAGGCTTCAGTAAGGGCAAATAGTGCCTGACAAATTTGGTGGCCTTCTACGATGGGTTTACAGCACTGGTAATAAGGGAAGAATAACTGACATCATCTACCTAGATTGTACAAAGCATTTGACACTGTCCCACACAACATCCTTGTGTCTAAATTGGAGAGATACGGATTTGAAGGATGAACCACTCACTGGGTAAGGAACTGGCTGTCTGGATGCACTCAATGAGTTATGGTCAATAGCTTGATGTCCAAGTGCAGACCAGTGATGAGTGGTGTTCCTCAGGGGTCGCTATTGGAACCAGTACTATTTAATATATTCGTCAGTGGCATGGACAGTGGGATTGAGTGCACCCTCAGAAAATTTACAGATTACACAAAATTGAATGATGCAGTTGACACACCTGAGGGACAGGATGCCATCCAGAGGGACCTTGACAGGCTTGAAAGGTGGGCCCGTGTGAACCTCATGAGTTCAACAAGGTCAGGTTCAAGGTCCTGCACAGGGTCGGAGCAATGCCGAGCACAAATACAGGCTGGGCAGAGAATGGATTGAGAGCAGCCCTGAGAAGAAGGGTTTGGGGGTGTTGGTTGATGAGAAGCTCAACATGACCTGGCAATGAACACTTGCATCCCAGAAAGCCAACCGTATCCTGGGCATGATCAGCAATTTGAGGGAGGTGATTCTGCCCCTCTACTCCACTCTCATGAGACCCTACATAGAGTACTGCATTCAGCTCTGGGGCCCCCAACATAAGAACAACACAGATCTTTCAGAGTGAGTCCAAAGGGCCACGAAGATGATCAAAAGGCTGGAGCACCTCTCCTATGAAGACAGGCTGAGAGGGTTGAGTTCAGCCTGTAGAAGACTCGACCCTAGGGAGACCAGTACCTGAAGAAGGCCTATAAGAAAGCTGGAGAGGGACTTTTTACAAGGAGATGTAGTGACAGGATATGGGGTAATGGCTTTAAACTGAAATAGGGTAGATTCAGATTAGATAAAGGAAGAAATTCTTCACTCTGAAGGTGGTGAGGCACTGGAACAGGTTACCCAGAGAAGTTGTGGAGGAGGGTTGTAGTTTAGCCCCAGTCAGCATCTAAGAACCACACAGCCACTCGCTTACTCCCCACACCCCAGTGAGACGGGGGAGAGAATCAGAAGAGCAAAGCAAGAAAACTCATGGGTTGAGAAAAGAACAGTTTAATAATTAAAATACAATAGTAATAGTAATAATGTTAATGGTAATGTTAATGGTAATAATGATGATGACGATGATGATGATGATGATGATATAATGAAAAGGAAAATAACAAGAGACAGAAATTAAATCCAGGGGGAAAAAAAACCAAGTGATGCAACTGCTCACCACCTGCCCACCGATGCCACCAGTCCCCAAGCAGCAACTGCCGCTTCCCCAGGCCAGCTCCCTGCACTTAATACACTGGGCACAACGTCATATGACGTTGAATATCCCTTTGGCCAGTTTGGATCAGCTGTCTTGGCTGTTCCCCCTCCTCTCCTGGCTTCTTGTGCAGCCGGCGGAGCATGGGAGGCTGGGAAAGTCCTTGACTAGTACAAGCGCTACCTAGCAACAACTAAGATATCAGTGTGTTATCAATATTATTCTCATACTAAGCCCAAAACACAGAGCTATACCAGCTACAGTGAAGAAAATTAACTCTATCTCAGCTAAAACCATGACAGTATCCACCCCTTATTCCATACCATTTATGTCATGCTCAGGTCCCATACTATGGAATACACCCTCAATAACCACTACCACCACCCTTCCCATCCTTTGATAAAATACATAAATATAATTTATCATTCCCTTAGTCTATGGACGACCCCATAAAATATCCACATATGTCCACAAAATGTCCACTGAGTTAATTTAGTCCATGACTTTGGGCTCCATCTGTCATAACCGTCTTTCAGGGCCGGAGAGATGGTGTGAACTGTGTTGAGTTGTTGCATGCTGAAGTCAGTCCCTGTTCCTTCACCACTGCAATTTGCTTTGTTTAATCAAAGTTCATTCTTCATTAATTTGGGAGATTCCTACTATGATACCATTGATATAGCATATAGCAACCTTAGGAGTGATGACATACAACATTATATAGCAATTCACCGCATACCATTTGGTTCATCGGCTATTCTCACACAATATCTAATCCCCTTGAGGTACACATCAGACTCCTCCATCCTCGCACATCGCTCACCAAGTGCACCCAGGTCCTTGAGCAAAAGCAATCCCACAAATGGGTTTGCCTTTTACAGAGACAGGAAGAACCCAGACTGTTTTGCCCAGCATATTTTTTACATGCGCTACAGGGACTTTATCCCCTTCCACAGTATGTAGGATTTCTGACTGGGCAGGGTCAGCTCGATTGGCAGATCCCCTCATGTTGACTAACCAGGTGGCTTTTGCTAAATGTGTATCCCAGTGGTTAAATGTTCCACCCCCCATTGCTCTCAGTGTAGTTTTTAACAGTCCATTGTACCGTTCACTTTTTCCAGAGGCTGGTGCGTGATAGGGAATGTGATACACCCACTCAATGCCATGCTCTTTGGCCCAGGTGTCTATGAGGTTGTTTCAGAAATGAGTCCCGTTGTCTGAATCAATTCTCTCTGGGGTGCCATGTCACCATAGGACTTGTTTTCTAAGGCTCAGGATAGCGTTCCAGGCAGTCGCATGGGGGACGGGATACATTTCCAGGTGGTTGCTTCCACCATTGTAAGCACATGGCACTTGCCTTGGCAGGTCTGTGCGAGTGTGATATAGTCAATTTGCCAGGCCTCTCCGTATTTATACTTTATCCATAGGCCTCCATACCACAGGGGCTTTAAATTCTTCACTTGCCTAATTGCAGCGCACGTTTTATATTCATGGATAACCTGCGCAATAATGTCCATGGTCAAGTCCACCCCTCGATCACGAGCCCACCTGTATGTTGCATCCCTCCCTTGATGGCCTGAGGTGTCATGGGCCCACTGATCTAGAAATAGTTCACCCTTATGTTGCCAGTCCAGATCCACCTCAGCCGCTTCAATCTTGGCAGCCTGATCTACCTGCTGGTTGTTCCGATGTTCTTCAGTGGCCCGACTCTTGGGGACGTGAGCATCCACATGACGTACTTTCACAACCAGGTTCTCTACCCGGGCAGCAATATCTTGCCACAATGTGGCGGCCCAGATGGGTTTGCCTCTGCGCTGCCAGTTGCTTTGCTTCCATTGCTGTAACCAGCCCCACAAGGCATTTGCCACCATCCAGGAGTCAGTATAGAGATAGAGCACTGGCCACTTTTCCCGTTCAGCGATGTCTAAGACCAGTTGGATGGCCTTTAGCTCTGCAAACTGGCTCGATTCCCCTTCTCCTTCACCAGTTTCTGCTACTTGTTGTGTAGGACTCCATACAGCAGCCTTCCATCTCCGGTGCTTTCCCACAAGGCGACAGGACCCATCAGTGAACAGGGTGTATTGTGTCTCATTTTCTGGTAGTGTATTATACAGTGGGGCCTCTTCAGCACGTGCTGGCACTTGCGAACCAACTGGCACTGGAATTGCCTGACAGGGCATTTTTTAAGTCTTCTTGTATTGAAAAAAAAAATATATCAAAAAACTTTTGGATTTCTTGTCTGAATTTTTATGTCTCAAGTTATCAAGGTTTTTCAGTTATCTGAAACTTTCAGATAGTTAGACTTTACTCTTTTTTGTCTTTAAGAGATTTGTTCTGGTCTTCTCAAATTGCTTAATGCTTAGACATAATATATAGATTAAAATGACTTAGCAGCATACCTGGAAAAAGTATGCTAGCCACAGTTAAAATATGTGGTACCATAGACAGTTTATTTGTGAATGTTCCTGTAATCAGGCTAAGATTAGGTTTTCTTCCCTTATAAAACATGTCATCAAATAGCAATAATCTTAATTTTATAGCTGTTTTGAGATGTACGAGGAAAAGTGCCCTAAATCCAACATTACAGGGTAAGTAGCTTATGTCAGCTATTGGTGTGTGACTGGAACAAAAGTATAGAGGGTGAGTTGCTCTGTAGATATTATAAATTATCCTGTATAAATAATTATGTGGAACTGTACAGTATTATAGCAAGACAAAAGTATAAATCCTCTTTCTATAAAGAGTTTAAGGTCTTTAAGCATTTAAAACTTGAAGTTCTCTTTGCTATAGCCTGGATCGCCTTCTGTCTATACTGTGATTTTTAAAATAATAAAATATAGTTATAAGGAATGCTAAAAGCAAATTAACAAATGGAAAGGGAGTAAACATAGCGACAGATCTGGCAAGAGCAATAGCTGTATCCAGAATTTGCAATTTAAAGTATGTTGAGAGTAAATATTTCAGTAGAAGCAGTAAGGCTCCATTGTACAGCAATGTACAGAAAATATATGCCAAAGAATTCCCTATAAATTTTCAGAAAACCCAAATATGCCGCTCATTTACAACATAAAAAGTAAAATGAAGAAAGAGAATTGTATTGTAGTTAACCAGCATTAAGCAAGGATGCACGTAGAAGAGAAAGCACTGTAAAATAAATCTGTGAAAAAACCTAGAATGAAGTAAATTAAATACAGGTCAATGAACTGAATAAAGCTATTGTCAGTGTTTACTTCCATAATACTTACATTTTTAAGCTTTTTCTTGCCGTCCAATGATTTTATACATTTGGTTCAGCTATGCTGCAGCTGCAGGAGTAAACAGTACGAAAAATCTGGCCCTGTACTCAATGCACTCCTTGTTTAATAGCATATAGCCTCAATTCACATACAGTATAGCGTATGTTCTACTTTTCTTCTTTTCTTCAAATAAAAATAATTGTGGCAGATTATAAATCTGGGTGTGTTATCTAGGTGTGATAAATGTTGATTTTTGCTGGACACTATATCGGCACTTGCATAAAGCTGTTAGCCACGATCCAGCTAGTCCGGAGTCCAGCTGCAAATGGCTAGGTATTAAATACTGCCTGTCTGAACAGCTCTGACATGGAAGACAATGTTTGAACTATTTCTCATTCATCTTCAGGATACAGCTATTGCAAACCTTTTCTGTTCCATCTTTGTTTATGCATCTTGCAGAGAGATTCAGCTGCATCATTTTCATCAGCGGTTAATGAGCTGCAGTGCAACCTACTGGTTTTTAGATTCCTCTTTTCTCTCTGAAGGCATTGTACTGCATTTCTCATTTTCTTTTCTCGTTTGTAAAAACAAGAACTAACACAGTCAGAACTATGAATGATGTACGTGAAACCTAGATTGCCTTTTCAAATCTGGTCAAGATATGAGAAACTAATTTTCTTGTTTGTGTGCCTGTTTCTATCTCCCTACTTTGCCTGTCTTTTCTAAGCTACTAGAACAGACATATTCATAAGGGCCATATGTATACCAGCATTTAGGCCAATGAATTTAAACATCTGAACAAACTCGAATCTGCAACACATTAAACTAATAATGAAACAGCAATAAGTGTAAGAGAAAGAAAGATTAAATATGGACAAAACTTAGAAATCTCTTATCAGCAAGCTTATTTCTTTTTAGCTAAAGGCCTATTTTCTTTTCATAGAATTTATTTACTCTTTCTTTTGTTGATATTAAAGCTGCCTAGAAGAATTTTAAAAATACTTCTTCAGTTTTGACAGTTATAAAACAAAAACAATAGAAATAAAGGACTCAGTGAGAAGCTGAGAAAAAAGGAAAAGTGAATGGACTGTAGTTAGTCCTTGAGTGATAACTGCACTTTGAATAGAACTTTATGAAAAGTATTTCAGATAACTATTCTAATACAAAAATTGAATATAAAGATCTAAAATTTCAGGCATGAAATGCTAAACTCCAAAAGTAAGAATAGATAATTAAGTCCTGTAGCAACTGACTGGCTGTAGACTCACAAGAAGAAATACATGTTGACAAGATGAGAGTAATTGCAGCCTAGTGATGGTTTAGTTGATATGTCTGCATTCCAAAGCTGTAGATCTTTCAAATACCAGTTTAAAGGAGTAGTGCTGGGTAATTTTCTCATATAATTAATTACGTGGTTATGTAAATTAGTTTTAATAACAGGAATCAATTAATTACTACATTGTGAAGCAACTCAACTTTAAATGAATCTGTCTCGTCAAACTGCTTCAGCAATTCTTTGGCTTTGTAAAGTATTCAGTGAGTGTTTCTGGGAAAAAGGAAAAAAGGTGGAGTCGTTTGAGGTTGAATCAGATTGGATAAAAACACAGTATTTTTTATTTTCTCGTAATCTCAAAGAGAAGCTTGTTGAATAAATTCCACACATGTATGCTGAAGTCAATCACTTACAAGCCCTATAGGCAGGCATGTGCTAAAATGCTGTGGCATTCTAAATTAATACCACTAATAATGTTTATATAAACTCTTTGATCTGTTTTCAGCACACACTTTCGACAGAGAGCGTTAAAGACCTAGGACCCAGATGGTGTCTTGCCTGTTTTTAACAATGTCAAAGGACAGTAAAATGCTATAATGTCTATGTTATAGCTCTATCTCCCACTTTGAACCAGCATAAAGAATATTAGATGAGGAGAAATGGTGAACTGATTACAGTGACTGACACAAGGATGGAGGAAGTCCCACACAGTGTGAGTCAGGTTTGCGTAACCAGCTCCTGTCCCAGACCTTCCTGCCGCTAGTCCCCTGTCTTGCTCTTATGTACAGTGTTGTGCCATACCCTCTCTTCCACTCTGCAATGCCACATAGGGATTTCTGGCCCAGTTTCTGAGTGGAATACTGTCTCTGTTTGGTACGAGTCTGCAGCACAGTACTGCTGCATAACTCAACCTCAGAGAAGCCCCTTTAGCACTCTCCTAGAAATAGGTAGGTGCATCCAAGGGCACCCATCTGTGGACAGGTTTCTAGTCTGCAACCTACCCGCTTGCCCACTGACAGCCTCTTCCCAGCACATGACCCATGAATTCTCTCACTTTGGTATATAATAAATCAGTTTCCTGCACTCATTCAGTGTCTTCTGCAAGTTCAGTCACAGAGATTATTCCCTAGGTTACACTGGGTACACCTGGTGTGGCCTACTCTGGTTTGAAAAATTACTGTAGAGGAAACCATTGTTTTAAAAGAAACATAAGAGATGCTACACAGCCACATCATTCTTTGGCCATGTGATTTGTTTTGTAGTTGGGCTCATGTTCTGTTTTCCAGAAATGAAAAGTTTGAGTGTAAGCCCACACTGGAGTCCCTATTTTGAAAGTTTTATGGGATTTTTTTTTCCATTCAGCTGACTCTGCATTTCTGCATAAAGGTGAATTTTATGTTATGCCAATGGGATCCAAGTCTGGTAGAGTATTTAATCACCTGAGTAACTCTAATTATATAAGTGCCTCCACTGAAATCAATACCATTCCTCACACACTTAAATTGTACCCTTACTTAAGTGCTTTCTTGGATTCAGGCCTAAAATACTGTTATTAGAAAATGTGTTTCTTTGTATTTTACAGAAATGTAACAATAAAAGGCTATTTCTGGAAAACTTTCATATCTCAGATGCATGCTCATTTCATAAGGTCAGATTGAGTCAATGGATCACATTAATAAAAATGATAAACAAACAACGTGTAATTTAAAATGTCCATTGATTCCCTTTAAATAATTTGCAAAGCCTGTTTTCATTACAAATGTGAATATATTTAATTAATATTTTTTCTACATAGTCCTGTATGAATTAAGATGAATTACAGTGGAGTTTTATACAGATTTCATTCAGACCTGAACAGAGTGATACAGCTTACTGCTTTTGTCTTTTTTGTGAGTCCAAGCAAGAACTGCTGCTTGGCTGAAAGGCAGCATTACAAATTTCCATTTGAGAAGTCAATATCTAAAAGTAAACAGAATCAGTAATAATTACAACCTGTTCTGACTACTGAATGGGCAAAAATTATACATGATATGAAGTCTGCTGATAAAGGTTGTCTTCTACACCTTTGTATTCCATGCAGTATTTCGTATTTGCTCAGACAAATTAGATTAACTGAGGCTCTTAAGATTATCCTTGCAAGACAAAGTTTTGAAGACCTAAAGCTTTCCCAAATCATTTTAGAAATATCAGCGTGAGGACTAGGTAGAGGATTGCCATAATGGTCTCACTGCTGTGGTTCTTCCTGCTCATACTTAACCTCTCTCGCTTCATGCATCAACTTCTTGCATACAACATCGTATTTTTTTGCAGCAGGTGAGATGTTACTGTGATCAATAAGCCCTTTGTAAGTATTTCTGAACTACAGTTTAATCCTTGCCTGCAAGTGAAGCCCACTTTCTTAGTTCAACCATTTGATTTTGGAACAGTTTGTCCAAACGCTCATCTTACAAAGCAACATAATCTTTATAACCTCCGTGTCTCCATCAATATTTATTACTCTTTTAGCCTTACTTCCAAGTGAAAATTTTGCTAATTGTTATTTATATTTTTATTATTAAGATACTGAACATCTTTAGACTAAGAACAGACCCCTTCCATAACTGACTAAAAAATTCCTGCTCTGCAGAGTTTCCATAGCCAAAATTGCTTGTGATACCACATGCCACATACATAAGTATCTTACTTTACTAATTGCACTCAGGACTTCTTCCCTGTCAGGTTCTTTTTTAAATATTAAATTTAATTTCACGAAAACTGAGGACCACTTATTTTGCATAGCATTAATGTGTTATTCTGCATATTTTATGATACTAAGACAAAAAATATATAGAAATATATTTTTTTGTGTCAGCAGGCTTTCTCTTTACTGTACTTGTGATCATGCCATAAGTGTAAATTATATTCGATATTGCCTATTTTGCTAAAATAATGATCATTGATGTCAGTGATATTGCTGTCCTTCAATTCTTCTCTAAGTTGTATCCAAATCTTACTACAATTGTTTTCTCGAATAAGCTAACAAATCTAAATTTCTAAGAGGCCTCTTACTGGGACTTCTAATGTCACAGTAAAATGTGTGCCTCTCCCCTCCAACCTTCTGAAGTTTTTTGTTGTTATTCTAAGTTTTGTTACAATTAATATTATCAGAGATGACTCAGTTAATTCTTTTAATAATCCAAATGAGAATTCTGCACCTCCTAGACTGAAAATGTAGTAAATTGAATATTCATCTTCTAGTGCTAGCCGTCACACTCATGAAAAAGAAAATATTTCATGATCACAGTAAAAACAGGAATAGTTCCTAAGTTAAAAGGAAAAAACAGTCTTGTCTTTTTGGTTTCGGTTCACAATATTTTTAACAAATGCTTTAACAATGATAAGGAAAAACATGTTTGCATGCATTAATGAAAATTTTGTAACATGTCGATATATAAAACATTTTTCTTTTCAGTATTTACTAATTTTACTAAGTATTTCACTTATTACTAATTTAAATTTTAATCCTAGTTGTGGTTCTTTGTAATTGCATTTAAGCTAGATGACATAAAATTGATGTATCAGTAAATTCTAAAGTCAGGGATTTTTAACATGATTTCCTTATATTTGCAGTGTGATAAGTAATACTGGTTTGTCTGTGCTCTCAAGGTATGACGCTGTATGGAAGAACGACCTTCAGTACTTATAGTAAGATGTTGAGATATACTATGGTATAAACATCTGATGAGGAAGGATTATGCTGAGATTTTAACAGATTGACAACATCTTATCTTATAGCCACACACATGCTTCCTGAAAGCAGGAAAGACAATTTACCCTCCACTGTGACTATTTATTTGCTTTTTAATTGTCTTGGACTAGTTCTGTACAAGAAACCATTAAATCATTGTCGAAAAGAGAGGAGGTGCATGGTGGGTGAGAGCACCTGTGTTGTTAATTTATAAGTAAATAAATTGCACCTATTCAAACACTATTTCCAACACCTGCTTGAGAGCAATTTAAATTCATATTATATTCTTGGTCAGCTACTTTTTAAGCAGTTGTTGCTGGAATGGATTGCTGAGGCAAATCAAGCAGCAATCGTATAGTCACAACTGTCCTCTATTTTGTGTAGGAGTACTCAGAGTCAGGCATTTAGATTTGATTCCCTAGAAATAAATTTTGTCTTTGAATGAAAAAACACAGCTTTTGAGGAAAAGTTCATTAAAAATAGTAAGTTCTCATGTTTTGTTCCGGTAGGTGCAAAAAGACCCTATAATAAACCCGATATCACAGGAAAAGGTGATTGAAATGTATGTGCTAAAAGCAGTTTGAAGGATACATTCTTTGAATAAAAATTTAAGAATCAGAAATAGAAACTTTATGGCTGAACCAATGCTCATGAAAATCAGCTCTTTGTAATGGAATTGGTTTAAGTTCTTACACAACAAAGCTGAATTCCTACATTCCTATAACGGAAGTACAAAGAAACTGTATCAGGTGTTGGTATCTCATAGAGTGTTTTGCCACTTTGTGTGTCTATTAGACTGACATGAGGTTTTGAGAAGAAGAGTGAAAGGATGTGAAATTTAATATGGACCAAACCCTGTATGAAAGACGCAATATATAAATTGCTTGCCTGGGTATCTCTTGTGTACCGATTTGGATGGATTCTAGTTCCTGACATGACCTCAGATTTTATTTGCTTTCTTAATGTTTCATTTATTTTCTAATACACCATAGTGAACATTCTTAAAATTAAATTTATGATCTTAAAAGCATGTGGATAACATACATTAGCTATATTTTGGGAAGCTGATCCTCGCTGATTCTCATGGTCTTAATATTAACTTTAACCATGTGAATTTACCTTATCAAACATGCTTTAATGAAATCTCAAGTATGAGAAAGTGCAGAACTGCTATTCCTCATTTTCCATCTTCAAGGAGACAGTTTCCAAAGCCCCTTAAGGACATAGATGCCTGATTTCCACTGGCTGCTAATTGCAGTTAAACACCCGACTTTCCCTGACAAAGTAGGTGGGGAATAACTCCCACAGGTACCTTTCATTTAGTCCTACTGAAAGTAACTCCACAGGTCACATATCTAAGTATCTTACTTTATTAATTGCACTCAGGATTTCTTCCCTGTCAGGTTCTTTTATAAATATTAAATATTTTTAACCTTCCTCTGTACCACAGGCCATTCTCAGATCCTAAGATAATCAGGGAATTTTATCTAACAAATTCTACTGTTACTGTATCTAAGACTTTAGTCAATCTCTTGATCTTTAATTTTTTTCCCACCATATAATTGATTTTTTTGGCACAGGTCTTAATTTTATGAGAGTGTACTGAAAAGATTTCTGAGGAGATGTGAAGAAAATGTTAACTTTTCTGAAAGAAGCATTTATTTCATGATCAGCAGCTTTCAAGAGTGAGAAAAGAGGAGATGACTGGTTCAATGATTCCAGTAGTTCCTGCCAGCTATATGTTCCTGTGACTTATGCTGCTTCTAAAATTAGCTGATTCCCACATTTCCCTGAAGAAATACCTACTGTCTTTCTAAGATGTGTTATCACCTTTGATGTGTTTTCTAATCTTTAAACCAAAGACTACTATTAGTGTAATCAGATTAATAAGCCATAAAACTGCTCAGAAATGTAAAAATGCTCAAAAATCTTTAAGAAACTTATAGGAAACCATGTTCAGTTTGGAAAGGTCAAAATCGGTTACAATCTGTAGACTGTTTTAATTTCCATTATGGATTATGTATTTTATGAAGAATTCACCTAGAATGCTAAACCTAAAGTGAAAGTTAGTTGTAGGATGCATGTGGACAGTAATATGCCAGGTTTCATCTGTCACATCCCAAATCTATATTAGTATTCAAGCGATCCTTTTCTCCCTGATACTGAAATGACCGTAGAGCTATTTCTTTTGGTTTGCTTCTTAATTTATCATGTCATGCTTTCCCACTAGGTAGTTTCAATAATAAAGTATAACAGATATTGGAAGACAAAATCCATTTTAGCTCTCAGAGGAGGTCCCTCCAAAACCTTAATGAGTCACGCTGTTTAGGGTACCTGCGGGATGTCACTGAACTTGTTTTAAGTGCCTGTATTTAAGGACAATGCTAGTTCAATATTTTCACCAGCACTATGATCACTTCTTAAATGAAACATTTTTAACTACATAACTAAGAGAATACAGAAGTCTTGGCTTTTCAAGCTGCAGTGTTTTGTGCCATGGAGCAACACACTTGAGACACTCTTTAATTATTCCCATACCTACTGGGGAAACAAGCATCCTTGCAGACAATATCAGAAAGCTCTCTTGTTACCTGGCACAAGAGATATGAAACAATGTTGAATGAGTTTTTAATGCTGTGTAAATTTATCTTGAACAGACAGACTTCCTACCATTTTGTTCTTAGTTGTTCAATAAATAAGGAAGTTCAGACTAGTGTTTCTCTGAAAAAAGAAAGCAGGAATAAACTTGGCTAAATATGGATTATGCAAAGAGGTGAAATTTAATTAAATCTTTAGGAAAATGGAAAAGGACAGAGGAGTAGGCAAGAAAATTCACAATTTAGAAACAGCATGAAACATATTTTTGAATTTGAATTCCTAGAAAAGGCAGGTGCATTAATAAATTGAACAAAATAATTTTGACTAAAAAATACTTCAGGTAAGTGAAGCTTTTATGAGAAAAAATAAAATCACCTTTGATCTGTGAGTAATGAAATACTGCTTCTACAAAGAAAATCACTGATTATGAAGAGCAAATAATGAAATATTGGGAAATATACACATAAATAGATATGTTAGTACACCTGAAAGACCAAGCCTAAAATTATATTATTAACAAAAGAACTCCAAGCTGGCAGATGCATAATTGGATTGGAGAAAGCAAATGGAAATTTGAGTAAGTGAGGAGCAGATACTCTGTTTTTTTAGATTATGGGGGCAGAAATAATTGATTTTTAGTAATGTGGGTTTGTTTGTATATTTTAAGTGTACAAGGTGAATTTCTGTTGAAGGTAAATTTGCAAAGAAACATCTTGATTTAGCCTAAAGGCAGAATTTTTACACTGAGTAGAGAAGAATATGTGATTAACTGATTGTAATTCTGATAATTTACTTTGATATCAAGGTCTCTTACGCTACCTGTGAATCAAAATCTTGTGGTTAGGCAGAGTTCTATTCAGAATACAGGAAAAAAAAAGGGCTTGCATTTCAGTTGCTATATATCATTAACTGATGTTGCAACAACATTGTCATTTGGTAAAATCTGAATTATTTTTTTTCCCCATCATAATTTCACACTGTAATGCCAGCATGATAGACTCATAATGGGCTCCCTATAGACACATACAGAAATCATTTTGTCATGGTTATCTCACCTTGTAACAGCATTGAAAGCAGTTGGTCTCCATGGTCTTGCACTAAACTGTCACATCATTGTTAAAATTCTGTTTAAGGAAACAGTGATGGTACATCTTAAGCTCTGTGAAAAATAACTACTTCGTTGCCCATACTTAGTGGTTCTATAAAGCCAGATTACTCTCTTATTCATGAATGGGAGGGAAAAACATTTTTCAGTAGTAAGCGATGGTAGAGATTAACTATTTTTGTTGCTTGTTTAGCTGTTTGAAAACAATCACACCAACAATTTAATACCCCATTACTAAAGTTTGTGGCCATATTTCTGTTTCTAGGTACCTGTACTTTGTCTTGCCCTGATTTTCAAGCCATTTAAAATATACTCCAAACATGCAATTTTTCCTTATAGTTATTTAATTTCTCATACTAAGTATAGCTCAGCTACCCTCCCCTCAGGCGACACTTACTTGATTTTTTAAATTTCTGGGTATCCATTTCTCAGTGTTCTTTTCCTGTTTGTATCCTGACCATAGCTTCACACCAGTTCACTGAGATCCCAGATGGAAGAGAAATTTATTAGCCTGTTGGTGCAAGAGAAGAAATTAGACTGACTCAAATTGTTTTGGTTCTAAGGTAAAAATCATTTTTATTTAACAAAAACTCACATTTTAATCAAACAACTAGAAAGCAGTATCTGTTTAGCTGTACCAGCTAAAAGTACTCTTTAAGTACTTAGCAGACAAAATATATCGGCTATACCGAGAGCATAGCTAAGAGAGTTCAAGCAGTTATCACAGCAGGGTTGCAGAGTGGGCCAGGAGAGGCCCCTGCCGAAGCCTATACAGCAATGGTGGTAAGGCATCATCTGGCACAGCCTCCAGTTTTGGAAGGAGCACAGTCCCCCGAACACCAGGAGCCTCAACCCAGAGAGGGCTCCAGGGCAAGAGGCTGCCATCCAGGTCTCAGGTGGCACGCAGTGCCTGGTGTCTCCCCTGGGGCTGAAGCAGGGGACAGCAGTGGGGAGTTGTCTCCATTCTGCAAGGAATGGAGTCACATATTTGCTCACCTGGTTTATGTCCATGGAGGTGTACTGCTGTCTAGACAATTGGACCCAGAATGTTGTGAAGAGACTGCTGAGGCTTGACTGGGCCTCAGGACATTGTATCTGCTTCTCTTCCACATGGGCACCAGCAACGTCAGGGAGATCTTGAGGGTATTAAGAGCACCTATGTGCTCTGGAGGAGAGCATCCAGGGCATAGGGGCACCAGTGGCAATCTGCTTGATCCTGCTGGTGAAGGGACAAGGCTTGAGGAGGAGCACATAGAACAAAGAGAGGTTCTGACTGGATATAAGGAAAAATTTTTCAACATGAGGACAGTCAAGAAGTGGAACAGGCTGCCCAGAGAGGTCATGCATTCTCCACACTTGGAGGTTTTCAAGACAAGACTGCATAAAGCCTTGAGCAACCTTATCTCATTTTAGAGTTGACCCTGATCTGAACAGGCAGTTAGACTAGGAGATTACCTGAAATCCATTCCCTCCTGATCTGTTCTATGTTTTTGTGATTCTATGATAATCAGGTTAAAGACAGACGATAATACAGTTTTCCTATTTTATTTCAATACAATTATTTTGTTTTACAAATACAGAAAAATACATCTGAACTATCATCTTAATATTTCTATATTATCTAAATTTGTGGTACTTAAAATATTTCTGCCATTTATTAATTTATTGGATTTTGAACCATCACAGTATATGCTGTCTTTTCCATTTTTGATACCCCATTCTCTCACCTTAGGCTTAGACTGTACATTATTTCAGATGCTGATGGCTATCTTTGGCTCATAAGTCTTTAGCCCAGTTAGTTGCAGGACTGTATATTAACTAGCACATAACTAGTAGAAGAAATTAAAACATAATAAACTACATTTCTCTCTGATAAATGCCTTTCTAACACTGCTAAACCACTCAGCAAGAATGCCCTTCAACCACCTCCTTATTTCTTCTAGAAAACCACAATTAATCACTGAGTTTACTCAAACTGTTAGCCACTTCGTTTTCTTAAGGACCAAAAAAAGAACAAAATAGGAGTTCAGTATTAAAGTACCCTCTAGAATAAAATAATTCATATATTATTATATTTCTTAGAATTACTTTATCAGCACTCAAGTTTAATTAGAACTAGTAATACAGCTGGAAATATAATGGTGGTTCTTTGACAACTTGTAAAACTTATTTAACTGTGGTAGGCAAAATTTTATTCACACTAAAAGTAGTAAGGATTCATTAGAAAATAGACTAAAAATGTTTTTGTGATTATTATTTTTGAAATCTTATAGTTTATATCTCTTCTGCTACACTATTTATTTGGGAATTCAGTGAAATTCCCAAATATAAAGATGACCTTGCTGAAGTCAACAACTCTTTCAGTGACGGAAACACAAAACACAGAGCACAAGAAATTAGTTCAAAAACTGGATCTGCCACTACAGTGAAATGTAGTGGAACTTACCTTGTGTAGTACACAGCAGTCAATATTCTGTCACCACAGTCTGCCTCTGTGGGTCCATCATCAGTAATGAGTATGACTCTCCACTTCTATTCTGAAGTAATACTGAAATCACAGTGAGATAAGAATTTCAAGAAGACCTTGTTCTTGTCACATGCTCAGGAGGACAATAAGAGAAGCACATCCACCAGAGACCTTATTGCCACCTTTCCATATCTGAGGAGGGGTTTATAAGAAAGACAGATATAATTCTTCCAAGGACTGTAGTAACAGGACAAGGGGCAACAGTTTTAAACTGGAAGGGGAAAGGTTTAGACTGGACAAAAGGAAGACATTTTTTATAATGACGGCAGTGAGACCCTGGAACAGGTTACCCAGGGAAGCCATGGATTCCCCCTCCCTGGAAGTGTTCAGGGTCAAATTGTGTTGGGCTTTGAGCAACCCAGTCTAGTGAAAAATGTCCACCCACGCAGGGGGATTAGACTAGATGACCTTTAAAGGTCCTTCCCAACCCAAACCATTCTATGATTCTGTGATTCTATGATTCTTTGATTGTATGAT
Source organism: Phalacrocorax aristotelis (assembly GCF_949628215.1). Classification (NCBI taxonomy): domain Eukaryota; kingdom Metazoa; phylum Chordata; class Aves; order Suliformes; family Phalacrocoracidae; genus Phalacrocorax; species Phalacrocorax aristotelis. The sequence continues at coordinate 30,420,573 of NC_134278.1, read as the reverse complement.
TCTGTGATCCAAACATGGGCTAACACCCATCAAGACCAATGATGGCAGCAGTAAAAACAGCAGGACAGTTTATGACCAGTTTACATTGATATGCAGCTGTATTCTGGATGGTCTGTTTTATCAGTATGAAAATGAATGTATCTCATGAGTCATAATCCCCAAAACCTTGCAAAGAATACTTGCCTAGTCAGCTTGATATAGGCTTTTAGGTATAAATTTGTCATCTAGCATGCTCCTTGTTTATTGTAAGTAAAGTGACATTGTCAAGGGAGGTCACATATTTTCAGTCCCTTCAAAATGACATCTCTGGTGCCAGTCAAGCCACTGTCATGGGCAACATTGTAAATGACAGCCCATAGTGGATCTCTATAATGGGGTTTATTTAAGAATGGACCAGATCAGAGCACTTACCATACTTGGTTATCCCACACACTCACCCACTTGTACTCCTTCAGCACCTCATTTACCATGTTCTGATTTTGTGGGAACCTCAAGCAGAAAGTCATGCTGGTTCATGCTGAGCTGCTGCTCAAAGTTATCAGTCTTGGGCATTACTGACCATGGTGCTCCTACATCCCCTGGCATTTGTTTCCACGCATCTCTGATCTCCAGGCTCCTCCCACACTTTAAGGAAGAATCCAGGATAGATTATTTTCTATCTGTGGATAGAGAACTGGCTGAACAACAGAGCTCAGAGAGTCGTGATCAATGGGGCAGAGTCTGGATGGAGGTCTGTCACTAGTGGTGTTCCCTGTGGGTCTGTACTGGGTCCTGGCCTGTTCAATATATTTATCAGTGGCCTGGATGAAGGGACAGAGTGCACCCTCAGCAAGTTCGCTGATGATACAAAGATGGGAGGAGTGGCTGATACACCAGAAGGCCATGCTGCCATTCAGTGAGACCTGGACAGGCTGGAGAGCTGGGCCGAGGGGAACCTGATGGAATTCAACAAGAACAAGTGCAAGGTCCTGCGCCTGGGGAGGAACATCCTCAGGCACCAGTACAGGTTGGGAGCTGACCTGCTGGAAAGCAGCTCTCTTGAGAAGGACCTGGGAGTGCTGGTGGACAACAAGTTGACCATGAGGCAGCAATGTGCCCTTGTAGCCAAGAAGGCCAATGGTATCCTGGGTTGCGTAAAAAGGAGTGTGGTCAGCACACTGAGGGAGGTCATCCTCCTTCTCCTCTACTCCACCCTAGTGAGGCCACATCTGGAGTACTGTGTCCAGTTTTGGGCCCCCTAGTTCAAGAAGGACATGGAACTGCTCAAGCAAGTCCAGCAGAGAGCTACGAAGATGATCATGGGACTGGAACATCTCCCTTATGAGGAAAGGCTGAGAGACCTGGGTTTGTTCAGCCTGGAAAAGAGAAGACTGAGGGCAGATCTTATCAATACATATAAATATCTGAAGGGCAGATGTCAAGAGGATGGAACCGGACTCTTTCCAGTGGTGCCCAATGACAGGACAAGGGGCAATGGGTGCAAGTTGGAACACAGGAAGTGCCACTTAAACATGAGAAAAGACTTCTTTCCTGTGAGGGTGACAGAGCAGCGGAACAGGCTGCCCAGAGAGGTTGTGGAGTCTCCTTCCCTGGAAACATTTAAAAACCACCTGGACACGGTCCTGTGCCCCCTGCTGTAGGTGTGCCTGCTCAAGCAGGGGGGTTGGACAAGATGATCTCTAGAGGTCCCTTCCAACCCCTGCCATTCTGTGATTCTGTGATTCTGTAATCCTCCAATCAAGATTTTCACCTCCTTCCAACCCCCTTCTCTACTACATTACTTCTTGTTTTCAGAAGCTCATATTTTTCAGCACCATCTCTTCTCTCTGAAAGCCTAACCCCCCCAGTTTTCCCAGTCTAAACAGTCTTTGTGCAGAAGCACAACAGGTGATCATGTGGGTGAGGTTCTTTCATGCCTCTCCATTAACTGTAAGATTCAAGACATGCAGCAATTATTTTGTCCAGGTGTTATCAAAATTTACATTAAGGCCACACAATGACTGCAGCTAACAAGTTGCATGCTTCTGCTTGAAATGCTTACCTACACCCACATCCATAATTATCTGCTGTCTGCTAGCATTTACAGTGTAAGCTTTTTTTTTTGACAGTCACATTAATGATTGCTATTTGTGATGAATGGTTATCAAATTTCAAGGATGTCAATTCAACGAGCTTCACTGGGATTCGTATTTAGCATCTTTGCCTCTATAAATTATGGGAACTTAGGGAGCCTTCATTTATTCTTTATAAGAGAGAAATTGTGCAGGCTGTCGTGGTTTAATCCCAACCGGCAGCTAAGCACCACACAGCTGCTCACTTACTCCCGCCCAGTGGAATGCAGGAGAGTCAGAAGAGTAAAACTTGTGGGTTGAGATAAAGCAGTTTAATAAGTAAAGCAAAAGCTGCACACACAAGCAAGGCAAACCAAGGAATTCATTCACTATTTCCAACTGGCAGGCAGGTGTTCAGTCTTCTCCAGGAAAGCAGGGCTCCATCCCACATAACAGTTACTTGGGAAAACAAAACATCATCATTCCAAACGTCCCCCCTTTCTCCTCTTCCCCCAGCTTTATATGCTGAGCATGACACCATATAGGTGTGGGATATCCCTTTGGTCGGTTGGGCTCAGCTGTCCCAGCTGTGTCCCCTCCCAGCTCCTTGTGCAGCCCCAGCCTGCTCACTGGTGGGGTGGGGTGAGAGGCAGAAAAGGCCTTGACTCTGTGTAAGCACTGCTCAGCAGTATTGAAAACATCCCTGTATGATCAACACTATTTCCAGCACGCATCCAAAACATAGCCCCATACCAGCTACTATGAAGAAAATTTACTCTATCACAGCACAAGAGCAAGAGGCACACCAGCAAGAGGCAAAAATTAACATTCAAGTCCTAGTTCAAATGTTACATACTCTGAACTATTTGTCATTTAGATTTAAGGTTAGTCTCTAGACTATTTCTAAGTTTATGTTTGAGTCTTTCCTAGGGTAAAATTATGTCCTGAATACTTTTATTATAAGGACAGCTAATTTAAACAGACTTATGAATCTAAGAAGTTGTGGAATTATTAATATTCTGTTGAATTATGTAGAAGAAATTAACAGTGCTCCAAGTCCCCTGAGATATTTATCTGGACAAAATGGCATCCATGTTGTGCATCTGGTGGGCAACGAGCATAACACAGTTTCATGCATGCAAATTTTAGACTCTGGGATAGAAGAGTTCCCATCTGGTTATTAGAGTCCAGATGCACAGTTATTATTTCTAATACCATTTGTCTATTCTGTTTCTTCCACAGTGAATTAGTCAAGAATATCTTTGTTTGATTTAAGTTTAAAATCTGTTAGAAAAATAAATATAGAATAAGACATCATTACAAAAAAACAGAAGAGCCGCAATAAGAAAGGAAAGCAGAAACCCTAACAGAAGAATGTCAAGCAAAATTAGCTCCCTAAATCCTTGTAAATATATTGCCTTTAATATATTTTCTCCAGGGAAATTTTTGGCTGTGTAGATGTGTGGTATTTTCTTACAATTTTGTCTGCTTCGTAAGTTCTTCTTTTTATTCAAGCTGTAAATCCTGTTATTCTTTTCACTCAAGCTATAAGTCCTGAAAATCACAAATGCAGGAAAAGGTTCCTCAGGCCCAGAGATAGAAATGAAACAATAGTTGTCTATTGTGCTCACCGTGGTAACAGGTATGTTCAGCACCTTGCTTGGAAAAGAGATCTTTGTGCTGGCATCTGTAGCTTTTTATCCGTGGGAGGTACCCAGGTGCTGTTCATGCATCCCTAGTTTTGATGTGGCTTTATAAATTTGTCTGCAGTAATGACATCCTCTCAAAAAGACAGATATTAATGTTTAAAAAAAAATGCTGTTCTTAACAGGAATGGAAGAAGCCACTCTGATGCTTTTCATCTTTAAACAAAAATTTCACGGAGCATTTGAAAATTAGAATGGGTTGAAAGAAAAACCTGGAAGATCTCCTGCTGTAGCATAAGTAAAATCAGTAATCCTCAGCTTGCACAGTTTTTATACAATCATCTTGTCAGGGGGCATGATTTTCTATTCAGGCCTACGTTATAGTTGTATGACTAGCATCTCCCACATGCAAGTCTGTCTTTATTTTTCTCTGCAAGGGCAAATCATACAGGGATTTTTTTTAAATAATTGAATACAGGTATATAATAATTTTAAATAATTTTAAATAATTTAAATAATTATTTAAATTTAAATAATTTAAATTATTTATTTAAATAAATAATTTAAATAAATAATTTAAATAATAATTTTAAATAATTGAATACAGGTACTTGCTGCCCTATGTTTGTTCTTAATTCCTACTGAAGTTTGTTCAGCAGTCTTGAACTGGCTGTCAAGAAAGCTTTATCTCCTGTACAAATAATTCTAACCCTTGTACTGGAATATTCTAATGTGTCTGTTCTCTCCTTGTTCTGAAGTTTTCTGATACTTTGGTATCCTAGGTTCAGACTCAAGAGTGCTTAAAAAATAAAAATATGACATAAAATCCCATAGGGATGCGGGGTGGTTTGCAGAAGACAAGATAGCTAAGTTACGGATGCCCCCCTTCCCCTCCTAACCGCATGGAGTTAGTAATGGCTTAACCCTGAACAGCCAGAAATTTAAAACAAATCATCCTGATGCAGACTCAGAGAACTGAAACATCTGGGAGATGAGATTCTGTTCTTGAATGCTTCTAGATTAATCTCCAGTATTCCATTCATTTGTTTTAGATTAGTACTGTAACCAAAAAGTTAAGTATGTTTCTTAGGGACACCCTCAGCTGGCATAATTCATCCTATGAAAGTCAGTGGAATTTTGTAGAAGCATAGTATTTTGCCCATATCTTATCCTTGTATGACTGGGGACTTTGTTCTTTCCTTGTTAATACTTGAATGCACTATCATGTACATACCCACAATCTGTATTATAAGAATGATTAAGGTTTCAAAATCTGGAAAAGCCAGAATTAATGTTGCCAGTGTGATTTCCTGTACTGTCTCTCTTCCTCTCTGTGCGAATCCATTATAATTTGAAGTTGCATCATTTCTTTTTGCTTAAAGAATGCACAATACATTTAACCCAAGAGTAGATGTTTCTACACATATACTCCAATATTTTTCGGTGGCCGTTAAATTCCAGAATACTACAGATGTCTTCTGTTTACAGGATTTTTTTAAAATTTTAGATTAAGAGGGAATAGTTACTTCCTCTGCTTTTTTCCTGGATTCTAGCAGTTGATGAGACTTCTTTATTATGAATAGTATTTGGTGCAGTGCTAAGTCAATCATAAATGTAATCTTGATTTTTGGAAAAATGTTTTCTTCTATCACATTCAGGCTGCTGATATATGTTGTTAATACAAAGCCGGCATGTTATCATATGAAAATTGTCATGTAAGCAATTTTATGTCCTCTCATTAACACCCAATACTATCACAATTCATTTATACAGATTTAAGAAGCTCATGAAAGATGATGAGTACTTCTGTGAAAAGACCTAATGCATACATGTATACAGCAAGTAGCAGTAGCAAATATAATTTTTATCTTCTTAGAATATTTTTATGCATTTTAGTCTGAAATAAATTGTAATATTCTTTTAGGTAATTTAATAACATTGGTGAATAAGGAAATAATTTTGTTTCCCTGACTGTGTTGTTATATTTGGTCCCCAGTACCAAATATAATATATAATATATAAGAAAGACAATAACATAGCAGAGTGAGTCCAATGAGAGCCAGCAAGATGGTTAAGGGACTGGTGCAGGTTATACATGGGACACTGGGAGAACTGGGTCTGTTCAACCTTAAGAAGAAAAGAGTAAGGGAATTTTATTGCTGTCTACAAGTGCCTAATGGGACACTATAGAGAAGGCAGACCCAGAGTCTTCTCAGAAGTGGCCAGTGATTGGGGAAGAGGTAACAGACCCCTCCAGTCTCCAAATGCTGATTAGAAATTTTTTGTCTGGTTGGTTGGTTTTGGGGTTTTTTGTTACCACGATGGATGGGCCAGGTTTCCCAGGGTAGCTGTGGAATCAGTATGCTTGGATAAACTCAAAGCTCAACTGAGCCAAGTCCTGAGGAACTGATCTAATTGGATTTGCTTTGAGCAGAGGGCTGGATGCAATGACCTCCAGGGGTTCCTTCCAAATTAACTTATTTAATGATTCTGTGATGTTTGACTTTAAGGTTGATGATGTGTCAAATATATAACTACACAGGTGCTGCAAAGGGGGGTTTCAGTTGCCTAAATATAGGTATCTACTAACATTTTGGACCCCAAGACTCCCAAAGACATCTATCCTTTGCAGATGTCTCTAACACTCCAGAACATCTCAAATAGCAGAAGGAACATCTAGGCAACTGAATCCTGTGTCTTTTGTCAAATAGCTTAAGTTGGTATGAAGCTCTGTGAAGAAGGTAAACATAAATCATAAACAGCACAAACATGTACAGATATTTCCTGTTGTTCACTTGCAATCCAAATTTTATAACCTACCATTTCTAAAAAAAAAAAAAAAAAAAAAAAAAAGTAAAGAAAGAAAAAGGGAAAAGGAAAGCAGCAAACTAAATCTCAGTGACCAGACAAATTTGCCAAATTTTTTGTTGTCAAATTGTTAAAGTGCTTCATTTATCTCTGGTATTATTATTATTACTACTACTACTACTACTATTATTATTATTATTATGCTATAGTTTTCATGCTTGTTATACTCCCAGACTTTTCAGTAGAACATTCATATGGTTGAACTTTGTTAAAATAAAATTAGGAAAAAACCCAAAAGAAATCTCATGAATGCATGACTAGGAGGGACTTTCTGAACTAATAATTCCAGTCTCTGGTGATGATAACCAGCAATCTGTTTTCCTACTCTAATCAAGTTTTGACTTTCTGCAACTACTATTGTAAAAATTACTTTTCACAGTCAGTGAGCTTTCATCCTAACTGTTCCAGCTGGAATATTATTCCAGAATCTCACTGCTCTCTGCCAATCATGGTTTTCTACTGTGTAATTTAAATTTGCTTGTGAAAAATCAATATCACTTTGTACCTGTGATACTTATCCTTTAACTTAAATGGTTGTTTACTCTTTTTTTAGTGATTTTTCTCATTGACAGATTTAGGAGAAACATATTTCTTTTCAGCCTACATTTTGCTCCACTAGACACATGCTTTCTGAGTCTTATGTTGTGTGACAGGCTTTCTACTTCCCTGGTCATTCTACTAGCTTTTTTACATGATTTTTTATTTTTACATTTATTTTTATTATAGAAATATAGAACAGCCCAGGTTGGAAGGGACCTCAAAAGATCATTTGGTCCAACCTTTCATGGGAAACAGAGCTTAGATGAGATTATGTAGCACCTGTCCAGTCATGACTTGAAAACCTGAAGTGATGGGGACTCCACCACATCCCTGGGGAGGTTGTTCCATTGAATGTTCTAACTGTAAACACTGTTTTCTTACATCTTCTTGGAAGCAGCGCTTTCCTCCAGTGAGACCCTTCCTTTATTTTGCCAATACGCATTTGAAATAGAAAATACTGTGCCATTCCTCTGGCTTTCTATCCAACCAGTTCTGTGGATGGAATTTTCATTCCTTTGTTCTCAGAGGAGGCTTTTAATAAAGTAATGATCTTGCTTTGGAACCAAGACATAAAAAAATGTGATCCTAACAAGGACAGTTCACATATCATTGCTGGAGGTGTAGACAGTTCAGTTTCCAAATGCACCTTATTTTTCAGTGAATAACCTGTGTACAAGAGATTCACATATAACCTACTTCAGTATCTGGCTTAGTTTGGCATTTTAAGAGTTGAGAGTTTAAGGACTGTAACATAAAATATTTTTCAGTTTTATGCTTTCATCCTTGGAAAATGTCTAGGAGTCTCACCACTTTATAAAACTATTATTTTGATGTAAAGGCTCCTGTGATCCTAGGCCACATTTGTATTAGTGTAATTTTGTAGAAGCTAATGGAGTTTTACAAAAGATAGACATATATTGCTTCCTTTTTACAAATAGATGCATTATTAAAAATGAAATTTAATAGCAAACATTTCTTGCCTTTAGTGAGTAAGGGTGTCATGTAATAGATTTAGGCACTCAGGGAGTTCTTGTTAAGCAGGGTGCCTATAGGGCCCTACAGGACTCTCATTTCTCTGACGTTAATAATGCAGATTACATTTTCTGTGGTTGTGGCCTTTCTGTTAAGAATGAGAAGGAATTAATTAGACCTGTTTTTTAGGTGGACTCATAATTCTCAAGTATCAAATATTAGAAACATATTTTTATTCCATATTTTCTATTGAAACAACTGCGTTTTTTAGATTTGACCCAGAGTTTCTTGGATTATTTATGACACACTGAAAATATTTTTTTCCTTTTATGATTTATTCCTTAACATTAGTCTCTGAGAAACAGAATAATACTGAGGTTTTGACATACGAAACATGACTGTGAGTCAATTGACTGCATATATGTCTTCACAGAATATCTACAATTCTATAAAAATTAGTCTTATTTTTAAACATCTTCGTATATGTAATAGACTTGCAAACAACACTGCTTTCACAAAATCACTTCCCATTGAATTCTGTTCCTCTTCTTGACTATTTATGCTTTATTTTACCTTTCCATTAGCTGAGAAAACTATGGCTCGTATCAGTGGAAACAGAGGTCTCCTCCCCATCTTGAGGATGAAGTCTAAATAAAGAGTTATAAAGCCTGAGAGCCAAAACTAACTACTTTGGTGCAAGAGTGTCTTGGGAAAAAAAATATGAAATTATATCCTTAGTAAATAATTATGCTATATTTTTCCAGACCTGCAGCCCCAGAAACTGTCAGTTACAAATTCCTTCCTTGCAATAATTAAGTAAGCTAATTTAATATTTTTAATTAATCTTTCAGATGTATTTCACCCTTGAGTTTTCAGTGTAGAGAAAAGTTGTGTAGCAGCTGCATCATCTGTTACATGTTCTGCCGATAGCTATTTGCCACTTAGTGAAGGCAATGTCAAAATATTTATGCCGATCATAATTTGTTTACTCACTTTTTATGCTAATACAAACACAATATATTATTATTAAGCTCTGAATTACAGTGTGTTTTATACTACACTGTAGTATACTATACATTATTTTGTTATGTTGTTATGTTATGTTATGTTATAGGTTATTAGGTTATAGGTTATTAGATTAGATTATAGGTTATTATAAATCAAGCCACAAATTACATCAATACATTTTTACATAAAAGATTCTTATAAATGTTCTCTTGACTGCACAAAAGTATTTACTTACAGGACACATGCCTTTTCACTGGACTGCATGGAAATTTTTATTCATGGGGCAGGTGTCTCTTTGATAGCACTTAACATTGGCTGATGGAGAGAGGAGTTGAGTGGATGAAGGAACAGAATTGTTTCCTAGTTCATAAAGCATAGTGTTGGGGCTGCCAAAGTCACCATGTAGGATAAAAGGGTGGAGGACAAAGGTTTGGAGTACCCACATAGATGAAAGGCAAGGGTTTGTTATAGCAGCATGTCTGAGGAGGTAAAAGAAATATGTATTGTCCTCTGCATGTGAAACAATAAACAGCTGGTGCTTACTGTCAGTGCTACTGACTGGTACATGTGATATTTGAATAAATGAGGTTCTATTTTATAACTTCCTTAATATAATATGTTCATTGCTACTGCAGTATTGATGCCTGAAAACACTTAAAAGTCTCATTTAAAATACAGTAATAAACTTATAACCTCTGCAGGAATGAAAATCATGTTTGATTCCCTAAAGTCAGATAATCTGAATACAAAGATACTTTAGTTTTGTCATCTTCATATTCATGACTTACAGTTTTGTGGGTTTTTTTGGTAAAGAAACCTCATGTTGACTACACAGCACTGGTAAGGCCACTCATGGAGTGCTGTGTCTTGTTCTGTGCTCCCCAGTACAAGAGAAACACAGAACTACTGGAGACCTTGCAATAAAGGGCTGTAAAGATGACTAAGGGAGTGGAGCATTTCTCCGATGAGGAATGGCTGAGAGAGCTGGGGTCGTTCAGTCTGGAGAAGAGAAGGCTCAGTGGGTTCTCATCAGTGTATATAAATTCCTGAAGAGAGGGTGCAAAGGCAGAGACAGGGTTTTTTCAGTGGCGCCCAGTGGCAGGACCAGAAGCAACGGGCACAACCTGAAATACGGGAGGTGCCATCAGGAAACATTTTTTTACTGTGAGGGTTACTGAGCACTGGCACAGGTTGCCCAGAGAGGTTATGGAGTCTCCATCTTGGGAGATATTCAAAAGCTGGACATGAATCTGAGCAACCAGATCTAGGTGACCCTGTCTGAGCAGAAGGTTTGGACCAGATGACTTCCAGAGGTCCCTTACAACCTCAGCCTTTCTGTGATTCTGTGATTTTGACTGTGATATCATAAGCTCAGCATACCCTTGAAAGTCTTTGCTGACATATTTGTACAGCAAAGTACTGGTGTGGATGCATTCATATCACAAAGCTGCATGCTTAATTCCTGTGGCCTTTACAAGTGGGAAGAAAAGCAGTTTGATCTCAGCTGTCTCAGATTTGAATCCTAATATTGTTTGCATTTTGCACAAATTTCTCTTTTTATATTTCTTCTTGTAGTAGTCCATTATCAAGTTACCTTAGTTTTCCAAATCTGAATTGTTTGGTGATACTTGTAAAATAGGAATATTTTATACATATGATGATCTTTGAATTATCATTCATATTCTTATACCTACAAACTTTAACTAGATATTTAATTTTACAGTTTCATTACCAGAAGCTAATTAAATACAAATATATTATTTCCCCTCACAGTGTTTCATGTACTAGCCCACTAGCAATAATTTTATGTTCTATGTTAACATTCACATCAATTTCTTTCCATATTTTCATGTGTACGGAACTAGTGAAACTTGTATGGTATCCCAAGTTAAAATCATATCAAGCTGGTATAATTTCAAGCATGCAGATATATTTACATTTTAGTTGACTAATTTATTCTATTTTCTTTAAATAAAATAAATAAAACTATTTTATTATATTAAAAATAGGTAATTAAGTGTGAGTACATGCATTATAACATAGCTAAAAACACCCCTTAACTTGTTCTTGATTTAAAAATAATACAAATGAAACTTAGTCTTCGTCAAGTTCTTCCAGAACATTAAGATAGATGTTTGTGAAAGAGGTGTCATTTGTGAGCTTTCTGATAAGCTAGGAATAAACATAATCAAAGTATATGATATTATATTGAAAATGAATAACCTACTTTAGCAGAAGCAAATTAAGATAAGTAGAAATTATATTTTAACTGTTTTTTGTCTGCAGGACAGATTCTTTGAAAAATGTGACAAGGCAGAGACAAAGAAATAAAAATCTATCAGTATGTTTTCCTTTCAAATCTTTCAGAGTGGATAGTTCACACTGTGTATACCAAACAATTCTGTTAAAGACACATTCAACTTACACCTTTAATTCCTTCCCTCCAGTCCTTAGGTTTTGTTAGATACCAAAGGCAGTTCTGAACCGCTGCAACGACATGAAGTGAACAATTATTATTATTATTATTATTTTCATATAATGAAAACCTTTAAAAAACAGTCTCTGCTATCTGCAGCTCTGTACTTGCCCCTGTGATTTTTCCTCTTGTCTACTAGTCCTCCTGTAACAGATATCCTCAGAATGTCAGGAACAGATGCTGGACATTTACATCCCTGCTAAGGAAGGGTGTTCCTGCCATGACTTGTCACAGGGAGTTGTTGCAACATCCTAACCAGACATGTTGAGGGCTGGGAGCTCTTGAGCCACTATAATTTTTTCAGATTTCACACGGTTTGCAATGGTAGGACTGTCGTTTTTGTAGAATTAAAAAATAAGTTGTTTGGGCCAGATTACAGATAACTAGGTTTTCGATCTGAATTCATTTCCACCTAGATAGCTAGTTCTCAGATAACTTTAAGAAAGTGTAAGATGCTAACATTTCCAAAAGGATGTAACTGCTAGGGGGAAACAGTTCTAACTAGTTAAAACTTTATAAAATGGCTTGGTACAACTACATTAAGGCAGGTTGGCAGCTATGTCTAACTACCTTTGTTTCCCTAAAGGTCAAAATGTTAAAAAGTACAGGCAAAAGGAATTTTTCCTGTAGTTTTTTAATACATTCCCATGCAAAAAAGCTTTTTATTTGTATTTTCTTCTGCTCCTCATTTTACATTTTAAATGTGTAAAGCATCAGCTCATTTCAGTGGTTCTAGTATTTTGCATTTTTTTCAAGTTTCTTCAGTGTTGAGTATCATCAAAACAAATTAAAATATATATGTCTCAGTTCAGACTTCTTCATTATACTTCAGATATACTTCTTGAACCTTTGGTTGCTATTTATGAGAATGCCAATTTATCCTGTCTTCTCCTGAGTATGTAAGTTAAGAGCAAGTGGGTTAGCTCTGCCCTGTTTTCTCACAGTGAAAGCTAATTAAAATTTTTTGTTGTTTTGTAGATGTGCCAAACTGAAATTCTGGCTCCATGTTCCTAGGAGAAACAGTAAGGCAGTTTAATGCCTTCCACTGTTACCAGCTTTAGCCATGCAGCCATACACTTAAAATTGTCACAAAGTGGAATATGAGCTAAGTTAAAGCTTGAGTGGCTCAAAGCTTACATGATAATATCTGTGGTTTAAACTTTGTATTTCTATGTCCAAGAACACAGATCTTGTGCTGTTGTGGTTTGCTGAAAAGTACTGAAGTTTAGGACAAATGGCTGTTTCCTGAGGAGACAGGTCTGATCTGTTATGAGCTGCCAAAGCCAGTAGCCCAACAGTGGTGACACTGGTGCAGTCCCATGCTCCCAGGTCCAACTAGTAGCGAGGGTGGGAGGGTTTTCCTAACAGGCAGATGCTCACAGAAATACAGTACATATGCATGTACACCCACACAGACCAACCCAGACAGGAAACACAGCACTTGCACAAACACAAACAGCATCAACAGCTTCATCCTATTCGCTTCTCTGGCCAACCAGGATTATAGTTAGTAGAAAATATATATGCATATATGTACAAACACACAACATGGATCCCCCTAATATCTGGGCTCAGACACTCAGTGTAGCCCGTAGCTGCCCCTGGATCCCACTCTCCCCTGCTGCTAGTACGTGGGCATAAGACCCCAAAGCTACACGCCACAGCAGCTGGTGGTACTCAGACCTACACACACACAGACAAATGCTCTCTTATCCTGCTTGTTGGGTACTCCAGTCTGAAGTTTGTACACAATGAGATAAGCACCTACACCATGCACATGCACTGTGGTCTCTCCAGTTGCTGACCCCCAGACACAGAGCCCGTCTGACCCACAATCCCACTCCCACTGCTGACAGTCAGACCCCACATACACACATGGCCACAGAACAGAGTCCCTCATCCAGGAAATTAGAAATAGACTTTAATAAGAAGAAAAGACAGACCAGTCAGGCATGGGACACGGTCAGATGCACACACTGACGAGCGCCTGTTTACAGGTCACCAGCACTTTTTATACCCTTATCTCTTTATTTTCCTTCATTTTTCCTCCTCTGAACATCCCATAATTAGTCTTGTACAATCTCAAAATGCTCTTCCCCTGCACCCTACAATGGGCCCTGGACCCCTGGGCAGTGATCCCCTGCAGCCTGTGAGGTGCCCGGGGTGCTGCCCCTGCTGACTTTTGGTGTGGTGTGTTCCCTGGCCCCTGGGGCTGAGGCTCCCCTGGAACAACTCAGGGACTGGGGAGCTGAGGTGGGGGATGATGTCCCTGACTGGGGTATTGGGATGTCTCTGATTGGGGTATTGGGATGCCCCTCCTGCCATCGTACTTCTGTGCTCCTTCATGTGTGTGGAGATTAGTCTTTAATCACATAACATAATCCTTAAAACAATTTCACATGTTCAATAATTTCACTTGAAAGCAAAATGATTTTTTTACATTGTGATGTTTTCCTGCAAAATTATTTCCATCTATTCATTCTCCTCCACAAGACAGTGTGTTGAGGAAAGCTGTTACCAGCATAGACTTCAGTTATTTATTTTTATAGGCCACATTTAAAGAATTATTTAAAGAATCCTTAAAGGAGGATCAAAGGGAGGTTATTTAGAGGGAAAAAGCCATTGAACAGGTAATTTAAGAGTAACAGCTTAGTAAAACAGAGAAATAAGGCGAAAGCTAATAAGGGGACTAATTGTGGTAGGCAACTGGAGGAACCAGGAGTGGGATGCAGTAAACAGGACAGGAGACTGTTTACCTGAAAGAACTTGTCCTCATTCCTATCTTCCTTTAACATTGCTCACAGTCATCTCTTTTCTGCCTTCTTTCCTCAAATTTCCCTGATGATTTGGTATGTCCCTGCTGGCCAGCCGTACAGGTGCAGGTCTGAAAGAACAGGGACTTGGAAGGCAGTAGGCAGTAGGCAAGGTGACTGGGAGAATTTTCTTGTTTCCTCCCAATTTATAACTCCTCCCTGATGGAGAGGAGACAAGAAGAAAGGAATTCTTGAAAGAAAAGGAGTGATCAAACACAGTTTTCTCTCCTGTCCCACCGTTTCTTTGCTTCCTAAGCCTCACCTGAAAAATCCTTTAGGAAAATGCAATCACTGCTTGCAACCGTTTCATAGTCTGAACACAGGCTTGCCAAATTCTCACATCCCAAGCCTTAGAAGGGTGGTGTTTTGCCATGTTCTGAGTAATGATGTTTTCATATTTGTCCCTTGATGTTTGGACAAAATTGCATCATTGATACAAGAACAGACAGCCACAGACACTCAACTACTATGGAGTTAACCAATATAAATTTGGGAAAATAGGATTCAAGCCTGTGAGACAGTGGCCAGAAAGTGTAGATATATAGGGAAGGGAAAAAAAAATACCTCTATATATATAAGTTTCAGAAGGATCTTTCTCCTGAAGAATTAATACACTATACTACTACTGAGAAATCTTCTGACTGAATCCAAATTGTATTGTATTTTTAAAAAATTTTTAGATATTAGACATGCATTGACATGAGCAAATTAGCTGTTAAAATCCTTTTATTACATCCTAATGTCCTTATTACTTTTATGGGTTCCAAAGACTGGTAAGAAAGAAAATATTGCCAAATCCTTGAATTTTTTTAACATTGTGTTTGGCTTAGAAACACTGTGCTGACTGAAGAAACATAGGGCATGGTTTAATACACATACATGAGTTTTACAGCAGTATTAGGAAACTGCACTGAATTTCAGTTGTGTTGCTCTGATTTACAATGGCTTAAGTGAGGGAAGAATCGGTTTTTTAATTATCCCATTTTTAACAATGTGAGCTATCTTATGATTCTGTACATCATCAAAGTACCATGATCTATACACAGTAAACCTGTCACATCCCATTATATCAATAAAGTAGTGAATTCTTAAGCTATTACCCTATACAAAATACTTTTGTTTACTTTAAGAGTGTAGCAATACAAAGATTAACTGAGATAAATGCAGGTTTAATCAAATGGATGACCTAGGAGGCTGCATGACCGTGTGCTGCAACAAGCTACTGTCTGTGGAGATGACAACGACTAAGATCCATCTGTTTTCTTCTTTTTTCTCCCAATATTCTCTAGGGAAATCCATACCCAAATTAAGATTTCTAATAGAAATAAATAAGTTTTACTTTGATTTGACATGTTTTTATGTTTCATGCAGGCAAGGTCCTAGGAAAAATTTTGGACAAGGACTATAAAATTTAAAGTGTGTGGAGAAGGAATTTTGCCCTTCACAGTTGATGTTGTCAGTGAAACCCTGTAGTTTATTCAAAATTAAAAATTAAAGAAAGAACAGCATTTTTACTGTTGCAGTTTGATCAGTTGACTAATGTCTGTTAACAGGTGAGGATACAAAGCCAAGTAATATATAAAGAACCGAACAAAATAAATAAACGAGTTAAATAGTAAACTAAAACATAAGACAAGTAAATGAGGACAACCTGTGACGTGAGAATCATTCTCTTGTCACATCTTTCTCCATCTTGGTATTGTTCACAGGGTTGAAAAAGTACACTTCCATAAATGTCACACTACACATTCTATCAGTAGGTGAGCTGCATACTGGATTGAGATGTGCTGAAGACTGTATGCTCCTGCGAGTTTGCAAATGTTGCTAAAAACAGACTGTCCTAATGCAGTATGATTCTGTCTCCTGACAAATTAGAAACATGAGCAGACCCACTTCAGTTTATATTCTCAGTAGTTTAGAAGTTAAAGCTTGGCTAGGGTGCTGGTTTTGGCTGGGATAGAGT
This sequence comes from Phalacrocorax aristotelis, assembly GCF_949628215.1. Classification (NCBI taxonomy): domain Eukaryota; kingdom Metazoa; phylum Chordata; class Aves; order Suliformes; family Phalacrocoracidae; genus Phalacrocorax; species Phalacrocorax aristotelis. The sequence goes on along the minus strand of NC_134278.1, from coordinate 30,404,236 downwards.
TAATTTTTTTTCATAGTAGCTAGTATGGGGCTATGTTTTGGATCTGTGCTGAAAACAGTATTGATCATACTGGGATGTGTTTATTATTGCTGAGCAGGGCTTACACAGAGTGAGGACCTTTTCTGCTTCTCACCCCACCCCACCAGTGCGTAGGCTGGGCTTGCACAAGGAGCTGGGAGGGGAAACAGCTGGGACAGCTGACCCCAGCTGACCAAAGGGACATCCCCACCATATGGTATCATGCTTAGCATATAAAAAGGTGGGGGAAGAGGAAGAAAAGGGGGCATATTCCGAGTAATGGCATTTTGTCTTCCCAAGTAACCATTACAGGTGATGGAGCCCTGCTTTCCTGGAGATGGCTGAACACCTGCCTGCCCATGGGAAGTAGTGAATGAATTCCTTGTTTTGCTTTGCTTGTGTGCATGGCTTTTGCTTTACCTGTTAGACTGTCTTTATCTTAACCCACGAGTTTTCTCACTTTCACCCTTCCAGTTCTCCTGCATTCCACTGTGAGGGATTGAGTGAGCGGCTCTGTGAGGCTTAGTTGCCAGACAGGGTTAAACCATGACAGCTAGGTCTTCTAGTTTATTGATTTGATTCCTTTGGTAATGCAGAATTTTAGTTCTATTTCTTTCCTTTTTTACTGCTTGTCTACTCCAAGTATATAGGGACCTCTTATAAAAATATAGGATTTCCATTTCTTGTCTTCAAAATTAACTGCACTTTCAAGCTTTTTTCCCTTCTTTTCTTGTAACTTCCTCTCCTTTGATGAAAATCTGAATATATTTTCTATTTTACTCCTAAGTGCGGATTCCTATTTCATTATTTATTATTATTATTATTATTATCATTATCATTATTAATCCTTAAGAATAGGTAATTCCAAGCCATTGTCTGTTTATACTGGGATGATATTCCAGATAAGGTAATCTTCATATTGCATTTCTAATAAAAATCTTATTTTGTTTTTCTGACTGGTATTTTTAATTCTTTCTCTGTCTTTGACATTTTCTCCATTCTGAGGGAAGCAGATGCTCTTCTTTTCAATCTTTATTTAAAGAAATCTAACAAGAGATCTCAGCTGCCTAATCTTTGGAGGTAATCTGAGCTCTGCATCTTCTTGTGAACGATATGGAAGTGATGGTTCATAATACCTTTGCAGGGAAGAAAATTGTCAGTCACAGTTTAACAGGACTGCTTTCCAAATGAGAGCTTCTCAGAAAGTGAGACATTTTTTCCCCAGTGATTTGTGTGGGTCCCTTGTTAGTCTGAAAACCTTTTTTTTTTTTTTTTTTTTAGATGTAATGCCACATTGTAGAAAAATGTTGTGAGATCTTCAATACTTTTTCTTTTTTCTTCTATTATTGAGCACTTCTAATAAGTTGGGATATCTATTTTTCTTTCTTTTAGTTGGTGACCCCCCTTTGTTGAACACAAGATAAAAGATGGCTACTGCTACTGTGAAAGATGAGAAATTATCAGAACAGTAGTGTTCTCTCATCTTTTCCATACAAAATTGTTCAAAGAGGCCAAATCATGAAGATTCTTTATTATAAGAAATAAAAGTGGTGGTAACTTGACATTTTGGTGACTAACAACAGCAGCTAACATATTGAAGGATTTTCTTTATCTCTCACCGTGTTAAAGAAATATCTCTTTTCATTACAGCTTTGTTTCCCATCCCTCCTCTTTTGCTCTGTGACATCAGGAAATTCTTGTCTTCCTCCTACCAGGAAAGAAAAGCAGCAAGAAGTTGTGACAATAACAATTGTTAGTTAATAATTCTTAAAGAGAATAAGTGGCAAAAGTTTCATTTTTCCTCATTTCAGGCGTGCCATATGGAAAATTACTAAGGGGTAGGCCAAACTTCATAGAAAATGCAGAAGGAAATGTAAATGATAGTAAACATAAATTTGCTGAAGAAATAATGCTTTATTCTACCTTTCAATGAATATAATAAAACAAGAAAGATTTGAGAAATCAGGTATTGGGTATCTCTACCTGTACCCTGAGGAAAGATTTTTGAAAAGGTTTCTGAGAAAGTTGTATATATATAAAAAGAGTGAATAAAGGTCTGTCTTTAACATCTGTCTTTAACAATCTCACTTCTTGAATATTTATTCTATCATCTGAAGCTGGCAGGAGTTATCTTCTTAGAACTCCTCCTGAATGTCTGATTGTGCATCTGCAGAGGAATCATATATAAATACCAAAAACTTGAAGTTACATATTTGCTGCTTAAGAAAGAAACAACTTTCTCATTATTACTTTGAGAAAGAGTCTGGTCTCAGAGTTTTGCAGTTTCTGCAGTGCCAACTTGATGTTGTAGTAAAACTCAAAATACTAAATTTTAGCATGTCACAATTGGCACTACGTGTGCCTCCAAACTCACTCTTCTGCACTTTTCAATTAGAAACTTTGATGAGTCCTGTGAAACAGCTAATAAATTCCCTGGGAATCTGATACGTTCTTCAAAGCTCCCAGTTTACAGTAAATTAAAGAAATAATTCCATATTAATTAAAGAAAAAACTAAACTTGTGATAATTCATGTAGGTAGTCTGCTAGAACATATAAAGGATTTATATTCATTAATTTTGCCTCTCAGCTTCATTTTCATGACGTTTAATCTCATAATACATTGGCAAATGATTGTGTTTAAAATATGAAGAACCGTTTTACATGTCTTCACTCATTAGGAAGTTAGATAGATCGTGTAAAACAGATTTTAAAACTAAGTAATTTTGTCAGCTTTTCCACTGGAAGTTTGAAACCACAGCACCCATCCAGTAGCTTGTGAATCAATTCCAATTTTATAATTATTTTTTTTAAGTTCTTTTTACGGCAAAATTCTTTGTGTACAGAACTGCATATTAAATATGCAGGCTGAGTACTTGAGCATGTTCCCATCATTGCACAGACAAAATTGCTCTCGGCTACCACTTTACATCATGAGGGTTTTATTTACATTCTCACTGGTCCCAAAGTACTGTTCTGATGACAAAATCATAAGGAAAAAACAAATATGCAGTTTTGCATTTGGATATGCTGTGGAACAGTTATATTAAAGGACATTGCTGTTAAACGTATTAGTGCGTAAGGCTCTCAAAATGTCTTTTCAACAGCAATTAATCTCATTCTTCCTGTATTATTTTCCATTTTCTCTTGACACGAGGTTATCAGCTGACACAAATCAGAATAGCCAAATTGCCTATTCTGAACTCCCAAGTGGAAAAGAGTCAGACTGGGTATGATTAGCCTTGGAAGTAAACCTGACAATGTGTGTCTGTGAGATCATGGTATCTTCAAACCAGGTATATAAGCAAACTGTGTTATCACAGCATGGAGCTCAGCCTGTGTTCTGCCACTTGCTTAGACACTTCGTATAAGCAGCTATCCCATTAAGAGGTGTGAGCAGCTGTGGCTATGCTGTGTGCCATCCATATCAGGTCTAGTAAGTTCAAAGATAGCTCAAAAGCATAGTCAGACTGTTTTGAATAGGCTATAGCTTTTTTGCCAAATTTTCCCAATTGAAACATACGCAAGCTCCTCCATAGCTACTTTTTTTTTTTTTTTTTTAAATAGAAGATCTTCTGGAAAGAAAATACAATTTCAGAGTTGTTACTGTTCATGTTACGACCCGTCCATGGCCTGTAATCCTAAGAAATCTAAGGAACTTTCCTACGTAACCTCCAGTTTTGTTGTAGAAACTAGATACATTGGTCACCTGCTGACTATTGTGTTTCTTTCCAGCTAGTAATCATTATTAGAAGGGGTTTGGAGACACACACTTCCTAACGTTAGTGTTTGCATATGAAATCACTTGTGACTGTGAATGGACTGGGATATTTAGTTGTTTTGAGTTTCTTTTATTTTTCTTTTCTTTACAATGGCCAGTGATAGTGGTCAAGCGTTAAAACAGTGATTATCTCAGCAGTTAGATCATCAAACATATAATTCCTGATTTTAGCAGTTTAAACAAATCTAAGTTTATGATATTCAAAGCTCTATTTGTGGAAGAATACAAAGTTATTATGATAAATGACAAAATAAAAAAATTAAAAGTAGGTCTATATGGAATATGCAAAAAAAACCCCTTCAGAATTACCAGCTATGCAATCATAAGTTGGACAATGACTAGCAAATTTCAGTTCAACAAAAAATGTTCTGTGTTTTACAAGACCACAAAACAAACAAGTCAATGGGATCATACTAAAAATACTTTAGAAGTAGATATCAACCTTTTTTGGACTCTTTCAAGCAATGAGAATTTGCAATTCTGTTTGGGTTTTGAATTATATAATCTCAAGAAGAGATCTAAGAATCTACAATCTATGTATAAACATGGATGTAAAGACTATACCTATGCAGGAATAAAGTGCACAAATAAAATATGTGAAACAATATTAAGATTGTAGTTCTGCAGAGGGCAATTTGGGAGCTATAGGTAATTTAAGGCAGACATGATTCACAAACATCGCACAGTTGTGAAAATACAAGAAATATTGTTCTGAGAAGTGTAATATGTAAGGATACACTGCACATTACAGCCTGAGTTAGACTACTTTATTGTACATGACTACAGGAACAGAAAAGACAGGAACTTGACCCATCAGAGATCTAATGAACAAGACCAATGAGAAAATGTGAAGGAAATTGTTTGTTTGAGGGGGTTTTTTAGCAACAGAAGACTGAGTGAAAACATCAGTCATGATATATACATTAAAAAATCAAGATACGAAAAAATCTACAAAGAGAAGGGAAATCAGTTATTTTCCACATCCCTTGCAAGTAAGCCAGAAGTGTTAACTGAGGTAAGAAAGCCTAATTTGATGAAAACCTCCAGAAATAGTGAAGACAGAGGCTACTGGCACATAGGAACCCTGTCCCCAGGAAAAGTTACCAAGGATCAATTTGGTTAAATCTCTATGAGTTACTTTCTTCTTGAACTATGGGTGGACTATGGTGACATGGTCAACATTATAACACACAGGAACAGCAAGCATGCTTGATTCCAGGTGATAAATGAAAGAGACAGACAGAAACATAATTTCTGATTTTATTATGCATTCTACATTCAACAGAACCAGTTCCTGGTTCTGTAGGAGGTGTCACATAGTGGGTTTTGTCTCCTTGACCATGGGACCCTGTTTGAGGAATGAGACTGATGGGAAGAGAGAGGTTTGTCCGAAAGAGCAGTTCAAGGACATCTTTGCCAACAGACATGTTAGTGAGGAGGGCATTAAAAAGGTGACCATCACTTTTCATGCTGGAACCTTGAGTAATTTAGGGTTCAAACATTCACGTTACAAGAATCTACTCTCTTAGTCCCTGTGGTTTGGCAGTCTATAATTTATAATACCTTGCTGTAGGTTTTTCCTCTTCAAGAAAGATAACCAGGTTAGCAATTTTGATATTGAAACAATGCATGTAGGGTGGGCTCGTTGTGAGAAAGCTCACCTACCCTCAACTGAAATGAACTGGACATAGATGTGTACTTGAGCCTACATGAAGGGTTAGTCCAATATTTAACTTGCTCCCTTGCTGTGTTCTTCCTGGGCGCGCAGCTGCATACAGATATTTCAGATCTTAGTTTACTTTTGATCTTGACTATGGGCTTAAAAGCTACATTTATAATATCATATAAAATGGAATCAACAGTAAAGATATATATGAGTAAAGATCACCAATTAATGAGGAAACAATTAGTAGTGAAAGCTAAATTACACAAACTTAGTTCAGGACTCGAATGTTGTAAAATAATTTCATGATACTTCCACTTTTTAGAAAATGAAGTCTGTTATCCATTATCTAAGTGTTGGGGGAAAAAAGCTCATTGGAACTTAGGACAAGCGGGGACATCTAGGTTATTGAGGCCAGTTCCACAATGCAACAGAGTGACAAAAACCTAACCTGCAAGGAACAGTGTGGAGTTCCCTGGTTGGACCTTAACAATGCTTCAACCTGAACAGCACTGCTTGTTTTGGTTTTATTACATCTGCAAATGAAACAATGTTTCACTTCAGGAAGAAAGCTTTTGGGAAAAATGTGTTCTTAACCAAAAAACTATTCCCTAGAGGATACTTTTATCATTAATGTTTAGTAATGTATCCTTTCAAAAAGTAGGGACTAATCATATTTCCAAATATAACAACGTGGCTAACAATGCTGGTGAATTATAACATCTGTGAAATGAGCTCAGGAATTACAGTTTTCTTCATATTAATATGCATGATTTGTACCCTCTACCACCAATATATTAACTACTGTGGATTATCTATATTTTCTTTGATAGTTAGGTACAATCATGGGAAATACATGATACCAAATAATCCAGAATAATCCAAATTGTGTGATGCCTTCCAAAAAACTTCAGTCTAAGACGAGTGAAAAGGACATTCTTTGAAAGCATGTCTGATATCTGACTTCTCTTGTATTCTGTGCAGGTTGTGCTCTGTGTCTTATGTGAGAACTCAACCGTATATTAGAACTCATAAATAAATTCTACAAGAAACAGGGACAAGAACTTCCACATTGATCGCACTGGGACACACCATTATTTATCTGCATTTGTTGTTATTTTGCTGACACAAATATCAACTGCATACAAATTATTTTTTCTGGTATTCACAAATGCATCATAGCTTGACATTTCATGATGATTCTGAAGGCCTTTGGATTTGTTTTCTAAATGAGATAAGGTTGAGGGACTTTAAAGATGATATAAAATAGGAAGGAAGATGTAAAATCATCTTTCTTTCCTAACATATACAATTGTTTTAATGTATCAATTTATTTTTATCTGGTAGTTTTAAAAGTAACTTTTTAAGCACATTAAAAAATTGTGATTTTTTTTGTTCTACGTAAATAAACATCTGTTTAACAGTGTGGCATACTTTCATTATAAAATTTCACAATTAATGTCCTGGGTACCAAATGTTTTTCTCTATTCAAATAATTACTTTAAGTTACATGGGAAGAAAATGAACAGAAGAAGAGAAGAAAAACATTCAAGAGGAACACTTTCATTTTATATATGGTGTTTTAAATTTTTGTAACACTTAAGATATTATTTGTTTTGTTCTTCCAATCAAACTGGATGTGCTAATGGTTGTGCAAAGATTAGGAGTGATATTTGGAATTAACATAGAACAAAGCTATAGATGTGTGGTGGGTTGACCTTGGCTGGCTGTCAGACCCCCACCCAGTCACTCTCTCACTCTGCCTTCTCATCAGCATGGGAGGAGAAGAAAAGATGAAAAAGCTTACAGATAGAGATAAAGACAGGGAGATCACTTACCAGTTACTGTCACAGGTAAAACAGACTCAAATTGGGGAAAATCAGTTTAATTTATTGCCAGTTAATGTAGGTATGCATAGTGAGAAACAAAGACAGATTAAAACAACACCTTCCCCATCCCCATTTTTTTCCCCAACGCTCAACTTCACTCCTTCATTCCCTACTTTTCTACCTCCTCCCCACCCTGAGCTTTGCAGGGGGACTGGGGGCTGTGGTCTGTCCATAGCAGCTCCTCTCTGCTGCTCCTTCCTCCACACACTTCTCCCCTCCTCCTCTATGGGGTCTCCATGGGCCACAGTTCCTTCAGGACACATCCACCTGCCCCAGCACGGGCTCCTCTGTGGGCAGCACAGCAGTGTGGATACCTGCTCTGGCATGGCCCTCTCCGCAGGCACCCGGAGCACCTCCTCCCCTCCTTCTTCTCTGACCTTGGTGCCTGCAGATTTGTTTCTCTCACTTTTTCCCTCACTCCTTACTTTGTCTGTGTCATGTTTTTGCCCTTTATTAAATATATTTCACCTCGAGGCACCGTGGCTGCGGGGCTCGGCCGTGCCCTGGGGTGGGCGGGCTGGAGCCGGCTGGAACCGGCCGTGCCCGGCATGGGGCAGCCCCAGCCGCTCCTCACAGAGGCCGCCCTGCACCTCCCAGTGCTGCCAGCACCTGGGCACCTGCACCCAGTACAGTGTGCCTAAGTACCTATAAGAAAGTAGAAAATTGTTACTCTTTCCTTTTGTAAGTTTCATTAGTCTTTAGATTTTTGTTTTAATAATGTCTACTTTTCTTCTTCTAGTAACATATACAGCACCCTCATCTACTGTAATTAAGCCTTGCACTTTACACATGCTGAAGACCTGATTCATATGGCATGTGTTTTGTTATACCTCAATGTATTTGTACTCTGTATTTTTTTACTGCTCCTCTCCGCAGTAAACAGCACCAGACATGGATGAGAAATAATAGATGTACTCTCTCTTATAACAACATGGCAAAATTCAAAAAAGTTATCATAAAAACACTAAAGTGACTCTAATACAAGCCAAACACTTGAAAATCTATATATTGTTTCCGTATTGCTATGTCTTCTTACTTTCTGGAAGTACTTCCTACTTCATTTATTGCTTTATTCCAGCAATAAAGACATGTATTTGTTATATTCAATAAGAAACCAGTGAAATTTAATTCTTTGTAAATAAAGTACAGAAGCTGTGACTTCCAGCTTCCTTTTACAGGGGAATATGGATCATAACAACTCTTCCTTTTAATTACAGGACAACATTAGGAATAAAAGTTTAATGTTAACAGCAAACATAAAGTTGAAGAAAATCAAAGCTTATCTTGCTTCCTTTACAGGTTTTTCAGGCCGGTACTGTGAAATAGAAATGAATGAGTGTGATTCAGCTCCCTGCTTGAATGGTGCTGTCTGTCAGGATGATGTCAACAGCTATGACTGTTTTTGCCCTGAAGGTAAGTTTTTCAAAATAATTTATTTTTATTATCTTTGACAATTTTCAAAATTGCCTGCAGTCTGCAAAACATCTTCTTGACAGTCTTCAAAACAACTGTTAAAATTTCCTTTCTATGAAAGTTATTCATTCTTTTCTGAAGTCTCATTTGCATCTTTGTCTACCATGGCACCCAAAGAAACAAGCATGCTCATAAAGAATGGAGACAGATATACTTGTAAGTACTACTTTTTTTCAGACAAAACCTCATGATATTAGCAAAGTCTGAAGGAGTGGAGAAAACACAAATATGCAGTATGTGAAATCCACAGAAAATGTAATCAATAAACTTACAAATAAAATATTTTATCTTGATGTACTAACTTGCAGCTTTGGAACTGAGCATAGCAAGCAAATTACAACGGCCATAATAATGACTGTAATATACCTTAAGTACAAAAATCTATTAAAACTTGCACAGACAAAAATAATGTGATTTTCAGAATTTTTGGTCTGCTTCTTTAAAAATGCATATTGTTCAGCATTATCAGAATCGTATGAACAAATAAGTGGTTTCAAGAAAAAAGTAAAGGAAAAACTAAAATACTTTAAAACATTTTAAATTATAGTGCCTTTCTGACATAATTCCAGAGCTGGGTTTCTTCTGGATATTTGTATGGTTTTTTAAAATCTGATTTTTAGTTAAAAATAAAGGTTGTGATTTCTAACCTGGTACTTTGTTTCTGCATTTTAAACTTTCTTATACTTGTTTTATTTTAATCTTCAACTAGTATTATTTTGTAAGTACAGATGGATGGTGACTTGATTTCATAGCTTACAATATTTCAGGTATTTATATATTAATACAGGCATTCTAGCAGTGATGATCAAGTTCAGAAACTCATTAAAAAATTTCTACAAATAATTCTTATAAGTACAAACTCCATCATTATTTAGTTTAAATTAGAAGCCAAAACAAACACTGGAAGGCAGTTGAAATTTTAGGTTGGAAGACATCATTCTGCTGTTTAGTCTGCCTGACCAGCTTATAGAAAAATAAATCTTGGCACCCACATCGATAATTTTGTGGCTTACTTGTTACCTGTGAGACATGGATCTGATTAAACTCTAAGTGCAAATGAGAACTCTTACTGTATACATTATTGATGAACTAAGGGTAATTCTAAAGCTTCATGACTTAGGGATCAGTGGAAATTGGTTCCATGGTCAGTTTGAGAAATTATGGGAATATGCCTTGCACTGAGGGTGCTGATACCTTAGCATTAGTCATGGTCTTCCTGCAGCCATGGCCTGTGACAGCACTAATGATAGTCATTTTGTAGCATGACCATGAATTAGAATACATTTACAAGAGCGTAAAATGTCAGATATTGTAGTGGAGATTCTCCAGCAATTTCAAGTACAAAAAAACACTGTTGGACTTCTGAGTTTGCTAGAAGTCACTATGACACAAGAAACAAATAGAGAAAAAGTAGAGAAGTAACTATTTGAGAGTTTATTTTTAAAACTAGAATCAGATGTCTAAATCCCAGCATCACTTATCTTCATCTGCAATGTTCTCAAAATGGCAGAAGATATATATATTCTTAAGTCTCTGCCAAACAAGTTGTTCAACCACATTAATGAAAATATTGAATCCTACATTTGTTCTTTCAATTATTAGCTCATTTTAAAGTACATTTGATGGTCAGAAGTATTTTCCTATTAATGACAGAGCAGAAAAAGCTTTTAGAGAGGTCTGAAATGTAAGACTTCAAAATAATTTTATTACAAGAGTAAATTGAAAACAAACTACTTTTTAGAAAAAGGGACCCAAAGACATGCCTTATAAAAGAAGACATAGATATAGCTGAAGAATACATGGTGCTCTGTTTTTTTCCAACCAAGGATTTGAAGGTCTGAACTGTGAAATCAACTTTGATGAGTGCAGCTATGGCTTCTGTAAAAGCAATTCAACTTGTTTAGACCTGGTTGCAGACTACAGTTGTGTTTGTCCTCCAGGATTCACAGGTAAGATTTATTTTAACTCTGGAAATGACATTAAATAGTTAAACTTTTTATTTTATTTTCTGAAAATGAAGCAAACTCTTTTTAAATGTGTTTTGTTCAGTGTTTTAATGTTAATAAAAATAAATTCATGTCAGTGTTCTGTGGTATTGATAATCTGCTTTAATTTCCCTACTAGTAGGATAAAAATTGAAAGCAGTGTATATGCTGTTTGATTAATTGACGAAAAGCAAAGCTGCATTCTACCTAGAAAAAAAATTGTTCAAAACCCACCTAGTCTATGAAAAAATAGGTGAGCAATGATAGCTGTAACTGGTGCTGTTGTCTTCAGAAGATTGTAGCACAGCCATACTTGACTGAGACAGAAATGAGAATACAATTTTAGCAAGAGGACATTTTGTTCTCTTCAAGAAAGATACTATCAGATCCTTACGATAAATAGCTTGCAAATTGCACAATTATTTGTGTGTCTAACAGGTTTAAGAAAATAGCTCTTACATCAGGAGCAGTCTTGATGGCCCTACTTTCTGCCAGGAGCAGCTAACAGGATCATGGGGAAATCAATAAAACTGTCTCAAAAATATGCCATCTTAACCACTAATATGCTGTGATGTCAGGGACTGGAACACACTGACTTTCAGCTGCTGATTTCAGAGAGGCAAACGGAGCAGCATTAGTCATAAGCAGTAACAGGAAGACAAGCAGTGGCAGTCACAGTTAGCGGGTGTTGTAATAAAAAGCCACACAGATGTGTACAGAGAGATCAAAACTTGTGGTGACCGACGGAGAGGAAAGAAAAAAATTAGAGAGATCTATTATGGGGAAATGAAAGTTTAAAGAAGCAAGTAGAGCAGTGAAGGATGAGAAAGCAAAATCAAGTTAGAAGTAAATACAGCATTTCAGGTTGATAGTAACACCAGCGACATCCAGTTTAGGAGCACTTCATACATATTTTGTCAATGGTTAAAAATAGGCAGATGGGACATAAGGATTGTAACATGATGCACAGAGATTTAGAATCTGTGAAAGTGATAATAGTTGCAGTTCCCACAGATGTCTGTGATTTTGCTTGATTTGTGCCAACATATTCTAATATTATTCAGCATTACAAAACTGAGATGTGCTCTGTTTCTTACAAGATCTTATTCTCCTTTTCTTCTTTCTTTGATAACTGGCTTCGCTGTCATGAGTTTGCATAGTATATACTATTTTGTGTCAATCATGAAAATAATGGAGGTGATTAGAAAGTATTTGTTCATATAAAAAGAAGCATTTTTAATGCAATAATTTTAAAAGACAGAGCTTTAAAAACCTCTTACTGCTATACAGTAACGATCAAAATGGAATGCATCTAACTTTTCTGCAGTAGGTTGCAAACAGTCAGTTTGAACTAGGGAATGCAGGAAAAGCTGTTCCTTTGAAAATACAGCTACGCTACTTTGGGATATGATGGAGCCCACATTACAGAACCAAAAGGATAAACTAATGTGTGGGTGTCACCAGGACAACCTGGAACAGGGTGTGTTCTCCTGAGGAGGAACGCTTTATCCTAGATCCATACTGATGCAAATAGTTTGCCAATGACGTATCTGTCCATTCCAAGACAAAAAGGAGTCAAGTCTGTCAACAGTAAAACAGTTTCCGGTGAGTTATGCGCAGACTTTAATGGATACCTTGAGGCCTATGTTGAAGTCATAGAGTTCACAAGACTGCATATTGGCCTATACAAAAAGGCTTTACTTTCTCCTGTGTTTCCTGTGTGAGAGACTTTTCATCATGAATGTGCTATTGATCTCACTTCATATCAGCTTTTTTTGTGAGACAGGACAACTCCCACAAGAAAACAAATCAGCCAGTCTACTGACTGGAATTAGGAATAGGGATAAGGATCCTCCCAATTACACTGAATATTTTCATCTGTGCTCATGCTTTTTGTATAATAAATGCACAGTCAGCCCTTGTGGAAGTTGTTATGTCTGCTCTCTCCAGGCCTCCCAACAACTGCTTTGGCCTCCTCAGAAAGAGTTTTTGATGCAAAATAGCGAATATTTGAGCTTCTGTCTTCTAAGAAAAGCAAAGACTGGTAAAAGAATGTTCCATGTCCTGAGTTCCAGGACTCATGTAAACGGTCCAAGAAGATATTGCCATAATAACAGTAACACACTCAAAACCTTTTTAAGGGCAAACAGAAACATAGTTTATATATGGGAATTTTTTATCTATCCAGTTAATATTTAAGCCATGTAGAAATCCATATTATATAATGAAAGTAGAAAAGCGCCATTAACAGCACAGTCGAAATCGTTATGCCAGAAAACTTATTAATATCTGCCCATTTTCTTTGCTATTAAGTTCAACATTCCAGTGCCCCTCTGGGTCCTAGAGGTGACAGTTTCAGTCTTCTCATGAAGGAGTGTGGGAGTTTAGGCCTCAGTCATCAGCATCTTGAGCCCTTTTCCAAGAGAAAGATGATGTTCATAGTATGAGTTCCTTCCTCCTTAATCAGGGCTCCAGTTGGGGTTATTTTTATACACTTTCTCATCCAGCCTGTATCCTTCTCCTGCGCTGTCAGCTGCAGCCTGGCAGTGGCTGTCAGCCCCAGGCACACAAAGAACTATGGTTTGTCAGGCAATGATAGGCAGGGAATGTCACCCCCTCCCCAGTGGGGCCATCCTCAGAGCTGAGGCTGGAGCAGGGGAGGCAGCAGTCATTGCCCCAGCTCAGGGGTTAAACCAGTGACAACCAACTCAAGCCACCTCGAGGTCAGCACACAGCCAGGCCTCCCCTGCTGAGGGCAGAAATCTTATTTACTGGGCTACAACAGTAGCTCTGACTATGTGGAGGCACAGGTTAGAAAGTTCATTAACAGATCTGCGAAGTCCATGTTGATTGCATCTGAATTTTTTCTGATGAGTCTTCATCAAAGAAGTGAAATTGGAAAAAGTCCAGTAAATGTATATGACTGATTTTTTCTTTTCAGTTCTTTCAAATACGTTTTTGTTTTCCTGGCATGTTAAAAGGCATTTCCAAATAAAATTTAGCTTTAGTACCTGAGCTGGTCTTAAGCCTTGCTGCATGCATGTCCTGCCCTTATCAGTGCCATGCCAAGCAGCATCAAGCCAGTTTGGTGTCTCATGCCTTATGCACGAACACTCTACTGGAAGGGCAGCACTGGACAGGAGAGCTGCATGTTTGAATGGCCTTGGCTGCAGTGTTCCACAGGCAGTGGAGCCCTCTCTAGCCTGAGGAGCTTGTTCCTTCCCTGGGAGTAGAGCCGGAAAATGTCAGCACCATATGTGTGGCAGGGAGCAGGCCTGGATGGAGGGAGTAGCTCTGTCCTGATGAGGAAAGCAAGCAGGACAGGAACAGCCATAACAACTGGGAGTCCTGAGAGGAGCAGGGAGACTTCTTGCAGCTTCTGCGCCCAGGTGCAGATTTTATTGTTGAAAGGGTGAGCACCTGAATTCTGGCAGCTTTGCAACCTACTGCATGGAGTTCCCTTTATTCTGAGCAAGATAGGCAGATGGAGAGAAGCAGCTCCTGAGAAAGACAAAGAAGACTTCCTATTAAATCAAAGCTTGCTCTCAGATGACCTCTTGTGGGAATCAGCATACACAGGATCACCGTAATTTTCCCATAGTAAAGAGCTACTGGACAAATGGACGGTTGGTGGCATTGCCACCTCCTTCCCTCACAATGTTTTGTTCCATTTTATCAATGAGAGGGGTTTCAAGAACATCTGTCAGTTGCAGTAGGTAAAAGCAGTCCAGGTCTGTTAACCTGGCAAGCCTCAAAAGTTAGAAAAAAAGACTTGCTCAGCACATCCAGACTAGTTAATTCTGGGCATTATCAGAACCTGAAGATAGGTGAAGTAGGGAATTTGAACACTGTACAGTAGGACACCTTTAGTACCTTAGGTAGTAAGATACCTTGAATCAAAGAATCAGTCAGGTGGGCTGGTATGGAATTCAGCAGTGATACAGAAGGAGGAGGCATTTTTATGAGGTGTTGGTTACTGACTGTTTTCATATTTGGTTGGATTTCCCCTGGGAGTATAAGTGCCTGTAACCCAAGAATTTTGTAAGTCAGTGTTCTGGAACGAGAAGGCATTTTTTTTTCAACTTGAATAAGTGGTGGGATTACATTTTGTCCATTATAAACCCTTTGCCTATTTGAAATTTTGGAAGAGATTATTAATTAAATGTATTTCAAAACTGCACATATGCCTGAGTGCAGAAGTGATCCCTGTGCTAATAAGGTGACACCAGTGAACACTGGGTAGAAAAACCATGATTCCAAAGTGATTTTTACTTTAGCACTTAGCACTGAATTTCGTTGTAATTTATATGCATGATATTCTTAATCCAATTTCCTCACATATATCATGGTACATATGAATTTTCTATGCGTAACATGATCCTTGTTTTAGGTTTTGCCTGTGTCTAATTCATGTTTATCATTATCATGAGGCAGTGTGAATCACAGTCAAAATCTACCATCAGTCACAATTTGACTTAAATAAGTCTTTAGGCTTTACACAGCAGACTAAAATCATTTGCGAGCCTTTTAATATGCTTTTTGAACATCAAATCTATATCGTTTCCTCTGGCATGTATCATATGAGCTTTTGGAATCCTGTAGTAGCCATTGTGGCTAAACAATTGGTCCCTGCAATACTGAACATTTCAAAACAAAAATTATAAAAGGATGTCCAGTGTCTTCTAGCTCAACTCACTCCACCACAAGGCAAAAGGTGGTATCTTTTTTGTGTTTTCAAAAATCTTTCCCTGTGCATTTTTTAAAGGCTTTCTAAGCTTTGTTTTCAGTAAGCCTGCAAAAGCTGGTTTAGGCAGATTTTGGCTGACCCAGATGTTTTTAGTTGTCAGGACCACTGCACAGTTTAAAATCATTGAGTCACTCCATCCTCCATTTCATACTAATCATCTCCAGTCCTGTTCTCAATAATTCAAAGGAAAGAACAGGCCTGAGAAATCTATTTGTGCTTACCCGTCTTTAGAGTTGGTTACAGATAATCAGTCTCGCATGCATCCCATGAAACAGATTATCATTCCACATCAATGGCCCTTATAGAAGCAGCCCAAAAGCCAGGTATTCTTTCCTCTGATGTCCACTAATGACCAAGTTCATATAAACAAACATGCTAAGGTTTTCCAAACCATCCCAAAACCTGGAAGGTGTAGACGGAAGAGGGCGGGATGGTTCCCCCAGCTCCTGGCCAGCAGAGCTCTGACCCGTAGCAGGCCCATGGTGGCATAAGAGCAAAAGGCTGACTGCCTTTCCCCCTGCTCAGCTGGGACAGTGCTGATGGGCTGCTGGTTTTCAGAAACAGTCCAGAAAGTGGACTGCCAAGGGCAGGCTTCCCACAGTTGGGCACACAAACTTAACATGCCAGAAAATAAACACTATTTATGCATTCATGGCAATCTATTCAATATGTATTTCTGTGGTTATTAGAGAATGTTTATCATCACATCGAATGTGTAAATGTGCCTGCTTCCCCTGGAAGGAATTCAGGTTAGAACACTGAGTGGGGGGAAAAAAAAAATCAGTAGAGTGAAGAAAAGTCTGTTTAAGTTTCATCATGCTGCAAATTACATTACATACAAATTTTGATAAACTAATACATAAAAACTATTGAATTGCATGAAAGAAAAACAAATCAATTATAGTTCAGTAGCAATGTTTTTTCCAGTCATCTAAAAAATAAGCAAAGTCTTTTTTTTTTTTGTGAGAAATCAAATGGCACATTTCTCCAATAGTTTTCCATCTGCAAATACTAAGCATGATTTATTTAAATTAGGGGGTGAATAGTAACAGTTGGAACATTTGACAAAAGATAAGTAAATTCTTCAATCAAAAATTTAATTAATTTATATGGGATTTACTTTATCATTGCTCTACTGGAGGTGTTATGAAATTATTTTTGTATTTCAGTTTATCCTCTTTATTTTAAATATAATGGGTTTTTTCAGTAATTATGCCAATTGTAATGCATAATCTAATGTATGTAGAACATACATAAATATCTTTCTTGGTGTAAGTGTATGTAATTAATTTTAGATAAATTGGACCATAATCATTTAATATTAATATGCTTCTTTTTCAATAAAAAAAATGTTGTTAGTTGCTGGGAGACCCTTATCAAATAAAAAATGAAAAGCAATCATGTCTTGAAAAGCTTATACAGTGATTAAAGCAAACACAGAGGACTCTAGAATATATGGTTGAAATTCTTAGTCTTCCTAAGTTACTGTGGGAAATTAACCAAATTTTTTCTTGACTCTATACTTTTTCTATAAACTTTTTCTCTTTTTTCCTTTTCTTTGCATGTGTTTTCATTTATATTCTAAACAGTTACGGTCATCGGTGAGATTATACTACTAACAGTAATATGCCAGCACAGTGAGCGTAATTTTTACATTTGAGTGCACCTGTAAAAATGGATTAAATTGGAGTATGGATATCAAGACAGAACTTCCTACTGTATCAAGATTTTTATTATAACTGCCTTGATTAATCTGTTAGGACTAAATTTTCTGTAATGACATGAGAAATCAGTGAATGAACTCTGACATAGGAAAATCTGCCTCCAGCAAACTTCCACAGTGCACATTTTCCTTTCTGTTAATGAATTTGAGAAATAGAAGGGGCGTCTTACGTAAGAATGGTTTTTCTCTAGTTTTTTTATAGCGGATGGTTCCTTTTCTGAAAAAAATTCACCAAATCGTTCATGTTGGAAAAAGTCTGTTGTTCAACACTGCCTTTACAATACCAACTATCATTGTACTAGAGGTTTTGATGCTAAATTATATTTCCCAGTATATACTGGGCTGTGTTTTTAACAAGTGAAATAATTTACCTTTGGGGACCTCTTCTTTGACAGAGCCATACTATAAAAGGTATGACACTATCAGTTTTAGTATGACCATTCTAAGTAGTAGCCATACTTGGTGCCACCTTCGGCGGCACAGTTGACTTTTTTTTTCCTTCACATTTTGGCCTTTTTCTTTATCTTGATTTTTTCTTTCTTTTCACCTTTCTCTTTCTCAGGTCTGCAACTCCCTATAACTACTGATACTGCTATATTTGAGACATTTTACATATGTTAGGCATTTATTCTGTGTCCATTTTGTTATCCCTAGAAATGTTTTTGCCCAGCTCCTATGTTTGCTTCACACCAGTAACTGGCCACAAGTGAGCTGTTAATTGCCTCGGAGGGTCCAGTACCATCCTACAAATGTACCTTCAAGGCCTCTGCTCTCTCCCCTGTACTCGTTCACTCTGCAGTCTTATCCTAGGGACATAATTAGTTCATCCCATACATCAGAACTACTTGGTATTCATGTCTACATCTTATTAACAATAAGCATAACATGATGCAATTGTACAAAATTAAAGAATCATAGAATCATAGAATGGTTTGGGTTGGAAGGGACCTTTAGAGGTCATCTAGTCCAGTCCCCCTGCAGTGACCAGGGACATCTTCAACTAGATCAGGTTGCTCAGACCTCCGTCCAACCTGACCTTGAATGTTTCCAGGCATGGGGCATCTACCACCTCTCTGGGCAACCTGTTCCACTGTTACACCACCCCCATAGTAAAGATTTTTTTCCTTATATCCAGTCTATATCTACACTCCTTTAGTTTAAAACCATTAACCCTTGTCCTCTTACAACAGGCACCTCTAAAATATCTGTCCCCATCTTTCCTATAGTCCCCCTTCAAGTACTGAAAGGCTGCAATAAGGTCTCCCTGGAGCCTCCTCTACTCCAGGATGAACAACCCCAACTCTCTCAGCCTGTCCTCATAAGGGAGGTGCTCTAGTCCTTGGATCCTCTTCATGGCCCTCCTCTGGACCCACTCCAACAGTTCCATGTTTTTTCTGTGCTGGGGACCCCAGAGCTGGATGCAGCACTCCAGGTGGGGTCTCACCAAAGTGGAGAAGAAGGGCAGAATCACCTCCCTCGACCTGCTGGCCATGCTTCTTTTGATGCAGCCCAGGACATGATTGGCTTTCTGGGCTGTAAGAGCACATTGTTGGCTCATGTCCAGCTTCTTATCCACCAGTACCCCAAGTCCTTCTCTGCAGGGCTGCTCTTAATCACTTCATCTCCCAGCCTGTATTGATACTGGGGATTGCCCCAACCCAGGTGCATGACCTTGCACATGGCCTTTTGTTGAACTTCATGAGGTTCTCACAGGCCTACCTCTCCAGCTTGTCTAGGTCTCTTTGGATGACACCCCATTCTTCTGGTGCGTCAACTGCATCACTCAGCTTGGCGTCATCTGCAAACTTGCTGAGGGTGCACTCTATTCCGCTGTCTATGTCATTGATGAAGATATTAAACAGTACTGGTCTCAGTACAGACCCCTGAGGGACACCACTCATCACCAATCTCCATCTGGACATTGAACCATTGACCACTACCAAGAAAACTAAAACAAATGAGGCAAGATCTACCTGGCCACTAGGCAGGCCCTGAGGCCTCTGGTCTTAGCTTGACACCAAACCTGTAGCCTAACATTAGCAATGGCAATGCCATACACACTGGGCGACAGGGCTGTAGTGGTGATGACTGGGACATTACCCCACAGCTTGACTCACTTCACTTAAACAGTAGGTTGACCAGACACTACTGCTTGCCCAGATCTGAGGAGTCTGGAGGCAGGAAGGGAAAAGCGTTGAAAGGAGAGTGATGTTTTTAAAGCTGTTTATACAACTTCTATAAGATGACTTTTTTCCTTGGCACTTTTGCAGTCAGGCAAGAAACAGAATTGCATCGATTATTTGCTCTGGTAACAGGAGAGCAGCACCTGACAACCACTTTTCCTGAGAACCTCCAAGGACGGGACATACACGTTCCACATGATGACAATGATGCTACAGGGCCCAGTTGCCTTGGGGTGGGCTATTGCTGTCACAGAAATATATCTGGCTCGCAGAATTGTCTTGATGTTTTCCCAGGAAAGACCCACAGAAGGCTACAGGATGAGCGGATTTATTCTGGAAGTCTTCTAACAACCCATAGATTTCTGGTTGTATGCTCTACGTTAGGTCTGTATACCAGAAGGCAGTTAATGTTGCCCATTAACCACCTTGTACTGAACCTAATTACTTGGTCTTGATTAAAGCACACATTGAATCCAAAAACATTTAATCCTGATTTGAATGCACGAAGAGAAGCCAGAATTTCACTGGCCTTTTTTTTTTCCTAGCAGTAATCACCATCAGATTTAGAGGTTTCTATTAAATATTTCATTTAAATTTTTGTCTTCAACTTCAAGCTATTGAGTCTCATTACCTTTTCTACACAAAGTGAAAAAGCCTCTTACTACCCAAGTATTTTCTCTTTGTAAAGACACTTATACACTGTAATCAAGTCGCTTCTTGTTTTTGTTTGTTTTAAATGAAACAGATGGAGCTCTTTAAGCCTTTGCCGACAGCATGCTTTCTTCAGTTGTTGAATAAATTGTGTAGCTTTTCCTGCATCTTTCCCACTTATTTTTAAATATGGAACACTGTAGTCAATGTTTTATGCAGAGGTATTTTACACATCAATATTCCTTCTTGGTCTTTTTAAATACAACTGAGAATTCTTTTTTTTTTTTTTTTTTTGGTTACAGCACTGCAATAGTGCTTTTATGCCAAGGTCTTCTCAGATCTTCCTTCTCAGATCACATTTGTTGTTTCCTAACATACAGAACAGCTACAGTTCAATAGCTATAACCTACATATCTTTTTCTTTGCTTGTATCTGGCAGCTGCAAGTGACCAGAAGTGACCTGCAGTACATTGAAAAATATACTCTTTAACTAAGCAAAAGTTATCACAAGATTTCAGTTAGTGCATACACTTGCTGTCATGCAGCAGAGAGATACAGGAAAGTGAGAGTGGAAATGCAGTGTCTTTAAAAGTCAGTGTTGAAATAATAGAGTAAGGCCTTTTCACATTCACCTATAGAAAAAGAGGCTTGGGGAAGGATGAAGTGGTTCATGTATCTCATTATGATTTTCTCATGAGAAAGACTTGAGGGGTGAATATAGGTTGAATGTGCCAAAAGCTGTACTGCTCTCTTCGTAAGAGTAGGACTTTCCATCTATCCCTTTGTATTTTTAACCACGTACATTTACAGTGTGTATGAAGAATGTGTTTGTTTCTGCCTGCTAGTGTTAATATTTTTACCACAGCCTGAGTGTCCTCTGCTTCTTTGGCTACTGCATGCCTGGACTCACCTCTCTCTTATCTGAGCAATACAGAAATGTGTTTTAATGGAGAGACAGAGTGGAGATACAGTTTTGGATAGAAGCAATAGGTTCAAAGTGGGAGCTCTGTTATTACACATCAAGTAACTTAAAATCTTTCCCATCCTATTTTAAATTTCCTAGACTTTTTGGTATGGATGACTCTTGGTCCTTCCTTACATGACCACAGATAGAGAATACTTGTCCTGCTTTACACTACTGTGAGTCATAGCAAATTTCCTGGCACTCACTACATGAACATAAAAGCCTTTGGACCTTCTTCTTGTTATAAACATTGTTTCTGCACTGTAAATTATATAATCATAGCACTAGAAGAAAACACTAAAGATCATCTATTCCATTCCCATCCCAGAAAAAAACATATACTATATTGTGCCATTCCTGATATGTTTATCTCATCTTAAAGAAGTCCAACACCATTCCTTATTCCCCTCAGGCAATCTTCCCGTTGTGTTGTTATACTAATCATTAGGAGCTCCTTAACATCTAATCTGACTTTCAGTGCAGTTTAAATGCATTACTTCTTATCCTGTCCGCTATGAACATGGAGAACTAAAGACATTTGCAAAGCCTTTTCTTATTTTATGACTGTCATCACATTTCTATTCAAATCTTCCTTATTTAGGCTTTAAAGCCCCTTTCATTTAATTTTTCCTAAGAAGTCATGCTTTTGAATTCTTTATCATTCTTGTCATGTTCATCTGGACTGTCTTCATTTGGTCCACATATTCCTTGCATGCAGCTCACTGCACAGTGCAAAGCACTCCAAATGCAGCTTTCCTCCAGCTAGATGAGAATGGTAGGATTACTTTATGCTTCTAACTGGATATGTTGCTTTTTATCTATCCCAGCACACTATTTGATTTGGAACAAAATTCTGGGGTTTGTTCCTACTTAACTTGTGATTTGCTGTATGATGATATCTTCCACTGGTTCTGATTGGATAACATTTGTTATTTCAAACTCCTTCTCCAATTTGTCAAAATTTATGAAGACTTCTAATCCTGTCCTCCATTTGTGTTCCCATCAATAAGCTTACTCTGTTGTCCACCAACCGGACTGTTGCTGAAAAAATGGAGTGGAACTAGACGGACAGCAGATCTCTTTCAAAATCTGTGTAATTCATTCATTCATTTTGGTAGTAAAACCACCACTGATAACTGATGTATGAATATGGCTTTCCGACAATTTTTATTCATCTGATAATATCCTCTTGTAGTTCATATCTAGTCCAATTACTAGGATTTCACACAAGATAGCAGTAGAAGCATTACTGAAGTAAAGGAATATAACACGTGATACTTTTGATTTTTTTCTCACAAGGCCTACAACTCTGGTCTAGAAGGGAATTGGTATGCTTATATAAGGCTTGTTTTAATATATTATTTTATATATACAAGTTCTTACAAGTAATCGGTTTAGTAACTTTTTCACATATTTCCTCCAGGAACTGAAATTACACAGATGGATCTGTCGTATCAAGGCTCTGTCTTTCACACCTTTTAAAAGACTGACTTCACTGAGTCTTCAGGTACTTTACCTATCTTCCACAAGTTCACAAAAAAAACTACTGAGTTTTTAATCAGCCAGCTCTTGAAGTACCCAAGGGTGAAGTTCATCACACCAGCCTACCTGAACATCTAACTCATTTCACAGTTCTGCAGTCTGCCTTCTCTATTCAGCACTGAAGTTTTGCCCTTTGATCATAGGTATCAATTATGATAACGATCTGCTTGCAACTGACCTTTCTACTGATGATTGAAGCAAAAGAAATATTGAACAATTTGGCATGATTACCATTATCAGTGGCCATCCTTCTCCATTGAATGGCAAACCATAACTTTCCTTCATCTTTAATGCTGAAGTACTTACAGCATGATTTCTTGTTACCCTGACCATCCCATGATAGCTACATCTTACTCAGTGCCTTTGCAGGTCTGATTTCACGCCTACGTATTTATGCTGTACTTCTTAGGATATCCTTAGTAACCTTACCTATTTTTTGTTAGTTAGGGATTTTCATCCTTTGAAAAACCAGGAAGTGCCAAGCTGGTCTCCTAATAGCCAGGGTCTTTTTCCCCACAAAAAGACAGTTTGTCCTGGTGTACTTCAAGAAAGCAGTAATTTTCTTAATTACCATTTTAGTTTAGTTCAGCCTGCCAACAGTTTTCACATCGGAACTTTTCTGCATTCTTTGCAATTTTCTAATTTGCTTTGGGTTTATGTTGTTCATCACCATCTCCTACCCCTTCCCATGGATGTAGATGGGTCTCACCCAAGTTCTTTACATTCCTTACTACATATTCAGAGATTACTCTTGCCTTTTACTTCGCAACAAATTCCAGAAAATCTCTGTTTGATGTTGCCTTTCCCACTATTGCATGAAAAAAAATGCTAAGAGCACATTAAAAAGTCTTTGTATTTTTGAATTATTCCTTTCCAAGATGTTGTTTTCCATCACTTTCAGGATAGAATAACAACAAGCATTTTGCTCACTCACATCAGTGACAGGTACAGTTTTCCTTCTCTGTCACTGGAGTGGCTTCTGGTATTCATAGGACCTCTTAATCGCTATAGTTGTCTCTTGATTTTGAATCAGTTTTGGATCAGAAAGATCCCAGTATAATTCATAACAGGCTAGAGCTTGCTCTAAATTAATGCAGTACACATTAGAGAGATGAAGGACTGTGGATTTTCTTTGGTATGTCCAGCAAGTTAATTGTTTTCATAAGCCACCTATTACATTGTCTTCTAAATATTCTCCTTTATATATCTTGTGTATTTCTCCTATATTTTTGTTGTTCAGATTTGAATTAATTTGAATTGAAGGTCAATTAAATATCTTTAAAAGAAGAAAAATTAAGAAACAGATGAGTGAATTTGTGGTTTTCTGTTGGGATCTGAGAGGTGGCTTTATTCATCTAAACATGGAAGCAACCTTGAGAAATATTTTGCTTATTATTGTTCATGAGGCTATTAAATCTCTAAAATAGTTTTAAAATTGTGGCATACAATTCTAGTAATTACAGTACTGAGATGTAATGTTAGAATACACAAAGAATATATTTGCAAATATAGCTTATACTTATTCTTTTAAAATATTTGTTAACTGTCAACAATGATCTATTAATATCTCTAGTTTTAAAGCTGCCAAGCAGAAATAAAATAGTGTTTCCAACTTGGAAAAATTAAATTATGCAGTTGTCACTTGTACTGTGAAGTAGCTTTTCTGCTTTCCCAAACCCAGCATGATTTATAGTTTTAATGTTTAATTTTCTTTCCTGTCAGACAAAAACTGTTCCACGGATATTCGTGAATGTTCCTTCAACCCCTGCAAAAATGGAGGACATTGCCATGATTTGATTGGTGAATTTTACTGTAGCTGTTTGCCAGGTAAGAAGTCAGGTGATATTTAGGTGAGAAATGTTCTGTGGTTTTCAAGAAATAAATACAGTTTTTCATAACCACACAACTAAGTAGTCATTTATTTTGCCTGAAAAAGAGAGAAGGACTAAGCAAGTATTCTTTAAGCATACTCTACAACTGTTGTGTGGCTGGTGTCAGCAAAACTAATTTACAAAACTTAGCTTGGGTACCAGAAGTCCTGCCTTGCAAGCTGATGAATGAAGAGTCTTAGAAATCAACCAACGCTGTCAGCGGTATTCACCCCAGAATCTCTGAGCAATTCTGAATATCTAAATATTTGCAAAAGTTAATCTTCTTCCTTCCACGAATGCAGCATGGGTTTGTTTCCTTCTTTTCTACTAGCAAGAGTTATTTTTCAAATTTTTTATTATACATTAAAGAAAAAAATGGAAGAATTCATACACTACTTGTCAAAGAGGTTGCTTGCAGTGGTGAAAGAATCTATTAATAAATGAAGTCATCAATAATATCAGACCAATTTTTCTGTCTCATATGGCATACACAATTTTTATCAAATATACAGTGTCTTATAAATACATGAACTTATATGCTTCAGTGTGGCTTTTTCTCTACAGAGTTAGATTGGTGCTACAGGCCAGCTTCTATATATTGGAATGTAATATCTTTTCATATAACCAGCTAATTTAAATATATGATACTTGGATAGTATAACTAATTGTTGATTTTTTTTCCTGCTATCTTTATTGTGGGACAACTAGCCATCCTCTGATTGGAAAGTAGCAAATAAAACATGAAATGGTAGTACTTTTTGAGTTGCAGTTTTCATATTCTTAGGTCACTTAGTTACCTTTTTACAGGTACATTTACTATATACACTTAATTACACTTAAATATGTAAGGTCACGTTGCATTAAACCTTGTTCCATCACATCAAGTTAGCAATATCATGGTAAAAGGATCAAACTTATATTTGGACAGAAATATTTGTTTATAACAGATAGGAAAAGAAGCAGTTAAAATTATTATGTCCCTCTAAGAAATATATAAGTTTTTATGTAAGAGATTTAAAAATGTGTACAAGCTATTTGAAGTCTTATGTGTAAATAGTTTGAAAGTTATTGAAGTGTGAAACATAGAAATAACGCTAACAGGCAGCACTGCCACTAAATCATGGTGTATGTGCTTAAAAATATCTTGAATATATACATAAATACATATGGGTATTAGTATATATAGAAGTGTATGCATCTGTGTATTATACATGCACACACATATACATACAGCCTCTTTTAAGACCCAAAAGTCTCTCAACAGACTTTCAGGATGCAGAAGTTTTGTCTTTTATTATTATTATTCTTATTGTTGTTGTTGTTGTTGTTGTTGTTATTGTTGTTATTGTTATTATTGTTATTATTGTTATTAATTACTATGGCTAATTTGTTAAGACTGGATTCTTATATGTTGATGTAATAGGCTAGTTTTACTTTTTAAATTGCAAAGCCTGTGACTATATTTCATTAGTCTTTCCATGCTAGATAAACCAAATACCATACCTTATTTTGTCAAAGAGTATTTTGATTTGTGCAATCACAAACACGAGTATGAAAACACCTGCCTGCTTTGCAGGACTGAAAAAGTGAGATCATATGTATGAAATGATTATTAAAATGCTGTAAGAAGTACACATACAGACTATATATACTTTCTACTGATAGTTTTGAACACCTGTTAGATACAGCCTTTGTGAAGTATTAACACATCTGGAAGATACAGGATGAAAATTAATGATTTAGATAGTATTTAGTCTAGGAAGGTATGAGATTATGCATGGTTGTGCTGGATTTGAAAGAAGAAAGCAACGGCATTTATAAATAACAGAAAACAAAGGATACATAATAATTATGTATCATAAGGACTATGAGCACAGAAAACAGAACAGCTAACATAGACCTACTAGTTGTTACAGCAGTTTCCAGGATTCTCTAATGAACTGCAGGAAGTATCTTCTGGGATCTTCTTTTTTTGAGTAACATCATCTGGCAGGCTGCTGTGCTGGGTGAGGAATAGATTTGCTTCTGTTAGCTGTTTCCTCTTCAGGGAGTGCCTATACACACCATTTTCACCTGACTGCTAATCAAGGAGTGTTGAGCTGAAGCTGAGGGAGCAGATATAAATCTGGTAAGTAAAAGCACTGTTCCTGGACAGCAGAAAATGGAGGTCTGGCAGTTGTTGTAAGGTGGTCCTTGAAACTGTGCTCAAGATCTACGCAGTGATGGTGGTAGTGTGCTACAGGGCAGCCTCCAGCATCAACTGAACAAATACCCCAGGCAAAACAGAAGCCTTGATGTAAGCAGTACTCCTGAAGCATGATGTTGCCATGTAGGCTTTGAGCTGCAGACAATACTTCTTTCTGGGGTGGGGGTGATGGTGGCCTCACCTGTGAAAGAGGTGAGCAGACTGCACACGATCACAGAGAATGAATGTGGGAGATCAATAAGGTCTTTCCACATGCCCTGTAGAGGCAAAAGCCTGAGCCACGTGATGCAACGAAGGATAGACAGCTAGAGATTATGCTTAAAGGAGTAGTGGATGGAGGAAGATGGGGGATGGTGGAAACTTATTACTCTTGCAACAGAAGGAATGTTCTTTCTTTGCCTGCACACCTGCAATTACTGAACAGGCACAGTGCCCGGAGAACAGGTGAGGACAAAGCAAATCTGTCAAAGGCACTGAGGCCAGTAGAACCTGAACCAACTGTCTGCACCAAGCACAAGTGGTGGGTAATAATCAGAAGAGATTTCCTGCTGCAGGGGATGGAGGAAACCATCTGCCTGTCTTCATTTCTTGGAAGATTTCCTACTTGTTAGGGGCTTGGATCTCAGATCCTTTGGAGAGACTGCTGATGTTCATCTTGCCCTCAGACTGCTACCTCTGGTTGCCCATCCAAATAGGAACCAACAGTACTACCAAGGGAGACCTGGAACAAATAGAAGAGTGACTACAGATCACTAGGAAAAGTGAAGAAGGGCCTGGGGCATCATGTGGTGTTTTCTTCAGTCTTTCCAGTGAAAGTAAAAGGCTTAGGTAGGTTTGGGCATGTCATGCAGGTGAATGCTTGGCTGCCTGGCTGGTATTGCAGGCAGGTCTCTAGCTTTTAGTACCCTTTCTGAAGAACTACTGGTGAGAGGTGTGGCCCAGTTGATAAAGTGGAATAAGAGCATTTCTGGCAACAGGCTTCCTACTGTAATGAGAGGACTTTAAATTAGATAGACCACAGGAGGATTACCTTAACCAGAAGAGAAGTGAAGACAATGAGAAAGTGTCCAGGGGACAGAATAGTGGGGGAGGGTCTCACACTTGCGAAAGTAGCATGACTGAGGAGGGTCCCTCTTCAGTACATATGCAGAAATGCATGCAGGATGTGATACAAACATGAAGAATTAAAAGTGTGTGTGCAGTTGCACAGCAGTGATCTCATGGAGTTTAGAGAGATGTGGAGGGATAGCCAACACAAACAGACTGCTGCAGTGGAAGGATACTGGGTCTTTAGGAAAGACAAACTGAGACGGTGAGAAGGAGGGGTTTCACCCTATGCAAAGAAGAGCCTCAGATATATTGAGCTTTGCTTTGGAATGAATGATGGGCCAGTCAAGAGCTTATGGGTAAGGATTAGTGGGCAAACCCACACAGGTGGTGTGGTGGGCATCTGCCATAGACCACTTGATCAAGAAGAGGAAGTGAATGAAGCCTTCTTTAAACATCTTAAGAAGTCTCACCATCACAGGCCCTCATACTGATGTGTAACTTCAGTGACCACAGTATTTGCCAGTGGTTTAATAGGGCTGGGCACAAGCAACCCAGGAGACACCTGCAGTGTTGAGGAAAAAAATTTGATACAGGCGATCAGCATGATGATAGGGGAGATGTTCTGCTGGACTTGTTCTTCACAAACAAGGAAAAACTGGTGAGGGATGTAAAGCAGCCTTGGCCCCAGTGACTGAGTTGAAAATCTTGTGAGAGACAAAAGCAGCAGAATCACAGCCCTGAATTTAAGGTGAGCTCATTTTGTTTGAGGAATCTGCCTGACTGGATCCCCACCGTTGGAATGCAAAGGAGCCCAGGACAACCTTCTCAAACGTAGTAATGGTCCGTTCCAATTTGCAGGAAGCTGAGCAGATATGGCAGAAGGATGAAGAAAGCATGATGAATGATGTGCATGTAGTGACAAAAGGGTATGGAAAAGAGAGAGTTTATTAATGGCTTCGCTGCTTCTGTTTACTGATAAGTTCATCTTCAGGTGTCTCAGATTGGTCTGCCTAGAGGCGGAATCTGTGGGAGTGAAGCATTATGCATGGCAGAGGAAAATAATTAGGAAGGACTTAAACAAATTAGGCATACATAAGTATGTGGGACCTGATGACATGCATCCACAGGTGCTGAGGGAGCTGGCTGGCATCATTTTAAGACTGCTGTCCATTATCTTTGAGTAGTCATACAGACATGGGGAGGTTTCTGATGACTGGAGAACGGCAAAAGCAACCCCATCCTAAAAAGGAGGATTCAGATAACTACAGGCAAGTCAGCCTAACCTCAATCCCTGATTGAGGGGAAGGGATTGAGGGGAACAGGAGGGAAGTTATAGAACAAATGCTTCTGGAAGCTGTGTTCAAGAACATGAAGAACAGAAATGTGACTGGAAACAGTCACCAGGCATTTACGGAGGGTGAATCATGCCTAACCAATCTGGTAGCCTTCTATCATGAAATAGTCAGCTCTGTGGAGAAATTGAGAGCAGTGGATGCAATTGACTTTAGCAAGGCTTTTGACATGACATCCCTGAGTAATGCTGTTGACAAAATGAGGGATACAGACTGGAAAAGTGGACAGTAAGATAGACTCAAAATTGGCTGGACCACCATGGTTAAAGGATTTGTGGTAAGTGGCACAAAGCCTAGTTGACAATTGGTAACTAGCGGCATTCATGATTATGTGATACTGGAATTAAATCTGACTAGTGTTTTTATTAGTGACCTGGACAACAGGTTACATTCTCGGGAAATTCACAGGTGGTATAAAACCAGGGTGAATGGTTGATATGCTGAAGGCTAGGACTTCTATGCAGAGGGACTTTGACAGGCTGGAGAAACAGGTCAACAGGAATCTCACAGAGTTCAACAAACAGAAATGCAAGTAGAACGGCTTTGGAAGAATAATCCTATGTACCAGTAGAGCCTGGTGGCCAATTGGCTGGAAAGCAGATTTGCAAAAAATGACCTGGGGGTCCTGGTGTTCAACAATTAGAACATGAGCCAGCCATGTGTCTTTGTAGCAAAGAAGCATCCTGGGCTGCATTAGGCTAGAATGTACGTAGCAAGTCTGGAGATGATTATTTTTCTACTCATAACTTGTGAAGCTGCATCTGAAGGGCTGTGCCTAAGTTTTGCATTCTCCACTGAAGAAGCACGTTGCCATACTGGGGCAAGTCCAGCAGAGGGCCATGAAGACAGCAAGGGACCTGGAGAACCTGATGTACAAGGAGAGGTTGAGGTAATGGGACCTGTTCAGCCTGAAAAAAAAGGCTAAGAGAAGATCTTATTGGGGTTTACAACTACCTACAACTATCCTCCCATGAGAATACAGGGAAGACAGAGCAAGTCTCTTCTCAGAAGTGAAGATGCAATGGACAAAAGTTGGAATGCAGGAGAATTCTGATTAGATATTAGAGAGATAAAAAAACACTATGAAGGTCGTTAACTATTGGAACAAGTTGTCTGTAAGGCCTGTGGAATCCTCATCCCTGGAGACATATTCAAATCTTGACAGGACAGTTCCAAGACTAGCTGATGTAGCTAGTCTTGCTCTCAGTAGGATTAGACTAGATGGCCTCAAGAAGTTATTTCCAACAGAAATTATCCTGTGATTCTAGTACTAAATAAGGAATCTTTGCCCAATTTTATGTGTACTTCACAAATTTAATACTTTACATTTAATTTGAATTTGACTACCTGTGCCTATACGCACAGTCTTTGAGACGGTAAGTTTTTGGCCATATCTAAAAGTTTTCCATAATCTTTATTAGGGTGTCACCTTTTATCAATCAATTTTGTAGCTGAAAAAAATAAAAGTGTTTGTTTATATGCAATGCTTTTCCAAAGCCAGAATTTGTAAGAATATTTTAAAACTTCTCAAACATAATTTTTTCCCTTGTGTTAATTTAGCTTTCCACTAGGAAATGGCTTCATATCTACGCTGAATTTTAACAAGGAAAAAACAAAATTAAAAGCAAGTACTATAATGGTGTAGCAAAAAGTTTATTTTAACAGTAGTCTGTCATCTGGATATCTTGCCTTGAAATGGTAAAGTAGAGAAGACCAGTTTGAGGAAGAAATGAGAAGTCTCTCTTTAAAGTGTATCATTTCTCCCCAGGTAATCTGATATTTAAAGAACTATTAATCTAGAAGATGTTGGATTAGTAGAATGTATTCAGAAAGGCAACAAAGTCATCAACGGACTAGAGCAACTGCCTTACGAAAAAGCAAGGACCCATTAAGTTTGTAGAAGAAAAGAATGAGGGAAAGAGAGAAAGCTTAGAAACAAAATCATGAAAGCAGGGGCTAAGCTGGAAGCAGAACTGTTGTTCACCGAAGCATGTTCACAAGAAGCAAGAAGGCACTTGAACCTAGTGGAATTTTGGACTAAAACACATAAAAGAACTTTTAACAGATGCCATTACATTTCTTAACTTGTTACCACAGAATCTGATGTAGTTAGAGAATTTATTTAGAAGGTTTGGTAAGGGATTAGACAAATTCACAACCAAAAAGGCTGTAAGTGGATACTAAAGGATCCTCTGACTTCTTTAATACACCTAAATGCTTGGAGGTTTTAAAGGGAACAGACTATTGGAAGTGGCTAATCTAATACGCTCTCCCTAAATGGCCTCTCTTTTCCCTTTCTCAGACAGTTCTAGCCTAGATGCACCATTGCACTGACAACACAGGGTGTTGCTTAGATTCTTACAGGACATGCTTCTGTGTTTTACAAAACCTTATATCTACTACACAGCTTCTTCCCCATCCCTGTTCATGCCTCAGTGATGTATTTTCCCTGCTACACCTAACTGAATACATAAATATTTCTTCTTTTCAGTGGGATTAGTGGATGATTAGCATGATTGCTAAAGCAGACAGATTTTGAAGCAGAAAATCCTGTCAGTTGAGATGCTTGGATTGATGGATTCAACCTAGAATCAATTGTTGTTCAACTTAATACACTGAATCAAAGGAGCAGTACTTCTGATTAAGAGTAAACTCACACACAGAAAAATTGTAAATCAAATCCTTCCTTTTTGGGAGGTTTGCTGTTATTAAAGTTTACTGTACTATGAAATAAGACTGTACTTTCTTTCAAACCTTTCTGGGAACCCATATTATGAAGTAGAAGCTTATACATGAAAGTTTTCACTCCAGGAAGAGGCCCTAGGAAAAGTGTAAAAGTGTTCCATGCTGTGACTCAAAAAATAAAGTGAATCATCAAGATTACAGATGGGAAACGTTTAGGAGTGCAGCAGTCCTTCACACTGCTACTGCACAATCACTCTTAACATAGAATTTGTAAGGATTTTTTTTTGCTTTGATTTCAAAGTTGCCTCTTAAGAAAGTCTAGCATTTTTACATGAAACTGTTGCTCAGCTTACCAAAAAGATTACCGATGGGTAGTTTAAAATTCCTGTTATCAATTTCTTGCTCCAAGTTAAAATTCATTTATACAATTTGTAAGTCATATATTTTTCTTATACCTGTAACATCCTAACTTATAGTGGGATAGCATTCTTTCTAGACAAGTCCATCTAATCAGCTGTAGAAATGCTATTCAGCAGTCTACCACTTACAGAAAATGCTTTGAGTATTCATATAGCAAAAGAGTACAGAACTGCTTGAAGGCAGCTGTTAGAGGACTCAATATTTTAGGGAAATAGAGGTTAATATATTCACATGATGTTAGCTCTTTTGCAAAGTCTTTATACTGAAATTTCTGTGGTCAGTCACATCCATGAGATACCACTGTTGACTCTCCATCCAGGAAGCAGGCTGAGGTCACTGATAGTCAGAGCTGTTGGAGAAGCAAAAGTTATGCAGTTGGCTCCCCAGGACCTGCCACATACCTGAATCTTGCAAAAGCAGTACCTGGAAGCAATGAGTGATGTAATCTTCCTAGGTCGTTCTTTGCTTTTGCACTCTGCAGTGTAATGGTTAACCTGTCCTTCCGTTCTCCTCCCCAGTAACGTTTACCTCACACTATTTAAGCCTGCTATAGGAAAGAGTGCCATTTAGTGTAGCTTTCTAAGATGTATGAAATAACACAGTGAATAAATCATTATGTCCTCATGAAACTCATGCATTACTATAGCAGGGTGGTTACTAGAATTTTATGTATGTATCAGCAAAAATGTCAGACAAAATTAAGTATGGTAATACAACAGAAGAATGCTGATCAGTACTAGCCTGAACCCAAGGGAATGACAGAGGGAAGACAATAACAAGGCTAAGCAAAAAGTGCCCCATTTGGGGACCTAGGACAGGATCTAGAATGCAAATGTATAACCTGTCCTTTCTGCACAGAACATTACCCATACCATCCAGCAGGCTCGGATCCCGAAAATGTGAAAAAAGTTGTCTACCTATACCTTCAGTATCTTATTCCTTTTTCTCTGTCACTGTTTTATTAAGAAAAAAAAATCAAACCAAAACAACTATTATTCATTATTTGGAATTGAGAGAGATTTAATTAAAAAGAGTCCCTGACCTGCTCATCATCAGAACAGAAGGACTCAGAAATAAAGACTATTGAATTTTAAGTCATTAATGGGTATTCCTTCCAAACAAATAATTGATTGGCTCTGCGTACTGGGTCTGATTTGGATGGAGTTGATTTTCTTCGTAGCAGCCCATATGTTGCTGTGTTTTCGATTTGCGACCAAAGCAGTGTTCCCAACACGGGTATTTTTGCTATTGCAGTGCTTACACAGCGTCACAGCATCAAGGCCTGTTCTGTTTCTCACTCGGCCCCGCTAGCAAGCAGGCTAGGGTTGGGCAAGAGGCTGGGAGGGGACACAGCTGGGACAGCTGACCCCAGCTGACCAAAGGGACATCCCATGCCATATGGCATTGTGCTCAGCAATAAAACCTGGGGGGAGACTTTTTCTAAAGTAGCTTTTGCTCAGAGACTGGCTGGGCATCACTCTGCTGGTAGGAAGTGGAGAGTTACTGCCTTTGCACCACTTGGGGTTTTTTGGTCATTTACTAAACTGTCTTTGTCATGACCCAACAGTTTTCTCACTTTTGCCCTTCCAATTCTCTCCCCCATCCCATTGGGGGAGAGTAAGCAAGTGACTGGATGAGGGCTTACCGGTCAGCTGGAGTCAGCCCACTCCACTCTGGTTGCTTTTATACATTAAAACTTCTTTATGTCTCTATTTTTTTTGTCACAGTTTTCTACTTTTACTTGTTAGGCTCTTTTATTATTATTCTGTAACTTCCAGTTTCTTCCTGATATTAATTTTTATGAACTTATCCAGTTTTATGATTGTTCTCTATTTCATTTTTGACAGTATTTTATCTAGACATATGCTTTAGTTGTAGGTTTGATGTTTTTAAGCACCTAGCACCTAGCTTTAACTAACTAAAATTTCATGAAAGATTCCTTCTCATCACTTATATTTTTCAGTTTAAATTATCCCAGCTGATTTTTCTTGTAATTGTATTTAATTTTGTAAGATCTGTCATTTGAAACAGATATACTATACCAGTATGCATACCACTCTATATTCATTTATGTATGTGCATATGTACAGACTCTCTTCACACCTGCTTTCAGAAGTTGGGCAGGAGTGTCGATCTGTTCGAGGGTAGGAAGGCTCTACAGAGGGACCTGGACAGGCTGGATCAATGGGCTGAAGCCAATTGTATGAGATTTAACAAGGTCAAGTGCCGAGTCCTGCACTTGGGTCACAACAACCCCATGCAACGCTACAGGTTTGGGGAAGAGTGGCTGGAGAGCTGCCTGGAGGAAAAGGACCTGGGGGTATTGGTTGACAGCCAGCTGAACATGAGCCAGCAGTGTGCTCAGGTAGCCAAGAAGACCAACAGCATCCTGGCTTGTATCAGGAATAGTGTGGCCAGCAGGAGCAGGGAGGTGATCATGACCATGTACTCGGCACTGGTGAGGCTGCACCTTGAATATTGTATTCAGTTTTGGGAACCTCACTACAAGAAGGACTTTGAGGTGCTGGAGCATGTCCAGAGAAGGGCAATGAAGCTGGTGAAGGGTCTGGAGAGCAAGTCTTATGAGGAGATGTTGAGGGAACTGGGGCTGTTTTAGTCTGGAGAAGGGGAGGCTGAGGGGAGACCTTTTCGCTCTCTACAACTACCTGAGAGGAGGTTGTAGCAAGGCGGGTGTTGGTCTCTTCTCCCAGGTCACTAGCGATAGAACGAGAGGAAATGGCTTCAAGCTGCATCA
Organism: Phalacrocorax aristotelis; assembly: GCF_949628215.1. NCBI lineage: Eukaryota > Metazoa > Chordata > Aves > Suliformes > Phalacrocoracidae > Phalacrocorax > Phalacrocorax aristotelis. The sequence continues at coordinate 30,369,280 of NC_134278.1, read as the reverse complement.
GGGGAGGTTTAGATTGGATATTAGGAAACATGTCTTTACTGAAAGAGTGGTCAGGCTTTGAAATAGGCTGCCCAGAAGGTGGTAGAGTTGCCATCCCTGGAGGTATTTAAAAGTGTAGACGTGGCACTTCAGGGCATGGTTTAGGAGGCATAGTGGTGTTGGGTTGATAGTTGGACTTGATGATTCTCGAGGTCTTTTCCAACCTTAATGATTCTATGATTCTATGAACTTATGATTAAGAAAGCACATGGTAAGCACATTAAGATTAAGATTCTATGAACTTATGATTAAGAAAGCACATTTCTCAGTCTTGTGAAAGGATCCAAACTTATTAGGTGTAATAACTTTACTAAGTTACTTTCTCATTTATAATTCCAGATTTCTTCCTGTGTCCCTATCTTTATCAGTATAGTGCTTCATGCCAGTGGTAAGAGAAACTTTCCTGCAATAGAACAAGAAAAAATTGCTGGCTTCCTCTCTTTTTTCAAAAAATGTGCTGTCATTTATGAGGATAAAATATAGGAAAAAACTTTATATTGATTAACAGCTCATTCATAATGTCAATTCAATCCTCCAATCCTAAGAGATGACTTAAAAATTTGACATTTTTCTAACAGAAGCAACACTATTTATTTCAAAGTGGATAATAAGACATTGAGTTACTGTTAACAAAAGCAGACACAAAACAGTGATGTCTCAAGAAATACTATAGTAACCCATTACAAATCCCCCAGGTGAAGAAATACCTCTACGACAGCCTCTAGCTTGAGTCTATTTGTTTTTAAAACTACTACAACAGTGGTAACAGAATGAAATGGAATCATCTGTTTTCTCAATATTAAACACTTATTTTAAAGACCTTTTAAACCATTATAGCTGTATTTCACAATTCTCCAAAGTTATATTCTTCTATAAAGGATTTAACTACCCAACTGTTGATGAATTTTTCATTTGCTGCTTCCTATATCTTATTCTTAGTATCTTAATTCTTATTGTCTAATCACAGAATCACAGAATGGCAGGGGTTGGAAGAGACCTGTGGAGATCATCTTGTCCACCCTCCCTGCTTGAGCAGGGACACCTAGAGCAGGGGGGGCAGGAACGCATCCAGACAGGTTTTGAATGCAGAGAAGGAGACTCCACACTCTCTCTGGGCAGCCTGTTCTACTGCTCTGTCACCCTCCAAACAAAGAAGATTTTCCTCATATTGAGGTGGAACTTCCTGTGTTCCAACTTGCACCCATTGCCCCTTGTCCTGTCATTGGGCACCACTGGAAAGAGTCTGGCCCCATCCTCTTGACATCTGCCCTTCAGGTATTTATAAGTATTGATAAGATCTGCCCTCAGTCTTCTCTTTTCCAGGCTGAACAAACCCAGGTCTCTCAGCCTTTCCTCATTAGGGAGATGCTCCAGTCCCCTGATCACCTTCGTCGCTCTCCACTGAACTCTCTCCAGTAGTTCCCTGTTTTTTGTGTACTGGGGTGCCCAGAACTAGACGCAGTACTCCAGATGTGGCCTAGAAGGGGAGGATAACCTCCCTCAACATGCTGGACCGACTCCTTTTAATGCACCGTAGGGTACCATTGGCCTTCTTGGCTACAAGGGCATATTGCTGACTCAAGGTCACCTTGCTGCCCACCAGCACTCCCAGGTCCCTCTCAGCAGAGCTACTTTCCAGTCGTTCAGCCCCCAACCTGTACTGGTGCATGGGGTTGCTCCTCCCCAGGTGCAGGACCTTGCACTTGCTCTTGTTGAATTCCATGAGGTTCCCCTCAGTCCAGGTCTCCAGCCTGTTCAGGTCTCACTGAATGGCAGCACAGCCTTCTGGTGTATCAGCCACTCCTCCCAGTTTTGTATCATCAGCAAACTTGCTGAGGGCGCACTCTGTCCCTTCATCCAGGTCATTGATGAATATGTTGATACATTAATGGAATATGTTACCATACTAAGTGACTTTTGCTGATAAAATGAGCCCATTCACAAATAATAAGAAATTAATAAGACCACCCCAAACAAAAAAAAAAAACCAAAACCCCTAAGTTTTATTACTCAGGTAAACAAATTAATCAGATCCAGAAGGTCACTTAATTCCCTTTTGCATGTGAGAAATCTCAAGTTTTGTTTGTATTCATATAATCTCTGTGGACAAGAAGAATCTGAGGTGTAGCAGCTCCAGATTTCTACCGCACAGTTTTTTTTCCAGCATGTACCCTAAAAATGGGATCTCTCACACCCCATTCTTCAGTACGTATGATCCTTTAGCCAACTGCAAGCACAGACGTCATTAGAACTACACCCTTATGTAGAAAATAGACACCTTCATCATCATATGCGTGTTTAGAACAAGGCCACCATGAACAAAACTTAAATAATGCTAAATGGAAGGGTTAGCATGAAAGATCACTTGCATTAAAAAACTGAATACATGTGGAAGGATACATGGCCTTATTTTGGGTACTGTCATTGGTGACAAAGAGAAGGAGTAAGGTAAGACACTGAAGGATGTCCCAGAAAAGAGCACTCAAACTGTTTATTAGCACCTTCCCTGTGAAGAACTGTCTGGAGAGTATTACATGCCATACAAAATCTATAGTAGTATAGATAACTACTGTTTTGTATTTTTAAAAAAATCATATTTTACTACTCCCATGATGATACCAGCACTTTTCTAAGATTGCAGAGAAAGACTTAGGTGTACTCTATTTTTTGTATTGTACTGGACAATGTACACTTGCAGCCCAGAAAGCCAATCATGTCCTGGGCTGCATCAAAAGAAGCATGGCCAGCAGGTCGAGGGAGGTGATTCTGCCCTTCTTCTCCACTTTGGTGAGACCCCACCTGGAGTGCTGCATCCAGCTCTGGGGTCCCCAGCACAGAAAAGACATGGAACTGTTGGAGTGGGTCCAGAGGAGGGCCATGAAGAGGATCCAAGGGCTAGAGCACCTCCCTTATGAGGACAGGCTGAGAGAGTTGGCGTTGTTCATCCTGGAGTAGAGGAGGCTCCAGGGAGACCTTATTGCAGCCTTTCAGTACTTGAGGAGGGCTTAAAAGAAAGATGGGGAGAGACTTTTTAGTAAGGCCTATTGCGATATGCAAAAGGTAATGGTTTTAAACTAAAAGAGGATAGATTTAGATTAGATATATGGAAGATACTTTTTACATTGAGGGTTACGATGAAGCACAGGCACAAGTTGCCCAGAGAGGTGGTAGAAGCCCCATCCCTGGAAACATTCAAGGTCAGGCTCGACGGGGCTAATCTAGTTGAAGATGTCCCTGCTCATTGCAGGGGTGTTGGACTAGATGACCTTTAAAGGTTCCTTCCAACACAAACTGGTCTATGATTCTATGACTCTCTGATTCTAATAACGATTAATTCCTCATTTCCCTTCTTGTTGTCAAACATGGGTGGCCAGAAGGTGGCAGACATGATTAGATGATTTATGAGTATTTTTATATTCCATTTCAATACACCTCCCCAAGCCCATCTTGGACACTACTTCACAAAACAGCTACGCAAGACAGCTCCTTAAAGGAAAATTAAGCCAGTAATGTATGCATCCCACTTAGAGATTCCATTTTGTTGAGAAACAAAGCATTTGTTAGTAAGCAGGAACACTCATACTTTCACCTTACCAAAAAAAAAAAAAAAGTATATCTGTGCATGGGGTGAGGTATGGGGGCATATAAACACACACACCAGCACTCACACACATAGTTTTCCAGCATTTTTTTCTGTTAGATTTCTTTATTTTACAAACTTCTGAAGCTTGAGTTTTACTCTACCAGTTGCTCTGCTCAGTCCTTCACGTTGATGCAATCTCTGGCTCCTCTCTGTCTTCTTCTGTTTCTGATACTGGAAATGCAAATAACACTTCTTTTCAGACATCCTTTTCCAGGAAACAGCTTTAGACACCTAAATTTTTGGTCAGTATGCTGTATTACCTGTATTGGTCAGTATTACCTGTAAAGCAGTTTAAGTGGTAATCAAACTATGGTCTTTTTCCTAAGTCAGTGTGTTGTGTCTACTGAACAAATTTTAGACATTTGATTTATATGTTTAACAATTATTTAGTCCAAAACTTCTATTTCTGGAAAGTAGATAACTTATAAGTGGTTTGTCCAATACATGTCTAAATATATTCAAATTTCTAAACAAAGATCTAAAGGGTTTGTAATTATGATCTGCTATCTTTTATGGCAATCTCTGGTCTAAAAGAAAAAAAAAATCTGTAGTGTATTTATATGGACAAAACTAGAACAGGCTTTGTTCTACTGCCAATTTTTTAGAAATATTAATATTCCTTATTCTGGACAACATTTATTCTTTTCCTTTGACATTTCCATACACTCATTTAATTCTTCATCTATGTTTTTATTCTGTCTTTACACTTTCCTACCCTTCTCTAAAAAAACTCCCTTCTTCAACAATCCACTGTCAAAATAATCTTCCACTTTGGATCCTGCAATAGATGGAAAAATAATTAACATTTGTTCAATTTTCATTTTCTATGGCTCTATTTGCATTATTAAGGAGTAAAAATATTGTATAAAATTCTTGATATTGTCAGCTTATGGAATTGCCTGGCCAGACCTTCAGTCTATAGCTATTGCTTTATAGCTTTTAATCACCTATCATCACCATGTCCCAGTACTTAAGGGGTAGCTACAAAGAAGATGGAGACTCCCTTTTTACAAGGAGTCACATGGAGAGGACAAGAGGGAATGGACACAAGTTGGTCTTTGGGAGATTCCGACTGGACACCAGAGGGAAATTTTTCACAGTGAGGACAGTCAACCATTGGAATAATCTCCCCAGGGAAGTGGTTGACTCGGCCACGTTGGACACCTTCAAGAGTCGTCTGGACAGGGTGCTGGGCCTCTTGTCTAGACTGTGCTCTTCCCAGAAAGGTTTGACAAGATGATCCCTGAGGTCCCTTCCAACCTGGGATTCTGTGATCTTTTTCTTTTGTCCTCTACTTATCTGTTACTAGAAACAGTTTTGGGTTTTTTTCCAGCTTTCTGGTATCAGATCGTGTTCCTGTCTGTTAAGAAATGAAGGATCATATTTGGATTTTATAATCATATTATCTTTGAAAATTACAAATCATAAACTAAAACATAAATGATGGATGAAATGCGGTGCCTACGTGCTTTCTCTCTGTCCAACAGGTTGCTTAACAGCAAATTCTAAGAAATGGTTCAACCCAAAATTTTGGTTGTATATTATCTGCCAACCTTAATACCATGAATGACATGCATAGCAGGCTAATGTATTTTTATTTGTATTTGCTTATTTGTGTTCCTGAATTTTACTTTAAAAAACCTTTGAACTGGAGAGCTTTTTATTTAATCTGGTGTGAGATCACACCATTGGGGGCAGCTCATCCTTTTACCTCCTTATTTGTGTCACATGAATTCTGAAAGGCAGGCAATGCCGCCGAGATGTGACTGATGGAGGATAGCAACACTGCCCACTGCGTCTGCTGATTTTACTGGCAGCTTCATATTTCACTGATCTTTTTTTCAGAGATGTTAAGCTCAGTTAAATTATGTGTAATTATCAGAAGTTAGAAAATATATGTTAATTATTACTACTGTTTATATTGTTAATATTGCTTTTATATAAAAACATAGTTCATCACATATATTTGGTTTTTATTAAAATTCACATGTATTTATTTCTAAAAAATATTCAATGTTGGGAAATTATATAGACCTGCCAAATAAATATAAGCTTTGAGGACACAAAAAAATATGTAGATTTTCTCCATCAGTCTCCATTACTGGATTTAAGGAGCTGCTGTTATGAATCAATTTTTTGTACTCTGTTGAGGGAATGAAAGAGCTATTTCTCCTCATTAAATCTTAATTCTTTCCACTAGAAAAGCCTCCTATTCTTTTTCAGAAAAAAAAAATAGGTTAGCACGATAGACACAATAGAGAGTATTTGACGGTGATACACATTTAGGTAAGGCTGTCAATAATGAATGGGTGTTGGATATAAAATATACATCACTAAAAGTAAGTAATAGCAGCAATTAGAAATCAATTAAATTAAAAGGAAGCATCAAAGAACACTATTAAAGCAGAAGAAAATCCTCAAAACATCAGCCGTCCCCTATATAATCTATTAAAGCATGACTGTTGCATGTATCAGCATTGAAAAAAGGACACAAGGAGAAAGAGGTGATTGGTTTTTATTTTAATTCTAGACAAGCAGAAATATTCCTGTGTAATCTACCTGTAAGCTATCAATGAGAGGGAAAAAAATCAACCAGAAACTCCTCTAAGAAATACACTTTTAGAAAACAGGCATTCTGAAGAAAAATCTTTAAGAATCTTTTCTTTCCTCATTTTCCTCTTTTTTTAAGAAGAAATATGGCTCCCTTCTGCTTTCTCACAGGTGGAGCACCATCATTTTAATTTGAGTTAAGCTTGCTATTAGTGCTCTAAATCAGGTGAGAATCAAGGCATGTTATTTCTTTATTTTCTAACAACATTTTATTTATTTTCTAGCAACATTTGAGTAGTAAGACTTTTTTTTTTACTTTTAGATTATTAATCTATTCCTGTCAACTATTATTATTTTTCATGTTTAAAAAATGCCACTGGCCTGGAAGCTGAAGCCAGCTATTACATACTGACCTACTAGCAGCATTGTATTTTCTTTGATTGTAACTGGTTTTGCCTGCTTTGGAAACAAATACCTCAAATATTTATTTTGGTCTTGTTACACATAATTTGTTTTAAAAAATATCAAAGTAGCATGTACAGTCACTCCTTTATAGAGGGAGGAGAGGTTTATGTCTCTGGGACTTAGCTTTAATTACCTGCAGAAGTTTTGCCATTTTTCAGGTCCTGTAGTTATGTTTCATTAAGTGATATCCTATTAGTCTGATCCGGGAGATTATGCAACTAAAAATGATATGGAAAAATCAAACTATTTCTACTATGCAATTTCTTACTCTCTTTTTTTCATTATGCATAAGGGAATTTATAAATGTCATAGTTTTAGCATATAAATTACAATAAGAGATATATAGGAAGAGGTAATAAGAAACAAGGTATGTACTGCAATACACATCACCTTCTCAGTATGTCTTGACGTCCCCCCAAAGGAAGCCACAAACACTGACCAATTTGCAGTCCTTCTGGTAAAATGAAAATGGATGACTGCTATTATTTCATAAGATTTTTCTTTTTCCTTTCTACTTTTGTGGCTGTATTATTCTGCAGTTGTAAAATAGCATTAGATCCTGTTCTAATGCATCATACCATGAAATGATAAGACAGTCTGACACATTCCAAGGCAGCAAGCACAGCCAGAATAAAAACTTATTCTGTGGCTTCTCAGTGTAAATAATAGAGAATCTGAAGTTGCCTGCTGTGGTACAGTAATCAAACTTCTGTTGAAATAGCTATAAGTCTTCTGGTGTATTTCTGTAAGATGTATAGAGTATGCCTCTGTTCCTACTTAATCCTTCTTCTCTAGGTCTAATCCATCTTTTAGTGGAACTGACAAATATGTTCCTACAGTATTGGAAGATGTATTTGGCCTTTGTGGCCCTTTTCCTAGGTTTGAGGATTTTTTTGAAAGAAAAACACTGTAGAGCAATAGTTCTCTTACATCTTCTCATTAAATTGTATGGCTTAAGGTCCAGCTTGTCCAAAGCAGTAAAAATGGTCATTCAAGTCAGGCTGCTAAAGGAGAAGTGATGCACTCATTAGCCCTCACTGGCAGAAAGAAATTCTAGACAGGGGGAGAATGAAGAGAAAGAAAGTGACAGAAAGGTCAGAGATCTTACAGAGAAATCTGAAGATCACTAGCAGCAGAGTTTGCGAAGTCACTCCTTTTAAAAGAACTTTCAGTATAATTAACTTCTGTTCTGCTGTTTTGCTTTATATTCAAGAAAAGATTAAGTACCCTTAAAAAAAAAAGGATGGGAGGAAATGTATAGCTATTATTTGGGTAATTCTTTTGAAGAGAGAAAGGAAAATGTCAACTTCTTTCCTAACAAAGAGAGAAAGTTGTTGACGTACAATGCCAAGAAGTTTTCAACATCCTTTTTGCTTGATCTTGAACAAAAAATGTCAACTATATTGTACTGTCTAAAGTAGGATCTTTGACCATAAAAAAGAGAGAATAATCTAGAAAATGCTTAGATGAAAATGCATAATTTAAAGTCTGTTTGGCCACAACTTCAGCTGTGGTTTTTAGGAACGATTCAGAGCAATTTCAGAGTTGTTGGCTTGTGGATAGGTCAAATAACAGAAAGGCAGAAAAAAGCAGAGAGAAGTATAGAACTCTCAGTTCTAACCTGAATTCTTGAAAAAATATTAGAGAAAATGTAATGATGAACTATTTATAAGCATCTGAAACCAACAAAAAGATGACAATCGGTCACTAGACAACTTGGATTTCTCAAAAGCAAAATGTGTGAAACCATTGCAGTTTCTGTTCTCAGGTGGTAATAAACCTTCTGGATAAGGAAGAAGTAGGTGATATATACCTTGAGTGAATCAGCATTCTTATAAAGAAACCAAGGGAACACTGTGTCAGTGAAACTACCCCTAAATGACACATAACTCACTGGGAAAATATAGTAAAAGATGATAGTTATTCAGTGTGGAAAAGAATTTCACTGGAAGCGTTTTGGGTCCACTAACGCTCTTCATCAGTGTTCTTCATCAATGACCTGGATGATGGAATTGGAATATTGTGACTGAATTTGCAGATGACACCTATCTGGGAGAGAGACGGGCAAAAACCTCTAGTAATGGTCTGGAAAAGAAAGATTTAGCTGAGCAAAGACACATCCTCTTCGGCAGTGATAAACAAATATAAATTTGGAACAACTGGGCAGTAATCTGCAGAAATGGATCCAGAGAGTTCAAGCTGAATGGGATTCAGCAATGTGCTGGTTTTGTGGAAAAAGAAATCTCCATGCTGAGATATTTTATCGGGAGTCCTGCTTGTGCAAGAAGTTATGTAGTTCCCTGCCATATGCCAGTGTACCAGCAGGCTCCTGCCAATCTGGCCTTGCCTTGCTGACTTGGACTTCCCAGCTTCATCCCAGACCTACCTTGTTACTGCAGGCTGTCTGGTCATCACTGGGCCATGGCAGACCCTGGTTACCAGCATTGGACCTCCTCAGACCTTCTTATTTAGCTACTGTGGGACTGTATTGCTTGTCAGTGAGGTTGTGCCCTGCCTGCCTTGCCATCATGTTCCTTATGTGAAGAATAAAAGTTGATTAAAATTATTAAACTAAACCTAGCTGAGCACAGTACTGGCTTACACTACAGTGTAAGATGTAGAGCTGCCGCACAGAGTCACCACATGACATGAATGGAATGTGTGTGTTGCCAACCATTACCCGTCTCCCAAAGCCTTTTAATATTTATTGCTGTAAAGGATTTGTGCCTCTGTATGCAACTGTAGATATTCAGATTTTGATCATGAAACCTAGAAAAAAAGTCATTATTATTCATACTGCTAGAGTTCATTGGTGAATGAAGATTACTGTCAGAAAAGCACTGGTGTTCAAAAAGTAGTGACCAACCTGTTAGAGAACAGTTTGTTACTGTTGACAGAACTCGGTTTAATCTGACAACTTGTTGATTTGTAAATATGCCAGATGACCTACATTCAGGTACACAGAGTTTATACTAACCTGGAATTTCAGTCTGATTCCACAATGGACCGGTTTCATGAAATGAAAATAACGTCTTTTAACTCTCCTGTGTAGGAGCACACCTGAAGCATGCGTAGGTAAAAACAAATCTCCAGGGTTGAGCAACAACTGCAAATGTATCAGTGAAGGGAAATTACTGCTCCTGCACCCAGAGTTTCTGCCCTAGCACAGAGGTGACTAGGACAAATTGGACAACAGTAATGCTTAGTAAAAGCCTAGAGGAGGGCCAGAAAGGCATGTGGATTCAGGCTCACATATGGTACGCTTCCAGCTCTGCAAGGTCTGCCTGTGAGGTCTGTCCACTGGGAACTATCTGAATCAGAATTGATCTAGGCCAACCAAGCTTCATTTGGTCCCAGCCTTAGAGCAAATCCATCTTTGAGAATACATATTATCTTTAGCCTAGATATCTTTAGCTTTTTATTGCCAGTGACAGATACATCAGCTTGCCATCATTGCCACATTAGTGTTTATAGTAAACAACCTAATATGACTGAGGCAGAACTTGTGTGGTGTCAAGAATATTTTAAAATGGACATGTATTTGTTGATACTAAATTGAGCAAGTGTAAGCAGAATGTGGACTGACTGCAATTTAACGTTCCTATCCAGACTACATTGAGCTTCAATTTTTGCTGGGAAAAAAAAAAATCAGTCTTCCTGTCAGAAAATCATAATATAAAATTAAAAGCAATTTGTAATTATAACTTTTCAGCTGCCTGTAGAGCTTTTTTAGGAATATCCAATTAAATGTTATTTCAACAGAAGATGCTGCCATGATGTGCTAGAAACTCTTTTGGCCTAGGAGATTTATTTTTTTCACTTACTACTTTGCAAAAGATTTAAAACTGTTGAAACACTTCACTTCAAACCTAAATGACAGAAAATTGTAACTCTGTTGAAATTATTTTGCCTTAGAATATTTACCTATTTATTTCAGGAATGGAATACGTAGGTAAGAAACTGAAGTACAAACACCCTAAATACTTGTAATAGCACATTCTGGCAACATGTTTTAACTTTCTTTCAGATTATGTGTATAGAAACACAAGTTTTGACTTGTCCCCAAGCTAGACTGGGAAATAGAATGACAACTGAATTTCTTACAGGAACAGAATACCATTTTTGAGATTGCGGCCATTGTTAGATAAGGAAGCCTGCTTGTGAAAATGAGCAGTCTTCAGAGAACACAGAAGCTTTCTTAAAGTGGCACGTGCATCATTTCTCAGTCTCTTTGATTTTAGAATATGATTGTTTTAAAACTTTTAGAGTAATTCTGTTATTCTAATCTAATTGCTGAAGTTTGAATTGTCTTCACTGAGAATTAGTGGGGTTTGATTTCCGAGTTCCAGAAACCCTATATGTGAGAAGGATACGACAGAGAAAATTGCACCTTCCACTGTGTCGTTTATAGTTGTCACTGGTTACTTCAGTACAACAACCACATGTGTTTATTAGAGCAGATGGTCACAGTAAAACACTCTGCTGTTGTATTGTCTGAGGCAACAACACCATTTTTTCCCGTCTTTCAACCAAAGGTGATGGTCTTTCCTCTTCATTACCCTTTCTCTATTTTGTTCAACTATGCTTAGTTCAATATTTTTTACAATTTTTACATATTTTTTTGCAATAAGTAAAGTTTTTATATCAGAAATTTTAGAAGACCCACGCAAAAGTCAGATTTCATTATGATAGGTGTTGAATGACAAAAACAATAACAATCACTCTATCTCAAAAACAAAATTAGTAAAATGGTTCGTATATTATTATTACCACATCCAGTGCAAATAAGGAGAAATTAGTAACGCGTTTGTGTATAAGAATCTGAACAACGGTGAAAATATTGTCCAGGTTTAAATGAGTTTATTAAATTCTGACATTTGTTTCTTTCAGTCTCTTTAAGTTTTTCCCAGCTGTAATTTTAATAGGAACCATGTAACTTTTTCCCCAGAAGTAATATTTGTTCAATAAGAGTGAATGAATGCACATCAAATCCTTCTGGCCCTGACAATAACCCTTAATGTGAGGTTCCAGTTAATAGGTTCAGATGTACTTGCCATCCAGAATATAAGGAGCCATGTAGTCAAATTGCCATAAATCCCTTTGTGGCTGGACTATGTCAGAATGGATCACAGTGCAATGATGTCCCCGGAGAGTTTAAGTGTCACAGTCTGACTAGTAAAAATCACTTTTGTCATGAGGCATTTGTGTTTGTCAGAAAGAAATGTCTGAAGAATGTAAATGTATCATTTCTGAAAAAAAAAAAAAATTTAAATACTCTGCTCCTAAATTTCCATTATCTAAATTCATCAAGTATCTTTTGAGTGGCTGTAGCAGAAAAATAAACTGACACTTGCTCATTTCTTTTTATAGGAAATAGTATATTCTTAAGTATTGTTGCTGAATCTGTTTTGATGAGAAACTTTACACAAAACCACACGTTTAATATTAAAATTGGGCCCTGAAACCACCCTTTGTTCTTCAACTTAGTATAGGAACTTCAGATATATTTGTCCATGCTGCAACACTTTGGTAATTATCAAAACACAGAAATAATAGCATAGATAGGTTAAGATCTTTATTTCCAATCTATAAAGTTGTTATCAATATTTATTTTTAGTTTGTCAAACAAAAAAAATCATGTTGGCTTTTCTATATTCAGGATCTCCACTTGGATGAAAATCACGTAACCACATGTAGCAGTTATACATATATCTTTGTATAACTGTTACCATCATTGATTAATGTTTCCATTTTACTTCTTTGTAATTTTTTATATTAGTTTTATGTAGTACTTCAGTAAGCAGATGTTAACAGCTATTTATGAATGCAAAAATGAGAGAGATGCTTACATTTTTAACAGCAATCAACAGGGAGGAAATCTTCAGCTGTATGAGAACATTGCACAGCTGGTGTTTGGGATGGAGTTGAAACATAGCTTGAAGACACCTTTCTGCATCTACTGATTTAGAAACCAAAACAACTGCATGTGTAGGGCAGTTTTAATATGCATTGTCTTGTATTTATGCCTAAAAGGGTTGTTATACAAGCCAGGATTTCTAAAGAGCAGTATGTTTCAGCAGTTTACCCTGATGGTCAGAAGTTGCTGTCTTACCTCATCTAAGCAGCTGTTCAAAAACTAAAAAATCATCTTCCCTATCAGGAGCTCTTCAGTCATGCCCTAAGGACATGGTTTACATTTTACTTAATTTCAAGACTATGCTAAACTAGGCCCAAGCAGGACTGAACTTTTAAAACTTTGTAATAATGTATTACTCTGGATTTGCACTTCATAAATGCTATAAAAACAGGGTTATGCCTAGTTTTTAAAGCTATCACAGTACACTGTAGGAATACAGATTTCTTTGGACATCTTTGACCAAAGATCCTTCTTTTTTCTCCTTGTTGTGTAAAACGTTGATGAACACAAGGTCAGATTTGGGGCAACTCAATGGCATGCTAGCATCTGTTCTTCCAATACCTATGCTACTGAGGCACAGCATTCCTTTATAAATCTTTTTTAAAATTAAATGTGAAGTTCAGATCTTCAGCCAGACTTGGTATCCAAGTTTGTAAGACATTGGAATTAATTATATTTAGCTCACTGAACCAAATCTCTGTTTTAAGTCTTTAGTGGCTTTTCATGCTGTAATTGTTAAATTATAATAAATTGGTCCAGTCTCTTTGGATCTTTGCTGGAACACTATTTTTGCAAGAATCTAAAAATCTTTAGAAACTTTTTAAGGCCTCGGTTAATAGGAGAACAGAAATCTATACTTCTTATACTTTAACTCACTGATTTTTTAGAACAAAAGTTACCACGAAAATGTCTTAAGTTTGAAAGCTGGTGTTTATATTCAGCACTTGGATCCTAGCTCCACATGTGATGACTGATTTTTTAATTGCTGTATATCAATTAATTAAAAATATTTATTGGGTTTGAAAACAGCTATTTTTAAGACAAACAAAGTATATTTCTTGCAATTATTTACTATGTATGTTCTAAAATAAAGGTGCTGTCATCAATGAACCATGTGATTTTCTTGCTGTATGATGGCTTCAGAAACTATAGTACCATGGCCAATATACCCTAAGTGTAAAATGTAGATTCATATTTTATCTTTGATTTTCTTTTTTAAATTTTGTGCATACATAGACCTCAACAGGAAACATGGATGCTCAATGTTTCACAAGATTAGGTTTCTTATTAACTATAAGTTAACTGGTTCAAAAAATCAATACCAATAAGCTGCAAAATGTGCCAGGTCTTGTAATACCTGCTTCATAACAGAATGGATTGGGACAATTTTCTTTTTGGCTTGGAAACATAGGATGTTTTCTTAGTGTGGTGTATAGAACACCACACTAAAAATGAGGAGGCTTTATCAACAGTGTGCTCACTCGTACTTCAATAAAAATAGGAGTATCTGCATAAAACCACTTAAAGATATTGACTTTCTATCAAATTCTCTTGGAAGACCCATTGTATCTTGAATGGTTTTTATTCTTATTACAGCTATTGCTTTCTCATACAGTTCTTTTGTTCCACTTAGAAGTGCTTTGCATATGAAACTGAAGCTTTCAAAGAAACTGAACTATTTTACTCTATCCTAAATAAAATTTTGAAATATAAGTAAAGAACACAAAACTGCTTAGCGAAATTGGTCTCTCACTTGTCTGTTTTCTCAGACTAAATGTGATAATAAAGTTTTTATGTCCTCTGTTACTCTATTTTTCATCAGGTTTTACTGGTCAGTTTTGCGAAGTAGGTGTGGCTGCCTGCCTCTCACAACCGTGTGGAGCCTCCAGCATCTGTAAAGACATATTGGGTGGCTACCTTTGTTTCTGTGCACCTGGTTTTATAGGTGGGTTCAAAGGAGTGTTGTTTAGCATGTTTAAGCCTGTCCTAAAGCACAGAAAGGAAGGTTATTCAAAAGTAGCAATAGCTATAATTTAGCAGTGTGCCTCTGATTCAGGCAGAAGCAACTTTTGTTCCCTGGCACATAAAAAGTACTTGGCTGTGTAAAAGTATTCAGCTGTAAAAAATACTGACTACAAGGGACTATTTTCACTCCAATAACTCTTACTTTACACTATTTTAGACAGGGTCTGTCTTACACTGATGTGATTGCAACTCCCAGCCATGTGCAAGCTGGCCTTAATTTATCTGCTTTGTGCTTCCTGTAAAAATAAGGCTGCAGTAACAAGGGCCTCAACTGCCAAATATACATCCAAGATCCTGGACAGGTTTAACTGCTCATGCTTAAACCTACCCTGCAGGTCACTGTCATTAGTGCAGTGCCTGACTAGATTAAAATTAGTTTGTCATGTCAGCATACTGTTATGGTAATTCCAGATTACAGTGTTTAAAAAAAAAAAATCCTTTCTAGAGACAGATTCAAATCTTTTTGATCACCTGTATGATGAAATAATCAAGTGCGGTAGGAATTCCCTGAGTGGCAGGTCAGCTCTGCAGCCCAGATCCATCCTGTCTAACTGCAGGGACTTTGACGGTCTCAAAGCAGGAATAGGATGACTCTAGGGTTCTCTCCTGGTAGTCAAGGAGGACACAGGCAACCAGAATTCAGATCTTGAATTTGAGGCCATTATCATCTGTTTGGATATTTCATATACAAAATGCAGAAAATAGTTTCTGAGCTTTGTTCTTCCTCTAAGGCCAGAAAAAAAAATATTAGGTACACCATTCTCAACTATAAATCAGCATCTATAATTTTTTCCTCTGCATATTTAAAAATATATGGCAATAGCTAACATTTTTATTATTAGTTTTAAAAAAAATCTAGTAAAATATTTGGCCATAATGGAATCTTTTCCCTGTATTTCCCATAGAAATCTTCATAACAAATCCAGAAATTCATTAGTGAATTAAAAAGAATATTACAGAAAACGGCTGTGATATTTTAATATTTGGTCTTAGAAAACATACGCTTTTGTGATGTTTCAGGAGAACTCAAGACTTCACTGCCCTTAAAATATGAAAAGATGCAAATTTCTGAGTACACCTATAAATACCTCCTTAAAATTCCCACCAGGTCTCTGTTGAACGTTGTATGTAATATATAAATTTCACTTCTACCTTTAATCAACAAGAAGTGAATTCCCCAAAGACAATTTACAGCTCATTGGTTAAAGTCCCCTGTACCTAACCTCAGTTATTTCATTTTGTTGTTGCTGCTTGCACTGGTGACTCACCGGTGGCATGTTCCTAATGAAGTGAATCCTTCACTTGTTCCCAGGTAATAACTGTGAGATTGAGGTGGATGAGTGTCTTAGTGACCCTTGTCACAATGGAGCTACTTGTATTGATCATCTGAATGCCTTCAGTTGCATCTGTCAGCATGGATTTCAAGGTATTAAAAGATCCACAGAAGTACCACTTCGTAAATCTACTTTGAGTCTTACACCAATTTTTTAACATATCAGATGAGATGCATGTATACTTATTTTAGTGTCACCTGAAGTTATAAACATGTACATTCAGCGTAAGTACATCTTGACTGAAGTTATCTACTTGGATTCCACAACAGCATGGAACTAGGTGTTTTCTGCTGGCTGGTGGCTTAGCTGTTGAAAATGGATCAGCGGGGTTCAGTGAAATTCTGCAAATAGCATATATTGTTTTCTGTAAGCTTTTTAAACTGTTGGCAGAGTTAATCTAATAGAATCGGAGAAAATACCTTTGTGGGAAAGGTTTTGTTCTTGGCATATTTGTACAATTTATATGAAAAATGTAATCACTTTGATAAGTGGATGCATTAATATCTGCA
The DNA here is from genome assembly GCF_949628215.1 of Phalacrocorax aristotelis. NCBI lineage: Eukaryota > Metazoa > Chordata > Aves > Suliformes > Phalacrocoracidae > Phalacrocorax > Phalacrocorax aristotelis. Next base: position 30,352,798 of record NC_134278.1, on the reverse strand, counting down.
GCTATTCTTTCCTTTCAGTGCATATTAGGAATTTAAAGTGCATCCATTTTCTTTTTAGTGCATCATTTTTTAAACATCATGGATTTTTAATCATTGAAATACAAAGCAATCTATAATTCAAATGTTACAGGGCAAAATATTACATTTCTACTGCTAGTTATATTCAGAACACCTAACACTTGCTTTTTTATTTATTAAAATTCTTTGAACTTCCCAAACCTCACAATTGATGTCATTTTTCATTTATTCTTCAAATGATAAAAAATTAAGTTCCCTCAGAAATATTAGCAAGAGACTATTCTTATACTTTAAGTAGCTATGTGGTTATGTTAGCTACAGCCTAGACTGGAATAAATTGCATTCTTTTCTACATCAGATTTCTTCTTCCATTTTCTGGGAATACATCTGTTGCTTTATCATGAACACAAGGAATATTTCCTCTCATGTCATTGCAATGCAGTCTATTATATTTAACGTAATTTGTTTTCTATTCTTCTATATTATTATAATAAGAACATTGTCTGCTTTAAGCCTTAGGAATCTATTCAATGATTGTACTTTTAATCTTTTGGGAAAATTAGTGAATATCTCAAACATTAAAAATATCAACATATTGTCATAGACACCCAAATACAAATATAAAAAGGGTGTCAAATACATTCCAGTGTGTGAGCTATATTCAGTTAAAAAATATGTTGATATTTAACTCTATGTGCTATGCAGTAACTTCTCTCCCCTCTGCCTGATTGTATATTTATAGGCACAACTTGTGAAGCAAATATAAATGAATGTCACTCTTCTCCATGTCTTCATAATGCATCATGTGCAGACCTTATCGGTGGCTATGAATGCATCTGTCTACCTGGCTTTACTGGTGAGTTGTATTCATAGTAAACCTTGCTTTCCACATCGAGGTAATCCACAAAGCATCCATTAAGACATCACTGACTAATTTGCTTGTGTTTCCTTCTCATTTCTCTTTATCTGCCCTGGTCTAATGTTTCATTTGCATTCCAACAAACTGGAACACTGATTCCATCTGTAAACTAAATAGCACAAGATAAATTAGTCTGCATTTAAAAAGGCCCTCAAAGCTTCCACACACAGGAAGATTAGTTACCATTTAGCAACTCAGAAATAAGTTGTTATGTATTTGTGGTGATAAGAATTAAATGGATGGTGACATGAGTCTATGTGGCTCTTTATTTGGCTGATTTATGTTAGTTTCTCCTCACAAGTTCCTTGAGATTCTTGTGGTGCAAATGAATTAGAAATTGGCACCTGATTGTCTTATTAAATGCTTACAAATCTTTCATCTTTTCAAAGGTGCAAGATGCGAAACAGATATAGATGAGTGTGCTTCATTTCCCTGCAAGAATGGAGCCACCTGCATTGACCAACCTGGCAATTATTTCTGCCAATGTGTGGCTCCATTTAAAGGTAATGAACACCAAGGGAGAGGGGAAAGCAAACATAATTAACTTTAGTAAGCATTTCTGTCAATTGTCTGAACTCATTTCACTCTTCCTCCAGCATTATTAGTCCTTCATTTTCTCAAAGAAAGCTTTTAAACTGACCAGCCAGTTATGCCTGAGGCTGCAAGTAATGTGAAGTAAACTTTGTTTATACATCTACTAGGAGCATTTATTTATTAATCAAAATGGATACTTTAAAATCAGTTTGTGAACAGAGTAAGATTACTTACAAAATGATAGGCATATGCCCATTAAGCTGCCATCACAAAGACTGGTTGCTTTTCTACATATTTTTCTCTTTAATTTGATTGGTCATGGCATTTTTAAAATTATTTTTTCATTCTTAGAAAACAATTTATGTTTATCTTGGAATCCACAAATTGTGTGTGATTATTTCTGTTTATGTTTTTAAAGGAAATACACTTAAAATGCAAGCTTTATTATGACCTTTCTCATAGAAATTCTGGGGTTCAATTTTAAACACTCACTGCTAAAATAATTTAAAATAACTAATTGTGCGGTGTTCTTGAGCAAATCTAGTTCAAGTGATAATCTCAGTTAAAGCCACTTGTTGATTTATAAATTAAATATAAACACATTTTTCCTCCTGCATTTCAATATAATGATACATACTTCCAATTCCAGAATAATCATTAAAAGGCAATTTTCTTGGTATGTTGAGACAGCAGGGCTTTTCTCCTTTAGAGAATACGGTTGCATTAAATTCATCATTCATGAGAAAAGAGTGAGCTCTAATGTTTGTTCTTATTATTGTAGTTAATGGTCAAAATTTAGTTTGTCATTTTTATTAGTTTTAATTTATGTTCTGATGAATAAAATCTAGTATAATAACAAGTAAATGAGTACTGCAGTATCAGAATTGCCTGTTCGCAGAAAGATGTGAAATCATTTTCAGTACATGCTTGGAAATACTGGTCTCTTAAGTACTTGCTTCACAAGGAGCGAAGTTTTCAGAAGACTTTGGTATTCAGATATTTAAGTAAGTGAATAAAATTTCAGAAAGCCAACATTTCTGTAGTCATCCTTCAAGAAGTAAGCTGTGTCTAACACTCCCAGTGGAAAAGTTAAACCCTGCTGGCAAGATTCATAAATGGTAAATGAGACCTCTGAAAACATAGCATTCTTGGTACAGGTTGTCTAGAATCTATAGGATTCTTTTTGAAATAAAAGATTTTTTTGAGACTGGTTACATCTTTACAGGTTTACTCAGCACCTTTCAAGATCAATTTCTTATACTGATGTTACCTAGATTTATGATGGAGTAAATAAAAGTGGAATTAGTTTCATATGAAAACTCTAACTCCATCTCACACCATCTGTTTATTTAGTAATAAACTGCTATAAATGTAGTCTTTAACAGATTCACAGTAAGACAACATAATGGGGAGTTAACTATGTTTTCTAATTGTGTGGAAATACTCAGGTTATTGTAAAGAATATTTTTGTGTGCACTAATTACAGGTAACAGAACTACTTCATTAAGAAAGTACATATGTGATATTAATAGTAGAAGTTACATAGGAATATCTGTTTTGTTTTTGGAATATTTTCACAGATTTTCTTGCTTCTGTTATTCTCAGTGGTAAAGCATAAATGCTGTTTTATGAACGCTGTAATTTCCTTGGAAAGCAATCTGAAGTTGTATTTCCATAATACGTTGTAGTGGTTTGATTGTCCCATCACAAAATCTGACTTGAAGAGTATGCACCACGATTAGGAACATATAATCTACCAGTTGATCAGGATGTATACAGCACACCTCCACTATATAGAATGTAGAATTAAGGAATTCAGAGCACAATTTGGACACTCAGGTGCATTCATACAAAAGGTAACCTGTCAGATTAAGCTAGAAATGGATTCTACCTACAGAAACTGGTTTGCATATCTTTTTCTTTCTTTCTTCCTCTTTTTCTTGACTATTCTCATTTGTTTATTTTGACAAGGAGACTATGCAAAAAGCCTATGAGCAGAAAGCTTTGATTCTTCCATATTCCTTTTTCTTCCCCTTTATTTCCTTTTCTTTTTAAAGAGAAAACAGAAAAATCTTCACATTTTTGTTTTCTTTCCATTTCCCTTCTTTTAAGAGCAAGTATAGCTACTTCTCACCTTTATGTGGTGCAAACTTTTTGATATCCTGAATATGTACTTTTGTATTTTAAACACTTTTACATTAGTCCTATATTAATATAAAAATTCATCTGAAATTTTATTAATTATTGTATACTCACAGTTTCTTGTCTTTTTCTTGTGTGCTTTGTTTTGTTTGTTTGTTTGTTTTAAAGCATGAATCTGTCTACTTTGGCAGAATATTTTAACACATTCCATTGGCTTCCACAGAATACTGGAAGATACCTAAAGCTTTGGGCAGTAGTATATATCTGGATTTTTCTTCAGATGTCCAACAGCCCAGGCTTTGCAAATTAACTCTATAAGCCTGATCTGTGAATGACGTTTTAGTTTTTCTGTGGGCACAAACATTTTTAGAAAACCCAATTTCCATGGTAAAGTCAATGCATGGAGAGCACTGGGAGAAGATGTCTTCTGATGGTGTTGCTGTAACTCTAACAGTGAAAAAACTAATGCATTCCTCTCCATCAGTGTTCCCCTGACAGAGGATTTCCCCACAGTTAGTGTAGATCACTGACCTTTCTATAGATTCTAGTATGTCATTGGGACTACTGCCACTGAAATTGCTACCTTTGACTTTTCCCAAATGTTCAGCTAAACAGCTTGAGGGTACTAGCAGTCCATCTATGCATAATTCAAAAGAAAACTGAAGAAACTTGTAAGACTTCCAGATAAGAAATAACATCCTTGTCCACTTCTAATAATGTTCTAATTACTAAATATGATAATTGAAGTCTTTTCATCCGATTTCAGCCAAGTTCCTTGTCCTGTGGAGGAGAAAATTGGATTTCTTTTTTTCTTTACCTGTAGTCCTGATGAGGTATAAAATAATGAATTTCAAAGTCCATATATTTTTATATCATAACTCTTCTGACCTTGGTTTGGAAGGAGCTCAAGATTTTATTAAAGAAAAAATATGTATATCAGATTATGTTATTACTGAAAAGATTCTTGTGTAAACCCACACAGAAATCCTAGAAGAAACTGAGCCTCACTGAGAATGTGCTGTAACTAAGGTCAAATGGGAAAAAATAATAGCATCTAGATTTATAAAATATACTTTTGCAATTTATAATAGTTATCTAGGCCACAAATACTGTATGTGCTTTTGAATATGTTCTAATTAGCCCAGTAGGACAGTCCACTTTTTAAGGTCCAGTTCTCTGTTTCTGTCTGCTTTCACTAGTGTTCTGTCGCTGACTTGTATAGTACAAATCACTATTACATCTCACACTTAAATGCTGAAATGCTATTTACTGTGCTGCCACTTACAGATACTGTAGTATAATGTTCTTTTCATACAAGATTTAACCTAAGTATATATCAGGTATAGTTGCTTCTGCCTGGTTCTAAAGTATTAGTCCCTGCAAATATGCTACTATAAGTGTCTCCCTTTTCCACCCATTTTCTATCATATTTGAGGTACAACACTGACAGGCATGTATATTGGACATTTTTTATCAGAGGACATTCTGAAGTTAAGTTGTTCAGAAACACAGAAAGGGGATCAGCTGGTTTTCTGTTGCATTCCCTACTGGCAAAGTAACTATTGGAACTGGGAGCAGAAAGGAAGATAAACTTGATTTGGGTGCAGGAGAAATCAAAGATTTTAATATTAGCAACAGGAGACAAACAGCTCAGAAGTATATTCAGCTACAGTTCTGGCCAATACATTATCACTGATAGTGTCTTTGGCAGTAATTTATCTATTACAGTGTTAAGCAGGCCTCTCAGCCCTCTTATGAGCTTGATTCCGTTACAGAGCCCTAGCTGGGGAGTTATCATAATAACTTTTCTATTATGATATTGATTCTACAATTGTAGCCTTTCTATAATAGAATCACAGCTATTATGGAATTGATATCAAGTGCTTCAAAAGAGAGCAGAGTGTATGAGAAACATTGTGAGACTGTATCTCATTTAGGGGTCCTAACAGTTTTGTTCAAGGTAGAATGAAAGCTCCCATGTCTCTGTCAGGAAATACTGTCATGATCCATTAAAAATTAATACACACTTCAAGAACAGTGCAATTAGTAAACTTTATAGTCCCCATTGTTATATTTTATATATATAAAATATATACCTATAGTTTATCTATATTTACATCCATACTGGTCATTCCATGTGGAAGCATGTTAAATGCAGACCTGAAAGTATTTATTTACAGAGAATAATAGGAAGCAGAAATTTATAATTATCACATTTTGAAATCAATATGCCCTTTCATTTTCAGTGAAAGAGAGAAAGACCTCTCATTCCTCCATGCTAAGGAGTAAAAAAGAATTTTCCAAACCTCAAACCTACCATATTTTTCAGGCCCTTGCTGGTCTCCATTATAGCTTAGCAAGGTACATTTTTGTCTTAAGATATTTATTTTGTTATAAGGCTGAAACACACCGATTATATCCTTCCAGGAAAATCAGAACTGTCTTTTTGGATGGCTAGTTTTATTTGCTTTCCTTGGTTTTAAGTCTTCCTATAACTTACAGCTGGAGGAGTACAACAGTTTACAGATTTTATCTGGCTCTTGCTCAGTTGTACGAAGGGAAGGGGAGGTCATGCCTGCAGTTCATTCAATTGTTCAGAGATATCTTAGTAGAAGACCTGCTCAAATGCTCCACTGATAAAACACTGGTTCACCGATTTTAGTAAAACTGGCCCACGACGTAGAAGCAGAGTCTTTCTTACACTTTTTGGTTGTTCTAGTATTCCGCATCTACTTTCAAAGTACCTCTAGGTGCTTCACCCTAATCATTAGCCATTTCATCCATATTTCGATGTATTGGTGTTTTTGGTGTTTTGTTAAGAACCTGTGGTATATTCAAATATTCTTCTAACAAACAGCCAAGTCCATAGTAATAAATGCAAGTTTACTGTTCACAACTCTGAAGCACCAACATTTTACATTATCACACAGCCACATCAATGAAGTTATTCATAACTATGAGACATCTAAAAGATGTGTAGATGTGGCACCTTAGGGCATGGTTTAGGAAACGTGGTAGTGTTGGGTTGTCGGTTGGACTTGATGATCCTAGAGGTCTCTTCCAACACTAAAGGTTCTATGATTCTATCAGTGCTTGCTGAGAGCATATAAAGTGGGACTGTCCCTGCATCAGGCATGCTGCTTTTCAGCATTCTTAGCATGCAAAAGGAGAATGATCCCACTACAATTTCTAGACCAGCTCATTTTTACAGAAGATAAAGTAGGATTTATAAGGCTGCTTTGTTCTTACTTGGGATTGAAAGCTAAGAACAGATCTTGCCCTCTCACACCAGAACTGCAAATTTTCCCCATTTTCTACATTGGTATTTAAGGCAAAGGTGAACCAAACTACTTTACTAACATTTCTGTGATGCATGGAGTGAGCCAGTGTTCTGTTATTCCCAAAGAAAGCTCAGGAAGGAAGAAAGCATGAAAATGTCCCTTTCATGTAGAGATTCTATATTTGGTATGTGATAGCCTGGTAAGAGTTGACATGAATATTTATTTTTTTCCTTAAAAAAAAAAAAAAAAAAAAGCTACTTAGTAACTTCTTTTAATAAATGGAGCAGAGCAGTTTATCCTTTGATCCAAATTATTACATGACTCATTTAAAAAAATGCACTACATGTGTTTGGTCTAGATATTGCTAATAGGTATGACCTTTTTAATCAAATATATGTAACTGTAGAGGAAAACTGAAATTCAGTTCTGAGGAAATGTCTACTTATTTGTTGCAGCCTTAATGACACATGTCTCCAAATGTGTTCCAATTAAGATCAAAGCAAAAATGGTAATTGGCCATTAAACATGTTGCGAAAGAAAGTAAACTAGTGAGAAAGACAACTCAGCAGAAAAAAAAATGCTTAAGTCTGTTGAAAAGCAAGAGTAATAATGGAGTTTTCAGCATAGGACACTCTATTATGGCAACAGCTAATTACAAAACAGATAATAAGTAAGAAATCTAAGTGCTCATGAAGGCAAAAAACTAGAGTAGAGATAATGGAGCAATTACTTTTTCAGTGCTCATAGGCCAAATCTCAGTCTTTCCTGTGCCAAGACCCATGCAAAAAGGCAGTTTTGCAGGACCTGTGGCTCTTTCTAGCATCTCTCTGTGTTAGACCGTAAAAGAATATCTCCTGTTCAACATCGGTTTATATCTGGTTTTGCCGGTCTCTTGACACTGAACAGCCAAATAAAATTTTATTTAGAGGAAAAGTGAAATTGGTGCATAGAGCTATGACGGGCATTTTGCACACAGGAGCAAAGAGAAGAGGTGGGTAGAGAAGCAGAGTGGCAACGTTTGCGGTATATTAACTAGAAAATATACATTGCGACTAAGCAATAAAGAAGAAGGTTGGTCTAAAAGGCTCTGGAATGCCTACGTGGGAATCAGTATGAACTGGGACTTGCTGTTGGCTCATATATGAAGTCACTGCAGAACTTCTTTGGAATTTTTTTCTGGTATTTCTACCAAATTTGCTACTGTTTTTAAAAGTTGCCATCTAGATACATAAATTCAGGCGTTCCTGCAAAATGAAACAATTCAGAGAGTGAGTCTTTTGCCTAGCCATTTCTAGTGTCAACTTAGACACTCTTGGGTACGCTAGATACCCACAGGGGTCTGGCAGATATGACAAAATCTGTAGGAGAGCCACAGCCTTCCACAGCAGCACGGAGAACACAAAGGCATCTCTAAAAGTCCTGGTTGCTTAACTCTGTCCATACAAATTCAGTGAGGTATGTGTTGTAGTTTCAGCTCTGCTTTCAGTTTGCACCTTGGGACACTTCTTGATCCACAGGAAAAATTTTCTAAGCCTTTACAGCCGTGAGTACTCTGGGAATACTGCATGTGTAAATCCAGTCATCTACAGCAGATAAGGGGTTTGAAGTTCATTAACCATTCTGGAAGAATGGTGTATAAGAACAGGGAGGAGATTTAAGTTATGTAGATGATAAAACATCTATTCATTGCAGATGAGAATCTGTATGCATCTGGCCCTTAATTTTCCAGAAAGAATGTGCAAACTACAACTTTTCAAAGACTTACAACATTGTTATGTTTTCCCTGGCTGCCTTACAAATTATGAGGGCATTGCAGTTGCTCAAAGAAAAGTTTACCAAATTTGGGGGTTTTTTTTGGCCGGTGAAACAAATGTTTGCAGCTTTATTTTTCTGCGTGGTGGGCCTATTTACGGTGTAGAGTCATCTGCTAATACACAAATAAAAGCAGCTGGTATCAGTTGCTCCAAATAATATCTGGCCAATTTGTTAAATTTTAAGAAAATTAAAATAGGATCTCAAAACACAGAAGGGTTTGGCCACCTGAACTAAAATGACAACCACAGGTCCTAGGTCATAAGCAAAAACTGAGTCTTTCTGTAAGCTTTCTGCATATATTAGTAATTTCATTTTAATTCTTACGTAGTAAACAGTGGTAAGATAAAAGAATGAAATCATTCCCATATATTCCCATATATTTCAGTAGGAAATGAATTTGTGGTAATTGTTTGCCTTAGTAGCATTCTTTTTTTATTACCTAAGAAAGAGTGAAGCATGCTTTTATGCTGAAACCTGAAATGCACAGATGTGGATACAGACATACCTTCATTGTTTAGTATTAATAAACTTGTACATTTTAAAATAAAAAATGCACCTAAATAGTATATTCAACTTCTGTTTTTGTTTATTTTTACAGAAATTTATACAGGTATGGAGCAATAATATATGCATGTCTGTGTGATTTGCATTTTAGAGTTTGTGATGTGGGTCCATCTCATGCTTTGTTCCAACACTGTTGCATGGTCTGCATTATCATACAGAAATAAGGAAATGTTCTTTACTTGAAAAGTGCAAAGTATTGCTTTTCAAACAACCTTCCAAACAGACAAACTCACTGATTTTCAATTAGTATGACTTTTGCAGAAAATGCCTTTTCACAAAGCAATTCCTTTCATGGAAAGCAGAATTAGCATTCCAAGGAAAAGAATGGATTTGCTATACATTTTAACTGAAAGAAAAGACTTGCTATATTTTTAAACTGTTAGAGTGATACTTTGCTTAATTTCAAGTAATATCAATATATGCATGCTTCTGCAGGTATTTCTTCCTATCCACTTCCAGGGTACTTCTGGTTTTTTATTTACATTTACTACCCTTTAATCATCTCAGCTGTGGAAGCCTTTTTGTTTTCTTATGCCACAAAGTAAATCAAGTTAAGCAGCCAGTTTATAAAATAATGGCAAGCTTAGAGGTACATCTAAACTTTTCAAAGTTATAGAAAATGACAATTTTGAGCTTTTAGTAGAGACAATTTCATATTTGGCATAAAGACATTTAACCTTTAGAGTTGCAGGGACCTTAAATTTCAGGCATCTAACTTATTGCTTATTAGTGTTCCTGGGATTTTACAATAAGTTTATGAAAGCCTTTGGGGGTCGGAGCCATTGAGATGTATACGCTTGATGAAAAGCAAACCAAAAATTAAATAATATTTTTAATTAAAATTGTGTCTACTAGTTTCAGAAGAACAGTCTTGGGAAAACAGAAAGTTGCATATAGACTGGGGGCAGAGATTTGGGGTTTTTTTTATTTTATTTTTATATAGCCTTATAGTGCCTTTGTATACCAGATTGCCTCCTACAACTAAACACATTTTTACTTTTATTGAATGACATTCAATTTACTTAATTTACCCAGCAAAGTTGTGGTGATCCACTTTAATGTTAGAAGAGTCTTTTAGCTCTGTTGTTGAAAGGTGAGTTACAGAAAGACTGAAATTTAACGCTGTTGCAGTGACATTGTGATGATAAAGAAAAAAACTGAAAACATAGAAAACATCTAAGAAAACATATTTATTGTGGAAGATTTACATCAGTCACTGGCTTTTACTTCATATATGAAATTAGTTTAGTGTCATTTTGAAAAAATGGTCTCTGTGTTCTGAACCTGATCATATAATCTAAACAATGTAAATTTAAATAAAAACATTCCTGAGTTAAGATGAAATTTTGAAAATTTTCATGGATTTATGCAAGCCATATAAAATTAGTCTGTTGTAAATTTTTCTCCATATTCTTCCCTTACTGACCTCCTTTAAGCTGGTGTAATTTTCTCATTTGATTGAAGCTGAATACTATTACCTTCATTCATATGGTACACATTCTGTTTCATCAAACTTTTAACAATGGCGCATAGACTATAAGCAAGGCTACTGAAATCCAACGATACCAGTGTCATAAGGTTACTGGAGCTGGATCCCAATAAAATAAATAAATAGATAGATAAATAAATAAATAAATAATTTAGTTAGCCAGTGTCTAAAGATCAGATACAAAGATGTCAAGGTTCAGTCCCAGTCAGCAAATAAACACCATGCAGCCGCTCGCTCTCTCCCCCCACCACTGTGGCATGGGGGAGAGAATCGGAAGAGCAAAAGCAAAAGAAAAAAAACCTACAACTTCTGGGTTGAGGTGAGAACAGTTTAATAATTAAAATAAAATAATATTGATAATAATGATTACAATAATTATTGTTATTATTATAATATAATAAAAAGGAAAAGGGAAAAAGTGAAATAAATCAGAAACAGAAATGATACAACCGCTCACCACCCACCGACTGACAGTGCCTGTCCCCGAGCCGCGATTGCTGCCTCCCTCCCCCGGCCAGCCCCTCCCAGTTAACGTACTGGGCATGACGTTACATGATATGGAATATCCCTTTGGTCAGTTTGAATCCGCTCTCTTAGCTGTGCCCCCTCCCCTCCCGGCTTCTTGTGCACCCAGCAGAGCCTGGGAGGCTGGACATGTCCTTGACTAGTACAAGCACTACCCAGCAACAACCAAAACATCGGTGTGTTATCAACATTGTTTTCATACTAAGTCCAAAATACAGCACTGTGCCAGCTGCAGTGAAGAAAATTAACTCTATCCCAGCTAAAACCATGACAAAATATCAGATCAGCGTCACAGTTTCCGTCAGAGAAGCTAGGAGAACTGGGACTGTGACACTCACTTCAGAACTTCACAGCGCAACTGCTTCCTCTGACCCCAGTTGGGGGCCCAAGGGTAGGTGCTGGTACCTGGCTGGTCCTTCCTCTCTTGTCCAAACCCCCACACAGACCACTTGGCAATGACGGCGCTTTGTCTGCCTTGAAAGCTTTCTGTCCTTGTGAGTGCATGTTTAACACCAGTAATAGACTACTTGGTATTATTTAGGAAATTGCCATCCAAATGACACCCTTGTTCTGATACTAGCCATAGACAGTTTATTTTTACTATACTGCCATAATCGTGCCAGCAGTTTGCAATCAGATATATTTTGTCATTGATTCAGTCCGTACTTTTACAGCAAAATGCTGACTTGGAAAGCTGTTGTCAGATTTAATTTCTTAAATTGTTAGTAGTGAATGGCTTTTTTATTAAATTATTTTCCAAAAAGAATAACAACATTGAAGAGATGCCATTTCTGATTATAAGAGAATTCTGTACTACACATCAAAATGTTTCATGTAGAGATTTATGCTGAGCAAATAAAATGAACAAACAAATGTCAATAGTTTCACATAAAGAAATTAAAACTTATCTCAGGTAATTTATTTTCTATGTCATTTTTATAAATTATGCTTTTGACTTTTAATAATAGCCTTAACAGAACAGTCCCTTTCAGTAGGGAAAAAAAAAAAAAAAAATCTATTTTCAGTATTCATTTATGATATTTAGAGATTCTACTGTAGAAGTATTATGAACAAACACAGCAGAAAACAGAACTGATAAATATTAGCAGAATGACATTTCTGAATATGCAATATGCTTCTCATTCCTAAACAAACAATATGACAATTTTCCAAACGTTATTCATTATTTGATAAATATTGTATGCTAATAGAGAAGCATAGTATATACTATGAGTATATGCTTTTACGTATATGGAGAGGTGTAATATTTAATCCAATACATTTTGCCACTGAAAAGGAAATTGTCCTTCAACTGACTGTATAATTTAATCATTTGTGCATATTCTCCTGGGGTTTGTTCAGGTTTATTCTAATAGAGAGGCCTTTAATTTTCTAGTAAAGTAAAGACAATCTATCTATTCTTGTAATCAATAAAATATAGTCAAGAATTAAACAAGAAAAAAAGGTTTAAGTTGTCTAATGGAAATAACAGCTGGAAAGATGTGCTGAACTTATTAAATTATTAATGAACAACTGTGATTCTTTCACATTTGATCTGTTGGGCATACTTTCCTTCTCTTTTTTGTCAGCTAATTGTATTTAGTGGATATTACCTTTCTACTCTGTGATGGCCAATTTAAAAATCCTGATACGTCAGTGGGAGAAGACATTTAATATTTCTATATTTGCACAAAAATTCTCTAACAAATATTTTACAATAAAGAAAAAATACAGAAGATATGAATTCTGCATTCTGATTAATATACTTCCATAAAGAAATTTTTCACCTATAACCTGTTTGCTCCTGGACTTATCCAAATAACTTCAATCATACATTTACAGCTTTGTTAAAAAAAAAGTGATATGAGAGCAACAGCAGCAGTGCATTCGTGATACTAAAATGTGACCACCATTGCCTATTACTATCCAACCTTCATCTTTGTGTGAATATACATTTTTTTAAAAAATCTACTTTAAATTAGCCAGTTTTCTTTTCTTGTTTTCTTGCTACTTATATTGATTAGCATTAATAATCAATTATTTATTATTGAATGATTTTCAGATTGTATTGTAAAATAATGTAAATAGTTGTAATCCTCTGAGTGAAGGAATGGTCTTTTAAATTATTAATTATCAATGCTGACAGTTAAAAATTAATTGATTCAGGGAAAGGGACTGAGTGGGTGGAAGACAGTCTTATTTTCCTGTTGTTTTATTTTTCCAGTCTTCCAGTTTGAATATGAATGAAATCTTTGCCATTTCTGTCAGTAGCAGAAAAAGATTTTCCATGCAGTGATATGCAGGAAAGATGGGTGGGAGGAAAAAGAGGTGGAACTTCTAATTAAAGAATGGTGAAGGTTGCTTGAAAGAAGGCACTGAAAAAAAGCATTTAGAATACTACTAGCAATTAATATTATACCACATATTTTGGCCTCATTTGTTAAATAGGATCGTTAACCCAGATCATCAACTTTATGACCAGATTTTAATTTACTGTTCTTTATAAATGTCAGGATAATGTATATATTTTTTTGCTTTGTGCTGTTTCTCTTTACTGTAGTTAGAACAAAAGCAGTAATTTATGTTTCCCCTAATTCCTTAAAGAAATGGAAAAAGCCTTTTTTGTCAGGGAACAATTTTGGTGTAATTTCAAATCAGTACAATCTTCACTGGCATTCATACCCTCTGGGGAGCTGCCTTGATCAAGAACCTGAAGAAGTGGTATAAATCCATGCTCCTGCTTGCAGACTAGCACAGGAGGAAGGTGCATGAGCTCCTTACCAGCTGGACATGCATCCTGGTTGAATTGTCATGCTCCCAGGGAAAGGAGCTGAGGAGTAAGAACAGGCAACACTGCATCACTGATGAAAAAATGGAAGATGAGGAGTTTTTTCTTAGAGACCATGGAGGGACAAAAGCCTGATACCCGCAGCAGCAGGAACAGAGGAGAGGGAAAGGATAGGTAGAGGATACACTTGGGCATGGGGGGACAGACTCTACAATAATGGAGGCTGAAAGATTGTTACTTCTGACAGCTTGAGGGAGACTTTCTCTTCACCTACAGAGGTTCACTTATGGAATAAGTATTGGGTCATGACAACAGGTGAGGAAGAGTCAGTTTCATCCAGAGAAGCATGTAAGCTGTCCAAGTCTGATGCACACACCCTCACCAGTACCACTTAAATGAAGCAATGGTTGACAATAGATGACTCCCTCCTCTGAGGGACAGTTGCACTAACTTTTGACCAGATCTGATCTCTGAGAAGGTTGGTTTGCATGTCAGAGGTCTGGATTCAGGATGTGGCAAAGAAATTGCCAAAGTTTGTCTGATGCCCAGATCACTACCTTTTGCTGCTTGTCCATGCAGGCACCAATGATACTGCCAACAGAGACCTTGAGCATATCAAAAGTGACTAGTGGACTCTAGCAGCAAGGGTGAAGGCAGTGGGGACCCAGCCAGAGTTTTCCACAGCACTGCTGGTAGGAATAGAAACATCTAAGTGATGATAAACTAGATTTGAGGCAATAAATACGTCAATATGTCTTAAAATTTATGAAAGCAACAAAAGAATCTGACAGTGTGGGTTACCCCTATACCTTCCTTTCTGAGTCTGCTAACACTGAACATTTTACATTTCAGTATTTCCAAAAATCTTCTCAGAAATTGTGTTTGAGATAGTAAGAATCATCTTCAGCTGACGCTTGAAATAAATTATGAATTTCTGAATAAGAAAAACACATTTTTATCCATAGTTCTTTGAAGATCACTGGTTTTTGGAGACTAAAACCAGACAAAATTTGTTCAGTTACTCTTTGGTCAATGATACAATTTTCTACACAGAGTGTAGAAAGAAAAGGCAGAAGAAACTCAGTAAGTTATTGAACCAGCAGAACAAAATGTTTGAGATGAAAATCATACATAAAAGCCTGGGGTCTGGGAGTATATTGAGGGTGTTTTTTTTAAAAAAAAAAGGTCATACTTTCCAGAAATATATAATTAACTCACGAAACTTTGCCACGAGATACTGAGATTAAAAACTTAAAATTCATTAGCATTCACATGACAGAAATGTGTACAGTCCTAGTTATACTGGACAAATATTTGAAAATAACATAAACCCGTGACCTTCAGGACATATGTCCTCACTATTTCTTATTGCCTCTTTATTTTCCATTTGGTCACCAAACTCTGTTATGATCTTATCCAAAAAGTGGAAGTGTCTAGTGTTGGAGAATAATACTACAGTAGGGGAAAACTGATGCACTATGATATAACTTTTGCTTTATGTACCAGAAACGCCTACCCCCACAAACACTTTGCGTGTAAGAGGATAGACAAATCTGTTTAAAGGTTCTTCCACTAATACAGAAAAAAACCAAGTACTGCATTACTGGATCATCTGACAGTTCCACTTATGACTGTGAGCCATGTGTTAAGCTTATTCATATGCGTGTGAACTCTACTTCAGGAATCAGCAGGGTTGTCACCCATGTCAAGCTGTTGTGATGCAAAGATGAAAACTTCAGGGCGAAATCTCAATGTGCCATATGGCTGCTTTTGCTGTGCAATTTTATGAATTCCAGATCTGAGCATGTTGGCTGCCTATGGCAGGATTATCCTGCACTGGAGAGACCACTGGTGACATAAAGACAGGGAACAACTTGTGTCGTTCTTTTTCTCCTCTATCAGCATCACTACTGGGGTCAAAGGGTAGCTGGTTGTTGTTTTTTTTTTTACCTCAATTCTGTTCCTACTTATTGCTTTTCCTATTAGAAGCCTTAAGACTTCAGCCCTTAGATGCCTGTCTTATAGTAAGGAATCAGTTCACCTAAAATGCTGCTGACATCTTGGACAGTGCGTGTTTTGTTATCATGAAGAAGGCCTGTGCATAGCCAGTGTGCTACTACGTGATTAACGGTTACTGTGTGATTAAAAGTAAAACAAAGGAAGGTAGCTAATGTTGAATTGGCCAATAATGGTCTATAATGACCGTCCAAGCAAAGGAGGAGATATGTGGATTCAGCTGACTGCAGCCAATACTAAGCACATAATAACTGTGTGCCTGACTGTCCTCTCTTACAGCAGAGCCCAAGCCATGTTACTGACAACATATCTCAGTAAATATAAAAGTACATTTCCCATATTAAAGTTAAATAACATTCAGGCTCCTGGACACCTTAATATTGAAGTTATCCAATGAGTGTTTTTCATCCTTTCACCATATCCTACAAATTTAAGAAATTTTAAGCTTTCAGACAAGTCACATAATGGCACTAAGTGGCACTGTAGATTGATCTTAACCACTGTGCTGTAGTTAAAGTCTTGTTCTGAAACCATAATAAAATATTCAATATCTTCCTCCAGAATAAGCTAACTACTTAACTGATTCAGTTTCCCACAAATTATATCCAAAAAACTGTATGAATTGCCAGTTCTGTTAGTTAGCAACGGGTCTACAAACTTAAAGATGCCATATACTAGAGGTGACCTGTAACACTGGTTGATTCTTTGTCAGGAATTCCTGTCTGAAATTTTGACCCTGAAAAGAAATTGAAAATTCTCAGTACTTACCTCATGTACTGGGTGCAGGTGCCCAGGCGCTGACAGCACTGGGGGGTGCAGGGCGGCCTCTGTGAGGAGCGGCCGGGGCTGCCCCATGCCGGACACGGCCGGCTCCAGCCGGCTCCAGCCCGCCCACCCCAGGGCACGGCCGAGCCCCGCAGCCACGGTGGTGGTGCCTCAGGGAAACTGTGTAAGAAAGGGCGAAATACTGCACAGGGAGTGAGGCATGAGGAAAAAAGTGTGAGAAATGGGACTGTGAGCACCAAGGTGAGAGAAGGAGCGGGGAAGGGGGGAGGGGAAGGAGGGGGGAATTTCTGCTCCAGGCACTAGAGTAGAAATTCCCCTGCATCCTCTGGAGAAGACAGTGGTGGAGCAGGCTCCTGGCAGGAACTGTGGACCATGGGGGGTCTGCACTGGAGCAGAGGGGAACTGTTATGGACTGACCCCAACCCCCATTCCCCATCCCACTTGTTGTGGTTTAGCCCCAGTCAGCAACTAGGCACCACACAGTCGCTCACTTGCTCTCCCCACCCCAGTGGGATAGGGGAGAGAACTGGAAGTGCAAAGGTAAAAAGACCAATGGGTTGAGATAAGGACAGTTTAATAATTAAAATAAAGCAGTAATAGTAGTAATAATAACAATAATAATATAATGAAATGGAAAATAAGGAGAGAGAGACAGGAAACCCAGGGGGGAATAACCAACCAACCAACCAACCAACCAACCAACCAACCAACCAACCAACCAACCAACCAACCAATAAAACCACTCACCACCTGCTGACCAACACCAGTCCCTGAGCTGTGATCTCTGCCCCATGGCCAAGTTCCCCCAGTTAATATACTGGGCATGATGTCATATGATATGGAATACCCCTTTGGCCACTTTGAATCAGCTGTCTTGTCTGCGCCCCCTCCCTTCCCGGCTTCTTGTGCACTTGGCAGAGCATGGGAAGCTGGAAAAGCCCCTGACTAGTATGAGCACTGCTTAGCAACACTTAGCCACTACTTAACAATGAAAACATCAGTGTGCCATCAACACTATTTCATACTAAGTCCACAACACACTATAACAGCCAGAGTGAAGAAAATTAACTAACCTAGCCAAAACCAGGACACACCTGTGCTGCTCAGGGATGGAGAGGAGGTAGAGGAATCTGGAGTAAAGGAATGAGGTTGAGCCTAGGAAGAGGGGGATGGAGGAGGGTGTTTTCAGTTTTGTGTTTGTTTCTCACCATCCTATTTATTTATAATTGGCAATGAATTCAATCAGTTTTCTGCAAGGTGAGTCTGTTTTGCACGTGACAGTAATTGGTAAATGATGTCCCTATCTTTATTTTGATCCACAAGGTTTTCTATCTTATTTTCTCCACCAGCCCTGTTGAGGGGGAGTTAAGGAGCAGCTGGGTGGGCATCTGGCAGTCAGCCAAAGTCAACCCACCACAATGTAACTGTTTGGATTTGATTTTCCTCATGACTACCCAGGTGCTTTATGTTGTAGTGTCACATTGTCCATTACTGGGTTGAAGTTACAGCCTGTCTAAGGAAGAGGGAGGTTGTTGGGGCAGGGAGAAGCTGCTCCAGGAAGGAATGGCTGGGCAACCAGAGCTGGGGCAAGGGCACTAGGGAAGTGGGCAGAAGGCCTGGAGTAGAGCAAACTCTGCGCAGCTTTGCCAGAAAGCATAGCATAGGCACAGCCCAGCCTCAGTGGTCACAGAAAGGCAGATGGATTTCAAAGGTGCTCAAAGGGGCTTGTACACAGTTTGTTGCAGCCCCAAAAGCTGCAGAGCTTTATCTGAAACTAAGCCTAAAAAACCAGACTTGCATTCAGGAACACTGAGGGAAAAAGGAGGCAGCTTTACAAGTCCAAACCCATTTGATCTCTGTTGTTTCTGCCCTCGTTTCAAATTGCACTACTGGAAAACATGAATTAGTCTTGCTTATGTTCTAATAAACTAAGAGTCACTCTAAAGGGCCTTTTAATTTTTTTTAACCTATTTATTGCAAATTAAATATTTAGATGAGGGCATCTGTGGCCCAAGATCGCCATCACATAGTTCCTTGATTAGCCCAGATAAACATGCATAATCCGTTAAACGCTACAGTTAGGAAACAGTAGAAATGGACTGTGTCAGTTTTTCTATAGCACTGAATTTTTATAAACGATGGAAGCAGTCACTCATTATTAAATACATACATAACTTCAGTAAAATAACTTGTGTGTAGTCATGAATTGCAAGCAGAACAATTATACAAGGTTACTTGCATTTCATTCGCTTCAGGATTATGGGTTAATGTACGAACAGTTCATATGGTAGCTGTGACAACAGGATATCAGGCAGAAATAACAGGAAGTATTAAAACAAAATTTATTAATTATTTTTAAACATGCTTTTTGAGTTGTTTTAGAGGAGAAGGGTAAACTGGAAAAACTATAAAATATACTGAGATAGCTATTATGATTTCAAAATGTAATGTCACTATATAAACAAAACGGATAAAATTGTCTCTTTTGTTTGTAATTCTACAAAGCAAATAAATGTTTCTGCATGGTAATATATATTTACATACCTCTGAGACCCTCCAACTCAATTTTAACCAGGAATATAAAGAAAATACAGCTCATAACAGGCAGCAGCTGCAGGGATATGTTCATTAGTTAAACACTGACAGCTTTTGCTATTTTCCTTTCCAGGTTTGAACTGTGAGTTTATGCCTTGTGAGGCCAGCAATCCCTGTGAGAATGGAGCTGTGTGCATAGAAGAAATGAATTTGGACGTTTTCCCCCTTGGATTCCAGTGCCAGTGTGTGAAAGGCTTTGCAGGTCCGCGTTGTGAGATCAATGTCAATGAGTGCAGTTCTAACCCTTGCCTCCACGGATACTGCTATGACAGTGAGTTCAGCCTGGTTACTCACTTTAATGTAGAGTAGTCTTTCTGTAGAAGTGTCTGTAGCTACTGAGCTGCTCTGGGGAGAACAGTGGATAATTTACTGAAATTTAGCTTGTCTGAAGCTCCACAGCCAGTACCAGGAGGGTTATTTTTGCCAAAATGCCTCAACTCCTGGCACTGGGCATTGTGTGTTCAAGGGGTCAGAATTGCAGCTAATGAGAAATTTTAATGAGATTTGTGCTGTGTCCTTTGATACCTAAATTAGCCAAACACATCTTACATCGTGCATTCAATGACAGAATAGTCAGGTGCTGAAAAGGAGCTTGTGGAGCAGTTAGGCAGTATATATCGTAATTCTAATGAGTCCAAAAACTGCATTAAATATCAAACTGATGCAAAATGCAGTGTCTGTTTACTATTAAGCCCCTTCTATCATGTAACTATGTAACTCACACTTTCACTGATAGATAAAGGTTTTATAAACAGCTTGATGATTAATTACTCTACTATATTCTGTCTGGATTGGCAGGCTAAGTTTAGTAGCACCCGTCATGTATGGAGTACTTCCTGGAAAGTTTTATGGGGCTATTACCACCTATCACTTTCTACGCCTGGTAAAAAAAAAAAGTAACAGTGGTAATTTTCAGAGAATCTTATAATTCTGGCTGGAAAGCAGCATGACACCTGGAGGTCATGTAGTCAAACCTGCATGAAGCTGGACTATCAACAGTGCTAGAACAGGTCAGTCAGGGCTTTTTCTAGTTGAGTTTTTAAAGCCTCTAAGGATGGACAGAAATTCCACGAACTCTTTGGGACAGCTTATTCCACTGATGCACTATGCATGTAGTGATCCCCCCACCCTCCAGTCCCATCTGAATCTCCTAAACTGTAACTTTTGGCCATTGCCCCTTATTATATCATCTAACACTGCTAAGAGGAATTCAGTTCTGTCATTTGTGCAACTGCCATTGAAGTTATTGTTATACAGCCCTCTAACTACTAACCCTTCCCTGAAGGGACTAATACAAAGCAAGCCTGACTGAATCAACATTTTGTAATAGGTACCACACTTTTTAAACACTGAGCAATCGTATTTGGCTTCTGGTACATTTCTCTCCTGTTTCCACGCATGCCTTTTAAAATGATAATGATGACTTGACAACTTCCCTGAAATTCAAAATTTTTACACAAATTTTCAGAAGATCTGATTGGTTACTGGTTTCAGATAAGATCTTAAAGAACTGAGCCCAAATTACTAAATATATCATTGCCTAAAACTCTCCTAGTTTAAAAAGAAAATCAGTTTTAATAAGCTTTAAGAATCCTATCTTTCCATACATGGGAATAAGGTGAGTTGCTTAATATTTTATCTGCTAAAGAGTATTTCCTAACAAGTTCACAGATGTTTTCTATGTACTCCACATTGGTTCAGAGATATTTTTGAACGGGAATTTATATTAGCTGCAGTAAAGTCCTTCATGCTCACAAAGTGCCAGATCCTTTGGGGATAGTTTGTCTTTGTGGTGCCTCTGAACTTGAGTTGTGTCATGTGGACATCACTATATGCACTGGCTGCAGAAAGCTGGAATCCTGAGGAAGCTAGGAAGTTCTTAGCAGATGAATAATGCTCCTGTTCTCTAGGACTTAAAGCATTTAATGAATACAATAGCAGCTATATGTACAGGCACAATGGCAGAATAGATTCCATGGTAAATCTCAGTGATAATGAACAATCCAGGGACCTCTTTGAGGTTAGAATAAATGCAGGACTACAAGAAACGCAATTACTGCCGTCACATGCTCCTTAAATGGACATAGCACTAAAAAATTCCTCTCCGTTTGGATCATTAATAATGAAAAAGGGAGCGGATTCTTATTGCTGTCTTGTTAAGATTAAAGTGAAGCATGGAAATACGTTATAGGTTGAGCCGCCAAATTCAACTCTAGCAAGTTTTCCATTAAAGGATGTAATGAGGCATTCCTTACGAAAAAAAGCCCCAACAAACCAAACCATGCTAACTGCCCCATCTCATTTAGGCACAATATCAAAGATAAAACCTTATGTACTTTGTATACAGTTGTGTGATAGAAAGTACTCATTAGCTTATAAGATGCCATCACTTTTTTTTAGAAGCTAGTAATGGGTCATTGAGTTATAGTTCTTACGTCAAAATATTTGAATCATTTAAGTAAAATCTGCTTCCATATTAAAAAGGTATTTTGAGATATTGAGAATTTATCCCAATCGTTTAAAATGTCCACACCTTTCAGGTAAAGCCAGTCCAAATCTTTTCCAGCTAGTAGCCATAACTGCAACTTACCTCGTTTTACCACATTCAGTTGTTTTTCTGAAACACTCTTATTACTAAAATGCTATCTCTGTTACAGTTGTAGATGGCTTCTACTGTTTGTGCAACCCAGGATATGCAGGACTGAAATGTGACCAGGACATTGATGACTGCATAATCAATGCTTGTGAACACAATTCTACATGTGTTGATCTACATCTGGTTAGTAGAGAATATTTTTTAATTAAAATGATTGCTAAGTTTTCTTCCTGAAATCTAAAGCAATACTATTGTGAGTTCTAAACCTCCACTTAATCCATACACCTGTCAACAGTTTTATAATCGTGCTTTCCAGTCTCTGGGGTTTTTTTTTTGTTTATTTGTAATGATATAGGCAGTGGGAAAGAGGAATGTTTTTATCATTTAAAAGCAGTTATTGAGTCAACGCGGTTATTTGGGGAATTCGAAAGGAGTAGAATATTTTCAGCTAGGTGTGTTTATGGCCTCATTATAAGTGATAGGAATACTCATTTACACCAATGACATTGGCTTCAAAGGGGCTTAAAAAGTATCTCCCCCCACCCACACCCAAATGGCTTTACTTGCTTTACTTTAAGTACTTCAGCATTTATTTTCAAAATTCTGCAGCTATATTAGTTCCTGAAACAAGAAAAGCATTAAAAAGAACTTATGCCTTCTCAGAAATAAAAGCATTCTATCAACTGATTCCTTCATGGGAGGAAAGGAGAAGACAGACATTCACATGGTGTAAACTTTGGCACTAGAGCTGGCCCACGTTCTGTGTCACTCCCTCCAGGAATCTGTCAGGAACCGATCTGTTGTCAACATACTCAATAGGGACACTAAGACTCTACAGTATTAATATTGTCCCTGTGAAACATTCAGGCTGTCAGAGAAATTGGGGGTGGTTAAAAAAAATGGAAGAAAGGTTGGCTTTTTTCTCCTTCTTCTAGTTTCTCCCATGCATGTTTGTCAGAATATTAAACTAATAAAATGATAAAGCAAGAAGTAGAATTCAGATTAATATTAAGATGCCTAACTGTAGGTGTCTGTATATGGTATGAGCTAAGGATCTAAGCACCCACCAAAGGTGCTAGAATCCTAGCTGATGCAGTGAGTGCAACCCAGAGAGTGATTCAGCTGCCCATCCTGCAGATGTCCACTTTGGGTGAACTGAACAACCCTGTAGGTACCACTGACTGCATAGCTAGGCAGCATTGGTGCTGAAGCAGACACCCAGTTTTAGGTGTCTGCATTTCCAGCTGAATCCCATCCCAGAAGCCCAGAAGTATGTGAGGGGTGTGTGGGTTTCTGGGGTTTTGTTTGGTTGGTTTTTTGTTGTTTTGCCTTTTTTTTTTTAAGTATGTACATAAACAAATTGCACTTTCTGACAAATCCTGGTGGCAACCTGCAGCTATCACTATTTCCTAAATTAGAACAGAAGTTACATGCTTCAAGAGAATTCTTTCAAATCCTCTTCTCTGATTTCCAGAGTTGTTTTTTCTTTTCACAGTTAAAACACTTTAGTATTGTATAAAATTTCTTGTAAACATGGTTCAAGAGCTACTAAATGCCTGGGAAAAATTAAATGCTTGATATAGAGAATGCAGAGCTTGTGACACTTTTGTTCTTGTCTTTGGATGCTATTGCAAATGTGTATTTTTTTTTTTAACCAGTAGACTGCAATTAACGTTTGAAGCTGTCATACTGGACACATACTGTCATCTTAAAATCAGGTTAGAAAGCATTCCAGAAATAAATGTTATGCTCACAAGGCATGTACTGGCCTATCCTCCATGAAATCATGTTGTATATGTAGACATTCCAGGTATTATTCCTAACTGCAGTTGATGCTTTAACTGAGACTGATAAAATGGAGCTGTATATGCAGAAGTTTAAACAACATCCGTAAGATATCAGAAATCGAAAAAAATTATGGGTTCTTTATAAAATAAACATATTGTTCCGCCAAGAATGTCTGCTAAGCTTCGCTGAATGAGTTCAAATATTGATCCAGGGGGACTTTTTAATTTCAGCAAAATTAAACCTGACAAAGAATGGTAGCTCACTGCAATTTTTAACACTGTTTTAGATTTTTCTTCTTATGCCTTTCATGCTTTTGTTTTCTTGATTAATTTGTGTTTATTTTTGTCCTGCAGTACCTATACATTTCTCATCTTTGCCACAGACCTATGCCATTTTGTTTTAAATGGACTGTGACACAGCAAATCCGCAAGAACCATACAGACTCACTGTTTCAGAGAAAGCCTGACATTAAAATAATCTAATCTATGTGGATTCAGTTAATAACTACAGAAAATAAATACTGTAGAAACTTAGTGGCAAGGTGTCATTTTAGACATTGGATTTGACCTTTTTCAGACCTCAATGACTTTCTCAACATAGTTCACCTATGTTGTCAACATTACAGTAAGCGTTCATACTAAAGTGTTCATTTTGATGTTAGTTAATGCACAGATAAAAAATCTTCAGTATTTTCTCATAAAAGGACTGTTATTTGGCATTTTTGATAGCAACATAATTTTTTGCTCAAAAAAAAAAAAGGAGAATTAATACAGAATGGCCTCTGCTAAATTGAAAAGTTAGTATCAGCATATTTTTACAAGAACTAGGGAATTGCTAGTGTTTTATTTTGCTATAGCAATAATAATGCATTGCTATTCAATATTTATACTTTCTCCTTTATTCTTCTCTGTAGTGTATTTGCTTAAACTAAAATTTCTGATATAAGTTTCTGAAATAATTCTCATGGATCATCTTTTAAGTTGAATCCAGAAAGGGACAAAAGAGACCCACTCACTAAGTGATGGCATTATTCAGTTTGTAGGTGACTGTATTATTCCACATACAATGTCCTTCTTATTGTATTCTGTATGAAAGAGTCCTGAATTTCTTCCACATCAAAAGAATCTGTTTTATACACCAAGATTCCTCAGTGATGCAGAGGATTAATGAATTAACATATATTCATAAAAATGGAAGAAGACCCATTCCCTCTTCTTCTTTGACCAGAGCAGCTGTAAAAAACCAGATATTGAGATAACAATCCCCTAGTGAATGAATTTTTAGCATTTCAAGGGTCTCCTCCTCCTCCTCCTCTAAAGGTAATAAACCGGGGGATTGGGAGCAACTGAGGCATGATCAAGGAAGTCTTAAAAAGATTTGAGATCTCAGGAGTTTCATAATTTTTCCATCAAATACAATTTTCTTCCTAAGACATATTACTCTAGCCTTATTATACAAGTCAAGGACAAAAGATCTTAATGGGAGAAAGAATTCCAATATACACTCTAATTGCAACATATACTTCACAGCCTTTACCTTGGCTTTCCAGGCAGTAGGTGGCATTAAGCAATTAGTCCATGGGATGAGGTCAGGATAGGTGAAGTACACAGCTGAATGACACAACTACGTCAGCTTAAGGAGGCTTCGATTTTCTATGGCACCAGAGAATTCCAGTCATCCAGGAGCTACTACATATCAGCACAAGCCACTCTCAGTCATATTAGACCCTCTGGTGGCTCAGGAATAGTCAATTAGCTACCCCAATGCTAATAAAAGTTCCATTCTACAGTCCAACGGCTCAAATACCTTCAATGCATTTTCCTAAGTCAAAGTGAGACAATTACCATTGCCAGAATGACACTTGCAATATGTATTCTTCCTCTTCATTGTTTGTAATGTAGTATAATACAGAGCCTTACAACTAGATAACCATGATATCTTAACAATACATCAGCAAAAATTGGCACAAAAAATGACACTTGTGTGATGGGCTGACCCTAGCTGTCAGCTAAGAACTGCACAGCCACTCACCCACTCGATCATCTCCATGGGATGCAGGACAGAATAGGAAGAGCAAAAGCGAGAAAATTTCTGTGTTCACATAGTGTAATAATTAAATGAAAGAAGAAGAAGAAAGAAATAGAGAAAGAAAGAAAGAGAGAAAGAAAGAGAGAAAGAAAGAGAGAAAGAAAGAGAGAAAGAAAGAAAGAAAGAGAGAAAGAAAGAAAGAAAGAAAGAAAGAAAGAAAGAAAGAAAGAAAGAAAGAAAGAAAGAAAGAAAGAAAGAAAGAAAGAAAGAAAGAAAGAAAGAAAGAAAGAAAGAAAGAAAGAAAGAAAGAAAGAAAGAAAGAAAGAAAGAAAGAAAGAAAGAAAGAAAGAAAGAAAGAAAGAGAGAAAGAAAGAAAGAAATGCAAAGGCAATCACTTGCCACCTCCCACATGTACACCAATGCGCAGCCTGCTTTCAAGCAATGATGACCTTCCCCAAACCCACCTCCTCCCTGTTCTTATTACTGAACATGATGTTACATAGCATGGAATGTCTCTTTGGTCAGTTTGGGTCAGCTGTCCTGGTAGCTTCTTGTGTATCCCCAGCCTACTCACTGAGGAGGCAGAGTGGGAAAAAGAAAAAGCCTTGACGCTGTGTAAGCACTGTTCAGCAATGGCTAAAATGTTGGTGTCTTATCAACACTGTTTTGGTCACAAATCCAAAACGTAGCACCATACAGGCTGCTATGAAGAAAATTGACTCCGTAACAGCCAGACCTACTACAGAACAGAATTCTACAAAAGGAGGTTGATTAAACTTGACAGTGGGAAACCACAAAAGCTGGGTTTGTGATGCAGCTCCTGATGTTTTAAAAGGTCTGGTTTGTAAAAACTGTCTGTAGAATATTTATGTAAGAATATATTGGCCAGTCCCTCCAAGGATGTGGTCCCCTTCATTCTGATATAGCCAAAGCTTCTAAATGACTCTAACATATACTGCTACACCATAAGGGATTAGTCTTTCTTTCTGGGTGGCATATTGTCCTGGTTTTGCCGGGGTAGAGTATTTTTTACTCTTGGTAGCTGCTATAATGCTTGAGACTAATGTTGATAACACACTGATGTTTTAGTTGTTGCTGGGTAGTGCTTGTACTAGTCGAGGACTTTTCCAGCTTCCCATGCTCTGCTGGGTGCACAAGAAGCCGGGAGAGGAGGGGGCACAGCCAAGACAGCTGATCCAAACTGGCCAAAGGGATATTCTCTACCATATGACATCATGCCCAGTATATTAACTGGGAGCAGTTGGCCAGGGGGCAGGGATCACAGCTCGGGAACCAGCTGGGCATCAGTCGGCGGGTGGTGAGTGGTTGCGTCACTTGTTTTTCTGGGTTTTGTTTCTCTCTCATTTTTTTCCTTTTAATTACTATTATTACTGTGTTACAACGAGATTGTTCTTATCTCAACCCACGAGTTTTCTTACTTTTGCTCTTCAGGTTCTCTCCCCCATCCCACTGGGGGCGAGGAGGGTGAGTGAGCGGCTGTGTGGTACATTGTTGCTGACTAGGGCTAATCTGTGACACATATTCAGAATTTCAAGGTTTCTCTGTGATAAATATTCTCAATACCATAAAATTCCCATCCAAAAAGTATTCCCAGTGCTTATGTAAGACACACAGTGGGCAGCAGCAAGAAGCATAAAAACGCAAAGTGTTTTGCTTAACTAACTATAGAGAGCAGTGGGAACACACTAATTGTATTCTCAAGATTCTAACAGTGGAGTGCTCCAAGACTGCATGCCAAAATATAAGGGCAAATGGTTATAACTGAGGACTCAAAAACCACTCTGTCTGAGTTGCTCAGATAACATTTGGGACATCTATTGTTTATTCAGTTCCCAAATTTGTTCATATAGTGAGATGGCTGGGCATTACATTGGTCATATGCGACGTTAAGGAAAGAGAGTATTAAGCAGTGACAACAAGACATACAGAATTTTAGACAAGAATCATCATACTGATGATTTTTAGAAAATAGAAAAGTCATCTTACCAACATATCAACTTCCATCTATCTTAAAGCATGTGACAAATTATAAAGTGCTTTTCTATAGAAGTGCCATGGAAGAAGTAATTTTACCTATGGCAACTAATCTGACACATGAGTAAGAGGAATCAATTAGAGGAGACACTTCCTTCATTAGGTCACCTAGGACAGCAAAAATTAAAAGCTGTTAATACTTCTAGCCCTACGAGCACAGATGCATATCCTATATATTCTCAATCATTGGTCAGCTCAAACAGAATTGTCATTTGATGTTGAAAAAGGAGAATGATGCTGGGAAGGTTGGTCTGACACTAGCTGCCCTTCATAAATCAATGATCTTTGTTGCTGTTGTTGTTGTTGTTACTTATGAAACATTCTTGACTGAGGTCTAAGTGATTTTATTTTCACTGTAGTAAGAAACATTTGGCTAGTCCTATGTAAACCAGTGTGAAGTCTCAGAGTTACGTGCATGTAGAAATAATTCAATTGTTCAGTCAAACTGATAGATCAACATAATAGAATGAGAGAATGGTTGAAAGGCTGTAGTGTTGTCACTGCAAAAGAAAGAGGTGCAGTCCTCAGTAACCAAGGAAAAGAAAAGGGGTGAAACTTTCTGCATTCACTGTATCAGTAATGGATAAAAATAGAACAAAACTGAAAGATATAAACAGCAAAATATTTTACCAAAACAGCTAGTAAACAGTAAGTAAATAAAATTTGGAATATTTGGTTCTGGCTGTGCTTATGGTAAGGCAAGGTTTACGCAGAGTAATTTGCAAATTCTTCTAAAAAAAGTTAAAATAATTAATTCAAAGTATTGTATAAAATTGGGATGTTGTCCCTAATCATTTTTATAATATCAGATGGAGCATATAGTCTATATAACTTAAAACATTATTTTGGGGCATTTGCATTTTTTTTTAAAAAAGTAACTGTAGCTTCACAGTAACTCTGACTTCAGTTTTTGCTTGTACTCTTCTGTATGTCAAAATATAAGGCAGATCCTGTCACTTTAGTATATGGATATCCATGCAGCAAATTGTAATAGATGTTTCTTCAGAGCTTTGTTTCTAGAAGCTATTATTTCTGTGTACTTACCAGATAGTAAATTACAAAATATAAACTGTAGGTAAAGTTATAGTTGTATAATAGTGCTTTTACTGCAATCCTGTATCCTCTCTATCACTACTTGATTTAAAACACAATTATTTCCCTGTCAGTAAAATGTGATGTTAGGGAAATGAGCTCTCCAATACAATAAGAGAAGACTGTCAATTTGAACCTAAAGAAGCAATGATTACTTGTCTTGTTTCTGTTTTTAAAGTGCGAGCAAAAAAGGGCTATAACAAGGTGAAATTTAATAATTCAATTCTTTTAGGAACTTATATTTTGGGATGAGGGAAGGTTTATATGAAGGATGGAGAGACAGTACTCTCACAATTTTTTTTTTTTTACAGAAAAATATTCAGAGTTGACAGGAGATCTATTCCATGGATCATACTTCAAAAGCATAACCCACGAGTAGGTTAGCTCATTACATAAATTGTGAAAGGAGGATTAATTGGAAGGAACTCTGGCATTAAGGTGCAAAGGAGTAGTTAACTGTTAACAGTTTATGTTACCCAAAAAGAAATTAGTCAGGTCTTTGGACTAACCTAAGATAATTTAATAAATTTGTCATCCACCCTTAATTTCCATTTAAAACAGAATATCCTGTACTTTCTGCTGAACAGGGAGAAGAAAAAGAATCCTCTCCAAAACTTATAATTTATTTTAGAACATCCAGAGATGCTCAAGGTATGATGAAGTACCTGAGCTTCAGGAGGCTCTTCCTCCTAGCTGATGACAGCAGGTGGTCTGACACTTGAAATTAGGATAAAGACTAGATAGGCCTGCATCACTGAAAAATCTCCAGATTTCTGTGGGAGTGGAAATTCTCTAAGGTCTCACTAAAACAAACAAGCTCTGCCACTGAAATTGGTCTGAAGGAGTACCTCAGTGTAACTAAAGGTCAGACCACATAGCATGAATGGCACACAGCATGTAACAAGCAATAAGCTCTTCACAGTTCCCAGGTCACATAATTTCAAGTTGAGTTGTACATGACTTAAACTTATGCATTGACTTCATTGAGACAACTCACGTGTGGTAATTGTGGATGTGCTGTTTGACAAATCAGTTTCAGATTACCAATTACGCATCCCAGAGAAGAGCTATACAGCAGCTGGAGTTCACTTAAGAAACTAGCAACTGCAGCAGTACTTCTGCAAAGCATACACAACTCACTGTGCTGCCCTGAAGATTTGACTTGCCATCCCTGATATATTTCATCTTCCTATATTTAGTTATAAAAAGTGAATGGTGTCTTCATAGTCCTTCAGTAAAAGTTTTCTGAAGAAGATCTAGTGAAATAACTCCCTCCTCTGCCTTATACTACAGAGCTAGTGGATACAGCAGTACAGAGACTGAAAACCTAGTCATTACGAGGTGTACTCCTTTATGCTCTAATAAGTCCAGTTAAGTCAAAGACATTGGAATGCACAAAATTAACTATTGATTTACTGACTTAGGATAATGTCCTTAATATTGATCTGTGGAATTATATATACATTGCTTGGATAAAGTGATTATGATGTCTTACGCCTTACTCATCTAACTGAAAGCTGAAGTCAGCAAACAAGCATCAACTTTCCATTTATTTCTTTAATTTATTACATTATTTTAAAATTATTTTATTTTTTGAATGAAATTGCAGACATATATGAAAATTCTTAGCTTTCATGAATGTCAGTAAATACCACAGGACTAAAAGGCTTCTGTTGTCTTTTTCATAAACTGAATTCGAAACATTCTGCAGAACTGAATAAAACTGTTACAAAGTGGAGGAAAGGGAGATTAAGAGGAAGTTAAAAGATGGACTTTCCAATGAGAAATGGGCAAATCAATGTGATAAAGATACAGGAAGGTGGTCCCAGATGGTGTACTGTAAGTTCCGCCAGCAGCAAGGAGGCTGGACAGAGAAAAGCAGCAACAGCAAAAGAAGTGAAGAACTTCACAACTTAAGGAACAGGCCGGAGAACAGCGGCCTGTTTCTGGAAAGCATAACCCTAAATTGAATTTTTACATGATACAGAAACTACCATTTTGTTTGAGGCGGGATATGAAGTGTTTGTACCTTCGAAAGCATTAAAAGACTGGCAGTGGTATTATAGAGACTTGGGACTGCAGAGACTTCATTGACTCATATGGAAGAGAATTCTACACAAGAGGATTTAGTCGCAGAGAAGTGGATACTGTAAATTCTCTGTATTTAGTAGATTTATAGAGCAGAAGGTCACAGAAGGGTAGGGGTCCACAAGGAAATTATTGGGAAATAACTTAAATGGTGACATTTATAGGTCATCAATCAGTCTTTGAAAACTGCCCACATACATGTCTTCACCATACAGCACATGAGAATTAAGGTTACATTCATTTTTGAGTAAAAGGATGAAGAACTAATCCATTTACTGTGGGATAAGCCTGAGCATCAGGACAATTACTGAAAAGGAGCTCTCAGGCTGTAATTTCATACCCCAATTTTTATTGCAATAAGTCATTGTCTCTAAAGTCAAGCCAGATGATTCTGGATAGGAATTTTTAAGCCTCATCTACACCCTATTCTGAGAACAGCAGTGCTCATTTTCTCATGATGTATTTTTGTGACATTTGTCATCAAAGCAGCTAAGTATCTTCCAAATATTTACTTTTTAATTTAAAACACAGCTCCTTTGGCTTCAGTTGCAGGTGTTGAGTGCTCAGCAGTTCTGAAAATCACACCTTAAGCTGAAAATGCAGAAGGAAAGAAAAGGAGGAATTAATTTCTATATATACAAAGATACTTGCTAGGCTAAACCAACTTCAGCTAAAGTATGATTTATTTTAATTTCCTTAGGGCAACATTCAACTGAAACCATAAACCTAACTATTCTGGTTTCCTTCTTTATTCTAAGTACAAGTGAATGGAAACAAACATATTTCCCTTTACTGCACCTCTAGAGCAGACCAGTTTCCTCATGCTCTCTTATGCACAGAATGAAGTGTTGGAAAATCATTTAATCCATGTAGGTAAAGACTCTTTCATGGGATTTAAGTGGAGAGGGGTTAAATCTAATGTATTATAAAAAAACCCTCGGTTCTGGCATTTCCTAAGGTTTGAGTGTATATGATTTTGCAACTCCTGCATTTTACTTTTACCCTACATTTTTCTATAAAATGAATGTAATGGATCCAAATCATTACATAGATGGGTTCTGCTAAGGAAACCATTTTCTGTCATCCATACAGTAGATGGTTTTAACCCTTAAAGGTGAGCAGATGCTACATATATTTGCAGTAGTTTCTGAACAGCATTCAGCCCTGGCCTTGCTCTGTTCCCACTGTAGCTGACAGAGGAACTGTTGTTGACTTCAGAGCTCCACCAGTCAAGTATATTCTAGTTCCAGGGTCAGTTTTTTGTGTAGTGGCAGACACTTCATGTATATAACCCCTTGCCAAGCAAATTAAATTGGATATTAGGAAAAAATTCTTTACTGAAAGAGTGGTCAGGCATTGAACGGCTGCCCAGAGAGGTGGTGGAGTCACCATCCCTGGAGGTGTTCAAAAAACATGTAGCCGTGGCACTTGAGGGCATGGTTTAGGAGGCCTGGGGTGTTGGGTTGACAGTTGGACTCGATTATCCTAGAGGTCTTTTCCAACCTCAATGATTCTATGATTCTATGAAATCTTTTACCTTCTTTATGCAAAAAAAAAAAACCCAACCCCAAAAAGGTCCAGAATATTATCCATAGATTATCTTCTTCACAAGTACAGTATTAAAGGAGAAAAAAAATCAAGGCTCTAAAATACCTCTGACCCCAGCTTTGGTTATCTCTTTATCTGTTTCCCACAAAACATTCCTATTTACTAAAATAGACTCCATCTGTTTTCTCTATTAATGAAAGAGATCTTACCCAAGGATACCAAGTTTCCACTGTAAACAAATTTGCCTACATTATCAATTCTTCTCCAAGTGCTTCATAAAGGAAAAAGCATCTGATATTTAACTTTAGAGGCACTGCTGGGTGCTGTTATAATAAACTGATAATCAAACATCAAACAAAATCAAGTCTTCTGATAATCCTTCCCTGGGAATATCATGCACTGGTCCTTTAATACCAGCTGTGCCAATTACTGTACCGTGGTCAGCAGGGAGTTTGTTTTTTGGGCACCCTGAAAGCAGCTGACTATTCTCTTTCTGAAGTTTAAGAACCCTGTTAGATTTATCAATACCTTGGTGCCCTTAGGCTACTTGTCTGATGATCTTTTGATCATTGTATTTGGTTGACTTTTTCAGAAATCATATCCAGGTCTTAGATCTAGTGTTGTCCATTTTCAGTACAAGATTGGTTCAAGATAGAAACTTTTATACTGAAAATTTTGTATTCTAAAGCAAAGAACTGAGGTGGTAGTAAGGGGGACAGCAAGATAGTTTTCCAGTTCCAAAGGATTGGCTTGGATAGGCAAGGCAAATGCAGCTCTGTTTGCAAAATGAATTAAAAAAGACAGATGCTAGCGTTTCAACACTAGAGAGAATAACAATAGAAATAAAACATTCTTCATAAATGTCCGTTAAGTTGTATAAAAGCATTTACTTTGGAGTGTATATTTGAGGGAAAATATATTTATAAGCTGTCATGGTTTAGCCCGAGTCAGCAACTAAGCCCCACACAGCCACTTGCTCGCTCCCCCTCAGTGGGATGGGGGACAGAATCAGAAGGGTAAAAGTGAGAAAACTCATGGGTTGAGATAAAGACGGTTCAACAGGTAAAGCAAAAGCTGTGCATGGAAGCAAAGCAAAACAAGGAATTCATTCACTACTTCCCATCGGCAGGCAGGGGTTCAGCCATCTCCAGGAAAGCAGGGCTCCATCACGCGTAATGGTGACTTGGGAGGACAAACGCCATCACTCTGAATGTCTCCCCTTTCCTTCCTCTTCCCCCAGCTTTATATACTGAGCATGCTGCCATATGGTATGGGATATCCCTTGGGTCAGTTGGGGTCACCTGTCCTGGCTGTGTCCCCTCCCAGCTTCTTGGGCAGCCGGCAGAGCACGGGAAGCTGAAAAAGTCCTTGACTATTGTAAGCACTATTTAGCAACAACTAAAACACCTCTGCATTATCAACACTGTTTTAATCACAAATCCAAAACATAGCCCCATAATAGCTACTGTGAATAAAATTAACTCTACCCCAGCCGAAACCAGGACATAAGCATAGGGCTGGACTGTCACATTTGCAAATGCCTGTTTCTAGGAATGCTTTCATTGACAAGAACCAATATTACTTCTGAGATCCCAAGAACACCCAAGCCTTTATGTCGCTACATTGGACAGTTATGCCATAGAAACAAATTCCCCCTGAAGCTGCAGTCAAAGGTCCTTTTATGCTACATTAATTTCACTTCACAGAGCCTTGCAAGCCTTACAGTATTTTCACTCTGAAAAGAAATTCTACATGGGTAAAAACCCCCACATTTTCTCCATGTAGTGGGAGTGGTTTTCTCATTTTTTTTAAAGAATATGAAATAGTTTTGTACCTGACTCAAACTGTTTGCATTTCTAAAGAAAGTTTGAACGTTACTTCTACTCCATCAATTATAGATTAGACTATGGTGTCTCTTCTGTAACAAAGTAAGTCCTGAAGAAATAAAGAACAGCTTCTCCTTCCTGTTTGTATAACAAAAATGTGAAATATTTAATATTAAATATGTAGAACTGATAACTACTTTTGTTTGTCATCCACAGACTAGCAGGTCATTTGCTAATTTTAGCAGGTCTCTCCAGCTGCTAATCTCTATTTAGAACTACCTTCAGGCTTGTAAAAACTGCTTGGCCCAGAGAAAGAATGGTTACGCCATTTGCAAGTTCTGTGATCTGTCCTCCTTTAGATTTTAAAATTCTGTTCCAGGGATTCTGACTCAAAAAATGTGAGTGAAAAGCCAAGCTTCTGGCATCCTTTCATCTTGACTAAGTAGTTGTAAAGGCATACAGGAATGGGCACTAACAGATAGTGCTGTACATGAGACTGGACAGGAGACTTCTTTTTATGGCTGAGTTCATACCTAGAGTAGCATGCGTATGGAAAGCACACCTGGAAGAACTATACTTACAGGAGGATGTTACCATTCTGTTTCTTCAGAAATAATATTTTTTTACATTGTTTAAAAGCTCTTACTAAAAAACCCAAGTTCTAAGGCATCTCACTAGAAGACCTTTCTCAATTCCATTATACTGTTCTAATTTCACTAGTGAGGACAGATTTTCATAGCAAGAAAACCCATACTTTCTTCATAGATGTGTTGAGCTTAAATAATTTGAAGCATTATTTATCAATAATAATTAATAAACATTGACTTATAGCTATTGTTGCTGATGTTGCTGATTCATGTAACTTCATTAAGTCCTTACTAAGCTGTTGTCATATGCCGACTTCACTGTATCACTGTTTACTGACATTTCTAAACCATCATATTGAATGGTTACCTTTTCTCCACGCTGAAAATCTTCTCTATTTGTGTACCTCGTTCTGATATACCATGTACCATGTAGCCAGTCAAAATCTGTGACAAAATTTGTTGTGTTGACTGCCTCTGCCTTTTTCCTTAGTCAAGGTATTGTTTTATTGCACAGCACTTTTATAAAAAGGGTATTGCCAGACCATGTGATAAACAGAAGTTTTTACCAGATTAGATAAGATCTTTTTCTCAAGAAATAATAAAATAAATAAAATAAAATAAAATAAAATAAAATAAAATAAAATAAAATAAAATAAAATCCTATACATTTAACCTATTTAAACAGTGGAGAATGCAACAACCTGTTTATTAAGAAATATACTTTGTAGAATCCAGTTACCTAGGATTTTCACAGCCTGTCTGTGCAGAGTTAAATTAATACATGTAAACTACAAAGACCTTGTGGTGTTCAGTGTTGACAGCCAAGTAGATTAGACTCTCTGACTGTTACATATTCTTATAGTTTCACTCAGACTATCCACTCAGCACTGGCTGTCTTTTATTACAAAAAGCTATGCCACCAGCTTGAAATTTATTTCTCACAGTTTCAGGCTCCATTAAATTCTCCTTAAATGATGAAAAGTATATAAAGTTGGTCATGTGCCATGAAGGCTCTAAAAGGTGTCGTATTTTGGGGGGAGGGCTAAAGGCATGGGAAAACTTAAGTTTTATGAGAGGTTAATCTCACATGTAGTCAGCTAACTGATTAGTTTAATGTTACAAAGTCTATACTGTGATAAAAACATGTCAAGGTGCCTAGCATGTTGATTGATGCATATGAAGAAGAGGGTTTTCTATCGTATCAAAATAAAATATTCTACAATATCTCTCATAAGTAATACCTCCCATATGCACACTAAGCACTAAGTCACAAAACTGCATTTCATCTTTTAGCATAGAAAATTGCTTTACATTTAAAGCATAGAAATTGCTTTAATTAGACAAAATGTCAAAGGTCTCAGGCTAGAGATAATGTTTCTTCCTGTAAAGGTGTGATCACAAGAGATGTTCTGGAAATACAACTGCTCAGATTAGTTTAACAGGCTTCTAAAACGGCTTTTTTAACACTGGGCAAACTGTTTAATAGCTCTCTGCTTTAGCTTACTAATTCAGAACAAATACAAATCCAGCTTGTTTCTCTCACTGGGGAATGTTCTCGCTCACAGTTCTGAATTTCATTCCTAAGTGTGGATTCAGCCTTAGCTAATTTGAGACTAACTCAGTTTTCTTGCACCAAATTGCTCTGTGGACAAATGTTTGCCTTGTCCACTTGTTTTTTTCTTCCTCCTTCTGTGCCACCGTCTTTCTAAATAAATTTTTCTTTAAAACAAATTATTTCTACTTGTTTCCATCTTGTAAGTCAAGAGTAAAAATGAACAAGCAAAAAGCCCAAATCCTTTAAAGTGTCTTGTAGGATATGTTTACTTTGGCATTTCAGTTGGTATTAGAAGAACACTTCTGAAGCAAATCTCCCACCTGTACGCACCTACTACATATAATTTGCATTGTGGAGAAGACTTGGATGCAAACAGGATTTCCCTTGGATGAAAATAAACCAGAAAACACTCTCCACACATGCATATAATGTGCTTAAATCACCAATTTTCAGTCCGTGGGTTTAGATAAACACTATTTTAAAGTAAAACCCTCAGAACCCACGTAGTGTGTATGTTGGGTCCTCAGTGCCAACAGTTTTCAGGGGTTTGTTGCTATTGCTAACTGCTAGTGTAGACGTAGCTACAGCCATTTGAAGTTTCATGAAAATACAGCCCAATTCATCCAGCCTGGTTACGTTATATTACATATTATTTGCTTTTAAAGGTATACAATTTAAACAAATTGTGTGCCATGGAGGTTTTAGGAGATATATGCTATGAGATATATATATATATGCCAATACGCTTATTTCACCACTGATGTTGCTACAAAGTAAATTATGTCAGCCAGTCTAGTAATATTATTTTACTCCACACATGCACAGCATGTACCCTCAAATGTTCAAAATGATGCCTAAAGTTAAGCCATACAATTGCTGAAAAACTGTGTCTGAAATTTACCTCATAAAGCCCATTTCTGCTAAAAGCTTTTTCTGAAAACAGCAGTGATGATTTCTTGCATAGTAATATAGAGAGTTATTTCTATCTTACATCTTTGAATTTAATTCACTCAGACTGAGCAAAAAGATTCCATGGGCTCTCAAGACTAACACTGCAACACATTTCATTTGATTCCCTAAATAATATTTTTCTAATGTATTAGATTCAGTGATGATTTTATATTCTATAGCAAGCTCAGAAATGAGTGGGGAAAAAAGGCAATAAATGCACATGGACTTCTGCTACACGACAGTAAATGAGAAAATAACAGAAAAGTTAGATGGAAGACTTGAAATATTATTTCTGTTATCTTGCAGTATCATATAAGCAAAAACTTCAATATGTAATACAGAAAAAACAAGGAATTCCTTTTAAAATTAGCTAATAGGGACCATAAGCGAGTCCTGCCAGGCAAATTAAAAAAAAAGTAGAGTTCAAAGTTCAAAAAAAGTAGAGAAGTTGTCCCTTTAAATATTTTAAAATTAGCCCATAACTTGTATTATTATTTATTTATTCATTCATTATGATTTGTCTCTGACAATGGAAAAGAGGGAGCTGAAGAAGACCTCTCACAATGTAGCAGGTCCTATACATATATTTGGTACTGAGTAACTTGTCATAAAAGCCAGTTGTTCTTATTTCTGTATTTTATCTATCGTCTTTCAGAGAGAACTTTTAAAACCAAACTATATTAAAGATATATTCTGTTTGTGTATACTCTTGTATTTCAGTAACATAAAAACCTGAAACATGATGAGATATTGCGCAGGAATAGTAATTGTCATGATTAATTTCTAATAGCTTATTCTTTTACAGAAGAACTGACTCTGACATTAGGAAAACATTATATTCATTCAGTGAGTAACCATAACAACAGATTTCTGCAGGACTATTAGGGAATTGTGAAAATAGGAGATTACACAAGATTTGGGTTCCTTTGAAATCAAAACTCTTGACCAAAATTTCATTCCAAAATAATTGTGATAGCCTCATTACTCTCCTTTATCTGCCTTCATACTTGTTTTCAACTAGCATTTAGGGTCCAGTGTACGGGCTATTTGCAGCTGTATGCAGGGATACGCTTGCACGTACACCCAGTCACAACACTGACTTAACCAGAACCTTCTGAAGCAGTAATTATACATGTACTTGCTTCTTTGAGGCACGCTACCATGACTTTAAAATTAATTAATCACAGGCATCTGCATCACCTTCTGGATCTGTTATAAAAAAGAAAGCTTTTTTAGAGTTCTCTACAAACATTTTAAATATTTACTGAATCTGTTTATACTAAGGCAATATATCGATACATTGATTGAGTTGATATATTGCCTAAATGCCTTCTTACGTTTGTTTCAGTACAGCTTCAATACCAGCCAGAAATTCCCTGAACATCTCAAAAAACTCTGTTTCCTCCCAGATTAATTCTGTTCCAGTCAGGCATCATATCCCTCATATTTCAGTCTAGTACTCTTTTCCAGGTTCATTTGTATAGAATTAAGTTTCTATTTATAGACAAAATAGATTACTTGAAACAAAAACTGCACCATCTTAATGTAGACTCATTGACTAAAATAGTAAATTGAACAATGTCAGAGCTTGTTCCCTAGCTTTAAGATCAATTGGCCTAGCACATCTTGTTGTTCAAGCACTTTTAGTAACCAAAGCAGGGTAGCTGTGCGCTGGTCGCTAACGAATGTGCATACAATTGGCTAGTAATTGATTCCTGGTTCCATTTCTCCCATTTTGTCCTTAGAAGCTCTCAGCACAAGAGGATACCATGCTTCTTCATTTGTTCTGAGAAGCACCTACCACATTCTGAGGCGTAAAATTGTAAAAATGCATTTAACTTTCCAAACTTCCAATTTTCCTCACAATCATAAATGATATCTTATTTTAAAAATAACACATCCGAATAGCTAAGTTGTTAAGCTACGATTTTGCGGTCAAATAATACTGTAAAATATTTACTGTTGTATGCAAAAATACTGTTATCATAGCAGGATATTGAAAGTTAAGAATTAGCACCAAACAGTCAGTTTTTAAATACTTTGTTATAAATTATTATGGTTTGAATCTATCTTTACTCTTACAGCAAGATCAAGTTCTACCAACAGTAAGTTTCACTGATCCAATGTGGTCAGCAGTTGGATAAAGAGCTGTGCCTGCAGCTGATCCCATAAGTTTGGAAAACAAACAGCTTCACTCAATTTCCTCAGAAATATTGCCTTTCTTGTTCATTTCACTACATCATTTTCCTTGCTTTTCTTGTTATTCACAGGAGATTTTAAGTTGCATGTTTGTGCTTTAAAAGCAGTTGTGTTTCAAGAATTCTTTCTGTATGGTTTACACTTGTGTTCTTTCATATAGTCCATGACTTGGCTTTTAATTTTGCCAGTTACTTATTACTTAGACCGTATGTGTATCATGAACCTGCTCCTTATCTTTTGAGATAAACACTACCTCACTGAAATAAATAGTCATTTTTAATGCAAAAAGAAAGCATAAAATTTTATTAATCTCAGTAGTGAACCATATACAATACTGGATACTTTGCTCTTACGATTTATTGTCATCATCAGCTGAGTAACACCCTGCCAAGATGAAATTTCACCAATACAGAAAAAAAAATCCCATAGTAATAATTCAGATGTCTCTATTCTGTCAATGATAACTTAAGCAAATCTGGAAAAGTTATTTAATGTCTGCTGCTAAGTCTCTCGTCCAGTCAAGTGGCAAAACTGCTTGATATGATGTTAAGTTTTAAAGTCACATCATTTTTAATCACCACTTTCATAATAAATATACATAATGTAGTCTAAGTTATAAAGACCACTGCAATTTCCTTGGGTCAAATTTCACATTTGGTTTTCACTCATTCACACATCCTCAGTGGAACAGAGGGTCCAATATGCCAGACAGACCCTCCTCTTAGGGAAGTCTGCTGCCTCCCTGGGGCCGGGTTAAGGACATCACTAGGAAACTTCCTAGCCTGGTATGGCCCTTGGACTATTACCCATTACTGGCCTCCCACGTGGGTGGCAATGAAGCTGCAATAAGTAGTCTGAGGCTGATAGAGACTTCAGGGCCTTGGGATGGTTGGTAAGGGGATCTGGACCACAGGTTATTTTCTCCTCTCTCCTTCCATTTGCTGGCAGTGACACAGCCTGAAGGAACAGCCACACCCAGTCAATTAATACATGGTTCCATGGCTGTTGTCACCACCACAATTTTGGGTTTCTCAATAATGGGATGGCTTGTTGGCATCAGATGTGATTCACCTTTCTCAAAGTGGGAAGACGGTTTTTGCTCACAAGCTAGTGGGGCTCACTGGCAGAGCTTTAAACTAGATTTGAAGGTGGAGGGGATAATATCAGGCTTGCCCATGAGAAGCTGTGGGATGACATGCCAAGGTTAGAGGGACAGGGTGATAGCGAGGGCACTCAACCTGTTGCTCTGAGACATGCTGGCTACACTGCAGCACACCTGAAGTCTTACAGAGATGGGCCAGAGGCTCCTGAGGTAATAGGACCCAACAGGGAAACACCAGTGAAATACCCCAAAGGAATTAAGGGGTGTTCCTTTAAGAAGGTGACACAGCTGACAGCCCTGCTGAAGTGCTTCTACACCAATGCATGTGGCATGGGCGACAAACGGGAGGAGCTGGAAGCCACCGTGCTGCTAGAAAGCTATGACCTAGATGCCATTACTGAAGCTCAGTGGGATGAATCCCATGACTGGACTGCAGCTGTCGATGGGTACAGGAAGTTCAGAAGGGACAGGTGAGGAAGGACGGGTGGAGGTGTTGCCCTCTACAACAAGAAATGACTATAGTGTGAAGAGCTGTCTCTGAAGAAAAGTGATGAGCAGGTTGAAAGCTCATCGGTAAGAATCAGAGACCGAGGCAACAAAGGGGACCTTGTGGTTGGTGTCTATTACAGGCCACCTGATCAAGGGGAGCCTTCTTACTCCAGCTACAGGAGGCATGACACTCGCCGGCTCTCGTCCTGCTGCGGGACTTCAACCACGCCAACATCTGCTGGAAAAGTAATATGGCAAACTGTAGGCAACCCAGGAGACTCCTGGAGTGCATTCAGGATAAGTTCTAAAAACATGTAATAGGCAGCCCCACCAGAGGGGATGCGATACTGGGCCTCTTGGTCACCAATGCAAGTGAGCTAATCACTGACATCAAGACTGGAGGCAGCCTGGGCTGCTGTGACTAGGCATTGGTGGAGTTTACACTGCTGAGGGATATGGGTCAGGCAGAGTAAAGTCAGGACCCTGAATTTTAGGACAGAAAACTTACAGTTCTTCAAGGAGTGAGTCAATAGGGCCCCTGGGAAACTGCCCTCAGGGAGAAGGAAGCAGAACAGAACCGGCAGATATTTAAGGATGCTTTCCACAGAGTGCAAAAGCTCTCAATACCCAGGTGTAAGAAAGCAGGAGCAAGCAACCAGAATGGCTCAGCTGAGACCTGCTGGACAAACTAAAGGGCAATAAGGAAATGCAGAGGCAGTGGAAGCAGGGACATGTATCCTGGGAAGAGTATAAGGATGCTGCCCGGTTGTGTACAGATGGAGTCAGGAAGTCCAGGGAGCAGATGGAGCTGAACCTGGCAAGGGATGCAAAGAATAATAATAAGGGCTTCTACGGGTATGTCAGCCAGAAAAGACGGTCAAAGAAAGCATACCCTTGGGGGCCTGCAGCATCAGTTGGCGGGTGGTGAGCAGTTGCATCACTTGTGGGGTTTTTTTTCCACTTTTTTTCCAGGTTTCATTTCTCTTGTTATTTTCCTTTTCATTTTATTATCATTACTATTATTATCATTACCATTATTACTATCACTATTTTAATTACTGAACTGTTCTATCTCAACCCACAAATTTTCTTTTTTTTTTTCTTTTGCTCTTCCGATTCTCTCCCTCATCCCACAGGGGTGGGGGGAGAGATTGAGTGGCTGTGTGGTGCTTAGTTGCTGGCTGGGGCTAAACCACGACACCCGGCAATGTGCACTTGCATCCCAGAAGGCCAACTGTGTCCTGGGCTGCATCAAAAGACATGTGGCCAGCAGGTGGGAACACATTTCGTTTTCTAGTGGGAACAAAAAAAACCCCATATCATAGAATTTCATCTGAAATCACCATTAAATGAAACCAACAAGCAAGATAACTTGGAAAGAACTTATTGATTTTATCGTATTTTTTATTTAATGAATATACAGAACAGGTTCGCTGCCCTGGTAGCAGATGAGGGGCTGAGAGTTCTGCCATCAAAGCATCCAAACCAGCTGAGCCTGAGCCACTCAGCAGCACTACAAAGAAGCAGCAAGTGGGAGACTCCTGCTGAGGATGGAGGCCTCCATCTGCCAATGGTACCTGCTGTCTGGGAAGTATTATTGCTTTCCAAGGGCTTGGATTTAGGACCTTGTGGTGAGGCTACCAAGGTTTCTCCAGCCCTGGGACTGTCATATCTTGCTGCTTTTCCATGTAGATACCAGTGATACAGCCAGTGCAGACCTGGAACATACCACAGGTGACTGCATGTCTCCAGGAACATGATAAAGGGCATGGCATCCCTCATGGTTTTCTCCCCGATCCTGCCAGTGAGAGAAAGGGCTTGAGGAGGTGTAGATAAATCCTGTTGGTCAACAACTGGTTACGTAGCTGGTGTTCGTAACAGGGTTTCACCTTTCAGGACCAAGGGACCCTCTCTCAAGGTTGAGGCAAGGAAGAGATGGGATCCACTTGACGAAGTGGGGCAAAAGTATCTTTGACAACAGGTTGGCCAACCAAAATCAAGTGACGAAGTGATGGACTCGGTTGTCAAGCAAAGGGTGAAGGTGATGTAGATAAGAGACACCTCCTGATCAACACACTAGGGCTGCAGAGGGCCCACCTTGGTCTATGCACAAAAACAAGGAGATGACAAGAGGATAGCATTATGGAGGAAACCATCATACCTTTTATGAGAAATGAGCACAACTGAGTGCCCATCACTGAGTACCTGTACATTAACACATGCATCACATTAGCATGTAAAGAAGACAGAGCCAGGCACTCATCACAGCGGTGCCCAGTCAAAGAGGCAAAGGGCACCAACTGAAATACCAGAAAGTCCATTTAAATGTAAGGAAAATCTTTTCTACTGTAAAGGTGATTGCACACTAGGACGAGTTGCCCAGATGTGAAGGGTCCATCCTTGGAGATATCAAAAACCCAGCTGGACAAAGTTCTGAGCAGCCTGCTACAGTCGACTCTGCTGTGAGCAGGGGGCGTGAACTAGACAATCTCCAGAGGTCCCTTCCAGCATCTACTCTTTTATGATTCTGTAATAAAGAAGCTTGATTCCTGTATCTGATCCAATCACTTACAGTTTAATACACACCTTTCGCTGCAGTGATATAAATTTATATGGGAATGATGTGAAGGTATAGAAAAAACCCAAATAATATAGCCCTAGAATTGCACTGCAGAACTATTATACATTAAGAAATGATCAAAAGGTGGTTCACACCTATACAACACCTAAACAATGGCAGGTGAGGCCTGGCTGCAAACAATATATGTTTTCAGGCATAGGCTTGCTATTTTGGACTAGTAAAGCATAGTAAGCATAGTCCTGTGCACTAAGTCTGGAGGGCATTAGGTGTGCTCTTGAAGCACATCTTCTGGTTCAGTTCTTTCAAAAGTGGCCTGTTCTGTGCAAATTGAGACCACCCTGTGATGTGAGGCAAAGCCCAGTTAAGTGAGGACAATTGAGAAATTCATGTCAAAAGCATAGTCCTGATCTAAACTAAAACACTAATGAGTCTGAACCTTATGGACCGTAAGAAACATATGAACACATGGTTGTTTTTAAGTTACTGGGGCCAATAGATTGATAAAGGACAAGTCTTCTGAAACAACAGTTTTTGATCTCACTATGGACAACAGCTTGGAAATCTCTGGCTTCAAGTCTGTCCCTCATTAGTCAGCTGAGATACTCAAATTATGTGTAAGTGTACTGATTGCCTATAAATGTTCTCCATATGTTTGTCTGGTTTTGTGCCCACTTGAAAATCAGTGGTCCATTTAACAGAGCCAGACAACATGTGCCAAGTGATTGAAACAATTTAACTCTTACTGGTCCGTAACAGAGCATCTCATACCAGTTCACATGTGTCAAACATAAATGAAACTCATCATTCACGCTTAAAAAACATTCTGCTGATTGTCCCAAGCCCTAAAAGACATCAGAACAAGGAGACTAAATTCAGACAGTTCACACTGACAATCTGCCTACTGGCAGAGG
The DNA here is from genome assembly GCF_949628215.1 of Phalacrocorax aristotelis. Taxonomy (NCBI): domain Eukaryota; kingdom Metazoa; phylum Chordata; class Aves; order Suliformes; family Phalacrocoracidae; genus Phalacrocorax; species Phalacrocorax aristotelis. The sequence goes on along the minus strand of NC_134278.1, from coordinate 30,307,930 downwards.
TATACTATGGAACCAAATGGAACCATGAAGGAAACAGCTACTTGTTACCACTGCACCGCACCAGCAGATATCAAAGAAAGTGCATTTTCTTTTAAAGGTGAACAACTAGATGCTTTAGGTAGCTTCACTGTGTGACAAGCTTGACTTATATCTCAGTGCCACATCTGTCTCGATGTAGCTCAGTTAATGGTACGGAATAGAAGCCTAGGAAGGAGAAATTTCCGGTTCCTTGATTCTGGGTACTAAGGACAGATATTTTGTTTCTTAGTACATATGTTTCTCAATGCCTCGGGTGCTGAGTAGTGTTCAAAACCTTGCCATTCCAGTTTCACTCGTATGCAATCACTAAGATATAGAAATAATGAAGAAAAAAGAAAAGACTGTTGATGGAGGATTGCAAAAGCTTTCAACTGGTCTCCTTTCTAATAGTTTACAAGTACATCTACTACTCTACCTTAATCATAGCACAACTGTACAAGACAGTCCTAAAATGGATAACTCTGATACCTACCTATACTATATACTTCTTTTGTCTCATATTCTTGCTATGTTATGTCTGAAACCTCCTTTGAAACAAGTATCTGCACTTTACAATATTTGTTAAAAAATCTCAGGATCTGCAAAACTCTTAGCAATTTCATATGCAAGAGGGTTCATGCTGAAGATGATTTCTGATTTTCATGTTTGAAGACACTAACAGAATATCTGCAGCACTTTTAAAAATCAGCTAAGAAATGTTAATCTTAAAATTAGGTTAGTCCTTAAATACATATATAGTGTAAAAAATTGAGAGTTTCAAAAATTTTTTTTTTCATTTGTTTGGAGGAAAAACTGTAGTTTGTACAGCACAGCAAAACACAATACACTACTTGTTTTACTCTGTTGCCACTTGCTGGTTAGCTATCCATCTGGGATGACTGGCACTAAATGAGTACTGAAGAAGTCCAAGCCTGGAAAGAGTCTGCAGGGAAAAGTCCTGGTGCTATAGAGAACAATAATGTACATGCTGCATGTGTGCACACAGGGGAAAGACACAAAAGGCACATCAAAAGGTCTGGCATTTTCATTTTCCCAAAACTAACGCGATTTTATTACATAGGCAACTTTCCCAGTCTTCTCTGGCTGTGGATATACGCTTTTAGTCATATTTTAATAGTTGTTCTGTGCTTGAGGAATGAACAATAATTGAGATGCTGGTTTTTTACACGCTTTAAATATGCCAGTTTTATTAGTAAGAGTAGCTATGAGCCATAGGTTAAATACACCTTCTTACAGCATATATGACTTACTTCTCAGTCTCCGTTATTGTAATGGTTTTAACTGGGATAGAATTAATTTTCTTCACTGTAGCTGGCATAGTGCTGTGTTTTGGACTTTGTATGAGAATAATGTTGATAACACATTGATTTTTAGTTGTTGCTGGGTAGTGCTTACACTAGTTAGGGGGTTTCCCGGCCTCCATATTCTGCTAGGTGCACAAAGAAGCTGAGAGGGGAGGGGGCAAAGCCAAGACAGCTGACCCAAACTAGCCAAAGGGATAATCCATATCATATGACATCATGCCCAGTACATTAGCTGGGGGGACTCGGCTGTGGGAAGCAGCGATCACGGTTTGGGGACTGGCGGCATTGGTTGGCGAGCGGTGAGCAGCTGCATCACTTGGGGTTCTTTTTCCCTTTGGGTTTAATTTTTCTCTCTCGTTATTTTCCTTTTAATTATATTATTATCATCATTATTATTATAATTAGCATTATTACTGTCACTATTTTATTTTAATTATTAAACCGTTATTATCTCAACCTATGAGTTTTCTTGCTTCTGCCCTTCTGATTCTCTCCCCTATCCCACCAGGGTGGGGGGAGTGAGTGAGCGGCTGCGTGGTGCTTAGTTGCTGACTGGGGCTAAACCATGACAATTATGTATACCTGTAGCTTCCACATTCCCATCTTTATATTGCTTCTGTTGGTTTTGGCTGTATTCCCAAATGATTTATAATTCCTGTCTTCCAGACTGTCAGGTTTTCTCAACTAAATCTTTGTATGTCAGAAAATCTGCACTATTTCTATTAGCATCTGTACACATTTCATTAAGGGAGCTAAATAATTCTGTGAGCTTGTTCTATGGAATATTGACTTGTAGCTCACTAAGGAGATGGAGGGGAACTGTGTGAAAGAAACTAGCTTTTTAGTGTGATCTTTTAGCAATAAAACCCTTCCCTTTGGCAGAAAAGACTGGGGACAGAGTTACCAAAGCTTTCAGCATTATGACGAATCAATCAAGAAGTGAAGTAGGAAAACCACCAGTTCAGTAGGAATTTCTGGAGTCTCCAAGTGATACAAGTGGCAGATGCAGAAAAGTAATGTGGGTTTAGACAAAAAAAAAAAAATTATAAATAAATGTGTATCAGGAGAAAAAGAATCAGAAATATGTTATAAAACTGGGCAATTAATATACAAGAGTTAAGTTTGATATAATACTAATTTTGATCCAGTTCATGTGTACTGAATCTTATGCATGCTGATGCAAGAAGACCCATACTTCAACAAAGTTTTAGGCTTTCCTCCTCTGCCTTTACTGAATTCCTTACAACAGCTGTCTAAATCTCTTATTTTATTGAATTGCCCCGATTATTTCACTGTTACTGTCAGACGTATGTTTTTTTCTCTTCCTTATGATGTACTAGATTTTCAAATGCAAAATTTCCTTCTGTTTCTAAACTGCCAGATAAGCAGAATGCACGTCAAACATAGTCAAGTTTTATTTAGCAAAGGTATACCAGAGTATCTTTGTTACATTTTTCAGTCTCTAACCTGTAGTTGAGAGAAAATGCACCAGAGACTTAATTTCCAGGCAAATATCACTCCCCAGAAGTGTAAAAGTCACAGCAATACTTACATGGTTATTACTGAGAAACTGTATTTTGGGAATGTCCCCTGGCCATGGTTACTCCTGAGCTGTTCCTCCGAAGTGTTTGAAAGCACGCTAGTTGTCCCAGGCAGGAAGCATTCTAGGGACGAGATCATTCTAATGATTTAATGGTGGAAGCTATAAAGTTTCAGTCCTGGGACACTGTCCATGTCCTGGTACTGTTTAACCCACCAGCACAGACAGAGCTGTTACTTCAGACTACTTGGGCAACGATGTGAAAAAAAATAAGTCTTTGCCCACTGCATTGCCGATAGAAGGATGGAGGAAAAAGAGGAAGCTGATTCTTTTAGGAAGATGTAAAAAAATTACCTGTAATTATCAGTGAGATTGAAGCTACAAGATTTTTTTTAATACTATTTACTACTAGTAATCGTTAATTTGAAAGCTTAGAGATACTCTCTCCCTTTTCTAGGATCACTGTATTAAAATAGTTAAGAAAGTCTTATCATCCAGCGTCACTATGTGATTGTCTTATCTGTAGCATTAAAAACACACATGTATGCAGAAGTGAATTTAGCAGGCAGATTATGAGCTTCTGCCCTCCCCCAAAAATCTGAACCACATCCCTGTGAGATAACTCAAGCAAGTCCATCTCCCGCCTCCTCCACCCTTGTCTGCACTGCCCTTGGGCCATCGAATTTTATTTACCATTTACTACTAGAAATCCAGGTTTTCTCTGACTCAATCGTGTGCTGAGGGAAGAGAAGAAGAAGCAGCAATTAGTCCAGTTCGCTCTTTTTTGTTATTTCAGACTGTTCTTGCTTAGAATAACAACAGCCACCTCGTCTTTCATCTTATCCCTGACAATTTTCACACCTCTTGACCCTACTTTTAGACTTGATTCTTGCATTGGTCACATGCCCCTAACGCACAGTGCTGCTTTATCGTTACTTACAGAATCTTTACAATTCAGTTCTGTACTGTCCTGTATAATGTCAAAATTTATTAATGTAAACTTAAGTCTCTCCCATTTGGCTTTTTAGGCATTTAGATGGCAAATGAGCTTCTTCCTCCTTTCTCCTAAATATATTTGTGCTTTTCATGAGTATAGCAGTACACAGAAGGAAGCTTGATATATTTCTGGAAAAAACTGAACATGAACAGAAAGTCATTGTCTGCTACAAAGATTCTGTGTGTGTATCTGCATGTGTACTGTTACTTTTTATTACTCTGTAATTGCTTACTAACAGAATGGTCATTCTGAAAAAATTTAATTTCTTATTTTAAAAAACTTAGGTTTTTAAAAATTTTAGATAAAGATCCCAGTCTGCTTCTTACCTTCATTTTTAAATAGTTTCACTATGATTTAAGGGTTTGTATTCTAAATAAGTACCATCCTGTTTGCCTTATAAAATCGAGACCTCCTTCCTCATCTATTATTGAGTACAACAGTGGCAACTAATCCAGAATAGTGCTTATGCTGGCTCTTTCCATACATATCAGTAAACAAATATTCTTTATTCTTGTTCACAGTATGCATGTTTAATGAAAACAGCAAGATGCTCTGCTGCACTTCATTATCTCATGATTTCTCAATGCACAGAATGTTACAGAGCTCTGCTTTGTTTTCTTCTGCTGTATTGTCTTTCAGCAGTTTATACACATATTTCGCAAATGAAAATAAGAACAGGAACAATTCTTGAAACCATTTTTACTTTGAAAATAACTTTCAATGTTCAGTGTTTTTAAGTGGTGATATTTTCTAGCTCTTTATACACTCTTCAGAAACAATCATTTAATTGGAGAACAATAACTTATTTACATTTGTATTTTAAACAATTCTGCAACTATTCACTTATTTTCTAAACCATCTGATTCAAAGAAGCTGGTCCAATTTTTTCCCACTTAAACTCAGTCTTTAATTTCCACCCCTCCTATCCCCTACCTTCAGCTCTTGGTGTAAACTTTTGCAACTGTAACTCATTCATCTTTTGACTACAACAGCCTGTCCCTACCTTCCTTAGGCCTATGCTGGTGTGTGAGTTGTTACTAATGGGAACGTTATACCCTTTCCATGCTTGAGTAAATTGACTCCACTTTGATGGCAAGTTAAATCCAAGAAAAAATCCTTACGCTTGCTTTGCACAGTGTCTCAGATATATGCTTCCCTTTTGAGAGAGCTCTGCCCCAATACTAGATGAGCAGTATAAAATAATTGGTCCTTAATATATTAAGCTTCTGTCTCAGTAATGGAATAATTCAGTATGGGACTCTCACAGTTTTCACTTTATAACCAGAGGGCTGAGGGCTTTGGCCCTTTTAAGACATGCTTATACACTGATACTGTTCTTAAAAGAAAATACTAAGGTTTTCTGTTAAAAAGAAATAAAGAGAAAGAAAAATAATCAACTATGCCCATTATAATACTTAGTTAATACCAAAAGTTAAATTAAATCATACGCCATTGAATGAACTTAATGTTTTACTTTCCTCTGGGCATATAATCAAAGTGAAATATCCAAACATAAAATTTAGAAAGATAGATGAAGTAAAAAGAATTTGAAATGTAACTTTAGATGACAGTAAGTGTCTGCTCTGCTGTATCTCAATATCCTTAATAAAATATTTTAAGAGAAGCTATGTTGTACATGCAAAAATGCCCTCTCTGTCCCATTCTTCCTCTGGTTTAAAACATTATTTTGAAACTCTGTAGTTACAAATGAGTGGAATGAGTTTCAGCAAGCAATGCATACTAAAGTTTTGTAGAAGGAGGACCATGACATTGGTTACTGTGCTTTGGAAATGATGAAGCAGAAAATCTGGGGGAATTCCTAAAAAACAAGTAATTTGTGAGAACAATATTTAATGGTAATATATTCTTTGGATAACTTCTGTTTGAGACTGCGTTGAGACAACTAATTTTCTGTTTTCTCTTTGTTCAGCCAAATGGAGTCATTGTATATGCATACACGTTTATGTTTTCCAGATATTGGCATCTTATTTCACATAGCATTGCTGTACCTCAGGAACAAAAAAAGATGACACTGTAGGTGAAAAAGAGAGAGTAGGGATCTTGTATATGTGTCTTGACAAACCACGGTCCTAAATATATGTCCCTGAGATGGCTGGTGGGAAATACATCATGGCAATCTCCTAAATCCAGAGTTCTCAGAGTGCTCTCACACCCTTTTTCTTCTAACCTGCAGAAAATGTGTTTCTCCACAGGATCCGTCCATTCACAATGTAACCCATTAACAGAAGATGATCAAAAAGAGGTTTGAAAAAGATCTGCAAATGCCAATAAAGATTGCTTACTCAGAGGTTATGCCCTTTCATGCTCTCGTTGCTCTGAATCTTCAGTTCCCTATCTGACTTTCCTGTCCTATTTTGCTACTGTTTTCCCTCGTTTAAAGCTCCCGAAGTCAGTGCATCCCTCCAGGGCCCACCACTGTGTCCCCACATTCCTACCAGTTTTGCACTTCAGTCTTTTTTGTTTTTTTTCTGTTGGCTTACAGTAAGCCTTCCTACTGTCCCATTAGCTGCAATGGCTGCACAAATCCACACCTTTGTCCAGTTCCTGCAAGGGCCTGGGTAGGATTCCATGAGTAGAAGAAACGGGTGCACCTTTGGCAGTGGAGAGAGAAGGAGGGAGAATAAACTAAGAGTCAGTGGCCTAATGATGACACAACTGCAGTTACACAGATAGGAAAAGAAGAAATGTAATTTATCACATTTGTAGACAAATTTCAGACACAAACAACCTTTTTGTGGCTTGTTGATGAGATTGCCTGTCTCATCAATATGCTGCTGAAATCCCAAGAATGAAGAAAAGCTGTAACCATGCACCAGCAACATAAATTGTAATAGATTTAATAAGTATGGGTACTGGGTACGGTGCTTGCAATACCATTAAAAGGTGTGGAGCCTCCTGAAGTCTTGTAGACAGGAACCCTCAATATTCAGAAATAGAACTTAATTAGAGTAGTAAGAGGCAAACTCCAGGAAGGCCCACAACATGCAAATTATAGAAGATTGCCCTTAATAAGATCAAGCTCTCCCAGGGAGTGGAAATGAGACAGAAAAAGTTATAGCTAAGATTAAATATTTTTACATCCTTACAAGATTAGAATGAAAGCCTTTAAATTTGCTGCTACCAAACAGAGAGAAAAGCCCTTTCTTTCTCTCATGAAATATGAGCTAACAGGTAAAAAGAGTTGTTAACCTCTACCACACCAAATATAGAGAGAATCATAAAATCCAGTCATAATTTCTTAAAGCATAACTTCCTTAAGATCACAGTGTACTCTAATTACAGTACAAATTATTGATGGTTTTATTGCTTCATCCAAAATACTATTAAAATTCATTTTAACTATGTGTTAGGAAAACAGAGAAAGAGGAGAAGACAGTTCTTAACATTTGAATGTAAAGTATTAAGTTAGGATTTTATTGTAAGAATACTCTACTCCCTCTTCTCTTACCTGTATAAATGTTTCATAATGGAAATCCCTTCCTAACAGTTCTTTAATATGCTAATAAATCTAGAATTAACTTGCATTTTTCAGGAAAAAGAGAAACAGATTATTAAAGTCTGGAGCTGCTGCTGTTAAAATCATGTCCTGATTTTCAAGAGAAACTCATTCAAAAAGAGAGGAAAAAGCTGAGACTAGGAAAAGTTTCTAAAAATGGTGGGGGTTGGTCACAGTGCCATCGCTCAGTTTATCTAGCCTGTCTCCAATTTTACAGTTCCGTTTTCTCTCTCTCTCTTCCTTCTAATAAACTGTATCTTTAAAATGGTGACAACCCTTAATTAAAATGTATCTCAGCATTAACTTTTGTGTCCTCTTCTACAGCCTCTTTATTCATATTTTAATTGACATAAAATTTTTAGAAGCCTCAAAAGTAAACTCCCATTGATTTTTCAATTAAATAATTTGGTTTCCAAAAGAGTGCTTGTCTTTGACTTTTGGTGACTTATTTATAAATTGTGTTACGTAACAAGAGAATTACACTGTTGGACATAATTTGTGCCTTTCCCAGAAAGTATTGATTCCTATAACAAGCCACTCTGAGACCATAACTATTAGTTACAGGAATTCTCTTGCAATCAGAAACTGCTATGAATTTTTCACCTGTGAATGCAGCTATCACCAGGTGACTCTGAACAGGCTCTTCCAAGTTCTCAGCGGATGAACCAGTTTCAGGTGTGCATTATCAGACAGCCATGTACTCTTAGGTTTGGCAATGCAAGACTGTCAGTGAGGGAACAGGGAAAAGAGTACTGAGGTTTCCAATACAGAGGCTATGTATCAAACATAAACATCTGCACCACTGTGCTATTTTTAGTCCTGGGATAAATTCTAGAAAATTGTGCTGCATTTATCAGGGACACTGGAATTCCTCTTTTGGGAAATCCAGCCCGTCCAGCCCCAGGCACTCACTGGCCTTCCAGGAGCTGCAGCACTGGGCTTGGAACGACAAAACTCTCAGCAACAGAGATGCTGAACTTTCTCATAAAGGCATGCACAGTGCTACCTGGACATTAGTAACCACCTAGGTGTATGAGCTAAATACGTGGGGGACTTTCCACTAAATTTTAAACACCTGTGCACTTTGATCTAACTAAAAAAGCAAACAATGATGACACAGCTCTGAAAATGAGCACAGTCAAGCCCCACGAGTTGCAAATTCAGTTCCAAGTGAACGTGGATCTGTGCTCTCATTCTTTCAAATACCTAACTCCCACTGCAAGCCTTTTTTATCTTTGCATTGGTACAGCAATATGATTTCCTACTGGTTTATGCTCTGAGCTTTGCATCTTCACTTGCATGCTCATAGCTTAACACTAGCACCACCTATTTTATCTGAAGACATACCCTGCAGATAACTAGTGCACGCCAGCTGAGGGCTGCAGCCAGACACCAGCCCGAGCTGCTGCTGACAGGAGCACTCATCACTCAGACTCTGAGCCAAACCATTCTGTTTGAGAACAAACTGACAGCGTAAGAACTAACTGTGCTCGATGTGACAGAACTTTTAGTCAGATACGTATTTAACGTTAACGAATGACACACCTCCCTGGCCGCAGCCGGGGAGAGGGAGCAGACTGGGAGAGAAGCCGGGCGGCCAGTGTACGAGCTGGTCACACAACGCCCCTGCCCCGCAGCGCTGGGAGTGCAGGGAGGCGATGCGGCGCCGACAGAGGTGAGGCAAGTCAGGGCAGCGCTCCTAACCCCACTGACCGGTCCCTTCCACGCCGCCACCAGAGACCTGAAGCGCCCCAACCACCCCACGCAGGGTCTCTGCCGCCTCTCTCCTTCAGCCACCACAGCTCCTGTCAGTCACAGGAGCAGAGAGGGAATACCCGTTTCTGATTGGCTGAATTTCCCGCGGCATCTGGCGATTGGCTGCCGCTGGGCGGGTGCCTCCCGCCTGTCGGTCTGGAAGGTTCTCCGCAGGCAGGCAGGCGAGCGTTGCCGGTAGCAGCTGGTGCTAGGGGAGCTACGTGAAGGCGTTGCAAGGCTTAGGCAGTTCTCACCTTGTGCCAGGCTGCCACACCAGATAGGCAAGTTTTCTTGGTCCTTTACAAGGGAAAAAGCAAGCGGATCCTTTCAGTGAGAGCAAACAGCTATTCTGGATTGCCGTGAGATACTGAAATGCAGAGTCACCGTGTGACCAGCCTGTCGCCATGCTTTTAGTTTCAGAGACAATGGGATAAACGTAATAAGAATCTAATACTAAGGAGGAAGGTTATTCTTAATCGTGGTTGATCAGGTCTCATTTTCAGGTAACAAAAAACCTGGGTTTCTGTGGTTTTTTTCTGACATGTTGCTTCTTGATGTTCGTTATGTTAGGTCACATCATGCTCCCCCCCGCCTTCCTATAATTTGTTCTTCCTTTACCTAGTCTACAGGCACTGTCAGCTGTTCTATGTCCATTGCTACAGCTGATGCTTGTATCATCTAGTCCCGGGAATGACATTGCTTTTTTCTACAGCTTGTGTGTATGATTTTGAAGCCGCCTTGTTCTAGTCTGGAGCAATATTGGATGAGATTGAATAAAATGTCTTGGCGTATACATATTAATACCAGACTAGGTTGAATAAAATTTATTAGAGAAATCATCTTTTCTTCCTCAAGCCTTGTCTATTAGCTGTCTAGCTGGTGGTTTTTATGCCAACTGTATTTAGAGCAGGGCACAAGTGCCTAAGTTTGGCACTTCCAAAAACTCGCTTCTTTGTATTAGATATCATAGAGGCAGCACATTAATCTGTAATGTGATCTATTACACTAAAATGCTCTATAAATTTAAAGCAGTGATAAGTGAAAGTTCAAAAGAGGAAACGACATAAAATAATTCTGTGAATGTCTGGATGCTTCTAAGGATATGTGGGTTGAAGTATTTTCGGAACTGCCTGTTTCTTTAACTTTCTCTTAGCTTTAAGCCTGAGGTTGGCAGAAATGCACTTTGTGGTGTTTGAATTGCACTGATGTGGTAATGGTCGTATGGTTAAGATATAAATTTGAGTCAGCTATTATGTTAAGGTACCATATAGCTTTGTTTTATGGAAAACAGTAGTTGTTCTACTGCTTTTTCTTACTTTATTTAAAATGCTACCAGAAGCAACACAAGGCTTGAAATTCAGAAGTAAAATATTATTTCTGTTTGTCAGTATCTAGACTGTTCCTTTGGAATAATATCAAACTTAACTCCCATAACTCTGCTGTTACCTGAGATCCAGGGGCAAACTGAAAGCTCTGGACAAGCTTTTAGGTGGGTCAAGTTTCTGTCAGTACTGAATGTGTTTATGACCTTTAACTCTTCATTGAACAATTGAGCTGAATGTCAAACCAGATACACTCATCAAAGGCTGACACTCAAATGTCTGTCACTAGCTGGACCTAGTTAGTTACTTGGTTTATTTTTCACAAACAACTTAAAGCTGTTGTTTTTCAGTAGTTTTTCTGTGCTATTCAGTACCTGACACGTTGAAGGTGATTCGATACGTTTCCTGGTAAGCTCTCTAGGAGAGGAAGGAAAGAAGGCCATAAACAGAATAAATAGTAGAGGTCAAGAAATAGAGACAAAAAATAATTTATCACCAATTATTAACATGTAAGAGATCTCAAACTGACTTTGGTTTGTTGTCATAAAATTACTTCTAGTCTAGTTAGATTAGGCCCATACTTACATTTAAAAAAAAAGTGAAAAAAATTCAAATAAAAACTTAATTTTTCCCAGAAATCCTTCAGTTTTCCAAAGAAGAATCTTTCCTAATTTGCAGCAACAATTTTTAAACACTGACTGTCACAGTTGTTTATTTTAATGACTGTTCTTAAATACTTACTATGGTCTTCTAATGCTCATATTTCTTGTATTGTCTCCTAGAATAACATTTTAAAATATATAGAAAAACATAACATCACAGAGGTGTGGATTTGTTATTGAGTATTTTTCCTTTTTCTGCAAACCTAACACAATGTTTAACATTGGCCATGCTCAAATGGAAAACCTGTGTAAGTATGAGTAAAAGCTATTTGCATGTCTGTATGCCTCAGCATGTTACGGATGAATCTCCACAGAGAAAACTAACCCTGACAAGATTTCCGTTGGATTATGGGAACTGTCATATCTAAGCAATGGTGGAAATAATTGATTAAATTCTGAAGGCACAGGCCAGCATTTGTTTTCAGTGGGAATATGAAATCTAAGATAATTTGAAGTCTGTTGCTAGCATTAATCATGATTTAATTTAAAGAGCACTAAACTTTCAGCAGAGTATTTTATTTTTACAAATGTTTCACTTCAAAATGATCAATATCAAAAGCAGCGATGATGATGAATTTATTAACAAAGCTACCTTTTAATGAAATGGTAGTGTATGAAGACATGCAGTGCAAATAACTAGTATTCCCATTTAAGATAATTTTCCGTGTGGCCACAGACAACAGTACAGTGCAGTTAGAGTTGTAAATGTGCAGCATGTCTAGATGCCAGCCATATTTTAAGCTTGAGCCTGCAGTGAATGAAAACGTTAACTTGTCTTTACTACTGGTGTGCTATTGAAATAAGATACAAATTGTATTTTTTTAACACATTCATTACATGCATTTAATATACGCAGATAGAAACGTTACAGTGTCAGGCAATACTCATTACAGCTCATCAAACTTTGTGTGTACTAGCTGGTGTAAAGATGGTCCTTCTTGCTAATTTAACTAATTCATTATTTAAAAGGTTGGAGAGATAAGCAAATTAAAAATGTTATCTGTTTCTCCTGAAAGTCTTGCTTAAAATTTGAATAAAAGAAATTCTGTTTTATCCTTGATATCAGATACTGTATAATTTATAATAACATAGACTTACTAGGTTATTAAAATATCAGTAGGTTTGGAAGGACAAGTAAGTATACTGGTCAGCATTTTTAATATGTCAAGCTGTTTAGGGAAGGATATATGAATAAAAATATTAAATAACATTTTAAAAATCCATATGCTGTCTCAACTTCTGTAGATAGCTAGTACTATATTATTTATCCTAGTATTTCACATTTTGCAGTGCTTAGTGCAAAAATCACATAGCTCTTGTATGTAGCAAGAGTAAAATAAACCCTTTTTTTAATAAAGTAACAAGAATAGGACAGCTAGTGATTCTAATAATAAGTTCAAATAACTGATTTTGGTGATTTTTTAAATAGTGATTTTATCAGAACCATTCAGTTGTTGTAGCACTGTCTAGAAATTAGACTTTTTATTGTAGTATTTCTAAACTTTTGAATCCATAATTCATACTTTTTTTTACCTTAGTCTTTCATGTTGTTTGTTATAGTTGTTCATTCAATTAGTATCAGTATTAATTATCATTATAAACCTCATGGTACATAGCCCCAAAAAGTGTTTTTTTTCCTGAGTTAGGCAGTCTGACTCTGTTACAGAGTTATTAACTAATATTGGAGCAAGCCACGTATGACTTTCCGACTAGGAAAAACAGGGCTAACTGCAAATTTTCTTCATGCCTCAGAAGTAAATTTTCTTTCTCTTGTGGAGTAACACTGTTCATACATGCACTGTTCCAACATACTGTGAAGAACACGTAAATAATTCATTACCAGAAGATTGAAAGGTAGTATAGTTGCTGGGACTTCACTCTACACAGATCTTAGTTTAGATTGGTTTTCGTCAGTAAAGGTTAAAGTAAGGGTTAAACCAGCTGAAGATGAACAGGTACTATGTTTTGTTGGTTTTTTTGGGGTGTGTGTGTGTTGTTTTTTTTTTTTAAATAAGCTTGCTTTTTTGGGATATAAATGCAGACTTGCATAATGAAAACAATGTCAACAAAAAAAATGGGAATATTCTAGTTTTGCTAGTGAATATGTATGGTTATGTAAATGGTTAAATCAATAATAACTTGAAAGTGAAACCTTAGAGTAGCAGCTCGGAAAAGACCCTTAAATTAACAAAAAAGACTGCATAAATAATGTTAGGAACTCACTATAGTTTAGAGCAATTGCAAATATGATTTCACAGATGCTTACGTTTTTATGTTCGCATTTATTTCACAAGGTTAAATGAACTGCTGTTAGCACTAACAAAATTCTTGCATGAAGGTTTTCTGTAGTAAAAAGCCCTGTTTCGAAGAGAATAGAATTTTGTGATGAAAAGTTTTCTGTAGAGGCAAAAAGACTATCATTTTTCAGGAGAAAAAAAAAAAAATCTCACAGGCAAACCTGGGGTTTCTTGCTGGAGCACATCTCCCATTATGTGCCAGTGATACATAGTCTTATGATGCGCTCATCCTGTTCAGCCTTAATGGAAGAAGAGTTGCACCACAAGAAACATGGTCTGGCTGAAGAACTCGGAACACAGGGAATAAAAGGAGATTTCTGTGTTTCCATTTGTGTGTTTCTGTTTCCAGGCAAGGTATTTTTTAGTCCCCCAAAATGCCCCAACTCCATAGTATCTTCAAAAATGAAATTACTTCCATTCAAATTTTGATCTAGACATGGAAAAAGTACCTGGAGTATATATCTGTATGGTGAAAATTCTGCTCAACCTAAACCTACACATGCAAAGTGCAGGCTGAAGATTTACCATGTTCATAATTCAGATCCTTGTGTATGATGAGCCTTTTTCATGGTAGTTTCTATTTGCCAGATGTTCAGCTGCCATTTTCTGGTAAAGTAACATTGACTGGGGCTTAAGGAAATGATTAATTTTGCATTTACAGTGTTGGAGAAGGGGAAATATGCAAATACTCTTAAATAACACTTTCTTACCACACACACAGTTAATTGGGTAACGACATGCTAGTGTGCATATATGGTTCTTGGTATGTATGCAGGAGATTAAAAAAATTACAGGTTTTGACCTGGTGTGTAGCTGGTAAAACCCACTCTTATAAATACTGTGCTATATATTGTGCAAGGGAGAGCTATGCACAAGGAATAACAAGGAATAACTGGTCTTATTTATGCATTTATTGTGTTCTTTAGAGGACAAGCAAAAGATGATTTGGAGGAACTCAGATGTACCATGTATTTTAATCTGTCTACAATGGATAGTAATATATAATCACAATAAAGGGTATCAAATCCTATTCCTCCAGTCTTGGAGTCTTGAATCTTGCTTGATTCACTGCATACTTTCCACCACACAGCTTCCTGTCATTTTATGTTGTTTGATGTATACTATGCCTTGACTGACAGTCCCACCTCTCAATCTTTTGCCATATGAGAGATCTGCCAGTCTCTTAATCGTGTTAGCGGCCCTTCCCTGGAGTCTCTCCGGTAGTTCCATGTCTCTCTTGTGCTGGGAAGCCCAGAACTGGACATGGCACTTGCAGTGTGGCGCCACCAGTGCTGAGGAAAGGGGAAGGATCACCTCCCTCCACCTGCTGGCAACACTCCTCTGAACGCAGCCCAGGAGGGTGATGGCCTTCTTTGCTGCAAGGGTGCGTTGCTGGCTCGTGTTCAACCTGGTGTCCACAGGACATCCAGGTTCTTCTCTGCAAAGTCTTGTATCTGTCAATACCTTTTTTTAATCTACCTATACTTACATATAATTTATTGTAACATGGCACTTCAAGCTACCCTAAATCTACACAGAGATGAAATATTGTGTAAGACTTTTTAGTTTACATATCCTGTACCTGTGCATGATACACATGTATGTGAGTAATGCTGAGTAATGCTTGATGTGACAATCCTCACGTAATAAGAAATCTGCAAAGCATGGAATTTCAGTAGTGGGTTGATACCTGCTTTTAGTGAGGCGAGAAAAAATGCTGCTTTCTGAACAAAACTGTTGGCAGCCTCCTTTCACTTCTAATTTTGTAATCATTTCTGGAAGAGTTTTTTGGAAGTAAGTCATTATTCCACGTTCCTGATTTATGTGAAAACCTAACCTGACAGTAGAATAGTTCGTAAGAGGTGTCTGATAGTTACTTGTGGGTATGGAGTAGTCCCCATTTTTACCTTCTGTGTTTGTAGCATCCTGTCACAGCACTGATAAATATGCAAAGAGTTGAGGAAATCTCAGAAAAAAGTTCCAGTTCATTAAAATATTTAACAACTAATCTGGGTGTGGCTATGATGTAACAGAAAACATTAACATGTGGGCTAGTATTGTAATTTGTTTCAGTGTGTTTTCTTATTTCTTTTCTTGGCACAATTCCCAGAAAATTGTTTTCACTTTCCAAGTTCATCTCTCAGTATTTTATTTAAAAAAAAATATATTTTAACAAAATCTTTTTGTCTCCTGTATTAGTTTTGATTTACTGTCACTTCAGATATTTCCTACTTCTTGGACTCATGCTATCAATTTTCTTCTCTCTTCACAGAGAGTATGTTGCAGTTCTTGAGACTGAGTTAAGGAGTACAGAGCAGTAACAGTAAACTATCAATTAAGTTTTTTTTTTTTTAATTTTTTAACAGATGGAGTCCATGGGTTGCAAGTGTATTTACTTGCATGGAATAGCCTTGCCTATGTAAAACATGGAAGGCAAAATGTTGCTTTCTTTTTTTGACTAGAATATGTAGTTAACTCATCAGTACATACTGAGGTCATCTTGAGTGTCCAGCCTGCTTTCATGCAATTATTTTTCTGTTGTTTTAGTTTTCTGTGTAAATAAGGTACTGACATTCAGTGTTTGTCAAAATGCCCTATCTTAATTCAGAAAGATACCCTTCAGTTTTATTCTCTGGCTTTTAAAGTGTAACTCAGCAGGTTCAGAATATCCATGGTACAGAAATCATGGGTGTGTCCCAAGCAAGCATAGCATCTGTGTTAGTCAACATGAGCACAAAACAAATGGGGAAAAATACAAATCACAAATATACTATGTACAAATTGATTGGCAGAAAAGTTGGTTTGACCAGCTACAGTAGAATATATATGCAAATAATTTAAAGTACTGGAAACAATGGAGGTGTTCCACACTATATGACACCTCAAGACAATCATACTGCCCTTAATTACTGACATTAGCTTCCTTTTTTATTTTGTTACCTTTGTTCCAATACGATACTCTAAGGTTTTAATTTAGCAGCAGGTGGTAAGAGTATCATCATAGAAGGGTCTGGGACAATTGCCCAATATGCATTTCCTTCAGAGTTCTGATGCTTAACTTACTATATTTTTTTAAACTGTATTAGGAAATGAAATAATTTCTCTTTACTGTTAATGTAGAAAGCTCATAGCCCCTATCTCTTCGAGACACAATTGTCCGTCTCTGTTTCCAAGGTATAGATTCAGTAAGAAAACAGCTAAAATGCAGCAATATGATTTGCAGGCTATAAACACCTGTAGGTGCCACAGTGCTGATGCATTACATATTTGATCATCATGCTGTGGCAGTTTATTTATGCACTCAGCCCCTAAAAAAATGCCTAAACCTTTTTTGCTGTCTGTTAATGGCTTCCAACTTACATGGATTTTAATAGGCTTTAAAATCCACCCTGAAGGCTGTTGCAATGTTTAGCAAGTAATGAAATAGTTCACATTAGTCATGCTTACCATTAAAGTGTTCCCTAAGTTTTGGTAGAAAGAAGCCTTGTTAGAAGCAAGCATGCTACAAAAGAATCAATTAAAGCTACTGCTGAATAGAAGTGTTTGCATTGTTGCCTCTTTCTAATTAATAATCAATTCAGCAGATGTTCACCTTTCTCCTTTTTTTTTTTTTTTTGTAGAACATAGGAAAAAGATGCTTTATGCTTCTCACTTCTGTGAGACTATGTCAAACAACCCATTGTATGCAGGTACCAGATAATTTTTCAACCTGGAGATAATACCGGAGTGTGGTTACAATTTGGTGTAATAGCTTTGCAGTGTGATGAAAAATGTCCTATAGAACATGTCAGTTTGAAGTGGATATACGCTTTGCTGAAGTTTAATCAGTCAGAAATTTTGCACTCAAAACACCTGAGAATTAGTTTATTTAATACTATCACCATCGAGCTAGAAGACTTGTATTTATGCTATCTGGATTACTACTTAATACAGCCTGTGTTCTATCTAATACACTGTATGGGACACAGTATTTCTCATGTCACGAGTTTTCTAGTACTGCTTAATTAAGATACCGATGCACAGTTTCATATTAAAGGTCTTAAGCAAGTTGGATAGCTATATAATCCTGAGAATTTTCATAATAAATTATTTTATGTAGAGTTTTGCTTGGACTGCATGCGGAATGGTACAACTCAGCTGTAAATACCTGTGTTTTACGCATAGCAGTATAATATCTAAGTGAAGTGGTTTTATAGAAGGCATAATTTATTAGAAAAACTTGGAGGAGGGAGGAAGAGGTAGTAAAGGATTTGGGGTACACAGGTTGGTTATACAAAAGGATAGTAAGTAGTGTTGCATTCTTACCGCGTATCCTCTTTTTTTTTTTTTTTTAAATAATATTAGTAGGTCAAACTATTCATACATTTATGAATTTTTCAAGTTTAGAAATGACAAAGCACATGTTAGAAGACAAAAAAATGCACAATCTCTAAAAATACCTGTTGTATTATATTAAAAATACAGAAAGTAAAAGATCATTTATTTTACTTAATACATTACAGAGATACCAATGCATTTGCTTGCCTGGATGGGAAGGAACGTTTTGTGAATATGAATCAAATGAATGTAATTCAGGGCCTTGTAAAAACAACGGCACCTGCACGGATCTTTTCAACAGCTATCGGTAAGTGTTGCATCTTCTCACTATATGATGATGTTCCAGGAAGGACAGACTTCAGACTTAGGCATCCAGTTACTCTTTCATTTCTCAGCTTGGGGAATGAAAGGTTATTACACAAAGATGAGCAAACACTTGTGTCGTGAATACACTACTTCACTGCACATTTATTTGAAGTCAGCGGATGTAATTAATTGTTGATGGAAATTAAAAAAAAAAAGCCTCAATTCAGAACACTTGAAGTAATCTAATCTGGAACTGTATTTTGTCAAAGAAAATATAGGATCTGTTTCTGTCATATATGCCCTGTAAGCAGAGGAGATACTTTAATAGTGAAAGTAGTAGGAGTGGACATAGTTGTACAGTCTTAGATGAAGAGATTATATCATTGCTGCCACCTTGTGGTTTACAATGACAACAAAATAGTAATTAACTAAAATTTACAGCCACCTTGGGAGAAAGCATGAGGATTTCTCACTATCTGTATTATTTTTAACTCAAACCCCAATCTTTACTTCATGCATGCATTTATGATTTAAAAATTATTTTGTTTCAGTATTGTGAAGATAAGGATTCCATAAACAATCTTCTGTTATTTGTAGGCAGGGTTCACCTGTGTTATGATGTCAGTACTAGAAGAGTCCTGTATCTGAATGTAAACTCTCAATAGATACGATAGAGCTGCATAAAAAAAAGTGTAATGACTGTACAGTCATCTTGTGCAGTGATTATATTCCTGGTAATACAGATAATAACCAGAAAGAAAACCTACTGCATACTGTTTATGTTACATTATGGCGATTTGAATTCCTACATGATATAATGGGTTGAATAGGCATATGTACAGTTTCACATTCTCAAGGACAATCCTGGGTGCCTGAATATTTTGCAGCTGTGTATCATTATTTGTCCTTATATTCTACCTATTTCTTCAGCCTCTGGAAGCATTATATATATCGCAGAACGTAATATTCTTCTCCTGATGTTATTCAAAGCTGGGTCAACTACATATGAACACGTCCAAGGACTCCCTGTTGTTTAATGAGGAAAAAAAATGCTCAAAAAGTACTTTTTCTGGATTTGGCAAATACTGAACTGTTAAATAAAATGTTTACAAGAAAAGTGGTTTGAACCATGAGCACCACACATATTTTTCCTCAGAGCTCTTTGTCCTAGTTGACATAACAGAGCAGGAAAATTAGATGTATCATTGAGTCATCATATACAAGGGTTGTGATAAGCCAAACAAAACCAACTTATTTAGAGATACCTGTAGTTGAAACTGGCAGTCTAAGACTTGGCAACTACAAGGAAAATGAGTCTAGACCAATGTTTTTGTTGTATAATCTAAATCAATTTCATTTCAATCATTAGAGTTGTCCTAATGAGAGTTGATACTCTCAGATGTTAAAAGACATTCTGATTTTTTTCACAATTACTCTTACTTAATATCAAAAAGCCTTGGTGTCTACTACCTCTTAACACTTCTCTCTTAAAAATTACAGCAACAAGACAAAGTGTTCATCTCAGGGTCGTTAAGCTGTGGCAGTGACTAGTATCTGATCTTGATGACATCCAGCCATATCTTTAAAATTAATGTAGTCTTTAAAACAGGATAACTGGATTCTAACAGACTAGTAGAAAAGGCCACTGGTATTCTTGAGCTGTGCCTAGGCATTGTTTTGCACAAGCACTAGCTGGTCTGGACAAAAGTCAGGCCAGGAAGTCCTTTGAGAATGCAGCAGTGATAGACAATGCAGTTTCCTTGCCTGTGGCCGTGTTCTGGAGGAGTTTGTTTTGCTAGTGTGAGTTTAGTTGCTGGTGCAACATTCAGAATTGTCTGAATTTCTCTGAATTTGGCCACACCACTGCTGGTACCTGATACCACTTCTAACTTAATGTAAAGGATGGATAACATAGCTTTCTTTTTTGCCTTTGCTAATACTCATTAATTTACTGTCTCTTAAGTATTTGCAGATCTGATCTGAAAACACCAGTTCTTGAAAAACTAGGTAATTTATTGTGCAACAAAATAAAAAATATATTTTTGTACAGGAAAAAAAAAGCCAGAAAAGAATATAATACAAAAGGAGAGATTTTTGTACCAATTTTCAAATCTATAATAATAATAATAATTCAAACAATAATTACTTACTGAAAACTTGTCTTTGAAGTTCATTTATTCATCTGGCGCTATTCACTTTTGAACCTTGATATGAAAACTTGCTGCCAAAACTGAACAATCAACAAGTGTGCCAGAACTGAATGCTTTTCTTTATAGCCTTCATCACAGGAAGATAAATGGCATGCTGTTGGGGAAAAAAAATGAAAAGCCTTCTCAGTTGCATATTTTTATTTTATAAAATCAAAATAAGAAGGATACTGAGTCAATAGTTAAGCCTGAATTGTTAAATATGAATAACTTGTTATGTAATTCCTGTTTCATTCGAGTTAATTTTTGTTCAGCTGATAAAGTAAGAAATTTCTTTTTCTTCCTTCTCACTTTTCAGTTTGGCACATGGTACAGCAAAGAAATGAATTTAGAATAGTTTAATGAATATATTTCCAGTACCCTGTGAACCTCACTCTTAATTCTCACGATAGCATAATCTCTCAAATTATGTCTCTGAACATTTATAGACAGGTGCATCTGTTATCAGCTGTATTCCCTATTTCTCCTCTATCCTATTGTATCATATCTCCTGATATTTCTGAGGTTTTGCCCTAATAACATCAAACCCTAATTAAAACCCTTGTGTCTCCTTTGCTGTTACCAGTTTGCAGGGAAACTTTAAGTGAAAATCTCTTCAGCTCTTCTTGCAAAATAACAGGCAACATAATTTTATGGATGAACTGGTGTTTCTAATGATGTAGAGTAGTTTGGAATTTGGCTGTAATCATTATGACATTAAAATTTGGAGAATTAACCAAGTGTCTTTCCAAAGTACTTGATTCTTTCTGTGTATCCACATTGAATCCCACATCCATGTTGGCGTGCTATTTGATATTTTGTCAGTATTCGTTGCTGAGGTTGTTATAAAGGATATAAGGATGGTGTGTTGTTGCTGCTTTTCTTTTTATAACATACCAATGGACTTCTCCATAATAAATAGGAAAATAGACTTTCCAAGTATATTTCCTTATGCCATCTATTGATCTTATATTCTTTATAACAGTTTTAGTGTTTGCTTTAGTAAAGTTATCCTTTGTCAGTGGTTGAATCCATCCACTGAGATACCATTTTATAATCTCTGCGCAAACTGTAGTGCAGTTCTGTTTTTATACCTGTAGTTTATCCTTTTTCTTCTTTGTTACTTTTTCTTTAACATTTTCCTTTTTAAAAAACTTAAAAAAATACAGAATAGTCATACATACAATATCTTGATTCGCTGATTGGGACACATGCTGACTGTGTTAGTCAGTCTAACGTGCCCGTCCTTATTACCAGAGCTCTACCCATGATCTCTACTCCCTATGACTTTACTCTAAAGTATAAATTCCTTTCATTGTAACTGCAGTAAAGATAAGTTTGCTGCAAATGAATATATAGATACATCTATCACTTAGGAAATTAGTGATCTCTGTGATGGGAATGTTTAAAAAGACTGACAAACTATGCACGTTCCAAACTTCAGAATGTCTCCTTACTGGGTTGCTGGTATTCATTAACATTACACATTGCCAGAGGTTAATTCTTAATCACTGTTAATCATTACCTTGCATGTGCAATGCCATTAGTCCTTACCTTTAGTAACTTCACAAACTAGTATTATTTTTATTCATGTATTTATTTATATTTGTCTATTTATAATTTATGTTCATATAATCATGCAATACTGTGGAACTGATGCTCTTTAGTTACTACTGCTGGCTGTGGCTGTTGATGGTTCTTAGTTGTGGAGGTCAAGGTAGTTGGTACCTAGAGTTCTTCTGTGAGGGATGCAGGAACCAGTCTTATGCTTCCTGCCTCCTCTCCAAAAGCAAAGTGTCATCTTCTCTCCCCTTGACATCTTACTACTGGAATCGGGACCTCTACTTGTTTAATTTATTTTTGCAGAGGCAGACGTATTTCCTGCCTGCTCATTCTTTAGTTTTTACTTCTGGCACATGTTCTCATACACCGTATTTGTGCAGCTATATCACAGGTCTCCATTTACTGCTTCACAGTTATGGATGTAGTGTTACAGTATTATTAATTGCTTATTAATTTTCTCCAGTTACATTATTTTAGTGTGCTTATGCTTGAAACAAATATTAGTTACAGTTACTTTAGCCTGCTTCCAAGCACCCTTTTTGGAGTGCAGTGGTCCTCTTTGGCTACATATCATACAGACCTGAGTTTTGTCTAATGTCATGACTGGGTCACGTAGGTACTTGGTAAAAAACTGTAGATGGATTTGTAATGGTATTTGTATGTCTCTGATTCTAGGAGCCGGCTTTTTCTTTTCAGAGGTGAC
The DNA here is from genome assembly GCF_949628215.1 of Phalacrocorax aristotelis. NCBI lineage: Eukaryota > Metazoa > Chordata > Aves > Suliformes > Phalacrocoracidae > Phalacrocorax > Phalacrocorax aristotelis. Next base: position 30,285,422 of record NC_134278.1, on the reverse strand, counting down.
TCCAGTGCTGAATCACCTCTCTCCCACTAACCTCTGTCAAGACAAAAGTTGTTAAATGCCAGTTTACCTTTAAATATGAGGCTTAAGTTCCTTAAGCACTTCTGAGAAATCATTGATAACGTGCAAAAATGTTGTCTGTATTAAAATGCTCTTCATTTAAACCATTTTGTTGTTGTCCTGTCCTGTAAGACGCCTTGGTTTTCCTGCATAACTTTAGACTCCAGTTGAAATAATGAGTTGTGTTTGTAGCTGAGGCTCTTTTGAGTAATTTCAGAACTCATCTCAAACTGTGCTAGCCTGCCTTAGCAATGCTTCTTCAATTAGTAAGGATGCCACAATCATCTTTCTTCATCTTTACTTAGTAATTTATGTCAGCTGACAGTTCGGGTAACCATACTGTCAACCAGAGTTAGAGTTACTCTGTCTCCATCCTGTTATTTTCTCAGTCCGTTCCCAAATACAACATCTTGCTCTGTAGCAACCCTCTTTGCTTCTTAGCATTTGAAGCCACATCTTCTTTTACAAACTAAAAACTAGTTTTTCGTTAGTGTAACTCTCATCTACCTGTGCTGAGTTCTTAAAAAAGGACTGGTCTTATGTTATCAGGTGTATTCAGTTATGCATGCCATGAACTTACAGTACTGGTACAGAAAAGCAGCATACTGTTTTGCTCTTCCCCCCTTCCCTACTCCTGCCCCGCCTTCTGGAGAGGATTTATTTGGAAAAGCAAAGTTGAAATCAGACTCTGCATTTTCTCAGAACTACGCAAGGATTGTTCTGTGCTAAGTTGTATAAGCAGGCGTTTCCTAAATCAGGGATGGGTGAATATCTGAAATATCCATATTTATGCAGTATATTTTTAGGATATGCCTATTTCTAAATGAATGGATTTTAAACTATAATGGAATTCAAAAGTAAATTGTGATATGATTATAATTTGAATGTTGAGTTCAGTTTGCTTTCTCTTTTTACTGGCACTCCTTTAAACTACTGCTGTACTCTTTTTTTACTTTTCCTCCCCCAGAAGCAGTAAATAGCTTTTCCCACAGATGGGCATCAGCTTGGCATTTAATGGTCCCAGATGCCAAACTCTGGAACATTTTTTTGCAAGCAGCATCTGGCTTCTTAGCTGGCATTTCTTCAGGGTTCTTTGGCCAGCTCTTCCTCTCTTGCTGCGGAGGTGCTTCCCAAGACATTTGTCTGTTGTGCTTCTGACTTACCTTTAGTTCTGTCTTGTAATTTTTTTTTCATCCTAGTACCAAGTTATGTATGCACCTCTTACTCAGAACCATCTTCAAAAGATTTATATGGACAGTCAGGAATGTCTAATGCCTAATTCATTACTAATGAATTAGGTAAAGAAATTTGTCAAAGCGCAAACAAGCGTTTCCTCCAAAGATAGCAAGTGTTTTATAGTTTCATCTCTGGTAATAAACTGCTAACAACTGGAAATGCATAGTTTGCTGCTTGTTATACTGCAGTGTGTGAAATGAGCTTTAAGGTTTTCGTTGCCTTAGGCAAGCAACAAAATACCACTGTGCCATCTCAGTAGCATCTTCTAAAAAGTCACTGACATTTTGTATCCCTTAGGGCATATTTTGGCCATTATTCAACAGTTTTCTGAAAGGACAGTGGCATTTTTATTCAAAATCCCAATGAAACATTAAATTTAAAACAACACACAAGAAGTACATGGAAAATACGTCCCTCACCCCCTCCAAACCAGCTCAGAAGCTTTTGTTTCCTGAACAGCAGAGTTGCTGCTTCTGTTATATTTAATCGTTAGGTGACATATTTGAAATAAATGTTTTATAATACCTTTCAGTTACAGACACCCAAAGAGACATGAAATGATCATTTGATGAACTCACAGGTTAAACAGAGGGAGTACAAAACAGTTTCTGAAGTAATGAGGTACCTGAGGGATAGCTTTGAGAGTGCGTGAAATGTAATATAAAAGTTATCTAAATTCATCATAGCTTAGGGCAGTTAAACACTTTCAGTGTAAATAATGTACAAATACATGAGCACATCTAACATAGACAGCTAACAGATGAAGCAATTTACACAGCAGTTTGTGGGTTCTGGCTTGAGATATGCTAGATTTTCTGGGAACTACTTCTGGGGTCAGCAGAGGACTGAACTCTGAGGAGCTTCAGGGTGCCTGATGCTCCTGGGAGGGGATAGCTACAAGAGTCTGTGACTTTTAGCAAGCTGTAGCAGTTTCCCACAAGCTTTGTTCTCAACTTCCCTTGATCAATGGGAGTTTGAGCTTTTTGTTTCCTGCTGACTCCTCATTAGGTATAGTCAAGCATCCTTTCAGCAAATGCTCTAAAGAGTGTATTTAACTACCAAGCCTAGAGCACAACCAACAGAGGGGGTAGTGTAGAAAGGGGCCAGAAACTGTGTTGAGGACACTATGTACTTAGGTAGTGAGGTGCTGCAGGGCACTGTCCCCGACTATCCACAGGAGCAACTACCTCAGCACATTAGAGACCTCAAACCAGACTGAGCTCCTCAGGGGGGATGTAGTTCTGCAGGCCTGGGGCTGCAGAGGTGTCTGGGGCTGCTTGCTGAGGCTGAGAGCAGAGTTGTTGCCTGCAGGAGGTACTTGAGTGCTGGAGGAGGATCTGTGCTGCCAAGTAAATGAGCGGCAGGAGGCAGTCAGCAGACTCCACAGCTTCAGAGATGATGAGAAGAACAACATATTCTCCAAGACCCTACAGATACAGGAACCTGAGCTCCTAACCACAGTGAAGGAGGATCAGGCAGAGTCTGTGCTTAGGAAGTTTGGAAATGGAGACTCCAGTGATGATGAAGGCTGGAAGCTTGTGACATCGACAGCAGGATGAGGGCTCCTGTCCTGCCTGCAACTACAGAGTAAGTTCAGTGGCCTGGTAGCAGAAGAGGGACCAGAAGCTCTGTCCAGTGAAGTATCCGAGTCAGCTGAAACTGAGCCGTGAGGCAGTGCCAGGAAGAAAGGGTGAGTGATTGTACTGGGAGACTCCCTGCTGCAGGATCCTGATAGGATGTATCATGTGAGTCCTGAGGGAGCTGGCTGATGTCATGGTAAGGCCGCTCTTTGTTATCTTTAAAAGATCATGGTGACTGGGAGAGACTGCTGAGGATTAGGGAATGGAATGGAAAAAGGCAGAAAAAGGAAGGACAGAAATGGAAAGTGTCACTGCTATCTTCAAGAAAGGAAAGAAGGAGCATCCGGGAAACTGTGGACCAGTCAGTCTCACCCTGATCCCTGGAGAGGTGATGGAGCAAATAATACTTGAAACTGTTTCCACACAGGTGATGGAAAAGAAGGTGATTGGGAGCATGGATTTACAAAGGAGAAGCATGCCTGATGAGAGCATTCAATGAGATGACTGGCTTGACAGAAAATGGGAGAGCTGTCGGAGTTTATCTTGACTTTAGCAAGACTTCAGACACTATCTACTATAATATTCTCATAGACAAAACTTGTTGAATTTCCAGACCCAAAGACCAGCTGGTGGTCGGTCAGTGATGGTGTACCCTTGAGGTCATTTGGGAAGTCCAACAGCATCCTGGGGTGCATCAGGAGAACATCAGCAGCAGGTTGAGGGAGGTGGTCCTTCCCCTCTACTCGGTATTTGTAAGATACATCTGGAGTGCCGTGTCTTCTGGGCTCCCCAGTATGAGACAGGCACGGATAAACTAGAGACAGTCCAGTAAAAGGCCACTAAGGTGATCCAGGGGCTGGAACACTTCCATAGGAGTGAAACGCAGGAAGAGCTGGGACTGTTTAGACTGGAGAGGAGAAGACTTAGCAGGATCAGCGTGTGCATTATTGGTGGGGTGAGGGGGACAGGGAGAGGGCAGAGGTAAAGAAGACAGAGTCAGACTCTTCTCAGCAGTGCCTGTCAAAGGACAATAGGCAACAGACACAAACTGAAGTACAGGAAAGTTCATTTAAATGTAGGAAGAATCTTTTTTATTGTTAGGGTGTGTGAACACTGGAATGGGTTGCCAAGAAAGGTGCAGTGTCCATCCTTGGAGACAGTCAAAATGTAATTGGACAAGGTCCTGAGTGGCCTGCTGTAGTTGACCCTGCTGTGAGCAGGGGGGTTGAACTGGACAATCTCCAGAGGTCCCTTCCAACCTCAGAGATTTTGTGCATTTCTATTTCTTTCTGAAGTCATCCAGATTTTTGGTCTGTTTATATGCATAGATCCCTCCAGGTTTGGGCATAAGTAGGTGATTTTGATAGTAAAATTGGGCAAAAGTATACATAAACACCAGTTACTCTGCATTTCAAATCTCTTAAATGCCATCTACTCCTATGCTTAATGTATGTGAAATATGTGCAATTTTATATTTGCATTTTTTCAGTTCTGGTACGTGTTCCGGGATTTGACATTTTCAAATAGCAAGTTTCATATATGCCCATAAATTAAGATGTTTATCATACATGTGATTACTATAGTCAGGAATAATAAAAGTAGTGGACTACATACATAAAAATGGTGTTAATTCAACAATTTCTGGTCGTAAGATTTGCATGGAAACATTTAAAACACAAACATGAAGGAAAGGGCTGAAGAAGAAAGCAAGCTAGAACTGTGCTTCCGTTGCGTTTCATTTCTCCTCTGGTGGCTGAAGTGAGAATGCAGAAAAAACCTGTGCATGTAAACTTCCCTTTCATTTTCCTCCTGCAGATGATGAGATGGGGTGGGATGGAAATGCCAGTTCCTGTTAGCGTAGGTTGGCATAATTTTTAACAGATTTGGAGAAGAAATACTGGGTCGTACTGGTTCTTACCTCTGCACTGACAGGGTGTGGAGAACAGGTAGACTGAGTACCCTTTCCCTTTTGAGGAAGAGCCTTAGGGCAAATTCTTAGAGCACACTGAGGTACCTCTCGTCTTTCCTCAGACCTAAGCTCCTTGACTTCAAGGTCACTGCTGAAGAGAAAATGGACTGAAAGGTGGATACATGTAATTGTAAGGACACTAGGAGTGAGGGCCAAAGGAGAAATCTGTCAGTCATCTGCAACGACCAATTTTAAAACTCTACAAGCACACCCTGAGCAGCCTGAAGTTTGTATGCACAGGTGAATTCACTACTCTGGTGCATGTAAAAGAACTGATATGCATCTAAAGATGAAGATTAAAAATAGTAGGAGTCAGATAGTTTGCAGAGGTGGAAGAATTGACTCTGCAGGAGTTTGCCAAAACTAGGTTAGAAAACCACATGGAGTTCCTTTTTAAAAAAGGAACTGTTCAAAAAATTAATTCAGAATTTGCTCAACAGCATTGAGGTGAAGGAAGCAGAGGTTTGGAAAAACAATTTGGACCATCTCAGAATATTCCTGTTGTTCAGGTTTGAAGATAATATGGTGGTACGTTAGGAGGCAGGTTAGAAGGCAGAGCTAAAGTGCTAGATGAGAGCGGATAAAGCATAAGGAGAAGTGCAAGAGAGATAGAAAGCTGGGTGAGATTTGGTCTAATAAATAAAAAAAACAGAACAAAAATATGCCCTGTTGCCTTCAATGCAAATGACAACAGATAGCATTGTTCCCTTTGATTACTTTTTAAAAATGTATTTATTTTGCCATAACTTATTTATGGTTACCTTAAAGTGAGTATGTAACTTTTAATACTTGGCGTTTTTCTGCCTGACAGACCTTTGATGGAAGTCATCCCCCATCATGTTATATAGCAATGATATTAAAATTGAAATTCAGTGGCTTGTCTTGTGAGGCTACAGTTCTGGGCAGTAACAAAAATGCTGCCACCACTAAGTATTCTTTGGTGGAGGGGAGAGTGAGAATTAAAACTAGAATGGATAGAAATAAGGTAGGCAATGAACAGAAGAATGGCTGAAAAGGTTTTCAAGACAGACTTCACTACCTCATTATTTCTAATCCAAATCTGTTCTAATGCTTCTGTTGCAGATAATTCATAATAGACTCACTTCTGCTTCTTCTTTTGCCCTTCATTTAACAGTTCCCTAAAAGCACATTCACTTTTTTAATTCAGGAAACCTTACTAAAATAGGAAGTTTAAACAAACTAACAAAAAATGGTGCTGACACTTTAAAAATGGCTCATTAGAAATGAACAGGAAAACCATCTGTCATTGTTAGCTACAGATTAGATATTTCATGCATCGGCAGTGTCTGTACATGCACAAAGGAACAAAATTTAGAAAGGATTATGGGCATTGCTGCTGACATTATATCCTGTTGAACCATGGAGAATGGGTAATAAACAGTTCCACATAAAAGGACAGGATGTACATCCCATTTTCTCTTTACTATAAAATCTGTATTTTTTTTTTAGATTTGAAAGGTCATTAGTAAAACCTACATGTTGCACTTGTTAAAACAGAACCAATTTCATCGGTTTTGTAGGTTTTGTTCCTTTTACCTACCTTCTTATAGCAATTCTAAAGTGGCTAAGAGTAAAAGTTTTTGTAAATGAATTGTCAGTTTTAATGCCAACGTGTTACCTGTGTTTATTTTGTACTGAAATAACTTCCCAGCCAAAACAAAAGCAAGGTTTCATCTTCAACTATGAGGCATTTTCTTCTGAAGCAGAGAAAGATTTTTGGAGAATAGCAGTCACAATTTCCGTACTACTAACAGTGTACAAGACTATTTGGCAGACAGCATTTTCTCTGTTTTGGGAGATAAGGAGGAGAAAATGGAGCCTGACTATATATTTAGTTGTAGTGTAGGTGAATACATTTTAGTTCTGTCAAGCAGTTCAGTAGTGAAATACTATCTAACCCAGACAGCATTGATTTTCATCAGTGGTGCTCAGATACTTTAGATGAGTAGATTATATTACTGTCGTTAGGTCACTGGGGTGATGAAGATAACATATATGAAAAAGAATTCTGCAAGACTATTAACAGAATAGAATAAAATCTAGCATATGTGAAACTGGCAGTTTATGGCCTATAGCTGATGGAATTAAAAAGAGAGTCCTGTTTTGTTTTGTTTTTCCACTTAAGAAGTGATAAATTAACATAAAACTTTAATATTATTTTAAAGGTGGTGCTGGCAACTACAAAATTAGTTTTGGAGAATTGTATGTTCAGAAAATACATGTTTGAAAACTCATGAATTACTCAGCTAAAGTGGTTGCATCTTTGAAATGATTACTTATATATGATAGTACAATATGTACAATGTGGTCGCTCTTCCAAATCTAGGTTAAAGACCTGCCAGCTGGAGGCTGAATGTTTTACATGCACTGTTGTCTTGGCAGGATCCTTGCAAATGCCAGCAGATGCAAGTGCTGCAGAAACAGGAGGACCCCTCTGATAAAACTGCAGCTGGGGCATTTGCTCAGCATCAGACGTGTAGATGTGGTGCATAGGGCCATGGCTTAGTGGTGGACTTGGCACATTTACAGTTCAACTTGATGGTTGGGTCTTTTCCAACCTAAATGATTCCATGAAATATAGTACATGTACAAATTATGTGAAATGGTTTTAGTATGAGTAAACTGTACACAATACATAAATAGAAAATTGACATTGTCTTCCCCACCACTAGTTTCTATGGGTAACCAAATTTTGGTTAATAGTCTTTTTGGGTTTGCCTGGGATTTAAACTGTTCTGTTCTGTTAGATCAATAGAAGTCTTATAGGAAAGTTTATTTAGGCTGCAGTTACAGACAGTACAGTATTAGAGGTCCTCTACAAAGCAGTTCTCGCTCTTCAGCAATAGCAAGCAGACTAATGCCAATCTGTAATTATCATATTTGCTTCCACCAAATGCCAGTTTGGATTTGTGGAAGAAAAAAAAAATCTATCACAGTTATAATAGGAAGCCTTTGTCTTTGAAGGTCACAGGTAGAGAAAAGAGAGCACAGATGTAAAAGTCACACCTCTCTATGAGCAGCCGCAAGTATTATTATGTATATTTCTTAGGCCTTTTCATTCCCTGTCTGGAAGGGGCAGTCATAAAATTTTCATAGGTTTGCTCTATTGAAATAACTCAGTGAGACAGCCATAGTAGAAAGTTGGATTGTATATATTACAGTAGATATCAAAGGTAGATAAAGATATAAGTGACTCTTGGAGACCAATTGAAAATAATTTTTGTTGTTCGCTTTTGTAGCTTTATATCAGAACAATAGTGTTTTTAAGGACAAAGCTATTTTTGAAATGCTGGTCACCAGGACACACAACAAGTAGGATTTTATTTTGTAACAGAATCTGTAGTAGGGAAATGTCTACCTCATCTTGTGACTGCAGCATTTGAGCAGCATATATATATATGAAAAAAAAAATATTTAGCATTGAGAAATACTGAGTTGAACTTAAAAATGCTTACTTTTGCTCTTTTCCTGTTGTCTATATGCTTGGAAGTTGTGGCACTCTTTATAAAATATTTCATGGGTTTACTTAAATAAGTCTTCTTAGTAAACTTATCAAGGCCTCTGTTAGGTGATCTTTGATAAATTTAGCTGTGGCAAAATGAAATGTTACTGTCTCAGTTATTTGTTGGAAGTTACAATCCTCATACACAGTGAGGTGAACGCTAACAGATTATAATGTGGTGTATTAGCTTAAATCATTAATGAAGGTCAGTTTGTGCAAAACCTTTTCTTCTTTTCTTTCAATTATTCTAATAACGAATGTGAGAACAGAGGCATCCTTGCTTCTTAATCTTTTTCTGAAATATTTTTGAGACAGTATTGATGATGACAAACTTGCCAAATGCATTATTTCATATAGGCTTCTTTGAAAATCTGAGTTTATAATGTTGAAATTAGCATTGTGGGAGTTGTTCACATGCTAAGTGGTTCCTCAGATAAACTTTGATGTATAATTGACTACTGCTGAGTGTTGAAAATGCTTCAAAAGTGCTTTTAAAATGTATAAATGTTGGTACTATATGGTTAAGTGATATCCTCGTGACCTAATGCATTTTGTTATACTAAGTACCACAGCTATCCTTCATTATCAGTTGTTTACAGGCAGCTAATTGGTTCTAGGCATAAAGTATTCAATGTGTTCTATGTTTGGAATGAAAAAAAAAATAAAGGAAGATTATTTAACATGAAGCATTAATACATTTGTTCAAGGACATGGTTTTTTATGCCATCATTTCCATTCCTGGATTTGATAGTGTTTTGATGTCTGACTGAGCCAAAGACATACGATTTCTTCTGTGATATACCTCCTTGGAGCTTGAGTAGATCCAAGGTAAAGATCAAGTGACAATCCTGAAAGTAGCTTAAAAAATAGGCTTACAATATCAGAAAAAAAAATAGCTGATAAAGACATCTTGCTTAAATGACAAAAGTGTATGCAGAGTTCAGGAGCAGTCAGAAACATGAGGGAGAGAAATGTTTCTTTGTCTCATCCATTCAAATCATTCAAATTGTTACACAGAAGTAATTTACATAGACTTCTGAATTGGCATGCATTACATTCAATTATTTTTTCATGTCAGATTTTCTGAATGTCTCAATAATCTATCTTCAGGGTTAGATTCGTATTGCTTGCGCTTCATGAAATTTCAGAGTTGCAGCATACCATTTATCACTTCATGTTGCTGTGCTAATTACTGCTAATAAAGATCAGCAGTTGTAATTACCTTTACTTGATCTTTTTTTCTTGCCTGTGGTAGAAGGAACAGACCAGGAAAGATCTCCTTTACCCCCCTAGAGCAAAAGTACCTTCTGTTGTTAGCACTCTACCTGAAGAGTTCATTTCTCTTTTCTGTAATCAGTGCCATCTCTGTATACTAGGTGAAGAGCTTTGAGGTCAATTGACAGAACTACTGTTGCATTGCTAAACCTTCCAGATTTAACAAATGTCTCTCCTGCAGGGGCTGTTACCTGCTTGCAGGTGACAGCTTTTATTTTTTCAGTGCAGCATTCTTGTTCCTTCCAGATTTCTCAGGTCAAAGAGGACTTGTCTCAAAATCAGTGTACTAGAACACAGTAAGAGTTACCTGTAACTCTCAGAAAATATAACAGCAATACTAAACTGCAAAAAAGGCATTGAGCTAATTTCGATATCAACTAGGCCCTTTACACTGAAACCTAGTAGAGAGGAAGAGATTTCCAAGGAAAATAGTGCTGAAGGTACCAGTTCCCATAAGCACAGCAATAAACCCAGTACAGCCAGGTTGTCATCAAAGACTGGCATGAAATTGAGATGGAGGAGCACAAGCAAACAGGCGACTAGGGAGATGGAAGCCTTTTGTTCAGGAATCCTTCAAAGGTGGAGAGTCTTCCAGATAGCTGATTTATTCAACATCTGAGCTCTAACAGGTTAACTTTATGTAACATCATCTTCTTGGACACAGCATGACAACTTATTCCCTCTAATCCTTGAAAGAATGAAATACTACTTTTTTTTTTTTCTCTACCAAAGCGAATCAGTACCCTCCAAGATGCTGGAGGTCGATTTTTTACTTTCTGTTCACCGTAGCATTGATTTACTGATGCTGTGTTTTCACAAATGAAGGTTTTTGTCTCTGGCAGACTCAATCTTTGGAGAAGTGTTACCTGTTAAAAAGGACGCAAATTATTTATTTTCCCCCAGATTGCTGGATGGCGTCTTAAGTTACCTTGTGCTGTTGTACTGATTGTTGTTGTTCCAGTGTGGGATGAAGGACGCATAGGCAAATAATGCAGCTCTTGATGTTAGTGACAACAGATGGTAAGCTAAAAAGGAATGTATGTCCTTTTCCCTTTGCATTTTGTCAGGAACAGAAGGAAGTGTAAAGCAGATTTACTTACTAGATGATGTTACTCAAAAGAGCAGCTTTACATGCCAGAATAGATAGACACCCTATATGGGGCTGTGCAGTAATTCAAGAAATTAACGCTGCTACTCAGAAAATAATTTTACACACTGAACACAGATTTAGACAGATCTTTGTTTTCCTTTACCCTGCATTGTGTGTTAACTTCCTAAGCTGCATTCCAAAATTTTCACATGACTATGACACCCTTCTGCTGTAATTTGGGGACTTTAGGAGAAGGAAGTTCCTGGTTTTTCGGGGGTGATTCAGTATTTTTTAATCTTTGTATAATTTCTTTTAAACATCTTGAACATGGTAAGTAGTTTTTCCTAGCACCCTAGATAACAACCAAAACTGTGAAGCAAAAGTAAAAAAAAACCTTCCAAAATATGAAAAATCTTTTTTTTTTTTTTCAATTTCTAATTATTTCCTGCTGCATCTAAAATAAGAGTTTTGGGAGGTAAGACTGATGGGAAGGCACTTTACCAACTCTTTACTACATGGTCATGGTCTATGAACAAGACTGCTGATACCAAACCATATTGTATTTTCTGGTTCCAAGCCATATGACCTGAGTGACAGTAATAATGCTCAGTTTTACTTGTTTTGTCATCTTCCTTAATTAAAAGTATTCAAAGTATTCAGTGTTTGTGGGTTTTTTAGCACAAACATTCCTTCTAATGAGACTGCCCTCTAGTGACAGTTATACTGGTGATTTTTAATTGGTTTTTTTTTCCCAGCTGAAAGAAAAAACAAATTAATTTAATCTGGCTTTGTAGATAGGAGGATTTGCTGCAAAACCCTTCTTGAAATCAATATGCAAATAGTTTGTTTGATCTGGAAAGGAACTGGGTGTACCTCATGTCTGTGGTCCACTAGTCTGAAAGTTGCATCCAGTCTGATGTAAGATGTATCTGTATTTTGATTTAGGAAAATGGAAAAAGAAAAAAGCTGCATTAAAATATTGGAAGTTGAAAGTTGTGATACCCTTTGTCGGACATAAGATTTTGTTTCCTGAAACAGAAATGTGTGCGTTGCAGCTGAACCAGAGCTTAAAGTAAAAGCTGAAATACAGCTTGCTGTCTTACTGAGCTGAATGTTACCTTGTGATTGAGTGAACTCATTGCTTCAAATGGAGGATTAATGAAGAAATACCTGGAAAACAAGCAAATACAAATTTGTCTATTGGTACCTCTAAAACATTTTTTTCCTCTCTGTCATGTCCCTGAATATGCAGAATATTGGGAATACATTTTAGTTTTTGCTAAAAAAGGAAGAATGTGAGCAGAGGATTATGGGAGTAAAAGTATACAGAATAGAGAAAATAAATCCTAAAAAATGAGGAAAAGGGCAAGGATAAAAATGCTGAAGCAATTAAACTGGAAGGAAATGAAAACTACTTGAGCCCTCTGAAGTTTTTCTCTAGGTATCAAGCATGCAAAGGCACACTTACACACTACTACAGTAGCAGAAATGTCTCTTTCCAGCAATGTCCCTCCCAAATCCTTTTTCTCTCCCCCTCTAGGGGGGTCAATGTCCACTTCCATTTCTATCTTTAAGAGCAAGCTGAAGGGGTTCAGCATGCTTGTATTTGCAGAGTTTATTTACTTATTTATATTGTACTTCATGTTTTCTACGTAAAAGGGTTAATCCTTCTCATTTCTACTTCAGAAATATAAAAGCAGAAAAAGATGTATCAGTCTGTCTTCAGAATGAGAAAATACAAATAGCTTTTTTAATATGTGCATCAGGAATATACTCTAAAAGTACAGGTCCAGCTTTCGAAAATGGTACAAACTAAGGAGAAGTCAACCAGTTGCTATTGAGCCATCTGTTTACCATAAACAGAACCATAAAACCTATTTTGAGTAGGACGTAATGAAAGTTAACAGTTACCTACCTGGACTTGCGCAAAGCGGTTGACAGTGTCCCACACAACATCCTTGTCTCTAAACTGGAAAGTCATGGATTTGACAGGTGGACCACCCACTGGATAAGGAATTGGCTGGATGATTGCACTCAAAGAGTTGTGGTCAATAGCTTGATGTCCAAGTGGAGACCAGTGATGAGTGGCGTTCCTCAGGGATCAGTATTGGGACTGGTGCTGTTCAGCATCTCTGTTGGCAACATGGACAGTGGGATTGAGTGCACTCTCATCAAGTTTGCAGATGACACCAAGCTGAGTGCTGTGGTTGACGTGTCTGAGGGATGGGATGTCAACCAGAGGGACCTGGACAAGCTTGAGAAGTGGGCCTGTGTGAACCTTATGAGGTTCAACAAAAGGCCAAGTGCAAGGTCCTGCACCTGGGTCAGGGCAATCCCAAGCACAATATAAGCTGGGCAGAGAATGGATTGAGAGCAGCCCTGAGAGAAGGACTTGGGGGTGTTGGTTGATGAGAAGCTCAACATGACCTGAATGTGCTCTTACAGCCCAGAAAGCCAGCTGTTTCCTGGGATGCATCAAAAGAAGTGTGACCAGCAGGCAGGGGACATGATTCTGTCTCTTTCTACTCCACTCTCATGAGACCCCACCTGGAGTACTGCATCCAGCTCTGGGGCCCCCAATATAAGAAGGACATGGAACTGTTGGAGCGATTCCAGAGAGTGGCCACGAAGACGTTCAGGGGGCTGGAGCACCTCTCCCATGAAGACAGGCTGAGAGAATTGGGGCTGTTCAGCCTGGAGAAGAGAAGGCTGCGGGGACACTTTGTAGCAGCCTTCCAGTACCTGAAAGGGGCCTATAAGAAAGCTGGAGAGGGATTTGTTTTGCAAGGGGATGTTGTGGTAGGACAAGGGATAATGGCTGTAAACTGAAAGATGAAAGGTGTAGATCAGATATATACGGAAAAAAATTTTCACTCTGAGGATGGTGAGGCACTGGAACAGGTTGCCTGCAGAAGTTGTGGATGTACCACCCCTGGGAGTGTTCAAGGCCAAGTTGGATGGGGCTTTGATCAACCTGACCTAGTGGAAAGTGTGCCTGCCCATGGCAGGGGCGTTGGAACTAGGTGATCTTTAAGGTCCTTTCCAACCTAGACCTTCCTGTGATTCTATGAGTTATATATCTGATACACTTCAGTTTTATGCTTGCTTTTTTAAAGACTCAGTACTCAGGAAGACCTAAAGCTAGAAGGAAAAAGGATTTATTATTATGGTAACTGTATTTTATCTATGCTTTCTTAGCCCCCACTTCAGATTCAACTTGAGGACTGCAGCTGGTGCATATACTTCCCATAAACCAGCATCTACATCTCTGTGAAACTAAGAAATTATAGGTGTATGTATGACAAAGGTAACAATTTTGTTTTCCTTAATTTCAGCTTCCTGTTGTTATTCTAACAGCTGATAAAGGCAGATGGAATTTCTTTTAGAATTTAATTATGAAATTGATATTCATCTATCAGTTTACTTGGTGAAAGTCAAACTGCTCTTTACTCCATTATTGATTAATCCTTTGCAGAGAGGTGAGGGGGGAAGAGGTGATATTTCTTTTTGTGTGGCCACTTTCTTGCTGTACACACTTACACAATTTGGAAAGATATCATTTGGTCATGGCAGACATGAGGGTATTGAGGAATCAAAACCACTGGGTAATGGATGAGCTTCTTGACTATTTCTTCCCTTGTTGAATCTTTTTATGCCCTGAACTACTTCACTGAAGTCAAACCAAGCTATTGTTTATTTCACTGCTAATGAAACTTCGCATTGTCAGATTGACAGCCCAAGGAGCTGAACTCCTTATTGACTGATCACAGCAGTGGTAGTTTAATACCACTTCCTTGCACTGAATTGAGAAGATGAGAGGATAGTTCAGTCTCTGAGCTCAGACTGATAACTCAGTTTACAAAAAGTGGTGGAGACTATTGTAGTAGTTGTGATAATGAAGGATGATATTGTAATAATGAAGGATGTCCTAGTATTTCTCAAAGGCAAAGCGGAAAGGCTTATATCTGACCTACTGACATGCCATTGTTGACTCGCACAGCACCTAAACACATCTGGAATTTATCTAAACCACAAATATTTGTATTTTTACTTTATTTTTAACTTAAGAGTTATAACTTAATAACTTCAGAGTTGCTCAGGAGAAATGCAAGCAACAAGGCATGCGGCTCTTAAAAAACAAAAGATGGTCCCCTAAGCTGAGATACTGCAGTTATTTCACAGCACCCAACACTCCTTACAACAGTCAGGGAGACCTTGGGGATTGGTTATATACCTGCACTGAACTGTATGATTCGGTTCAGGAGCTTGAAGTAGAAAACACTGGTGTGGAAGAGATACTCCTCTTATTCATGTTAACCAAAAGTTTTCTGGCATACCTTGGAAAAGGGCAACGAGTGAGCAAGTTTATAACACAGCATTTTTATTACAGGAGTTAATTGGTCCTGCCTTCTTAACCACAGCAATAAAATGAATAGGTGTTTAAGTCTTTGCCATTATTATCCTTTATGACTTTGCCTCAGTCGTTGAAAAAATTCTACCCCATTGCTACTGTTCATAAAGATTACTCTGTATGTCCCATGTTAAGAGTACATAAAAAAGAGTGGCATAAAAACTAAGAGTACTTTTGCAATGCAGAACAGGTTAAGCAACTAGTTT
Source organism: Phalacrocorax aristotelis (assembly GCF_949628215.1). Lineage (NCBI taxonomy): Eukaryota > Metazoa > Chordata > Aves > Suliformes > Phalacrocoracidae > Phalacrocorax > Phalacrocorax aristotelis. The sequence continues at coordinate 30,270,075 of NC_134278.1, read as the reverse complement.
CATCCTCAGTCTTGGGCGTTCCCTGTCACAGCCCACTGCCTTCTCTCAGGCTGCCAGCTGCAGCCTGGCTGTGCTCCCCAGCCCCCTAACACAAAGGGCTGTGATTTGTCAGGCAGTGACTACAGGTGGTGGTGGTGGGGGGAATGTCACCCCCTCCCCAGTGGGGCCATCCCCAGAGCTGAGGCTGGAGCAGGGGAGGCAGCAGTCATTGCCCTAGTTCAGGGGTTAAACCAGCGATACCCAGCTTAGGCCATGGCGAGGCTGAGCCCCTGCACTGCACAGCCTTATACAAGCAGTCACAAAAGTCATAGAATCACAGAATCATAGAATGGTTCAGGTTAGAAGGGAGCTTTAAAGATCATCTGGTTCCAACCCCTCTGCCATGAGCAGGGACCCCTTGCACTAGATTAAGTTGCTCAAAACCCTGTTCAACCTGACCTTGAACACTTCCAGGGAGGGGGCATCCACCACTTCTCTGGGCAACCTGTTCCAGTATCTCCCCACCCTCACTGTAAAAACTTTATTTCTTATGTCCAATCTAAATCTACCCTCTTTCAGTTTAAAATCATTGTCCCTTGCCTGTCGCTACAGGCCCTGGTAAGAAGTCTTTCTCCATCTTTCTTATAAGAGCCCTTTAATTATTGAAAAGTCTCTGCAGAGCCTTCTCCAGGCTGAGAAACCCCAACTCACTCAGCCTTTCTCCGTAGGTATTTTCATGACCATCCTCTGGACCTGCTTTAACAGGTCCATGGCTTTCTTGTACTGGGGACCCCAGAACTGAATGCAGGACTCCAGGTGGGGTCTCACGAGAGCAGAGCAGAGGGGCAGAATAACCTCCTTTGACCTTGCTTCTTTATGTGTAGCCAAGGACATGATCGGCTTTCTGGGCTGTGAGTGAACATTGCCAGCTCATGTCCAGTTTTCCATCCACCAGTATCCCCAAGTCCTTCTTTGTAGGGCTGCGCTCAATCTATTCAACCCCCCTCTTATATTGATACTGGTGATTGTGCTGGCCCAGGGGTAAGACCCTGTATTGGCCTTGTTAAATTTCATGAGGTTCACACGGGCCCATTTCTCGAGTTTGTCTTGGTCCCCCTGGATGGCATCCCTTCCTTCAGGTGTATCAACTGCACCATGGAGCTTGGTGTCATCTGCAAACTTGCTGATGGCACACTCGATGCCACTGTCTGTACATGGTGGTAAACAGTACTGGTCCCAGTACAGACCCCTGAGGGACACCACTTGTCACCGATCTGCATCTGGACATGGAGCCACTGACTGTAGCTCTTTGGACACAGCCACCCAGCCAGTTCCTCATCCACCAAACATTCCACCCATCAAATCCATTCAGCAAAGCCATTCAGTTGGTCAGGCAGGACTTGCCCTTGGTGAAGCCATGCTGGCTGCCTCAAATCATGTCCCTGTCTTCCATGTGCCTTAGCACAGCTTCTAGGAGGATCTGTTGCACAGAGTTGAGTGAGGCTGACAGGATGGTAGTTCCCAGGGTCCTCCTTTCTACCCTTTTTAAAGATGGGCACAATGTTTCCCTTTTTCCAGTCCCCAGAGACTTCACCTGACTGCCATGACTTTTCAAATATAATGGAAAGTGGCTTGGCAACTACATCAGCCAGTTCCCTCAGGACTCTGGGATGCATCTCATTGGGTCCCATATACTTGTGTATTTCAGGTTCCTCAGGTGGGCATGAACCGGATCTTCTCCTACAGTGGGAGGGACTTTGCTCCCCCAGTCCCCATCTTTTGGTCCATCCACTCGAGGTGTGGGAAGAGAGGTTGTCAGTGAAGACCGAGGCAAAGAAGCTGTTGAGTAACTCACCCTTCTCTGTGTCAGTTGCCACCAGTTCTCCTGTTTTAGTTATTACAGAGGTACATTTTCTTTAACCTTCCTTTTCTGGCTGTCATACCTGTAGAAGCTCTTATTATTCTTTGCATCCCTTGCCAAATTCGTCTCTAAACATGCCATAGCTTTTCTGACCCCACTCCTACACAACCAGGCAGCATTCCTATACTCTTCCCAAGGTACATAACCCTTGTTCCATTTCCTGTGCATTTCCTTCTTACACTTCAGTTTGTCCAGGAGATCCTTATTAGGCCATGCTGGTCTCCTGCCTTCCTTGCTCAGTTTCTTATATGTGGAAATAGAGAGCTATTGTGCTCTAAGAAAAGTGTTCTTAAAGATCTGCCAGCTCTGTTCTGCTCCCCTGTCCCTGAGGGCAGTTTCCTAGGGGTCCTATCTGCTAATTCCCTAAACAACTGAAAGTTTGCTGTCCTAAAATTTAGGGTCCTGATTCTGCTTATCAGCTTGTCCATATCCCTCAAGATTTTGAATTCTGTCAGGGCATGAGCACTGCAGCCCAAGCTGCCATCAATCTTATGTCTTGAATTAGTTCACCTGTGTCACATTTGATTGGCTATAAGTGGAGAGCTATAGGGAAAAGCTCAGATGAATTTGGGGGAGAGGAGATGTGTGTGGAAATTTGAGAAGAACATCTAGGCATGACATGCAAGAGTGGAGAGCTAGTAGCACCAGAAGAACATCAGAGATAAACACATAATGGGGCTTTTGTAGGTGAACACTGGTGGAGTATGTAAGATGAGTCAGATAGCTGTCTGAGGAACAGAGAGTGCAGTAAGCTTTCAGAGAATGAAAGATGTTTGTGTTGAAAGAGGAGAGAAAAAACCTAAATATTTGAAGCCTCTGTGGTGACTGGAAGTGTATCTCTTTGGAACTTTGTAGTATGTGTCTCTTACTGTAGAATGGACCATTGTTGCACATACAACGTAGCTAACAGGCTGACCTAAATATCACTGAACATCCTGCCATTTTTTGGTAAGATCGTCTTAAATAAAGGGGCAGAGGCAGGTGAATGATGGGCACAATGTATCTGTGGGTTCAGTTTAGGATACCTGTTCCTTTGATTGAACCACTAAGGGAAAAAACAGTTCTGCTACATCTTAAATATTGCCCCCCCCCCCCCCGCCCCGAAACACCTGTATCTGTGGCAAAGGCAAGTGCTTTGATATTTTCTGAAAATTTGGCACAAAATAGAGATGACTGCAAAGACCAGCTTCTTGTGTTTTTCTGCTGTAAGATGTCTGAAGGCAAAAAAAGTCTCTTTATGAAATTTGTTCTGCTCTGGTGTAGTCATCTGCATTACTGCTTTTTTCAAGTTCTGGTATTTCTTCAGAGCTTCTAGCTGAGATAGGTTGCAGTGAACCCATCAAGAGGCTTTTCTTATTGATAGAAAGTCACCGTAGAACTCTTAAGGTTCAGAGCAGATTGCAGTTCTGGTTGGTATGCTAAAAAAATGACTTTGCCTTAGGGTAGCTCTTGCCAATGTGGGTAAATAACTGATGGAAGAGAGTGAAAAAGGTGGAGGCAGGCTCTTCTCAGTGGTATCCAGTGAGAGGACAAGAGGTAGTGGGCAAAAGCTGAAATACATTAAATTCTACATTAAGAAAATGTGTTTTTTAGTATGAGGGTGGTCAGGTTCTGGAACAGGTTGCCCAGAGAGTTGTGGAGTCTCCATCTTTGGAGGTGCTCGAAATCAGACTGGATGCATATCTGAGAAACCTCTAGTTGACCCTGTTTTGAGCAAGGGGGACTAGATGAGTCTTAGAGACTTTTTCCAACACCAACCATTCAGGGATTCTTAAGATTCTTCCCTGTTATTTGATTCCTTAAAACCTGTAAGGTAGAACATAAGATAGGTGATACCAATATATTTCACTGCAATATGAGAAGTAAAAAGGGAGTTTTCAAGCAGGTGCAAACCAAATGATTTAATACTTTCCTCATCATATAGGGATAGAGGAATTTATAACATAACTATTAGAGCATAGCTTGCAATTTTTAACTTTGACTTTAATGTTTAAGCAGGTAATAAAATACAAAACCATGGATACAATTTGTGCTATATATTTTCATTATTGTAAGTATGCATAAAGAGATGTTGATTAGTTTGTTTAATATGATAGTTTTTATATATAAAACTTGAAATTTTAGCTTGCTTCTATAAACTTGGCATTATTTAAACACCCTGTATTGGCATGTATGTTTAAAAAACTTTATATCATTCCTAAACAATTTAGGAATAAAGACATAAAGTTGCATACAGAACATCTGCCATATTTATCTTTTTCTCTTTAGAAAGATAAAAAATCTGTGTTTTGCTAGAACTCCTAGAATTTATCTGAGGTTACAAGGTGCTAAAAGAACAGAAAGAAGTTGAGCAATGACTGTTCTATCTTTGTCATCCAATTTTTTTTGAGGAGCCCGGAAATCATCTTCAGTTTTTTTGTCATTTTGAAAAAGGCAGTTTGGAATTTTTGCCTTTTGATCAGATAACTTACAAGAATATCAGCAATAGTATCTTAATTGATAATCCACAGTTAAAAACCTCTGCTCTATTTTCTCTGCTTTTAATACTTCTAACACCTCCTTACCTTGTTTAAATAACATTTCTTATTAAGACAAAATGTTGTCCTGACTCAAAACAGGGCCTCAGGATAGACACTTCCATGTATTTTTTCACATTTAATGAGGACACCAGCATCTTCTTAATAATACAGATAAGAGTACAATAAAACTATGTTATTGTCTTTTTTGCATTAATATTGATCTTTGCATCTCAGTCGGTAGGTGGCGTGAAACCAGAGTAGGACTGGGTAGTTGTGTAGTGTAGATAATGGACGTGTTTCAGTGATCCCTATTTGACATAATGTTCCCTGTGGCCACACAGAATAGTTTTGATAACTGAAAGGCAGTTATGAAACTCATTAGGGAAAAGAAGGGAATCAGTCGACGAGGAACACAGTGGTGGCAAGGGCAAGTCCCGTGGTTCAGCACTAGATTGGGGCAGGCAAAGCAGTTCCTCGTACCCGAGAAGGCCAAGGGTGAGCAGAGGGACCCACCAGGAGCCGGCAGCTCTCAGGAGTGAGGCTGACGTACAGCTGACGCGGCGTGGGGAGTTGCCAGAAGCAATGGTCGGAGATTTAAACGGCCCCTAGGGAGTGTGAGCGACCAGGAGCGCAACAAACAGGACAGGCAAACTGGGCGTGGCGTCAGAAGGGCGTGGCGCGGCAGTTTGTGCCGCTGTTCGCGCAGGCAGGGCGAGCAGGAGGGACGCTGCAGCCCACTTGTAGGTCTGCAGCTCAGGCAAGTGCTTTGGCCTTGGGCAAAATGATGGGGACTCACCTCAGAGCTAAAACCACTGTTCATTCAGCGAAAGCCCCTGAGATGTCAGACTCATCCACCCAGACGAGTCTGGTAAGAAAGGACACACCAGTACAGGCAGTGGGTTGCGGCAGCTGCCCCAACCCCACTCCTGATGAAAAGGTAAGTACCTGCCAAGGTGTGCACAGGTTGATGACCTGTTACGTCAGGTGGCTGAAATGCAGGAAATGGTTAAGAGGCTGCGCAGTATTAGAGGAGCTGAGGCAGAGAGAGACAGGTGGTTTCAGAATCATGTTCCTGTGGCAGACCCTGGTGACTCACAGAGGCAGGATTCCACATCAGCCTGCACCCTCCACCATCACAGTCAGAAACAGGTATGAAGCCTTAATGACTGAGGACGCCCATGAGCAAGGTCTGCAAAGTCCCCCACAAGGGGAAACTGTACCAGCAACACACAGTGGACATCGTAAAAAGAAACAACAAGTGCTCGTGGTGGGTGACTCTCTGTTGAAGGGTACTGCGGCACCCATCTGCCGACCTGACAGGGAGTCACGAGAGGTGTGCTGCTTCCCAGGAGCCAAGGTTCGAGATGTTGCTGAGAGGGTGCCACAACTCATCAGGAAAACAGGCTACTATCCACTATTACTATTTCCTGTAGGCATGAACGACACTGAGAGCCATAACCTGTGTAAAATCAGGGAGGACTTTTGAGCACTGATGCCCAGGTGATCTTCTCTTCCATTTTGCCAGTTTGAGGGAAGGGAGCAGCCAGAAACAGGCGCATAATGTGTATCAACTCCTGGTTACGTGGCTGGTGCCACCGTGAGGGGTTCGGCTTTCATGAAGATGGGGTGTTCTTCAATGATGACAACATGCTAGGGAGGGATGGAATCCATCTGTCTAAAAGGGGTAAGAGAATCTTCAGCAGTAGGCTGGCTAATTTGGTGAGGCAGGCGTTAAACTGAAGGACTTGGGGGGTGGGATCCATGGCGAAATGCTCACACCAGTACATCCGGTGGGGGAGTAAGTCAGGCCAAGCAGTGTGGTGGTAAAGGTTCCTTAGCTGTCTCCCAAGAGGTGAAACAGAAGAGGAATCACTTCAAGAGTATGTATATAAATGCACGCAGTCTAGGTAACAAACAGGAGGAACTGGAGCTCTGTGCCCACTCAGAAGGGTATTACATAGGAGTAACTGAAACATGGTGGGACAACTCAGATGACTGGGTGATCGCAATGGACAGTTACAGGCTCTTTTGTAAGGACAGGCAAGGTAGAAGAGGTGGAGGAGTTGCACTCTGCATTAAGGGAAACCTTGAATGTATTGAAGACAACTATGGTGATTGCGACTGCTCTATCGAAAGCCTCTGGGTTAAAGTCAAAGGGGTCATCTTCAAGCAGGACCTCACAGTGGGCATTTGCTATCAACCTCCTAACCACGGTGACAAAGCCGACAAAGCAATATTTGGGGCACTAAAGCAAGCTTCTGGCCAACAGAACCTGGTCCTGATGGGTGACTTCAACTACCCAGACATCTGCTGGAAGAACAATACGGCAGCTTGCATGTCATACATCAAGTTCCTGGAATGTAGAGAGGACTGTTTCCTGATACAAATGTTAGATGTGCCAACCAGGAAGGAGGCGCTGCTGGACTTGCTATTCACAAACCGAGAAAGCCTGCTTTGTAATATCTCCGTTAGCGATAGCCTTGGCTGCAGTGACCACAAAACTGGAGTTCGGGATCCTGCTGAGAGTGCTGAAAGTCAGCTCTAAGACAAGGGTTCTGGATTTTAGAAGAGCAAACTTCAGTTCACTCAGGGCTCAACTGGGAGGGATTCGATGGGAAGCTTCCATGGAAGACAAAGGAGCTAGTGAGTGCTGGGAGTTCTTCAAGAACTCTTTATTGGAAGCACAAAGCCAGTTTATCCCCTACAAAGGAAAAGGAAGTAAGGGGAGCAAGAGGCCCCATGAGTCAACCATGACCTCCTGGATCTACTGAAATCCAAAATGGAAGCATACCAGAGATGGAGGAGTGGAGGATTATCCGTCGAGAGCTACAAGGGCATTGCCAGAGTGTGAGAGATGCAGTTAGAAAAGCAAAAGCCCAACTCGAATTGTAACTGGCTGTAGATGTGAAAAATAACAAGAAAGATTTCTTCAGGTATGTCAACCATAAGCAGAAAAAGAAGGAAAACATAGGCCCACTGTTAAACAGAAAAGGAGAGTCAATCACCAATGATGCTGAAAAGGCAGAGGTCCTCAACACCTTCTTCACCTCTGTCTTTACCAGCACCATCAGGTCCCAGGCTTTGGGAACAAAATTGGCGATTGATCCAAACACCGACCCACCATCAGTGAAGGAAGAGTTAGTTACACGAATTACTACAGGAGCTTGAGCCCTACAAATCAATGGGCCCTAACGCCATCCACCCGAGGGTGTTGAGAGAGCTGGCTGACATCATTGCAAGGCCAGTCTCCATAATCTTTGAGAAGTTATGGAGAACGGGGGATGTCCCAGAGGACTGGAGGAAGGCAAATATTACCCTTATCTACAAGAAGGGCTTGAGGAAGGATCTGGGTAATTATAGGCCCATCAGCCTTACTTCAATCCCTGGGAAAGTTATGGAATGAATCTTCCTGGGGGCCACCACAAGTCAATTGAAGCACATGATTGGGAAAAGCCATCGTGGCTTCACTAAAGGCAGATCGTGCTTGACAAACCTGGTGGCCTTCTATGAAAAAGTGACTTGCCTGGTTGACATGGGGTGGGCAGTGGACATGGTCTACCTGGACTTCTCCAAGACCTTTGATACGGTCCCCCACAGTCTCCTCCTGGAGAACTTAATGCGTTATGGCCTAGACAAGTGGTCTGTGCAGTGGGTGGGGAACTGGCTGACAGGCTGCACCCAAAGGGTGGTGGTAAATAGCTCCTTTTCCAAGTGGCAACCTGTCACAAGTGGAGTCCCCCAGGGATCAATATTGGTCCCAATGTTATTCAGTATCTTTATAAGTGATCTGGATAATGGAATCAAGTGTAGCCTAATGAAGTTTGCTGATGACACCAAGTTGAGTGGGGAAGTAGAGACTCCAGAAGGGAGAGCTGCTCCGCAGGAAGATCTGGATGGGCTGGAAGAGTGGGCCAGCAAGAACGTTATGAAGTTCAACAAGGACAAGTGTAAGGTCTTGCACCTGGGACAACACAATCCGGGAGTGCAGCACAGACTGGGATCCACCTGGCTGGAGAGCAGCTCTGTGGAAAGGGACCTGGAGGTCCTGGTGGACAGAAAGCTCAACATGAGGGAACAGTGTGCTGCTGTGGCCAGGAAGGCCAACAGGATGCTGGGTTTCATCAAAAAGGGCATCACCAGCAGAGACAAAGAAGTCATCGTCCCACTCTGCTCAGCGCTTGTCAGGCCACACCTGGAGTACTGTGTACAGTTCTGGTCCCCGCTATACAAAAAGGATGTGGACAGGCTGGAAGGGGTCCAGAGAAGGGCCACCAAGATGATCAAAGGACTGGGAAGCCTGCCATACGAGGATAGGCTGGGAGAGCTGGGTTTGTTCAGCCTTGGGAAAAGGAGGCTCAGAGGGGATCTCATCACCATGTCCCAGTACTTAAGGGGTAGCTACAAAGAGGGAGACTCCCTTTTTACAAGGAGTCCCATGGAGAGGACGAGGGGGAACGGACACAAGTTGCTCTTGGGGAGATTCCGACTGGACACCAGAGGGAAATTTTTCACAGTGAGGACAGTCAGCCATTGGAATAATCTCCCCAGGGAAGTGGTTGACTCGGCCACATTGGACACCTTTAAGAGTCATCTGGACAGGGTGCTGGGCCATCTTGTCTAGACTGTACTCTTCCTGGAAAGGTTGGACTAGATGATCCCTGAGGTCCCTTCCAACCTGGGATTCTGTGATTCTGGGAACGTGGTTTTTTATTTGTTTCTCTGCACCTCAGTTATAGCCAAAACAGTTGGACCAGAAAAGAATTGAACCCCATTCTCCTAACATAAAGTGAAATGCTCTCTATTTAATAAGCTTTCCAGGCTACAAATGGAGCATAGTCATGGCACTACCTACCACTTCGGAGGAGTTAATGGGTAGTAATTTATTCAGAGCTTCATAAATGAAGTCAAGAAAAAGAAGAGCACCTGTAAAACAAATGTCATCTGTAATACTTGTTCTGATCTCTTGGGACAGAGTGTTCTACTGTGTCCAGTGTCAGTGATTTGGAAATACTTAATATTTAATACAGACTCATACTTTTACAGATTGACTATGAGAAAAGTAAAGCGCTGAGCAGTGGGTGCACTGTTATTCACTCGGTATTGTCTCCAGATAACAAAGTGATGCTACCATGTATAGCAAAAGCAGATGTTTGTTGTGCTTAAACAGAGATTAACAAAACATATTTATTTGTAACCATATTTCCAAAAATGTGTTTTGGGTGCTGTAACTGCTAAATGAATCCTGAAAAGTTGTTTTTGTCATAGTTCCTTTAGAGAATGCCTGAATGCCTTTTCATAGTTATAACTTTTTCCTCCCATTAAAAATATAGAATAACCTCTTTTCTGAATCCCTATTGCTAAAGTACTCAGGACTTTCAAATGAGAAAGTTCCTTCGTAACACCCATTTCACTTCACGTGAACTGGAAATTATACCCCACCTACCAATCACACAGAACATTAAAAATGTCAAAGAAAACTCTGTGTTTTAAAGAGGCCAAGCTTGCCTTTTGTGCGGTAAGCAATACCTGCGCCTTATAAAACAGAACTACCTAATTGATTCTCCATTGAACAACCTATTTGTTATTTAAGAAAATTCCTTTTATCAAATTAGAAATATTAAGCTGTACTTGAATGGTTTAATGCGTTAAACCATTCATCAGTCAAAACAGGTAAGAGATGGTAGGTAATCTTTCATATTGTCTCTTGTCCTGCAAAATAGTTGCAAATGTGTGTTATATTTAATTCTATCTTCAGTGAAAGTAACAAGAATGTGGACCTTTTAAAGAACATAGAGCTTTCTTTTATTGCAGCTAAAGAGGAAATTTTCTCTGCAAACTTTGCAATCATTAGTGAATTGTCATCTTTGAATATTTAGAACGTTATTATATGTTGTATGTAAAACCAGATGTTTATCTAATTCCTGAAGATAGATTCTTTACAATCAGAGGTAATGTAGATTTTGGTTGAAGTTTTCTCTTCTCTTTTGTCAATAACAGGTTTTCACAAGAGCATACAAAACCAGAAAGAACATCATAAAAAGAGGATTCTCCTATCACTTATTGTGCCTTTAACCTCCTACCTTCTTTCTTAATAGTGTACTGAATGCTACCTGGTGCATCCTAAACACTGAAGTACCTGCTTAGTAGTTTCACAAATGTGAAAAGATGTCTTTCTAATCCTGAATCTTAAAGAAACTTACATTCCAGATATGATCTGGTAGTGTTTCACTGTAAAGAAGATCCACAGATAATTCTGTCAGTATTACCTAAACCAGGTGATTCTCCAAGTGGATAAATTCTGTGATTTAGAGTAACTCATTCTGCTTTTGCTTGAGTTGTCGGAGAATACTGTCATGGTTTTAGCTGGGATAGAGTTAATTTTCTTCACTGTAGCTGGCACAGTGCTGTATTTTGGACTTAGTATGAAAAACAATGTTGATAACACACCGATGTTTTGGTTGTTGCTGGATAGCGCTTGTACTAGTCAAGGACTTCTCCAGCCTCCCACGCTCTGCCGGGTGCACAAGAAGCCGGGAGGGGAGGGGGCACAGCTAAGAGAGTGGATCCAAACTGGCCAAAGGGATATTCCATATCATGTAGTGTCATGCCCAGTATGTTACCTGGGGGGGTGCTGGCTGGGGGAGGGAGGCAGCAATCACGGCTCGGGGATGGGCAGCGTCGGTCGACGTATGGTGAGCAGTTGTATCGTTTCTGTTTTGGCTTTTTTCACTTTTTCCCTTTTCCTTTTTATTATATTATCATTATTGTTGTTATAATAATCAATATTATTATCAATATTATTTTATTTTAATTATTAAACTGTTCTTATCTCAACCCACAAATTTTCTTTTTCTTTTTCTTTTGCTCTTCTGATTCTCTCCCCCATGCCACAGCAGTGGGGGGAGTGAGCGAGCGGCTGCATGGTGTTTATTTGCTGACTGGGGCTGAACCACGACAAATAACCTGAATATAACTTTTATTCATAGTGCAGTCTGATAAAATTGGTAGAAAAAAGCTATGCACAGAAGAAAATTCTTGATTTTTTTTTTTTTTAATAGCTGAAACTGATTGGGCTAAGTTGTTGGATTTTCATTCTTTCACCAAGTTGACTTTTCTGTTTTTTTTTCCTAGATGCACATGTACAGCAGGGTGGACAGGGCCAGACTGCAGTGAAGATATAAATGAATGTGATTCTGAACCATGCTTGAATGGAGCCACCTGTTATGAATCTGTGAAGCAGGGACAGTTCGTATGCATTTGCCCTCCATTTTATACTGGTGACTTCTGCCATCAGCGCTTCAGTCCCTGTGAGCTGCCTTACAATCCATGCACAAACAATTCAACCTGCTTGGCACAAGTTGATGGAAATCCAATGTGCATTTGCAAAACAGGTAAGAACTGATATAGTTAATCTTTTCTATGGTCTGTTGTGCTACAGAAAAGTTGCAAATATGTGTTGAATTTAACGCTATCTTCAGTGAAAGTAACAATGTATACCTTTCAAAGCAGGTAAAACCTTCGTGAATTACAGCTATGTTAAAAGACTGGTTCTTACCAGTCTTAGCTGTCAGTTTTCCTACTATTAATTTTGTTATAGTACTTATTAAATCTATGGCTGTTTGGATTCTAGCACTCAGAATTACTGCTTCTGAGTCAATTGCTAAAACAATGTAGAGACAGACTTGCACCTGGTGGGCAGAGCTGACAGACTAAACTGACAAAACAGGCAGAAATAAAATATATGCAAGTTGTTAGAAGTACAAAAACTGGAGCAAGTTGGAAATGGTTCCTCTTCCTGCTGAGCTGTCAGGAAGGCCTGGCATATCAGGGGAGTAATCTTCCCCCGCTTAATGGATAGAGCGGACTGCTCTCCATATGCACAACAAGCAAAATCACAGCAGGGGCTGACAGCTTTCCTGGGCTATGGCTTAAAAGACACGATCTCTCCCTCGATGTACAAGAACTGCAAAGGTGGAATAGAGCAACAGTTTAACTATGCAGAGCATCACTCTGCAATTCTGCATAGGAATTGAAGAATACATTAATTAAAACTGTAGTGAAAATTGAAGGAGGGAGAGTACAGTTACTGACTTTGGAATTTAGGTGGGAGTTTGAAGTCACTGCTTTTATACCTAGAAATGGTCGGCAGTATAGGGGTGTCTTAGGGACCAAGGATAGCAGATATATTAATAGCAGTGTTATACCACAGTGGTCTTACTCATTGTTTACTGAGCTGCAAGGATGAGGAGATAATACACAGAAGTCAGCAGTATTTATATCTTGGGTCTTTTACTATTAAGGAAAATGTTACCACAAGTTGCCGAGTTAAAAAATAGTTGCTGGGGAGGTATGCAAGTTGCTTATTGAAGCACCTTTAGGAAAGCTGTGTTTTAAAAACAGATTTTAATACAATGATTTTGAAACCTTTTTCAGAAATTATCTGTAGGGAGACATGTAGTTCAAGTCTTTTCTTAATGGTCCTCAGAAAAGTAATCTTTTCAAAACATAATTTTATGCAGTTTCTCAAGAATCCAAAAAACTTGCAGCCAGGATTTTGAGGGAACTTTGGTGGAATCGTCAAGGATTTTTGAAGCTTGCAGCTAGGAATCTTCAGCAAACTAGCAGGGGAGTTATATGAACCAGTAACATCCATTGCTAATGAATGTTGGAAGGTGGGAAAAATCTCAGTATTGAAAAGGGGTAGAAGGCATAATTCATGAAATGAATTAATAATTCTAGGAAAAATGCAACCGTTTATTCTGGACTCTTATCAAAAAAGGAGAGATAGTAAAATACAAAAATGCAATTGAAAGCAGTTTATGGAAATCTGTTTCTACAGTTGTAATCTTTTATTCTCCTATTTTTGTCTGCCATGTGCCTCCCTTTCTCTCTCAATAAACCTGTCATGATTACAGATCTGACCACACAGGGCAATCATGCTGACACAGCTAGATTACTCTAAGATACTCGACTTAGTACCAAATGGCATATTGATTAAAAAACTTGCCAGTTGTAAACAGTCCAGTCATTAGAAGGTATGAATCTGGTTTAGCAGAAGTTGCAAAATGTAGCTGTGCTTACCAAATTCCAAAGATTATCTGTAGAAAACAATATCTGGGATGGGTACAATAGGACCACAAATCATGCTATTGACTGTGGTGGTACTTCAGAAGAAAAAGAGAATATTCACTGACTACAGGGAGCTGGGATTGGGATGCTGTGGTAGGGCAGAGAAGTCAAAAGTTGATAGAGTATAAATTCGGTGCAATCAAACTTGATGTAGGATGTTAACCTAGGACGGAATTATTACAGCAGATTGGTAGGGAGATAATGAAGTCACGATTAATAGTAGTATAAAGCAAAACTATGCATCTTTGTTCTTATATATATGTTAGGGAGTTACAGTTGTCTGGTTTTGCTTTAAAGATTTAAAAAAAATCTATAAATAATGTAAATGTAAAACTTTCTTTTGCAGCGTCTTCCCTAGCTGTAGAGATTTGCTTCCTGCAAGGAGATCGTGTGTAACATGTTTTTAATGCAAAACTGGGCTCTCACGTTACTGATTATGGAACAGTGTGGGACCATGAGTTGAAGTTGTCCACACAGGCAGGTTAAAGAGTTTAAAAAATTGTGATCTCTATAATTGTATGCTGGTATAAAGAATGTTGTAGGGTAGGCCATTATTGAAGAAGTTTAGGAATCACTGCAATAGAGCAAATTGCCCGAGAAGTATACAGAAAACACCTCGTCATACATACTTTGCCAGTCATTGATAAACCATGATTTGATCAAGGCAGTTGGGAGGAGATGGCTTTTTGATTTGTTATGCATATACCCAGCATTGAATCCTTCCATTAGTTTCTCCTGAAATGCTACATACTAAATGCATATGAAACAGAGGAGGAAAGGACAACTTAGGGCAAAGAGTAGAATGCCTTATTGCCTAATTTATCAACATGTTTTTCTATTTGTAAAGAATTCCTTTCCTGGGATTAATCTTAATAATAGAAAAAAAATTGAATGTAACAAAAGAGAATGGTAGGAAACATGAACAAAGCTATAGAATATAAATAATATTGAAATACTTGTAGCTGAACCTGGGCAACTGTTCATAATTTCCCTGGAAGGTCTACGTGCAAAAGTTCTAAAGAGCAGTTTAGCTGCATATGTAAGTGAACTAGAGGGTAAATAAGATAGAGGGTGAACATTAGGCCATGCTGTTCCGGATAATGGCAAGCACAAAAGTGTTAGTTTGTAAAGGCAAGCCGAAGGGAAGACAGAACCGTTTGGTAAGAGCAGTGCAGCTTTCTGAGAACAGTTGTACTCCAAGAAAGAACAAATTACTGAAAAAGATACATTCAAAATGAAGAAAAACTGTGAGAGGGCATGCAGCTACAGAGTGCAAGATCAGCTCTCTGGCTAGGACTGTTGAATAGCAACAGGCCGGCTTAATGATGAAATGGGAGACAACAGGGAACAGTTATCAAGGAGAAATGTGAAACCTGGGGAAATACAGGCACATAAATATTACAGAGAATCAATAAGACAAAAAATAATTTGCCAACATAAACCATGGGCCAGAAAACATCTCGTGTTTTTTAGTAAGACTTCTTTAACAGTGATGTATTATTCTGCAAGAATTATTAGTAGATATCTTTAGGACCTAAAGCAAGGCAAAGTTAGTAGGAGCAGCAGATATAGTTGTTGCTGATGTAAAGATGGGAAGGGAAGGACATGGTTGTTGAATTCAGAGGGTTTTTAGAATTCCTGCTTCTTATAATAGAAGGTAGGAATTAATCTCTTTAAATTTGAATGTAGATCTTCCTCCATTAGTCCAAGTAATACCATCAGCTCAGGATGCTTATGCAATCTCCTTAGTACAGTAGAAGCAATTTTCTGCTTACCTTTAGTTTTGCGATGGGAAAGTTCTCAGGAAACATATAAATATGTTATATGTTGCAGAGAGAGAGAGAGTGAGTGTTCATACCAAAGCTTTAACTACTCTGTTCAAAAGAATGGATTATTTGGTCAGCATTTGTTCAATGGCTTTTTAATGAGTTAGGAAACTCAGAAGGGAAATTAAATCAATGTACTACTGTATTTATTGTTGAAACAAACACATGAAAAAGTCTGGATTGATTTGACCAGATGTAGATGTCCACTGTATGTGTTGAGGAAGTTCCCCCGTACTCCATTTACAGTTTCCTGAGGTAATCCATTTCACCCAAAAGCAGACATACAAAGTCAAGTGGCTAAAGCTATAGAAATATTTATGTCACTCTGACTATATAGGCAGCACAAGACAATTTGTTTATATAGTAGTTGGGCTGAATTCCTTACCAGTTGCCTGGATTATTATTTCTGTAGAGGTTTTTTTTTAATCTACATTCTGGGAAGCACTCAGTTTTAGAGAGGAATAAAACAAAAGAATGGAGAGCAGCAATTTATGTCATAGCACACAAGTAGTCAAAAGCTTTGTCATCTTATTTGTGCTTGTTTTATCTTTGAAGATAATAAAGCTAGAAGCTGAGAAGCTGAAAAACTGGTTTATGCAAGAGGAATTACATGGGTCATAAGGTTACAACCAGCAGTTTTAGGGTGTAGGGAAATGATGTGTATTGTTCCAGGGAAAGGTGTTAATGAGATCTGAGAGTACTGTGTCATCTCTAAGGTGACCCTTTGTCTTAGTGTACTAATGATTATTTGGTCTGTAGCATCTTACAGCTAGAAGTTTGAACTGAGACAAAATATTTTTCAGCCCATACCTCAAATAAGACTAAGGGAAAATTATCATAATGTAAAAATATTTATAATATCAAGCAGAACTAATAAGTAGATGTTAAAGAGCAGAAGTTAGATAAATTGGAGATTGCCATTGTCAGATTTCTGACCCCTTCAGTGGCAGGCACATGCCTACATAATTCACAAGGGGGAGTAGCCTTTTCACCATGTCTAATGTTTCATGTGCCTTTGATTTTTATCGTCACTATCCCTAACATCACCCTTTGATATATGTACCTACCTATGTTATACTGAATAACCTATATAACAGTACTAATGATTATGGGGCTATTGTAATATGTCTGCTGCTTGCAAGCATTGCTTGATAAGTGGCTCATGATAAGGAGACAAATATAATCTGTGATACTGTAGTGATGAATAAACTCTCTACTGTTTTATTTTATTTTATGGGGAAAGATTCCTGTTAGTCCTCTGTGTTACCTGCAGAGGTAAATTCTGTGATATTTCTCTGCAGTGGAATAAGGAGATGATAATAATGACCGTAACTATCATGGCAGATGTGTAGCTTCTACACTCTTCAATTTCCTGCAATTTCCTGCACCTTATAGCTCACAAAGTCCAATAGACAGCTCTGAGATCCACAGTAGCCATTTCCCGTATTTCAGAGAAACAGGTAGAAAAATAGGATCTCTCCCCTCTTAAGTAACAGCATTTAATGCTTCATCCATTGACAGCAAAGCTACCAAGGGATGCTGGAATTCCTGTAAATTAAAATGACTATATCATTCTGCTGGTGCATAAATTGCAAGCAAATTTGAGCATGCTGTCACACCCGGTAGTGCTAATGTTGACTATGAGAAAACTAGGGCTTGAGATTAGATGAGCTGCTTTTGTGATGTTCTCCATAGAACACAGCCATTTTTAGAGCTTATATTATCAAAGTCACTTTCATGCTACCCGAACTGTTAGAAATACAGAAATAAAAGTAAATTTCCTAATGCAAAGAATTGCAATGATTTTCAGTTGTTTTTCATCTCTGTTAATTTCTGAAAGTCTTGAAATTGCTATCCTTTACTACAAAAACTGATGACATTTGAGATACATTTCACTTCGTCCAAAAACCCTATACACTTTCCCTAAAATGACAAATAAATATTTTAAATGAAATACTGTCTCCCAGTGATTTTAAAAGATTCTGTTTACATTTTCAGTTTCTCTAATGTGGCAGGAAAAACACTGTAAAAAGTTTGACAAAGAAAACCCATTTATTTGTCAGACTTTATAATGACATTGTCTATCCTTTGTATTGGCCACCTGGAAAAGAAAAAAGCCTCGTTTCTTGAATTCAATATTGGAAATATTGAGCAGGTATCTAGTGGATTCTGTGTTCACAAGTGACAATGTGTGCCATTTGCTCTTCCACATTGATTAGATGCATCTTTCAGTTTAGAAGTTCAGAATGGTTTGACTTGAGTTCAGAAAACTTTCAGGTTTTCCACATAAAAAACACTAAGGTAAAAAATTGCAATTTTAATGTGTCACTCGGGTTTGACATGTGGAGAAGCTACCTTGTAAAGTATATGGCTGGAGAGCTACATCAAATCATTTACATGTGCTATTGATTTATAGTTTGGGTCTTAAGTTTGACTGATTTGCAGTAGCAAAGGCAGCAAGTAGTTGCATTTAAATGTGCATATTACTTTCTTACACATAGTACTAAATATTGCCACAGTAACAATACATTACAGCACCAGGCATATTTTCAGGCTTTCCAGTAATGTACCACTCTACGAAATAGTTGGCTTAAAATAAAAATTACTGTTTTACAATTCATATGAACTAATTGTATTCACAGTATAAACTACAACTTAGGCATTAAAGTTTTGTTGGCTGCATTAAGTGAGTGTCTTTTTACATACTGCGATCTCTTTGCAACTGAATAAATTTTTCAGTAGTACATCTGACACGTTAAACGTTCTAAGTTCATTTCCCTGTGTTGTCTTTTTTTCTTTCCTCTTGCAACACATGAAGTAATTTGGAAACATGTCTACATTACCATAAAAATTACATCCATACATTAATTTTAGCTTAAGTAACCCAGAAGATCACAGCAGCAATTGTAGCTTATACAAATAACCTAGTGTATTAATTACCCTTTAAATTGTGCTTGACCATCACGTAAACTACATGAATGACATGAATCCGTGCATGTTAGACCCATGAGGTATCTCATAGCTTCAACAAGCACTATGCAAATAAACTACCGAGTTAATTCTTTCCTTAAACCTGTTTGGCATAAGTGTGAGCATTTTAAGTATTGCTTTGGCTCTGTAAGTAGTATGATTGATGTCTAAGTATATTCATAAAATAAACATTTTAAAAATATTTTAATCCTAACATTGTAGTATACGTTACAAGGTTTGACCTCTCCTGTTTGTACCAGTGATGTGCACGGTGTTGCACTTCTTTATTTTTGTAATTTACTCTGAGAACATGCATCAGGAGTGAATTAAAATTGGCTTATTAGCATATGCTTTTACTGAAGCATCCTTTGTACAAGCTTCATAAACTACAGATATACTACAGCACGGACATGAAGAAATTATGAATGAAATAAAGTTAAACAATGCTAATATTTTTGAGGTCCTTTTAAGAACATTTTAGTATTTCTGATTTGTTGTTTTAGGTGAAAGTAGAAGTTTTTGCTGAAATCTTCTGTAAAAATTGCTAACAAGGTTAAAATTCCATAGAAAAAGTTGCCGTATGAGTTCACAAGTTTTCATTGTGGATCAAAAGATCATCTAAGTAGTTCTGTGTAATTTTTAACAGTATATGTCATTAAGCAAAAAATGACCTTTTTATAAAAAAGGACTGAGCTAATTTATGTCAGTTTAAAAAGACAATTGAATAGTAAGTTGAACACACAGATTGCGTATTTTATAATGTAGTAGATAGCCAGTAAAATCTTTTGATGAAAATGGTATTTTTGTCCATTTGTAGGAATAATAGATAAAGTAGCATGCCTGCTATACATTTGCTTATTTTATGTCTGTTCAAGGTAGCTATATTTTGCTATGGGCTGGAGAAATGTGTACTGCTGCAGTCAAAATGTGTCTAAATGGTGCTTTATGTATTCATTTCAGTACTATTTACTTCAAAAAGACTATAAAACATCCATAACCAAGTGGGGACAACAGGCAGAAGCAGAACGATGAATGCCCTCTGTTTTCCTTTTTATGTATTTTAATCTGACAACTGTGTATTTTTTTTTAAAGATGCTTGCTCAGATGTTATATAGTATCACAAAAGAATAAGAAGCTATTCCACATAAATTCTCTTAGTATTTTTTAAGTTTTACTTTATGTTATCTTCACACCCTTTTCTGATTACCTTATAAAACTAAAAACTGTCTATATGACTTTGAGTTATTTATAGTATGACACAGGTTTACCTTCTTTCAGTGTACTACTTTTCAGTGAAGTCCCCTTTTCCCTGCCCATTGACATAGTCTTCTACTCTGTAACAAAACTTAGTTTCAGAAATGTCAAAGATTACAAATAAATGAGGAGTCACAGATGAGGAAGTTGGCTACAAGTGATCCTGTGGTCCTGGTCTCTCACATTTTCTATGCCCTCCAATTTCTTAATCAAACTGGAGTTAGAGAAACAAGTTATTGTCTGTTCTGCACTTACTCAGTGGTGCTGCAGTAGCATGTGTCAAAAGAACAACTCCTGATTTGTGTGTGTGTCTGCTGTATACTTGATGTCACCAGGTTTAGTACTGAACATTGAGCTAGCATGCCACAGCCCAAGTTACAGTCCTCCTACATCTCCTTTTTCCTTAATTGAACTTCAGGTAGATACAGATGAAGGCTCAAGTTCCTTTATTAAGATGCAGATTACACATGCTGCAAGTAAGAAAAGTATTTGGATTGTTCGCTCTGGTTCTGGCTCGTTTGCAAATAACAAATGAAACCATTCAGAATATAACAAGGTTGCCTCTGCTGAGGGAACTACTTCAAAGCCATACACTGGGACAGAGAATTTTTGTCCCCTATAATGGCAATGCTTTTATAAACTTCTTGTGAGACATTGTACAACTAGGGAATAAATAACGGTATGACTTCACACAAGATATTTCTGAAAAAAAAGAATAATATCATGAGTGTAAGTTACTATAATTGAAAGGTTAGTTCAAGATATGTTCCAGGCTTTATTTTCCAGCTTCGTAGCGGACACTGCTGTGAAACCTTCAGCAAATATTCAGAACCCATTTCAGTCAGGTCTAGCCAGGAAGGACTTTGAACAGAAAAAAATCCTGGTAAGAAGAAAACATCAACTGCTTTCATGTGGGATGATGTTTAAACCATACCTTGGAGTGCCAACAGAGGCTTCTGTCCACAGCTTTCCCTACAGCTCTGACCAAGCCACTTAATTCCTCCAAGTAATGATTTTCTTTAGGTAAAAATAAGCTATACTGTTCTAACTCTGATCTTTAATTATTTCCCCACTTTCATGAAGTACTTTGAAATGCAAATACATGATATAACAATAAAAGTCATTACTATCCTTATCTCAGTATCAAAACGGTACTGATAATTTTTGTTGTTTTAGTAGAGAATCCAGTAAAGCGTTCATGATATTTATAATAATATAGACTGAATTTCAGTGGTTGTTTTTATAGTTGTTTTAATTTAATTTTGATATCTAAATGGTGTTCAAAAGCACTTTGGTGAACACCATAAATGCTCTTTAGTCAGTCTGCTCTCAGCACTCATGTGTATTAGAGACACTGCAGTGCAAATAGTTTGTTCGATGTAATGGTTTAATTACTACATCAGTTGAAAGATATATTCAGTTTGTGCAAATTTCAACTAAGTAGCTATAGTTTATCCACTGTATATAATTTTAACACAACTGTGTATTTAGTAGAACATTTGTTAATGTGAATATTGTAAGACATAGTATGCTGTCTTAAGAGCAAAAGTTGCATTCTTATATCACTGAAAAATCTCTTATTTCTCTTCAGCACATATTCTGGGATGTTTACACAGGTAAATGCAATGTATTATGCAAATAGTGTACTGGACAGATAACATCTTGATCACATTTTTTCTTCATTTAAATATTAAAACCAGTTAAATATTTTTTCTCATCTACTGGTGACTGCTTTGAATAGATGAGGTCTCTCTGACTTCGGTTATACTCTGTAATATATTAATTATTGAATTAGCTTTTAGTTATTCCATCCAAATCAGTTCTCTCTGGTTCAGTTAAGTATGTTAAGACTTCTTATACTTTCTGGAAATTAACTTGTTGAAGCTAAGGAACAAAAATAAGTGGACAGGGTTCTTTTAAGATTGTACTCACTTGCTGCCCCTGATCTTAGAGTCAGAGAGCAGTGAGGACTTGCTGCTCCAGAAGCGAAGGTAAGCCAGGGTCTTACCAAGGCTGCCAGGGCAGGAACCTCACTGTCAAGGGTCCTGTCTGACAGTATCTGAATGAGGCGAGCAGGACAGGGCCAGTGATGGTGTCCAGGATCAGCATAGTATGCCAGCTCATCAGTCAAGTCTACAGGGAATGGGTCAGGTCAAAGGTCAAGCCAGGGAACTAGCCTGAAGGCGAACATCAGCATCGAGATAAGCAGGTACATGGCTAGGTATGTGCATGGCTGCAGCGCAGGTCCATCAGATACAAAGGGCAAAGAGCCTGAGATGTCTTGCTTGCAAGAGAGGGGTAGTCACCACTGATGCTTCTGTCAGCTCTCTCTTGAACAGCTTCAAGGGCAGCTGAGGTGTTTCAGACCTGCCACCTGCATAGTCTAAGTTGGTCCGGAGCTGAGGCAGCCAAACCTCCAAGAGGATCTGTGACCCTTATGTTCACATTAGGTAGTAGAATTGACTCATTCACAGTTCATATAATCTGTTTCAGGATTTGAAGGTACTTACTGTGAAGTTAATAGTAATGAGTGCATCTCACATCCATGCCAGAATGAAGGTCTCTGCGTGGATGGGATTAACCATTACAGGTGAGGAAAATTATTTGAATGACAGATATTCAGTATGATACATGGGTGTTTATCATCTAGCTATTCTTTTGGTACTTTGCCTGTATTATGTTTGCTGTCCTTCAATGATACAATATGTCATTTTTGTGACTCATTTGACGCTGTTATGTGACACTCAAAATCTTCTTGTGGACAAAAAGGCATACATGAACACTATACATGGTAGACCCAAGGATCTGTTGTAGGGCTAATTAATATCTTAATAATCTAATCAAAATATAACAAAGAGATGTTATTAGTTCAGTTACAATAATACTAATAGTCTAAGTTGAAATTAATAGAAAACAGCTTAATGAACAATGTAGTTACAATTGTTATATAAGAAATCTTGCAATTATCTCTTACCTTTGTTACGATTACCATCACAATGTCCGTCTGGGTCCTGTGATCAGTGGTTTCACTGTTCCTCAAGAAGACTTGGCAGTGTTACTGCAAGTCATCAGCATCTGGAAGTCTTTGCCAGGAGAAGTGTGATATTTATGGTGGGGGTTTTCTCATCTCAGTCTCAGGCCTGCTTGGAGCTATTTTTGTATGTTTCCTTACCACAATTTTCTTCCTTTGCACCATTTACCAGCTTCCCCAGCCCACAGGGACACAAAAGGCTATTGCTTGTAATGCCGTGATTATTGCACTGTGTCACACCCTCACTATAGATGCTACTCCCAGAGCTGAAGCTAAAGCATGAGAGGCAGCAGTCAGTTGGCTCCAGGGCAGGTGTCAAAAAAAGTGAACACCAGCTCAGGCCAAGGCAAGTTCTGAGCCCTTGCACAGTGGGGTCAGCACAAAGCCTGTGGCCTTCAACTAACAATGGCAAAAATATTTTTTCCTGGGCTGCAGTCGCTGTACTTGTGAAGCTTGTTAAAATTCAGCACTTTGTAATGATCAGAAAAAAAAAATAATAATAATTTTGGAAGCACCTAATCCATACCTCTCAAAATCTGCCACTTTTTTCCCCGAATATTTTTATATTAAACTAAAAAGTAATATTATGACATCCTTTTCACTAGGTGCTTCTGCCAACATGGCTTTACTGGGACAGTATGTGAAGTGGAGATCAATGAATGCTTATCAAGACCCTGCAAAAACAATGGAACTTGCCTGGATCTCGTAAACAGGTTAGTTACTACTAAATGAAAAGCAATTCCCTGATTTCTGTATGTATAAAGTCTGCTTGCTGCCTTGAGGTCTGGGTGGGACCTTCAGTGTATGACAAGGATTCTGTATTAAAGTGAGGTAGGCAAATGCTACTGACTTAGCTATTTGTTTCTTAAGTGACCTGAGAGGAAAATAGAAGCGAAACTGTCTTCAGCACAACTTGTTCTTTTCCTCACCTTTATTTTTTTTTTTTAAATTTGAATAAGAGTGAAATAAAGGAAATTGGTCTTCAGTTAGATTGCTATATCTCTCGCTTCAGCTTCCAACAGTGACCTTTTTTAATGTTTACTAAAAGCTAAGTGTAAGTAAGAAAAAAATTTGTTTGTTTCACAACACTCTACAGTTATTCAGAGACTTGTGTCAAAAGAACATTAGTCTTTAAGTCATTCCTTGTACCTTCAGCTAATATTATTGTGCAGGAATTTTCTACTGATTTAAAAAGGAGTAGATCACTCTGCTTCAGAAACATGGAAATGAGAAAAGTCTGTTCATTATTTTAGTATGGATGATGATTAGGGACACCGGCTTGACATCAGGACATACATACAGCTTCAGAACTTTGGAACAGATCATATTGCTTAGTTCTGTTGCCTTACCTGATTTTTCCCTTTTCTGAAGATTCATCTGTAGTTGTGCACCTGGATACTATGGGTCTCTGTGTGAGATGGATGTAAATGAGTGCGAAACTTTGCCTTGCTTGCATGGAGGAAGCTGCATCAACAAGCTTGGAGGATATCAGTGTTTCTGTCCCCCTGGATTCACAGGTATGGTCTGCTCTCTATCACAGTGGAGAAGGCTATTTCACAGGTTTTATATGTTTTTAATTTTATACCAGTGGCCTCAACGAAATCAAGGAAGAGTACACAGGATCATCTGCTTACTGGAGGATAAATCAATATTAATTCAAATAGAACTTTGATTCAGTTCTTAATAAGTAGCCTAAGATGTTATTTACATTAAGGCTTGATTTACGATTTCTTTATTCACCCATACATGCAGCTGAAACACATTAAAAGAGAGATTGTATAGTGCAAAGAAAATCAATGTTTTGAATTCAACCAAGAAAAAGAAGTATTACCATAGGTACAGAGTAAATCTTACAGACATAATGAAATGCTACTGTGTCATTTGAATTTGCACAGAACTTTGCTGACCTGTTGGACTGACACTGCTGACTTTGTGTTAATCTTTACATTTTTAGAGAACTGATGACAGTATTTAACAGGTAGAGATGTAGCAAAATCTCTGTAAGATGATGTTGACATTTATTTAAATGATCTGCATGCTGCAGAACAAGTAGTCCATACTTAATGTTTTGATACATCCAGCTTAAGCAACCTGAAAACACATGGGGTCATACGACTGTGGAAATGTTTATAGCTGTCTGCCTCAAGTTATATCATTGCTGCCTTCTTGCTGCAAAAAATGTTTTTTTCCTACCCATTCCAGCGTGTAATGAATACCACGTAATTCATAAGATCAGAAAGGATGCAATTCACATCCACTGAACTGAGAGGAATGTAATTTCTCCACAGAACAAAGAACAAGTACAGTTTTGGGAATATATATATAGATGTATATCCTTCTTCCATTCACCACAAACTTCTGTCCACATACTGCTTGTGCAGTGTTCTTCAAAATTATCCTTGACATTTCAGCAAAAATTAGAAAAATCTATATAATTCTCTTGCCTAAAACTTTAAAAGCTCTTTCAAACACTCCCCCCTCCCCCCCCCCCCCCCCCCCCCCATTTTCTTTAGAAGGGCTGTGTTCTGAATAGCACTTCTTGGTTATCGCAGAAACTTTGGTTCATTAGGCAGTGGTGCTGCAGATTTATAGTTTTAACTAATAGATGTTAAAACCGTTGTCTTCCCCTTTATGTATATGTTCCTGTAAGAATTCCCAGCTATATTCATAAAAGACAAGACACCTGTACCTGAAGAGCTTCTGAGGCTGTAATCTGAAAAGGAGTAAGCAATCTGCGGGTGTGCTTTCTTTTCATGATACTGCATTACTGAATAAGCAGTTTGACTTGAGTTCTTTTCCCTAACACATTTAGCCAACAAGGATAGAATGATGGGTTTTTAGTGTAAGAAGGTTTTTTAATCAGCTGTAGTAGTTTACTATTAGAAGTAGTTATTTATGGGTACAAATCTTTCTAGTATAGTTACAAGAGTAGTTGTTTACTATTTAGTGTTAGTTATTTACTAACAAGGGTGGTGTGATATCCAGGTGTCTATCAAACACAGAAACATTACTCAAAAATTAGTGGTAGATTGCCCATCACTAAATTATAACCCGCGATATTTTTGCCCACCCTTAAAGTGACACTGTTTGGACATCTGCTATGCAATGTACCAGTTAGATTAAGTCTGAAGGAATAACTCATTGGATACAAAGTGTTTGGTACAGCAGTTGAACTAAGGCTTTAAAACAAAGTTGTAGTGTTAGCAGGCCCAGAAGTGAGTGAAAGTAATTTGATATCAAAGCAAGGTCTTTGCAGAGCAAGATATTGCTTTTCTGGATTATGAAGCAAAAAGAGCATGTGTCAAGTATACGTTTCCTTGGCAAACATACAGAATTGTAGCGTAGTTCTCTGATAGTTTGAGGTTCTGAAAACTTTTTCTAGCAATTACAATTCAAATAGCTAATAGCTCATTTTTCATATTATTTAACAAACGTTTTTTGGTTTTATGTTACCTCTACTACAGAAAACATAATGGTACTGTTTGAGAGTACTAAGCTTTAGAATTATAAATACTGAAAGAAAATGCTTTAAAACTACAAAATGTT
Source organism: Phalacrocorax aristotelis (assembly GCF_949628215.1). NCBI lineage: Eukaryota > Metazoa > Chordata > Aves > Suliformes > Phalacrocoracidae > Phalacrocorax > Phalacrocorax aristotelis. The sequence goes on along the minus strand of NC_134278.1, from coordinate 30,243,900 downwards.
AGTATTTAAGGTACTGAATTTATAACAGTATAACAAAAGTAATTTATCTAACTCTTTGAAAGATAGGTGTATTTCCACTTTCATCCCCAGTAATTTCATAAATCTATGAACCGCATTTGTTTTCTGTCACGGACAAGGCATCTTTAAAGATATATAAAAGCATGTATTCATTTCAATTGTCATTTGATTTTCAAAAATGTTTTATTGTACTTGCACAGAGAAAATGTCAATCATTGACTAATTAAAATATTCTAGATTTGTAAATGTGAATGAAAACAAATTACAATACATTAAATGGTTAGGCCAAATTATATTACTATATTTAATTTTTAAAAACATTTCAAAAGTATTAATTTTCATGAGACATTATGAATCTTTTCTCTTGTCATGTAATTTAATGTCTTAGAGAAAGGAGCCTTTAGACACTGATCTCTGCTTTATAAACTCTAAAATTTTGGCAGCTAATGGATCTCAAAACGTTACATCTTCCATAAATTTATCTTATTTTGGGCTTATTTTACATTGTTTGTAATTTTATTTCATTTTAAATAGCTTTTTATCAAAAGTACTTTAAAAATAATTTATTAACTATTAAAATATGACTTTTTCTCAACACTGCTAAGATAAAATTTACTGTTTTGCAGCTCAGGTAGACTCTTACAAAAAGTAATCACAGCTCAGATGACAAATGCACAGATGTATCCTTTCTGACAGGATGTAATTGGCAGCAACAATGGTCATATTAAACCCTAGATATCACTAATAAACCCTGGCTAAAGTCCTCACTCCAGATACTTTGGAAAATAAAACTAAGTGATCTGGGCATTCAATAAATTGTTTTTATTCCTGGCCCAAAATGAGAAGAAAAGTGAATTAATGAAACAGTGCTGTGTTAGAAAAAGGAGAAAAGTAACAAAAGGATAATATCAAATAATCATCTAATCTTTTTTTTTTTTTTTGTGCAAAATACCTTCTGGGGATGAGTGCATCCCCTCTTCTGCAGTAGCCTTCTCCTTATATTTAGTTGTCCTCAGTCACACTGGCTAGCAAGGCCACCTCAAAGGTGTGGAGGACCCAGTGACATGAACTTTCAGTCTCCAGTTTAGCCCCTCTTGTTTTTTTTAATTGCTTTGGCTGGCCAGTGTTTCTCCCTGAAACAATACTGCTCAGTTCCACTAGGTACTCTTGACAATGCAAGATCTAATTATTCCAGCTCTATCAGCTGCTGCTGTTCTTTAACTTGTATTTGCCCTTTAGCAACTGTATATATGCAGTGTACGAGATCCTTGTTGCCCAAAAGGATCTATGTAAGTACTTACGTTGTGCCTTCAGAACTATGACTTCGGCATACTAAAACTACAAACTGTCTCCTTATGTTAGTTTGACCTGTCACTTCCAAGCACACAAAAATATCATGAATTTTTCCTGGTTTTACACCCTATTGGAAAAAACTGTTGATTTATTTGAAATAGCATTAATCTTTCATGTTGAAAGATGCAGGCCTGGAACACTATTTTTGGTGTTTAATGCTTAGGCACCACAAAGAAACTTAACAATAGCATAGCATAAAGTCTCTAGGTAACCTGTTAGCTACAAAATTCTGTGAACTCTTTAATTCCCCGGTCTGATCATTCTTGTTCCATACCTCCCGTCTTTATGTGAGAAAAGTCTCTCCTGGTTTATAGAACTAACTGTGAAAAAAATCCACGGCTGAAAGTCCGAAGTAGAATAGCTCTTTACTCAAGATCACAGTTGTTAGTACTTATTGTCTGTATGTTGATGGTACCTGAGTGTTAGATATAACAACATAAAACTGAAAGATACCTCCTCAGTCACTGAATCTAAAACCTGTTTTGTCTAAATGGCCAGCCATTCCTTGGCTGGAGTGATGAATGTTAATGGTTGTAACATGAACTGTCGAATTTGTACTGCAAATGTAAAGAAACAAGCAACTCTAACCGTTGTGCTTGGTAATGTACCAAATATGAGACTTAATGTACATAAAGGATAGACCTTTTGAGTAAGAAAACACCATGCTTACATAATCATCTTTTAACATTAAGATACCCTTTTAAATATGTCTCACTCAGGAACTGTTTTACTTTATATGATTCCAGAATCCTTTGATTTCATAAATGTTGCTATAAATACTGGAAATTTGCTCATAACCTAAGGAAATGAAAGTAGAACCAAAAGCTCTTTCAGCTCTAATTTTGGCTTGATAAGTTACTAAACCTTTTTTAGAGAATCTGACGATACAGTGCAAAACATATGGAACTCATGACTGTGGAATTATAAATTAAATGGAACATAATCAGCAATTTAAATTTAAAAGCAAAATAAGAAAGTATAATCAATGAGTATAACTTGTCATCGCAAATCAATGTGATGTTGCATTCTGAATGAGCAGTGGTACACACTTACGTAAAGAATAAAACAAGAAAAAATACATATATGTATATTCCACTGAGTTTGATATTTAAAACTGTTAATTAAAACTCTAATATTACTTTCTCTTCAGCTAGGCAATGTAACATCTTAAAAGGAATAAGTAATTAAACATAATGTATTATGATCACTTACCCTGAAGGTTGTTTTCATGATTGAGGTGTTAATCAATTCTCCTTTATCAATTTTACCATCTGAACAAACTTATGTCAAAGTGTAATCCAGATGATTCAGACATGCCTGAAGTGAAATATTTTTAATATTAATAAAAAATTTATTTTATATTCAAGTATAAATCATAAGTGTTTGGGTCACCAAGTCTGCTGCAAAATGGGTTTAAGAGTACAGGTTTTTTGACTGTAGAATTTTGTTTGATAATCCCTAATTGCTTCATTTTAAAGGATTCTAGGATTACCAAGTCCTTACTGCCTTCATTGACAGACTAGGAAATTCTTAAGTCTTTATTTTCTGATTTTTCCCTGTTTGAGGTTAACTAAATAATTCTAACATCTCTTGCAAAGACTAAAGTTTTTTTCCTAAAATCTGTTGGGTTGACCTTGGCCAGCTGCCAGATGCTCACCCAGCCACTCTCTCAGTGCCCCTCATCAGCAGGGCAGGAGAAGAAAATAAAGATGAAAGAATTTATGGGTCGAGATAAAGGGAGATTACTTATCTGTTACCATCATGGGCAAACCAGACTTGACTTGGGGAAAATTAATACATTTTATTGCCAATTAAAGTAGATTTTTGGATGGTAAGAAACAAAGACAACATAAAGCAACACTTTTTTCCCTTCTTCCCCCCTCCCCCCTTCACCAGCTCAACTTCAATCCCAGCTCCTCTGCCTCCCCGCCTCAAGCAGGACAGGGAGATGGGGAATGGGAGGTTGTGGTCAATCCATAACAGCTCTTCTCTGCTGTTCCTACCTCCTTACACTTTCCCCTGTTCCTGCGTGTCCTTTCCCCAGGCTGTAGTCCTTCAAGATACACCTGTTTCAGCATGGGCTCTCCACGGGCTACAGTTCCTTCAGGAAATAACCACCTGCTCCAGTATGGGGTCCTCCATGGGCTGCAGCTTTGGTATCCTGCTTGTGTCAGGAGTGCTTTCCACAGGCTGCAGGCAAATACCTGCTCCACCATGGTGTCCTTCATGGGCTGCAGGGAAATCTCTGCTCCAGCACATGCAGCACCTCCTCTTCCTCCGTCTCTGACCATGGTGCTCACCAGATTATTCTTCACTTCGTGCCTCCTCACTTTGCCTGTATAGTGTTTTGTCCTTTCTTAAATATATTTTCACAGAGGCACCACCATCTTGGCTGAGGGGCTCAGCTGTGTCTTACCGCAGGTCCACTGGAGCCAGCTGGAACTGTCTATGTCCAGCCTCTGGCCTCTTCTCACAGAAGCTGCCTTGCAGCTCGCCTGTCCCCCGCCCCTGCCAACACCTTGACACTTCCACCCAGTACTTGAAATAAGATTTCAGTAGCTAAAATGTGTTAAGCTGCAATACATAAATTCAAAATTCTGGTTCAAACTGGCAATTATTTGACATCTGATCCAAAAGATGCCTAAAAATGACCAAGTACAATGAAACCACTTTTTGCTGTGAAGTTTCAGTCATCATTTCTGCAAAGCATAAATTATTCCTTCATTCTCAAAAGCTGTTCTCTTAATCTCAGATCTACTCCTACAGTGTCATCTTCTCTATGAGATTAGTACAAACTGACATTTGGAAGTGACTAAAGGTGCACTTGAGTTCTATGTTAAACCAAGTCAAAGCCTTGGCTGAAATAACTCATCTTGTATTTTATCTTTAATGCCAGCTCTGAGCCCCAGCCTTCCTTATCCTGCACCTCAGAACCTGCTGTTCATCTTGTCTACATGACGATGAAAACTTCTCAGCTTTTTACACAATAGGCTGACCTAACAAGAAAGTCCCTCAAGATCTAATCAATGAAAAGGGAGAGAAATTTTCTTTATCATTTTGACCTTCCTAGCTACTTCTACAACTTCATACTGCCAGCTGACTCTGGCAGTGATTGCATCTGCACTCTTTGAACCTCTGTCTGTATTCCTTGCTATTGATATCCAGAGGAAGAACAGCAACTACACTACTAACTGAAGTGGCTATTTATTTAGAGTCAGAGAGGAGGAATCTTGTGGTATGCTCCCTGAGATATCAAAGCAAGATGCAGCTTACATATCAAGAGAGGCCAAAACTGAATGGCATGTCAAGAACAAATTTAACATGTGTACTGGCGGAACTGGGTTTCTATACTAAATGTGGAGGTAGTGGTGTCTTTTAGTTTAATGATTAGAACATTCACATAAGTTTTGGGAATTTTAGGTGTAGTGAGTACACCATCATGAAGGGCAAATTTACATTATGCATTTTCCTGAGAAGTACTATAATGTCCATGCTACAAGTTAGCCTGATTTGTAAGGAAAGGAGGGGGCACTTTTGCTGTACTTGTTGAGCTACAACACTTCAGCAAAATTTCCTGGGCCAGAAAGAACATAGAACAGTAATGTGTAGCCTCCTCAAGTGTTCAGCTTGAAGTGCCATGTCTAGACTGCTAGTTTTGTCTCCCTCCCCTGAGAGCCAAGGTCAGGATATAAAGATTATTTTTCCTCTCAGAGTGACTTACCATCTACTAACTAGAGCCTTAAGCCACACTTTAACTACTTAAATCTTAGTCTGGTAGCAGCTTTGTTCCAATTACTGCTCATCCTTGTTCAAGGAAGAGGGTGGTCAAGAAGGCATGGCAGAAGGCCAGCAAGGATGAATAGGAAATGCCTGACTCAACTCGGAGCAGGGATGAGCTACTTAGGAATATGAAGCCATTGCCCAGGTATGCAGAGTTGAAATTAGGAAAGGAAAAGCTGAGCTAGAGCTGAGCATAGAGAAGGATATGCAAAGCTTTCTATATGAACATTGGCAGCAAAAGGAAGGCCAATAAAAGAGTGGACCTGGTTCTCAGTAGGGAGGGGGGGACCTAGTGACAGAAGACATGGAAGAGCATGAGGTACTGTCATGGTTTAGCCCCAGTCAGCAACCAAGCACCACGCAGCCGCTCGCTCACTCCCCCTTGGTGGGACAGGGGAGAGAATCGGAAGAGTAAAAGTGAGGTAACTCATGGTTTGAGATAATGACGGTTTAATAGGTAAAGCAAAAGCTGCGCGCCGAAGCAAAGCAAAACAAGGAATTCATTCACTACTTCCCATCGGCAGGCAGGGGTTCAGCCATCTCCAGGAAAGCAGGGCTCCATCACGCGTAACGGTTACTTGGGAAGACAAACGCCATCACTCCAAATGTCTCCCCTTCCTCCTTCTTCCCCAGCTTTATATGCTGAGCATGATGTCATATGGTATGGAATATCCCTTTGGTCAGTTTGGGTCAGCTGTCCTGGCTGTGTCCCCTCCCAGCTTCTTGTGCACCCGGCAGAGCACGGGGAGCTGAAAAAGTCCTTGACCAGTGTAAGCGCTGCTTAGCAACAACTAAAACATCCCCACATTATCACCACTGTTTCCAGCAAAAATCCAAAACATAGTCCCATACTAGCTACTACAAAGAAATTTAACTCTACCCCAGCTGAACCAGGACAGGTGCTCAAAGTTGTCTTGTTTTCAGGGTTTACTGCTAAAGTCTGGTCTCAAGCCTCCAGGTTTCTGAGCCTAGTGGCAGAGTTGAGGGTACTCCAGTTTTAACAAGACTCCTGGTAGAGTATGATCCATAAACTACAACCTTCTGAGCCCAACCAGCAAGCCAATCTTTTAGCCACCCAGTTGTCCCCCCTTCCAGACTCTACTTGGGTATAGGAATATTGTAGGAGATAGTGTCAAAGCCATGCTAAAATCAAGGCAAGTGCCATTCATTGCTGTTTTCTCTTCCACAAACCTAGTCTTTTCATTATAAAAGGTAATCAGATTGTTCAGGCATGTTTTTCCCTTGATAAACCTATAGAATCATAGAATAATTTGGTTTGGAAGGGACATTTAAAGGTCATCTAGTCCAACTCCCTGCAATGAGCAGGGACATCTTCAACTAGGTCAGGTTGCCCAGAGCCCCGACCAACCTTTCCTTGAATGTTTCCAGGGACGGGGCATCTACGACCTCTCGGAGCAACCTGTGCCAGTGTTTCACCACCCTCATTGTAAAAAATTTCTTCCTTATAACTAGTCTAAAACTGCCCCCTTTCAGTTTAGAACCATCACCCCTTCTCCTGTCACAGCAGGCGCTGCTAAAAAGTCTGTCCCCATCCTGCTTGTAAGCCCCCTTTAAGTGGTGAAAGGCTGCAATAAGGTCTCCCTGCAGCCTTCTCTTCTCCAGGCTGAACAACCCCAACTCACTCAGCCTGTCCTCACAGGAGAGGTGCTCCAGTCCTCTGGTCATTTTTGTGGCCCTCCTCTGGACCTGCTCCAACACTTCCATGTCCTTTCTATGTTGAAGGCTCCAGAGCTAGATGCAGCACTCCAGGTAGAATATCACCAGAGTGGAGAAGAGGGGCAGAATCACCTCCCTTGCCCTGCTGGCCACACTTCTTTTGATGCAGCCAGGTCGATTGTTTCTGGGCTGCAGGTGCACATTGCTGGGTCATGTCCAGCACCTTCTTTTCCTTCTGTTGCCTAGAAATAGCTTCTAAGAGGTTCCATTCCATGATCTTCCTGGGGACTAAAGTGAGGCTTACTAGCCTTAGTTCCCCAGATCATCCTTTTGGCTTTCTTGGGGAGGTAAGTGCAGTGTTTGCCTTTCCTAGTCATTGGGTACCTTCCCCAATTTTCATGGCCTTTCAGACATGATAGAAAGCAGCCTTCCAAGGATGTCAAACAGCTTTCTCAGCACCCTCAGGTGCAGCCCACCGGGTACTGAATTAAAGTAAATGAATGCAAGGATTGAATCCAAGAATTTATGTTTGGCCCAGTGTTCTGTATGCCACAACAGAAACCGAGTTGGATTATTGTGCCTAACCTTTGTTACCCAAGTTCACTATTTGGATGTGACCTTTAGATAATTTTATTTCAAATCTTGTATTTACAGCTTCAGCAACAAGAGAAGATAGGCCAGTACAGATTTTCTTCTTTGAAGAAACATTCATTTTATGTGGTCTGTAGAGGTTACTGTACCACATAGCAGTGACCTCCAGCTAGAAAGCTGGAGAAATGTATTTCTAGTTTCAAAGCAGTGAAGTTACTGAACAGCGAAGAATCCTATTTGTAAGAAAGAAAGGTCTGTATAGTGTGTGCAAAGTCTCTGGTCCTTAAGGAGACAAAGTCAATAACTACCTCATTTTTTGTACAGATTATGCTCAAAATATGTGATGCTACAGCCCATTCATAATGAGTGTTTGGCAACAGCAACTCTCACTGTGTATACAAATTAAATCTGGTGATTAGGAACTTGGATGACAGTACACTCCCCTTGTTTAGTAACATATAATTGTTTTGGGTTACGTATCTGTGCCATTAGGGAGGAGAATCCTTGTCTTTTGGCAAAGAATATCTAAATATGAAGTGTTTGTTCTTCATGCTCATTACTGTCTAATCTGAATGTATTTAGTACAGCAATTCTAAGGTGATCTCACCAATGTCTTGTACGGTTAATTACTATTTATCCTCAAACAGAACCAGCTTCTTTTTCTGGATTTATAGGAGTCAGTAAAAGAGAAATGGAACTATCTCTGCTTCTTATTTTTGACTGCTGAAAAGAATAGCATCAATGTAAAGGACAACGCTTTCTAATGATAAAAAGGACACTGTTCATGCAGTCATGTACATGTTAGGACTCACTCGCAGTTCCCATTGTACCCATTGCCTAAAGTGGTGTATTGGATTGGGAGAAAATCTCAATTTGATTCTCACAGACTTTCCTCCAAGTTTCCTGCACCTTCATAGAGGTTACTAAATGCAACAACATTGTTAAAGAGTTTCGAATAACTTCTGCTTCTTTTTGCGTACATTACTCCATACTGGCCAGAACAAAGTCTTGAATCTGATTCTTGCACCTAATGTAAGGTTATGGTGATGCATCCTCTCCCACATTCTCTCTCTTTATGTAGCTCGTCTGTTTAATATTAATCATTTATAGTGAGTGGGGGATAAAAAAATAGAAGAAATATTTTCAATGTAATATATCTAGTAGGTGAGCCATTCATGCGTTCTGTCAGTTTATGTGAAACATTCTTGCTCCATATCAAGCAGATCTGGAAACGTTTGAGAACAGTTTTTTAATTCATTAGTGAAAATGGAGGAAGGTGATCCCTTAGACTCATGCAGCTGACAGCAGTAAGCATACTATACATGACAGTTCAAAATTTGCAAGCTAGACTGAACGGCCAAAAAAAATTTAGCTGCATCAGAATGGGGTCAGCCAATGAGTTCTCCTTAGGGGCATGGTGGTAAAGCCAGATACAGTGCCGTACTAACATATGTTTAACAGCGTTAAACAGAAATACGTTAAACATTGTATCCATATATATGGATGTGCTGCTGTGAAGTTCTGCGGTTTGCCTTATGTTTTTGATTATAATACTATATATACACCACAGGAGTATCTTTCTTAGGACACAGACATATTATTTAACAGAATAGGAACATTTAATAAAACTGAGACAGTTCCCAGCTAAACAGACAGTAACTGAAATTGATAACATCCTAATTTACCTTCTCATAAATATAATCTATCAGATCAGTGTTTCAGGGTAAAGCAGATGTAGAATCCTTCCCTGAATATTTTTTTGGGCTGCTTGAAATGCAGAATGCAGGGGATAGGACTATGCAGTGAGAACATTTCAGAGCTTGTGGCCAAGTGATTATATCTACATTTCATCTATTACAGTAAGCTATTAGGTGAGAATTTTAAATTATCTAGGGCTTCTAGAGCCAAAATCAGTGCTTCACATTGTATGTACAAGAAATTGAGAAAGCCCTGATACAACTGTTAGAGCTGTTTCCTAGCTCTTACTGCTAGCTAGGAAGGTCTCTACATTTCAGCAAGTGTAACTTTGGAGGGTTTTTTGAACATATTCAAATATCCCACTGTGCATGCTTTAGAGGAGTTTCTATTCTGTGAGAGTTACCAAGGCCCAGGGGATTGAAATCTCAATTTCCACACAAATTACTCTGCTACAAATACTGTGGCAAAGGAACTTTTAAGCAGCTTTAATGCTAGAACACCACAGAGGAACATTATGCATTATAATGCCAGTCTATTCTTCTGTGATTCTGCGATATTTCTTTGAGCTTTGTCTAAGTTATAAATATACTTAATATTTAAAGCTTTTATATTAAATTATTGTAGTATTTCTAAAAGATAATGTTACAAATGAAATAAGAATATTTTATTAGCTATTTATGATGGTGTGGTTTTTTGCTATGCACTCAAAAATTCATGACTGGGAACTAGTTAGATGAAAACACATAATTCATCACTTAAAAACCTGTGGATGATTCAATCAGTCACAGCAATAAATATCTAAAGCAATGACTGCTGGGTGATGGTTTCACTTCTCAGAACTCAACATGCTGTATGTTAGAACAGTTACTGTAAAGTTGTGCTTCTTATTTCTGAAAAGCATGGCCGTGGTAGCATCATGGATTTTTTTGGTTCTGTGTAGCTATCTTTGCCAGCCATCTCTGTCTTTTATCTTCAACAGGGTTCAGAGAAGTAGATGACTTCATGAAGAGTATTTTGTTCACTAAAGTAGAGTGAGTTAACCTGTCATGCTAAGAATCTCGTAGTTTTCTTAGCAATTCTGTTGGGTTTTTTCCCTCCTTTGTAGTGGAAAAAGGTATGGGGCAACTCTCTGGGTCTCACCGGTTACATGACTTGGATCTGGTTTATTTCCCAGTTCTCATCCTGAAGTACTGTTCTACATTGCCAAGTTCTCATCTGAAACAAATAGTGAAGGTGGTGTGTTACAGTAGTTAAATGCACCAAACATCAGTGCCTAAATTTACTACCCAAGGCATACCTGTATTCTAAATAATGCATATTCTCATCAGTAATTAAGATTATTTCCAGTTACTAAGATTATTTCCAAGCTTTTTTAGTTCTTGCTTGTCTGCATGGAGCCTCAGTGTGTGATTAGGGTCACCCAAATGGAGAAAAAAAATAGCCTACCTTTTTGGCATACTTCTTTTGGGATTTTTTGGGGGGAGGTTGAATTTGATCAGGCTGTTATTAAATAGCATAAGAATTTTGAAAATTATTAGGCTATGATGAAATACGTGCTATTCAGAAGTAAATTTTGCATATAACCATGATCAAATTCTTGTTGCATTGTCATCTGCTTCTGTGCACCTACTGCATACTTGTGATCTCATGCATTTTGCCACTAAGCGGGCTTCTGGGTCAAGGTCCAGGGGTAGTCTCATTCCTGAATCAGAATAATTCAGGAATAGTAGGACCTTGTGAGGCCTCTAGTCCAGCCCCTTGCTGAAAGGAGTGTTAGCTGTGGGGTCAGACCAGGCTGTTCAGGGCTTTGTCCAGTTGGGTCTGGAAAACCTCCAAGAAGAGTATTCTCATTTCTGATGAGATATTTAAGCTGCAATATGAATAATACTTTACTTTATTAGTAGTAAGTGGGACACCCAAGAAGAGAAAGATGAGCTTTTAGCTATACAGTGAACTTTGACTTTTATTATCATTTGACTGTAAAAATGCATAACTGCTTCATTTTTAAATAAGACCATTACAGACTACATAAAACATGCCTAATAGAGAAGAAAATCAAAAGCTGTAGTAACAATAATATTAGTATATTCTGGAGGCATTCAGGTTATAGAGTGTTAAGGAGGTAAATGTGAATAGATTTTTTTTAGACAAAGCTATGCTTATTTTATTTTAGAGGATGCTAGAACGTAATTTTCTTGATGCTTTTACCATATAGTACAGCTCTCCCATTTTCCTTTATTTTAATTTTGTTTTTACACTCCATTTGTATTACAGTGGTAAAATTAAAATGGCTAATAAACAATGACTGTATTGAAAGAACCATGGGTATTTCTCTGTAAGACACTGTGTTCGTACTAATATATACGGAATGTATGAAATATATACATTATATATGCAGTGCAGCATACCAATACAGTTCTTTTCTCTGTACTGAACTGTATTAGTTCAAATTAGAGATACTTTGCTTCTTAGAAATTTGTCTTCCAAGTTTTCAGTTATCTTTTAGTTTTAAATGTTTTTCTCAATTTTAATAAAGTAATTACTCATACAAAACCTTATGTTCTTAAAATCAAAGTTAAAATGTTGTAAATATTGAATTGATATTTGCAGCTTGCCCAGCTACAATGTGTCCTCCTCTGGCAATATTGACAACTCTGACATTTTTGTCATGATGTTTCCAATATTCAGACATGAATTGATAGATTTTTCTTGCACTGTCTTCAGTTTTATCTTGTTCTCCATCCCTTTTTGTAAGTTTATTAATCTATGAACTGAATGATAATTCTAAACTGCGATATATTTAGGTATAGCTTGATTTTATGGTTTTGTAATTCAGTAAATATGATTTCTGCCCTCAGCAGGGGGAGGCCCCTGCTGTGCCCTGACCCAGCAGCGCAGGGGCTCAGCTTTGCCATGGCCTGAGCAGGGTGTTGCTGGTTTAATGCCTGCACTGGCCCCAGTGACTGCTGCCTGCCCTGCTCCAGCTTCACCCCTGGGGATGGCCCCTCTGGGGAGGGGGTGACATCCCGCCCAGCAGTCACTGCCGGGCAAACCATAGCCCTTTGTGTACGTGAGGCTGGGGTGCTGGCAGCCACCGCCTGGCTGCAGCTGGCAGCCCAGGAGAAGGAAACGGGCTGTGACAGGGAAAGGTGTAAAGGGAAACCCAAGCAGAGCCCAAGAATAGGGAAGAAGAAAATATCAACATCATGTTCCTTCAGACAGAGAGGAAAGAAATTCCCCACCAGGCACATTACAGTTGTCTTGGCAAAGACATCATGATGCTCGCAAATCCTTGCAATGCCCCTCCCTCCACCCCCTATTTACAGTTATTGGGAGAAAACCATAGTGTCACACTTTAGACCCATAGGGACATTTGAAGCATGAGCACACCACCAGTGGGAAGAGTTAGATACTGGCAAGGCTTAGGGCAATTTTTGGTATAACCATTTTAACAATTTTAATATAATTGCTTTTCAGTACTGATAATTTTAAGTATCAGTCTTAAAACATTAATAGGACTGTCATTAAATTCTAGGCTCTCTGTATGCTATGTTCCCTTTCACCTGTCACAAGATTATGAATTTTTGGATTTCTGTTATTTTTAGTAGAAAGTGTTCAAATCACTAAGATCTGATGCTATGACTAGGCACAGCAGTAAGCCGAGAAGTAATTTGCTTAGGTAGATTGCTGCTTCTGATGGTCTCATCATGCTCCAGTCCAGAGTTCAAATACCTAAATAACAGTGCAAGGTACAGGTGATGTTTTTGTATTTAGTCCCTCTGGTTCTTGCATTCACTTTTAAATTAAATGAGCAGATAGGGTTCTCAGAAAGCATGCATGCATATCTAAGATCCAAAATTGATACTTAATGAAAACAAATATCTTAAAAGTTTTAGACCAAGCAAATTAATCTGTACTTGTCCTAATTAACTTGGTTTCCTGTGGTCTAATCTAATCTGGTAAAGTTCTCTTTGATTTCACATCTAGAGTGGAAATCAAACCTTGCCTAAAGAAAGGAAACAATATTTACTTCAAAATAGTTTGCAACCACTCAAATTTTCTGCAGTCCTGTCAGCACCAATTTAACTTGACTTAATATAAGGGAGGTGAAATAATTGCCTGAAATAAATCTATTACTGACACAAAATACAATAGAAGTAGAAAATGTAAATCTCTGGTATTAGTCACTATGCTATAATAAATCTTTCTTAAGATGAAATCAACAAAAACAAGCTCAGCAACCTTATCAGCCCAAGTTTTTCATGCAGCATACTTAGAAAACTTTTGTTACAGCTTATTTACTCAGAAAAGGCTGAATGAGGCAATACTAAAATGATGTTAAAAGGACATTATGCTGTTCACAAGATTAATGTCACTGTGGCAAAATGAGTACTAGTTCTTTGCAGTTAGTTATATTAAGAGGCACATATTTCTAGATTTGTAAGAGGCTTGGTTTAGAATATGATGGTTGGGGCATATAGTATCAAAGTCAATTTATCAGAGATGAAAGATAAATTCTGCTGAAAAATGTCTTCTGAGGAGATTAAAGCATTTATTTACAATGTGGTTTTGTACATATGTGTATTCAGAAAATATATTGATTATAGAAAGTATTTAAAAAGACATGGAAATAAGTTTATAGCTGGTAGAAATCATTACTATATTTTTTCAAGATGCATCTTCTGCATCTTCCTGTAATAGGTGAAATACCTGAATTTTTCACCTAGTGCTCATCCCAGCTTTGTTTTGCTTTAATTATGAGATCCTTTTGCATTGTTTTTCTATATACCAGTTTATGTTTCCATTGCTTTTGATCCCAGATAGCTCAGCTGATGTATTTTTTCCTCTTTCTTGTTTTTCCCGCCTGTGAAAGGTAAGAATGATCAGTTACCATTCTCAATCATGGTCAGGATGGAACATGTTTGAATACATATTTTCTATCTGTCCAAATGAAGATTTTGAAGCTGTAAATAACTACTAGTGTTAAGTATCCTATTCTAGTGTTTTTCTACAACTTCTGTTGATGTTTTATAATTGTGTACGGTTACATATTTCTTGGAGTTATGTCAGTAATGAGGACGACTGTTAGATGAATGGTGGCTTAAGAAAAATTAAAGTTGAAGAAACCCCACTAGTTAAGCCCCTATAAGCTCATATAAGTATGGTACTAGGACCTGAAATTCATTTACAAATGTAGAGATTTTTTACAAGCATTGTCATTATTGTTCACAATTTCTATGATATATAAGCATGTTAGAAAATATTATTGCTCCTCATTTTCTACTTCTTCTGGGGTTTATCACTCTCATGCTGAAACTATTTAGCAAACGAGTTGATTTTTTCTGTAATTTAAATATGCTCTGCAGTATGATTTGTAGTATTTCTGTTCATGTTTAAGTTGAGCAATATTTTTATTTCTTAGACTTACGCTGTACAAACTTTATCTATATATATTTGGCTTCATTATTGGTTATACATTAATGTGCATCATGTACATCCATATGATAAATCTATTAATTGATCTTTTGATTAACGTCTATGTGCTATGACATCTCATGACCACAAATAGTTGTCAATAGTCTATCATATTAGCTGATACTAAAATTTACTTCAGTGAGGGAAGAAATAGGTGTTGCTGAGCGATTCAGCTGCTGATGATGAAGGGACACGTCTCCTCTCTGTTCTGTCTCTTTTCAACTGGATATAAAATTTTGTTACCATAGAAGGGCCTACTTTTTTTTTTTCCTATATCATGTATAAATTAGTATACTGTGGTAGTTTACTATTCCTTTCCATTTTCAGGTACACCCTCAGCAACCAGTAGTTTTTTGTCATGCATTTGTTTTTCTCTTCCAGGTAGTATGACTTTGACTTTATTTTTACACAAAAATCTGGGTTTCTTCCTTTTCTTCTCCTTTCATACTATCCATTATCATAAACTAATATATTGAATTTTTAATCTCATGAAACAGCACTCAAGTGTCTTTATCGTCTCCTAGAAAAGAAAAAACTGATCATCTTCCTCAGTCTTTAGCCCTAACAATCAAATTATTTTTTATTTGGTAATAGATTTTTTATATATTTTTAAGATATGTGTAAGTTCTAATATGACTTCTAGGACTAATAAACAAATAAACCAGAATATAATCTATATTTTCAGAAATCAAAGTATTTTTATTCTCAAGAGATGTAACACATAATCACAAAAGCATCTGAATACAAAATGTCATGGAAACATCAAGCTTACTTACCAAGAGGGGAGGATCTAGAGATTATCACTGAAATTTCCTGCAAAAAAAAAAATCATGGTATTTACTGTCTAAAAAATTAACATTTTGCAAAGTTATGTGCATGCAGTATAAAGAAACCAACCCAAAAAGGGTCTTAAATTAATGAAGCTGAATAGTTAAATGATTTTAAACGAAATAAATCATTATGTACATTGCCCAGACTGCAGAACTTGGCATGAGCACATCAGTCATAGGCAAAATGCAAAAATATGTAGAAAAACTTCAGGCTTGTTCTTCTTGGTAGTAGGATGATGTGGTGATTCATGAGAGGGACTCCGTATTCATGCACGGCGAAGCCAAAGCTGTTTACTAGCAAGAGATTGCCTTAATATAGTCTGCTTCCTGAGCTAGTGTTTTTCCCTTCTCGCTGCCTCTGAATGTGTTCTATCACACTAGCTCCACATATGGTATAGACATAGATAAGCACGCTGTCCTGCTTCGGTGCTCCAGCTGTGCCCCTGACCTTCTGTCCCACATATCAAGGCCTCAGTTCTGTGTTTTTGTGGGTTGTTTATCTATGCCATGGCTTGCATCCAACTAGGGCGATGAGATCTCCGGTGCTGTCACGGGAGGTCACATTCACTTATTCCACAGGATGAAAGCTTAAAGAGAGTACAGCTAAGGATGCTTGTGCATCTCAGAGATCACACATAAGTCAGAGGTGTTTGTTGTATGGTCCATTCTTATGTTCATAATGTCTGCTTTCAGCCCTATTTTGCCCTTCTGAAAGGTAAAAGCTCCTGAGGAGCTAAGGTTTTGTGACTATGACAGTTTGCATTAAAAAAAAAAAACCAAAACAAAAACCACAAAAAACTTCTAGGACCCACTGCCATTTCAAACTTCCTTCTTTCCTGGGCTGAAATACTTCAAGGATCAAGTCTAGTATCTGATTTTTCAGTTTGTTAGGTGCACTACAGCTTGTAAAAACTCAGATGGGTGTTGGGTGGATGTGTTTCAGAGGGAAGAAATGCAAAAACTTAATCATTTTTTTAAGAGAAGGCTGAGAATAAATGCCCAATGATCAGAAGAGGGAGAGAACCTAGGCTGGATCTAAAGCTGGTGGGAAAAATCCTTTACAGCAGAGAAGGGTAATTTCTTATTTGAGTTTACAGTTGAAAGGATGAAAGTCTTGATGGAAGATGTGACAATCTCTAGATTAGGACGTAGGTGTGGAATTGTGCAAATGAGCTCCAAGGAAGGCTGAGGCATCCCCAATTTCGTACTTTGAACAAGGACTGAAAAAGAAGGCAGGTTTAAAATTAAATAACAGTCACATTGGAAGAGAAGGACAGACTGTCTAGGTCACAGTCATGAATGATTACCAGCCTTTTTGTGTCCACAGTGTGACAACTTATAAATTTAGTACATCTTGCTCTTGGAAATAATTTAAATTAAAACATTTATTCATATCAGAATGGATTAATCCAGTGATGCTAAGGGCTTAATGCCAGGGACATATTTGGCCTGATTTGTTCAGAGGATATTAGAATATGGGTGCTGAGTTTAAAGAAGAAATTTTAGCATGTGAATGTAAATTATTTTTTATAAAACCTAACAGAAATATTTCTAATTATTGCATTTTGGCAAGAACATTTGAACTAGCTCTTACCGTTGAGCAAATTATTTTCTTTGTTATATCTAATACTTCAAAATTACATTGTTTTTATTTAGCTCTTTTTAATTTTTTTTCCTCTGTTACATATATTCATTTTTGTCTTTAAGCCTGTGGTACCAGTAATTGCTGTAATGGTTGTAGTATGTATTCATAGTAAATCTCAGAAATTCCTTTTATGGTGGGAATGACAAAATGGACTTTTAGTCCCTACCTATATCTAAAACTTCAACACTGGCAGGACTAAAAGTCCATTCTGCCTGACATAATTGCTAAAGCTTTCCTAGTAAGGGCAGAATATGGAAATATCACTAGAAGGTGTTTCTGTTCTTTTAATCAGATTCAGTCTTTCTTGGCAGAATCTGATCTTAATCATATCTCATGATACCTGTTTTTTAGAGAAACAAAGCAAAAATTTGCGTTTCTCTAGCTTCCCATGTTGTTCCCTTCATGAATATTGGTTCATGTATTTCAGATACACCTGGAGATTAAAGATGCTTCACCACATTAAGCAAAGATATTAAGTAAAGATTGCCTTGAAAATTGATGTACAGTGTTTCACAATGTTTGGACAGAAAGAAAGGAAGACTACTGCGATACGTTCTCATTGAACTCTAAGCAGTAGGAGAACTGAGGCTGAGAAGAAAAACTTTATTTAAGGAAACACTGTTTTAGGACTTGTGCTGGTATTCCAAAAACTCCTATACACACACCATTAAAAAAAAAAGAAATTGTAGATTTTAAAAATGTGGAGCAAGCTGTATTACATGGATAATGATGTTTACAGTTGACACTAGGAATAGGCTTAATTTCCCCTAATTTTAGTCCTCTAAAAACTAGGCAGCTAGTCCAAATTACTCATTTAATTTCTTTCTGCAGTCATTGCCACCACTAGGACGTTCAAGGTAAGTGGTGTCCAACACATGATACAGGTCACTCTTCAAAGCCTTTTCTCTCTTTATCCATTTTAAAGTGAATTTAGACACATATCTTAAACTAGCTGCTTATTTTACAATAGTTGAAATTTGGGATGTATTACATTCTGACTTCCCTACCACAGTATTAGCTGAATTCTGCTCTTTTCACTGCCACACAGAAGTTGAGGAATGGGCAGATACATTCTGCATACTGTCTTTTCCACAAAATGAAGTATTTGTAGAAAAATAATGGTACAAGTTTTTAATCTTGCATAAGCATGCCCTGTCTAGAATACTAAAAAACATTACTTTCTTCATTTTACGTAGTTATTCTGAGGGTTTATTTTTTCATTAATTCATTATGAATATTTTACTGGATTGTCCAAGAGGAGGTATGCAGGCCTTTACAAAAGATGTGAGATCGTACAAGAAAGAACCATTTATTTGCATTAACAATATGTATAACTAGTTCTGATTTGGCACTTTGATCAAAATTTTACTAAATTCATTGCTCTCTTTTTTCCCAAATCAACCAAGCAAGTGTTTGGGCACTTCATTGGAAGTACCCTATTAATTTTGTTTTCTTTTAAGATCTGTTGAATATTTGATTGGCATTCTGTGGCATTTTATTGGCATGTTCTCTTTTATTGTGACTACTAAATATATTGTCATTTCTTGTTTAAGTCTTCAAGTTACAGGACAGCAAAATATATAATCTGCATGTTGAATATTTCTCCACAGTTTGGTAATTCTGAGTATGTAATTCTGAATACTGTATTTTTTTAAAAAAGAAATAACTGCAATGAGTCCTGTTTTTAAAACTCTCCAAGGTTATGATTTTAAGGTTTTTTTTCCAGGAATGAAAGGAACATATGAAGTATGTTTTTCCCAGTACGCCTTGTCTTTTGACACATAATTTTTGTAATCATTTATTGACACATTAAATTTATGCACTGAGTCTTCTTTTCCCACAGTCAAGTGACAGATTTTCATTGCATTGCCGTTGCATTCATTGAGCTGTTCAGGCAAAAATTTACTCAATGACATTTAGGTAGTAGATCGATGTAGCATAAACAAGAGCACGTGAGGAGTGTAAACCAGAATCTATTTAATTACAAGATGTTAATCATCTAAAGGAACTATAATTTTTCCTTTCTTAATAGATTATGCAGTAATGGAAGCACATGTGCATTGCATTCCATTGCATATATAGAATAATTATCAGTGATTACTTTAACCCTTAATCAGTCTTTTAGGATCAATATATCAATATGTGTCAACCTCTTCAAATGAAAGGCTACAGCCACTGTGTTATCTCAGCCAAGCTTCTAATGGGTTGATTATGGTCAGATCAAATTTCATTAGGTGATTTTGGAACCTGCTACTGGTATATTGCTGAACTAATATTTAAATATCTTATTAGCAACATATTATTTTTTAAAATATAATGTAATTTGATTTCAGGCTTATTTCCTTTAGTGAGTGTATTGCACCTATACAGAGGATAGAAAACAGAAGCAGTGGAAGGTAGAAGTAAGAATGAACTGCGTTGGATTATTTATAAAGCAAACTATTTTAAATAATAAAAAACTGAACAGAGTTATTCTAGGGTTTGCTTTCTTCAAGATCAGAAATATCTGCCATAAAATTTCATAAAATACTAAAAGTATTTTTTAATTATTAGTGCTTTCACATATATCTCATCATCAAAAGCAAATCAGTAAATTCAAACTGAGAACTTCTAACTCCTAAAATACAGATCTGCACCTCCTGAGTAACATGTGGTTAACTAGGAAAGTGAGTTTTTAAAACTTGTATTGTTTTAGTAAGAGTACATAGTACAAAACCAGCAGCAGTCTGTGTACATTAATACTACCAATTTCATTAATACACCCTCTCGCTAATTCAGTAAGTTTAAAGTAGTAAGACTTCTTAGGAGAACAGGCTTTTTTGGTTGCATAGGGAGCTAATACCATTTTTGATCAGCAGTGTTGGAAAGGTAGGAATGAAACTATGATTGAGTGGAAGTACAGTTGGTTATGAGAGCAAAGAATGGAATTACTCATTTATCGAAAAAACCTATAACCGTGGGACTATCACATTTGAAAACTCACAGCCTTTGCTAAATGGCCCAGGAAAATGAAAAAATCTACAATAATGAGATTACCTTTCTTTTTTGTAGTGGTGTAGAATAGAAATACGATGTTATAGAGATGCCCTCACCATTCTGATACAAGAGAAATAATTACTTCAGAGTTGCAAGTGAAGTTGAAGTATATTATTGTGTAGCTCTACCGTCCTGCCAATGCTTGTGAAGTGTTCCTTGAAAAGAGCAGATTAAGAATTTTCTTCCATAATGCTGATTTACAAGAAAAATTGCCTCTTTGATAGTTACATCATCTACAACAGAACAGGTGAACTTGGCTTCTCTGATGCTGAATTTAGATTTTGGCAATATATTCACAAAATACCTATTTCTGAAAGTTTTAAGTTCTTATATGTTGTGATATCTAATAGGACACCAGTGATCCAGAGAGTGTGACACTGAGAAGTGAGTGTCCAAGGAGCATGAAAGATCAGAGCCGTTTGCTGATTGCTTGCATGGGATGGGGGATAAACAAGTGTCAGAACTGCCTTCTAATTTGTACCAATATATAGCTCAGCATAGTGCAAGTACCATAGTGTCAAAAGCTGGTCAAACGTGGAATCACACGGCAGCTCCCCTCAGCTAATTTTCCTGGGGGTACCAGGCCAAGTCCAATCTCCTGTCCTGCGCTTTCCACCAGAGCATGACTCCAGTGCCCTAGGGCTGCTGGGGCTGAGGCCGCAGACTTCAACGCAGAATCTGGGATGTTGTATTCTCTTTGACTCCATTAGGAGGCTGATAGTATATTGTGAAAAGAGCAGTTTCCTCAGATGTGTACAGTATATTTACATACTTAACATTCATATTAATGTGAATATTACACTACTGATCTTCACTAGGTACAAATATTCCCCATGATCTTAAAGTAACATCTGTTTGTAGCATGTTAATAGATTTACTGCAAATGCCTGATTTTGATCTTTGGCTGTATATTTACACATGGACTAGACAACGGTTAGGGTACTCTGTGCTTCTTCCTTGTTATGAATGCCTTCCTTTAAAAAGCTGCCAGCAGCTGGGTGCATAGTGTCATGGGCTTATCCATGGCCACATGATCTGAGGTGCTCCAGCTTGGACTTGTCCACAGCCACAGATGCTTTGAGGTGTATCTTCTCCAACGTGGACTTATCCTTGGACCACAATGCCTTCAGAGGTATACCTGGCACAGATGTATCCAAGGCCACAGACTCTTCAAGATGTACCTGCTCTGGTGTGGGCTTATCCACAGCCACAGGTGCTTCGGGGTGTCCTGCTCCTGCATGGACTCATCCACAGGTCACAGTCTCTTTGACTCGAGTTCACACTGGAGTTCCATCCTGTCCAGCACAGCAGCACAGAAACAGCAGCGGGGCCCTGGCCATCTGCCAGCCCAGGCGTCTGCCCATTGCTGTTACCAAAATGTTCCCAGGCACAGCAGAGTAAGATAATAAACAGTACAGCGAGCAGTGAAAGCAAAAAGCAGCCACTAATGAGCACTGGACTCTAAGATACAGTGGGGCAGTCAAGCCCCATGGCAAGCATAAGAGCCTGCCAATTAATAGCCTAACAGCAATAACAGCTATAATTTGATCTAGCACATTCCAGTCTATTCTGTCATTATCTAGAACTGTTTGAGCCTCACGGTGGGTGCTAAAAACGACTCTTGTGGTTTAATCCCCACTGGAAACTAAGCACCACGCAGCTGCTTTCTCACTTCCCCCGTGGTGGGATGGGGGATAGAATCAGAAGGGTAAAAGTGAGAGAACTCATGGATTGAGATAAAGGCAGTTTAATAGGTGAAGCAAAAGCCATGTGCACAAGCAAAGCAAAACAAGGAATTAATTTACTACTTCCCATCGGCAGGCAGGTGTTCAGCCATCTCCAGGAAAGCAGGGCTGCATCACACATAACGGTTACTTGGAAAGACAATTGCCATCAGTGCTGAACGTCCCCACTTTCTCCTCCTTTTCCCCAGCTTTATATACTGAGCATGACATCCTATGGTGTGGGATATCCCTTTGGTCAGTTTGGGTCAGCTGTTCTGGCTGTGTCCCCTCCCAACTCCTTGTGCAGCCCTAGCCTCTGGCTGGTGGGGCGGGGTGAGAAGCAGACAAGGCCTTTATTCTGTGTAAGCGCTGCTCAGCAATAACAAAAACATCCCTGTTTTATCACCACTGTTTTTAGCACAAATCCAAAACATCCCTGTACTAGGTACTATGAAGAAAATTAATTCTATCCCAGCCAAAACCAGCATACATAGCGATGATAAAAAGCTATAGGAACACTTAATTTACTCTTCAAATTTGTGTATAATATTGCTGGTTTGAGTTGAGACTGAGACACTCAAGTAAATACCTCATTACAGAAAGGCAAGAAATGCCTTTCATTTTTGTTGTGAAATGGAAAGCCAGAGGAACTGTTTTAAATTCTGGTTTCTGGATACTTTCTCTGCTCCAGGGGACGACTTCTTGTCTTACGCATTCTTTTCTTCTCCTCCACACCTCCCCTGGCCCATACACCTGAAAAATTAGGAGAATATTCTTGCATTGACCCTGGTATACTGGCCTCTAGTCAGGGCCTTTTCTGCTTCTCACCCCACCACACCAGTGAGCAGGCTGGGGGTGCGCAAGTCGCTGGGAGGGGAAGCAGCTGGGACAGCTGAGCCCAACTGACCAAAGGGATATTCCATACCATAGGATGTCATGCTCAGCATATAAAGCTGGGGGAAGAAGTAGTAAATGGTACATTCAGGGTTATGGCATTTTGTCTTCCCAAGGAACCATGGCATGTGATGGGGCCCTGCTTTCCTGGAGGTGGCTGAATGCCTGCCTGCCCATGGGAAGTGGTGAATGAATTCCTTGTTTTGCTTTGCTTGTGTTCATACCTTTTAGACTGCCTTTATCTCAATCCATGAGTTCTCTCACTTTTACCCTTCTGATTCTCTCCCCCATCCCACTGAGGGGAAGTGAGCAAGCGACCGCATGGTGCTTAGTTGCCTAACGGGCTGACTACAAAGAGTCCTAGGTATGTGTTTTTTGATAATTTGTGTTTTGTGAAGTACTCTGGGATGTTTAGATTGAAGATGTGTAGTGCTAGTTTGTGGGAAAGGTACAAGCAGAGAAGTACACCACCATGTCTCTCATAATGAATGTCTTCAATAAGATTTCAAAGAATTTTACATGTTGTATCATTTACTGAAAGCCCCTGTATTTTAATTTCAGTTTGAGAAAGTATTACAGTTAGACCACCACCAAGACATTAATAATTTTAATTCTGTATTACTCTTACAGGGAACCTGCGTTATTCATCTTTCTAAAAACTGTGTAAAAAAATTCCTCTTGAAATTTCCATTCTTGTTTTAACTATTTTGCTTGCAATTTGGCTATCAAAGCCACAATTACAGATGTTATCATTGTAATATATTGCAACATAACAATTTTTTTTCAGCATTTGCACCTATGGGTGATTCCAGTGGGATATTCTTTATCTGTGAATATAAGAAACTATATAAACAATGTATGTAAATAAAAACAATTTCTGTGGAATTTTTAATAAGAATAGATAAACGGTTTGAGTTTAGAATTTAAAGTGTAGTTGTATGTTCTGTATTTTACACAGGTGGTAGGTGTGAAGTAAATATAGATGAATGTATATCTGCTCCTTGCCTCAACAATGGAAGTTGCATTGACGACATCAGTTCCTATAAGTGTCACTGCAGGAGAGGTTTTGTTGGAACAAACTGCGAGATAGATGCTAATGAATGCTTGCCAGATCCTTGTCTTCATGGAAGGTGGCTATTTTTATTTAACTATTATTATCTCTAATATAATGCACCTAACTAGCAATATTTAAGATTTAATGATATGGGAAGCTTGATAAATACACTTTTAATTATGCTCTTCCATAAAGTAAGAGCACAAGCACACTTAGAAATGACAGATGTTGCCTGCTTAAACTAATGTAATATACTGTTACATTATCTCAATTTCTCTTTCATTTTTGTTCATTAGCATAAACCAGTTTTCAGTACATGTGGATTAATTAGAGTTTAATATACTTAAAAGAGAATCTTTAGCTGTTACCTGCCAACAGGTTGAAATGGGAAGACATCTTTTAATATGAGAATCAGTATCCTTATAAAATGCCTCAGCACCTATAATATACATATCTGAAACTCATTATTAAAACTAATTAAAAGTAGGTTATATCAGACCGCTGTTTTGAAATGTATGGAACTATACTACTAGTGCTGAATCTAGAATTATGTAGCTTCATCTGTTTTGTATTTCAGGTGTATAGATCTCATTGATGGATATCAGTGCTCTTGTGAATCAGGATGGACCAGCTCAAGATGTGAGATAAATATTAATGTATGTCTTCAAATTTTATTTTAATTATAGGGGAGAGGGTAATAAGCCACTTGAAACTTATTTAAGTAACTTCTGAACAGGTTATTTTATTGAAAATGCATGACAGAAATTCAGTTGTTACAAATCCATCTGAAAAGCTCATTATTCGTTACTTACATGAAACAGCATTAAAAAAGACCATTGAGAAAATGTCTGAAGAACTTCTACAGGTGACGTTTGAATGATAAATCTGAAAAGCCAGTGTCAGCTAAGCCAACATTACCTGAAAATCATTTATCCCTCAGTTCAGGATGGTTGATGTAACTACCTAATTTGCATTGTGAGCCCCATTTGCCGTAGCTTAACTGTATATTTGAATAGTAAACCTCAAAATGCAGTGTTCTACACTGAAAGTAGGCATGACTCATTTTTAAAATTTCAAAATCCAGCTAGTGGTAGAATTCTGTGTGCGGTGGGTTGACCCTGGCTGGATGCCAGGTGCCCACCAAAGCCACTCTATCACTGTCCCTCCTCAGCTGGACAAGGGAGAGAAAATATGACAAAAGGCTCATGGGTCAAAATAAGGACAGGGAGAGATCACTCATCAGTTGCCATCGTGGGCAAAACAGACTCAAATTGGGGAAATTAGCTTAGATTTATTAAAAAATCAGAGTAAGGTAATGAGAAATAAAACGAATTCTTAAAACACTTTACTCCCACCCCCTCTTTTTCCCAGACTTAACTTCACTCCCCATTTTCTCTACCTCCTCCCTGCCAGCAGTGCAGGCGGGTGGGGAAGAGGGGTTGTGGTCAGTTCATCACACCCTGTCTCTGCTGCTCCTTCCTCCTCGGGGAGGACTCCCTCACACTCTTCCCCTTCTCCAGCGTGGGGTCTTTCCCATGGCAGACAGTCCTCCATGAACTGCTTCAACGTGGGTCCTTCCCATGGGCTGCAATCCTTCAGGAAGAGACTGTTCCAGTGTGGGTCCCCCACGGGGTCACAAGTCCTGCCAGCAAACCTGCTCCAGCATGGGCTCCTTTCTCCATAGGACTGTGGGTACTGACCAGATCCTCCTCCAGTGTGGGCTTCCCATGGGGTCACAGCCTCCTTTGGGCAGATCCACCTGCTCCGGAGTGGGGTCCTCCACGGGCTGCAGGTGGATATCTGCTCCAGTGTTAACCACCCTGGGCTGCAGGGGCACAGCCTGCCTCACCAAGGTCTTCACCACGGGCTGCAGGGGAATCTCTGCTCCTGCGCCTGGGGCACCTCCTCCCCCTCCTTCTTCACTGACCTTGGTGTCTGCAGGGTTGTTCTTCTCACATATTCTCAATCCTCTCTCCAGCTGCAATTGCGCAGTGATTTTTTTTCTTTTTCTTGTTCTCCTTTTGTATTTATGTTATCCCAGAGGAGCTACCACTGTTGATGAGCTTGGCCTTGACCAGCAGCAGGTCTGTCTTGGAGCCAGCTGGCACTGGCTCTGTTGGACATGGGGGAAGCTTCTAGGAGCTTCTCACAGAAGCCACCCCTGTAGCCCTCCCGCTAGGAAAGTCTTGCCATGCAAACCCAATATACTTTGGTTTAGACTTTGGTGTACAAAATACACTGCCCACTCCCTCCTCTTAAGTTCAAGAATATTTTTGCATTATCATGGGGAATGGCTGTGGATCAGAAGGCATCTGTATGTGTGAGTCTGTGCCATGAAGATTACTGTGGTCAGCAAAACAGCTTGTAGAAGTTGACTACATCTGGTGTAACAATGACCAGCCCCTACAATGTTGGTCACCCTTTGGTGAAAGTATTGAATTGGTTTAGACTTTTTAAGGTTCTGTGCCAAACAGTTCAATCAGATCTTGTAATGTGATCCCTTTAAATGTATTTGGTCTCATGAGAAAGCCTGGCATGAGATCTGCCTCCCTTTGGGTTACCTGGTTTCTAATATTGTGCTTCTGAATTATCAGAAACACATTCCAAAATGTTATCCAAACTTCTTTTGAACTTCTGTATGCATGTAGGGACCTTTCATGATTTTTATATATGTCTGAAAGTACTAGATAACTAAAAATATCTCATATTACAGGAAAGGAAGTGTGGTCTATAACTTTTCTGTTGAAAATGCATGACAGTCTCACACAGGAGTAAATCTAGCTGGAATATTATCTTCCAACTTCCTTTACAGAAAGAAGTCAGAAAATAAGTAATTCAACTCAACAGAGTGTGCATCATGATATGATATTGCAAATCTGTATGATTATCAGCTGTTGCCAATGCTAATACAGAATACCCTTGGGTAATATTTTCTCTAGCAACATCCATGATTTACACTTTCCTCCATTTTAAGAGAATGAGAGATTAAATGACCTGTAGACAACTGCATGAAATCATATTCAAAAGATAACCACATTTCATACTGAGGTGTTTGAAAATGCATAGATTATAAATTCATAGGAAGAAACAATATACATATACATCGGACACATAAGTCTGTCAGAACGATGGCTTCATTTTTTGATGTTCATTCTATTTGCATGCAGTGTGATTCCAAGATTAGACTATGCTGTAGGTGTCATATTTTAGAGGCTCCAAAACTGCATTCACCCTGCTTAGATGTATGTCATGCCTATGCAAGTCTTAAAGCTATCAACAAGGCTTTCTGACTGTGTAGGGGTGTGCATATCGAGATAATCATGGTAGGCTCGTGCTCTGTAATTGTTTCCCTCTAGAATAACATATTTTAAAAAAAAAAAAAAAATCAGGAATTAATCCAGGTAAATACACTTAAGTATTTTCTTCACTTGAAGATACATTTCTTTATATTAAGGTTTATGCAACTCCATAGAGCGTGGGTGCCAAGGATCTTTTTTTAGAGGGGGGCTGCAGGGCGGCCTCTGTGAGGAGCGGCCGGGGCTGCCCCGTGCCGGGCGCGGCCGGTTCCAGCCGGCTCCAACCCACCCACCCCAGGGCACGGCCGAGCCCCGCAGCCACGGTGGTGGTGCCTCAGAGAAAAAGTAAGAAAGGGTAGAAAACACTGACCAGCGGAGAGGAGTAAGGAAAAAAATGTGTAATAACTCTGCAGACACCAAGGTCAGATAAGAAGGAGGGGGAGGAGGTGCTCCAGGCACGGGAGCAGAGATTCCTCTGAAGACCCTGGAAAGAACTCTGGTGGAGCAGGTATTTCCCTACAGTCTGTGGAGAGGACCAGCCAGAGTAGATGCCACACTGCAGCCCATGGAGGACCCTGCTCCACAGCATGTGGATATTCGCTGAAAGAATTGCAGCCCATGGAGTGCCCACACAGGAGCAGGCTGTGGGCAGGACCTGCAGCCTGTGGAGAGGAGCCCATGCAGGAGCAGTGTATGTTTCTCACTGTCCAAAAATCTATTTCTAATGGGCAGTAACTTAAATGAGTTTTCCCTGAGTCAAGCTGTTTTGCCTGTGACAGTAATTGG
Organism: Phalacrocorax aristotelis; assembly: GCF_949628215.1. NCBI lineage: Eukaryota > Metazoa > Chordata > Aves > Suliformes > Phalacrocoracidae > Phalacrocorax > Phalacrocorax aristotelis. The sequence goes on along the minus strand of NC_134278.1, from coordinate 30,216,043 downwards.
TAAGTGATCTCTCTGTCCTTATCAACCCATGAGCTTTGTCATCTTATTTTTTCTTCCCTTGTCCTGTTGAGGAGGGAAAGAGAGAGTGTCTGGGTGTGCATTACACAGCCAGGTAAGGTCAGCAACTAAGCTGATTCAAATAACCAATTGAAAAATGAAATATATTTATGTGTGTGCATATGTAAATATTTCCCTAGACATACTTGGACTTTTTAGATTTTTCATCTTGGATTTTTTCATCCTCTGTATGTGTTGTAATATAGTTTGCCAGAAAATACACTTCAAGACTTTCTCAGGTTGTCTAATACTTTTAGGAAAAAAATAAGCACTTCATATCTTTATAGATACAACCTATAACTTTTGCATATCTAATATGGAGTGTGGATATTGGAACTTTCCCATCTACTACAATTTCAGTTGTTCCCTCATTTATAGATTTCATTCCAGGAAGACTAAGAAAAAAAAGAAAAGGATTATTTGCAATACACATTATTTCCTTTGACATTTGCATATTTTTGAAATTGTAAGATGAATGTATAGAACTGAAATTGATATTTTCTCTCTGCTATAGGTAGACAGAGACTGATAAGATGGTCAGTATGATATTAATAACAGACATTATTTCATACTTATTTTGCCTTTTTTTTTTTTTCTATGACTGATGAGAAGTCATCTGCAATTGTGCTTCTTCCATGCTCAGCTAAGGCTGTCTCATGCTGTCAAAAAGGGAGCAAAAAGTGCATTGAGGTTTTACGCAGGAGGGTATTCAGCTTGTTGGTGCTTCTGCTTGTATCTGATAGGATGCTGTGATCAGACTGCATCCTGGGATGATTTTGTCTGGTTTTACTGATCTTTTCTCTCAGTTTTCATAAAAGACAAGCAAGGGGGAAATTAGGAGAACCAGCTAATCTTCTAGGCACACAGCTGATGCACATGTGGAGTCAGAGAACAATATTCTGCTAGTCCAAGCAAATAAGCAGTTATTCACCAGGACTTGCCAGATTGCACGAAAGACTTGAGACTTGACAGCCATGTAATTATCTGTAATTTGATTGGGAATAACAGTAGTATTCAGCTTGCCTAACCTGAGGTGTCTTTATGAAAGCTAGTTGTCTGTGGGCTTACTGTAGTCAGTGAAAATGTGGTGAATATTCAGGGACATCTGCAGAGCTGTTCAGCTGATTTTGAAATGGACATTTGCATTTCGTTAGTGAGTCAAGACTCCGCTGACCATGATGGCTGGGTCCTAATGGGCTATAATAGGTAAACCAGAGAGTAGAATCCCCTCCCCAGAATTCTCTCTGTATACATGCAGCATATGTGTGTATGGCAAACATTGGTGAATGTACAAAGAGCCTCGAATGAGCTGGATGCTCTTGTTTGTGCATGTGTGGGACTTCTTCACACTCTTGAGTACTTTTAACCTATTGCTAACTAGTTTAAAGAGGGTTGAGCAAGATAAGTAGTTTATTCAATGAAGCTAAACTAGTGTAAACTTCAAAAAAATAATGTAGTTTATGCTCAAGATGCAGATAGGTAAATCTAAGGGTGGGAGGAGAGAAAAATAGCCACTTTATCCTACAAAGCACAACAGGGGTGATCAGCCACCCATGGCACAATTTCAGTGTGTGTAACACTGCAAGGACCTCCTGGCCCTGGGGTAATAAGTTTATTTTAAGTAGCAGTGACTGAATTGGAGATTCTATTAAATGGGGAAGTAATAGAAAAATAGAGAATAGAAATAGAAGTAGAGAAATGGTTGAGACCTACAAGAATGTTGCAGAGGAGTTTCACCTCCGAAGCGGTAAGCCGTCTGCTTCTAGAGAGTACAAAAGCGTTGGGGAGGAGGACATCTCACTGATAAGGATATTTCTGATCTCTTACACAAGAAAAGCTTACCAACTGATATCACAGTATGCTCTTGTATCAAGGATGCTCTAGCAACAGAGTATCTTAAAAACCAGGACTATTCAATTTTTAGCTAGCCAGGTAGCTGGGTTTATGACATCAAAGAAGCCTTGGGTACAAAGTGATCTGCTTTGCACCTGGAAGGGTAGTGTGTCTCTCAGTATCTCCAGAGGCATTACCTCAGTGTACTGGAAAGGAGCCAGTAATTGTGACCCGTGATGATAACCAGCAATGGAGGAAGGTGTAGGAGGGATGTTCTTGAGGTTATAAATTCAGGCTGGGCAGGAAAATGAAGTCTAGGACATGCATGTAGCTTTCTTTGAAAGGTAGTTCCATGTGAGACCTGAGAGGCAGACAGAGGTTCAGCCCCATTACATGAGTAATATGCTGGTATAGACAAAAGGAACAAATGCAGTTGGAAATGGAAAACCTTTTAAAGTTGGAGGAGCCTGTACAAGAATGGATTGGACTTTTATCATCATGGAACTGGGCTACTGAATGAAAATTAAAATGATTGTAGGGGAATATTTAAACTAGGTGCTTGGGAAATGCTGCCAAGTATAGAAGAGCATGTTTAAGAATGACAGGACTTAAAATCTCAGCATGACTGATGTTCAGCATGGCTGTGAAAAGACCAGCATCTGGCTCAAGAGGTGTTAATGACAGAGGTGATGTCTGTTAGTGACTGTAATACAGCTAGGTTTATGACTGTAGCATGAGAGAGTATGCCAAATAAATCCAGCAGATAGACATTCAATTTCAGGAAAGGAAGCTATGTAAAAATGAGGTGGATTGTCAAGTATCTTAAGAGGAGCAAGTCAAAACCACAAGAAACTTACAAACACGCTAGGGGCTATTAAACAAATAGTATGTTAAAGGCCCCGGTAAAATATGTGCCACAATTCAAGAGCACAAAGTGGTCCAAAGCCCCTGAGTGACTTAAGGAGAAAACTTAAGGATGTCACAGGGAAGAACTGGCATTTTAACAAATGGAAAGCTTGCCCACATGGGAAGAACAGAAAAGTCCATAAAACACATTAGTTCAAACATTGGCAGGAATTGAAAAAAGCTAAAACACGAATTGAACAGTGCCTTGTAAAGGATACTCTAACTTGTAAAAAGCTCTTCACAGCTGTCAAAACCAGGAAGCCAGGTAGGGAACTGGTGGGATTGCTTGATGGCTAAAGTGTAAAATGGGCACTCAGGGTAAGGCCATAGCAAGAGAAGCTCAGTGAATTCTTTGCATTTGAGGAATGCCAGAAGGACCTCACAGAATGGAGAGAGTGAAAAAGTGGTGGATAAGCTTCAGTGTAAGATAATGTATCTAGGGGAAAATAGCCGAGTACTTACCTACAGCTGAATTCAGAACTGTCAGTTACAACTCAGGAAGGAAGACTTGGAGCAATCATTGATAGTTCTCCAAAATTGTTGTCTCAATGTGCAGTCACAGTGAAGATGAACAAAAAAAACCTGCTGGGCGTGATCAGGAAGGATATGGCAAACGAGAGAGGGCATGGTATTACTGCTGTATAAAACCTGAGTGGGCTCACATGTTGGGTACTGTGCGCAGTTCTGGACCTTGCATCTCAAGGAGGATGTAGTAGAGTTAGAAAGGCTGCGGAGGGCAACAAAAGTGATATGAATTTAATAGTTGTCTTGTAAGGAGAGATTTAAATGGCTGAAAGCCGTGGTTTCCCAATTCCGAATTTGGACCAAATGTGATTTGAAGAGAAGACTGAGGGGACTGTAATTACGGTTGAGAAAACTATGGCAGTGGTAGATAAACTTAAATGGAAAATTTCTTCACCAAATTCTGTAGTAAAAGAATTGGAGGGGACATGATGAAAATAGTTGAAGAAACATTTGGGGGAAATAAAAGTACTTTCTTTCACAGAAGGCAGAGAGCCTCTAGAACTTGCTGCCACAGAAGGCTGGGGAGGCAGTTGGTCTCTTACTAGGTTCAGAAAAATTAGGCAAGTCAGGGACAACAGGTCCATAAATGTATGATAAATTAACCAGTCAGGGAAGTAGTGATTATCATGTCTGATTAGACAGTTCTGCCTGCTGGGAGGGTGCATGGGGCACACACTGTAGGAAGTGGCAAAGTTCACGTAATTTCCCTACAGTGGCTTTCTCTCCACCACTGTTATGGACAGAATACTGGGCGAGATAGAGCACTGGTCTGATCCGCTATGTTCCTGCTCTGTATTGTTGTCCAAAGAATAAGTGTACTTCTATTATTTTCTCTTCTTCTGGTGTCCATAATGCAAAATTTCAAAGCAAAATATTTTGGGCATTTTTAACTCATTTTGAATTGAATGATGTTGGATAAAAGCAACATTCTGAAATATGGAAATAAGTTTTTGTGGTTCATTCAAAAAAATTTTGTATGTATATTTAATCCACCAAATGAAAAAGCTTTAGAAAGTTAATAATTAAAAAATATGTATATATGATGATATTAACAAAAATTTTACAGAAAAAACCCAGAGTAATAATGCTACTGGTTAGAAAAATGCACTTTGTTTGTGATTTTGTTTAATGTAAAATAGAAATAGGCATCTGGAGCATTCATCTCAATTGTTAATGTAAATCTCAGGCTTTTACATGGTAGCAACACTCTTGAGATTTATCCCAAAAGTAAGAGTGCACTTCAGACTCCCACAGGAATGGAAAAGTCCATAACTTTGTGAACCACGCAGTTTAAACTAAGTGCTATTTCAAACTTAGGAAAGGAAACCTGGGCCTTTTGGTCTCTTTATAGCATTTGTAATTAAATCGGATGGTTGCACATACGATAAATTATACTGTGGTAGAATATCTTTGAAAAGAACTGGATATGTATAGTTTCTCTCCAATGCACTGAACCATGGCTGTTTTGCATAACTAGGAAATCATATTAAAATATTAAATTGTCCGTTTCCTATGAAGTAATACTGTAAACTTAGGCTTTTTTTTTTTAAATTTTTTTAAAAATCTAGATTCAGGGTGCATTAAAAACCATATGCATACCATATTTTGTATGTACAACACCTTGCTTTAGCACATGAATTGGTTTCCAGAGCACTTATTTACAGCATTGATTTCCTTTCTGCCTACTTTTTTTTTACTCTAATCCAAACCCTTAACCACATGGCTCTTGTTTATCACAAAAACCTCTGGTTTTGACCTGAGAATAATTTTGCCCTCAGTCCTATCATTAAATGACTGGAAGCATGACATCTGAAAGCATGTTTCTTTTCTGGTGCAGTATCTATCTTTGAATTTCTTTATGTCTTTCTTTCCAACTCCATCAAATTCAAGTTTTAAAGCTCTGTTTGGTTCTGCCTTCTATAAGTCAGTGACTTCCACCTGTAACCCGGTTTTCTCACAGATACCAGGATGCCTCCTTCCACTCTCTGAACTGGTGTTTAAGGCCACTACCTTTTTCTGTTTCAAGCCTTCACTTAGAGTTAATCACTTCATAGTCGTCTACAAAGAAATCAAACAGCAAATGCTACTTGGGGCTTTATATGATAAGTGTTCACAGGAAATTAGACCATAAAACACACCACATACATACAAATATGTAAAAAAGTAGGTCTGAAAATAGCGTATGTATATTTGCAGTAGACTTTTTTTCCCTTCATAGTGGATTTGCATGAGTTGTTAGTCCGCATTGTAATTACCTTTTCTGGTACAAAACAAAACTTCACTTAAATAAAAATACATCTATCATGGCAAATATTTTTTGCCTTGAATCTCTTCTCTAGAAATAAACTCTGAAGTGTTGTTAGAAATAGTTTTTTATTTCCAATCAGAATTTCCAAGGGCTAATGAAAAGTAGTCCTTTCTGTAGGAAAAGGAAAAAAAATTCCTAACTTCTAAATTGCACTTCTAGGTTTTGTTTTAAGAAACAGAGTTGAACTTTCAAATAATATGTATTTTCCCTATTTTTATTAATTTGCTAGAATGTGTCCCTTCATAATTATTTCAAGCTATGGATTGTGACTGTGGAAATTATATAGTGTGATATGTAGAATGTTGGAATATCTTAGGCAAGTTGACCTCACTTGCAGAGGTAGATGTCAGTATGGACCCACAGGTTTGGATAAGGGAGCACTATGCCTTGAGTAAAGTGCTGTGCCTTTCTAGGTCAGTTGCTGGAGTCCAGATTTCGCAACAGTTCCCTGCCAGCAGAACCAGTGGACTGTTCCATGCCAGCTGGGCTCTCTTAAGGGACAGTTGTCCCTTTCCTAGCTCAAACAAGATTTACTACACCATGACATTCAGAGAACAAGAAATAATAAATTATTGTGCTCTAGTAAATGTAGTGGATCTTGTTTTGCATTTTTTGAACTAAGGATTCTCAAACTACCCTTAAAAGAGTTGCATAACTGGAATTCTTAATACTCTATCACCTTTTTCCCTTGACTTTGAAATTGTCTTGCTATGCTAAGAAAATCAATGAGGACTTACATGTATCATAACAATAATTCAATAAAAATAAAGCCAAAAAAATCACCATTCTGTTATCCTGTCAGAAGTCTGTATATTCCTTTTGTTTACAGCACCATGGAAACTAATACTTATATTTATCTTACATTTGCTTGAAGCGTATGTTCTAGAGATATATCCAGTCTTTATTTAAAAACATAAGGAGGTGGAGCATCAGCTACTTTTGATAGTTTTACAGTGGCTGACCCTCAGTACTGAAGTTGGACCTTATCTCTAGCTGGGTACATCTAGGTTTGGGGATCCAGGTAGTTGTTTTTGTACTGACTTTCTCTGAGAGTTAAAATACTTGTTAATGTATAATACTTCTTGTGAAAATAGCTGTGCACTTCCATTATGTCTCTCCCTCTCAATTTTCTTGGTGATAAACTAAACCTAAGAACACTCACAGAACCATCAAAAGTTCTGGAACTTCGTATAGCAAATAACTTACTTTTAGAAACAGACTGGGACTCCATTAATTTGTCTAATCATTTTTTAAGACATAAATATTACTTATGTTTTCAGCAGTATCATGTGAAAATAAGATATATGATGTAATAATGTTTTTGAAAAAAAATCCTATCCTAAAAATTCTGTTAAGTGTTATTTTCCTTAGCTTCCTGTTAGGCATGTTATCTAAATCATTTTATATTATCAGTTTTCTGACATCCTTTATAAAAAACAGAATTTAGAACTTAGCACAATGGTTCAGTTTCCCCTAGCCATAAAAAGAGGAATAATCACCTGTCTAAGTGCAAGTTACAGTTCCCCTCTCTGAAGACTTAAGGATAGCATTAGCAATTTTTTCCATAGCATTGCAATGGGAGTTCATGTTGATAGCTTGTCCACTATAACTTTCAAATCTTTTCCAAGGTCATTGCCTGTTAAAAACACATAAACTCAAAGGATTCCTTGTTAGATGAAAATGGGAAAAGTGTATGCTTCACAGAAAAACAGACTTGGGTGGGGCTGAAAGGGAGCCCTCCTGCTTTACTCTAAGCAGATCAGGTATAAGAAAACTGAGAGATACTTGGATGAGAATAAAATGTGTCATATTGGCAAAACGAAAAGTTGATAAAAACTCTATTCAAGTAATTACAATTGGATAATTTCTATTTTGTTGTATAATTTCATTTATTTATAAGGGAGCTTCTTGAAGCTGTTTTAAAAGATGAGCTGGGGACTACTGGTATGCTGTAAAGTGTGAGCACTGGGCATCATTTACAGATGTGATGATGTTTGAGGAATGAGGAGAGCACCCTGACTGAAGTTAATAAGGGGCATTTATCTTCATTTTTTGGTGACAGTGGAAGGAACAAACCCCTTCAGAGCAGGAAGAACCTGACAAGATGAGGCCTGAGTGGCACCTCTTCTGGCTTTCTGGTTTCTTTGGAGGTAGAGGGCTGCATGGATTTGACTGAAGCTGCCTGTGAAGGGAACAAACTAGAAAACAGAAAGGGAAAAGATGGAGAGCAATGATGGTCACAGAAAAAGCTAGGCATTATAGCCCAGTTTGGACAGGTTACTTGCTCAGATATGACAGAAAAGAAAGTTTTACAGCCTATGAATAAAGAGGTGTATGAGTTAACTTTGTCTCACTGCGAAATGCCCGCCCATCTGCTCTTGCACTCCCCCTCCTCATCAGGGCAGGGGGAGCAGGTAAGAAGAAAAGCCTGTGGGTCAATATAAGGACAGGGAGATTGGTTGTGGTCACCAGTTACCGTCATAGGCAAAACGGACTCAGCTTGGGGAAGATTGATTTAATTTGCTGTCTGTGAAGACCTAAAACAATTTCATCCCAACCTGCCAGAAAACATCCTCTTGTGTTGGCTCCTTTCCATGGGCTGCAGCTTCCTTTGGGGGACATCAGCCTGCTGTGGCGTGGTGTTCACACATGTAGCAGGGTGGGTATCTGCTCCACTGTGTCCTCCATGGGCTGGAGGGACCAACCCACTTCACCATGGTCTTTGGGGGCTTCAGGGGAATCCCCAGCAGAGATTGCCTGGAGCACCACCTCTCCCTCCTTCTTATCTGACCTTCGCGTCTGCAGGGCTGTTTTTCACACTTTTTCATTACTCCTCTCTCTCACACTTAGTGGCACAATGTTTTTTACCCTTTCTTAATACGCTTTCCCTGGGGCTCCACCACCGTGGCTGCGGGGCTCGGCCGTGCCCTGGGGTGGGTGGGTTGGAGGCAGCTGGAGCCGGCCATGCCCGGCACGGGGCAGCCCTGGCCGCTCCTCACAGAGGGTGCCCTGCACCCCCCCTTCTAAACAAAATCTTGCCATGTAAAGCTGTTTTAACAGGATTGCACCAGAGAGATATCTGAATTACCTCAATTTCTCTTTTTAAAAGAAGCAATGTGCAAGGCCTGGAATAGTGTGTTACTGCTTGGGCAAGAGTACAGTAGGCCTATGAGGCCAGGCTGATTGTGTCATACACACAACCCATACAGTGCTGCAGCAACAAGAAAGCCTTATGCCTCCTGTTCACACCCTGAAGGGGCCCCAGTCAAAGGACAAGATTTTCTGTGTTCTCCGATGAGACTAAAAATGAAAGTGTTGCGTGAAAGAAATAAAGAAATCTGAGAGAATAATAAAAAAAGAAAGTCCTGAGGACTCAAAAGTAAAGAAGACAAAAAGCTGTCCTCAGTGTTACTGCCCCTCAGTCTTTCAGTGTTATGACTGCTCGGTGGTACCTGAAGATCTCAGCACTTTCTCTGCTTTCCAAATGGAATATTTTTGCTGAGAACCCACCAGGGAACTGAAAGTAATTTTGTGATTTTGGGGGAAGTTTCATTTTGGTATTTTTGTTATTTGGGTGGGTTTTTTTGGTTTTTTTAATAATTCATTGCTAGCAAATTGTTGGTATAAGTTACACAGTCATAATAGGAATAAATGTTGTAATGAAGTATTTGCTCTATGTGCATAGATTTCATCTTGGAGTAAGTGACACTGCACATAGATGGACTGGCAGTTCTGTTCAGGAACCGCGAGCTGGTTTAACTACTCCTGATCCTGGTACATTCATACTTATTTCTTCACCTTCCAATGAAACTTTTTCATGTGTTTCTTGTCAGATGTCAGCATGAAAATTATAAAGTCCCCCCATGAGATCCTTTTATGCTGCCAGTGCATTCAGTCATCTTGCAAATACACTATACGTCAAAAGGGAATACTGATTCCTGCCTACTTTGTTGAATACACTGGCATCTGCTGTGGCATTTGGAATCTTAAGGCAATGCATCATGGTTACCTTCTTCTCACTATTCCTGCACACGGCTATTTAAAACAGAGGTGATGTCACACTAACAAAGGACAAACTTCTGCAGACAGTTGCTCCTGCTTCCACAAGCATTAGTAGTTCAAGTTAAAATAAATATATTTAGAAAACAACTTTAAAAAGCCTTATCAAGAGGACTTGCATTCTTACTTCTTAAATACAGATTCCTTTTCAACCTATCCTCTTCTCTTTTTTTGTATCTGGTTAGATTTTAAAACTTCCAGTCAGACTTTGATGATTTCTGTCTGTTCCTTCAAAGTGTCAGTGCTGACTTAAGAACTTCCCATATGTCCCCATCTTCAAATAGTTCTCCCCCCCGCAATAGTTCCCAAGTTACACTTGCATAACTGATTATGGGTCATGTGCTGAGAAACAAATTAGAAAGCTGGCTTTCAAAAAATATTTTAAAAAGGTTTCTCTGGTCTGTTTTTGTTGTTGCTGTTTTGGTTTGGGTTTTTAACATGTATTTTAATCTATTATTCTGACACAACTAAGACAGTGCAGCATGATTTGGGGTGAGGAAATAGCAGGGAATAGAGGAAGGAATTAAGAACCTCATCAGTCAGAACTGCACCCGAAACATTCATAATCTAAAACCACTGGCAACTCCAGAAGTAGTTTATTCCCCTTTGATTTCACTACGAAATGAAAGTCAAATTACTCTTGGGCTTCAGACCTGGATTGCTGATCAAGATCAGAGTGTACATTTTTGTTCTGTAACATAATCTACAAATCTTTAGTTGCCATAAAAGTGCCAACTTCAGGAATAGTATCAGTGTATGAGTGTGTAGTGATGGTAACAGAGCTTCCTTTTTGCTCACAACACTATATCTCCTTTCCCCCAAAAATGGGATCGAGGAGAGGAGAGGAAGGAGAGAAACTAGCCTCATGATCAGTGAGCTATTGCAAAACAGGTTTCTTTTCTGTTACTGGCAAACATTTTATTCTAATGGCAAAAAAATGCAGTCAACCATATTTATCTGCAGATGAACAGCATTCAGTCTGTTAGCTTGAGCTATTTGTCACCATTTAAACTTGGTATTTATTCTCTGTATCTGCCAACTAAATATTATACATTTCTAAGGGACCAAGCCCATGCTGCTTTCTCTAACTGCAGGAGTGGTAGTGAGATTTGTTTTACTCAGACAGGTTATTTGAAATTTGGAAGGAATACTGTAAAGTTAAGTCTTTGAAGCTTAAAAATTATGCAGATCAAAATAGCATTTCATATTTAGTAAAGGTTAAAAGCCCTGTTGAAAGTAAGAAGGTACAAAATGAAGTATAAGGAAGTGAGCAATTGTGACATATATCAACAAATTCGTGTTTTGGAAAAACTAAATTGACCTATCTTTGTGAATATTATTTTGGTAATTTTCAGGTTTCTTAGTTATTCAAAGGCAATTTTCCTTTGACAGGATCTGGTCACTTCTAGGCAAGAAAAGTTTAAAGGATATCTTACCAGACTGGGAACTGGGCACCTGAGATGCCTAAGAAAGTCTTTTTCCCCTACTGGAGAAGAGAGGGAATATTTCTAAGGCTGTGAGTCCCTGCAACTATTGCTCTGGTTTAGGAACTGTCTGGTTAGGGGTCATAGTTAAGATTCAATCTCCCATTATAAAAAGGAAGACAAAACTGAAGTATCATTGGTGGTTAGGTGAGCCTGTCTTCAGGAAATGAGGGTGGTTGGGAATTTTCTGTAGAGCCAGCTATTCCCTAATGTCAAGCTGTAAAGTCAGTCCCTGGTAGGATCCAAGATAGGCAGGACTTGGTCATAGCTGTGTTGCAACTTCAGTTTGCCATCTCATGTCCTTGTTCTTTTAGACTACGAGTTACAGCATTCGGTGGTGGTGTGGTAGCTCACCTACCACACACAGAGTTATTTGTGGCATTTTTAACATAGTTGTGTGTCTGTTTACTGAAAGAGTTTTCTTGTCCGAGTTAAGAACTGTGCAGACTAGCCTCCTCTGGTAATAGAGTGTACTCTGGTTTTTTGAAAGTTTAATAACGAAATTTTAAGTGCAGTGTACCAAAACATACTGGAAAGTAGTAGGTGTGATTTCTTTCCTACAAACTGTCTCATTTTTATGTTACTGTAAAAACTAATTAGCAGTTTTGCAAATTTTTCCAACAATACTGAAAAAATTTTACATTAAGTTTGCAACTTGCTATGACTGTGATGGTGTATTGAGCCAAAACTGAACATTTGGCCAAGCTTTGAACTTACCCTTAGTTACTTTGATGATGTTGATGTTTTTTGAATTTTAACTTTTGAATTATAATTAGGTAAAAATTTGACCCATTAATTGATAGATTTTAAATTTATTCTGCTAATAAGCAAAGATGTAAAAACAGAAGTAGTAGAGGTTACAAGTGAATACAGATTAAGAAAACTATACAAGAGAAGTTACTGGAATAGAAAAAAAGCCAGAAAGTTGGAACTGTGAATTGAGATTTTTTTTTATAAACAAAACAAAGAAGCCTTATGTTTGCCAAGAACAAATGTGATTAGTATAGCAAAAGACTACTTCTAGCACCTAGACACAGGATTTTTGGCAGTCTCTAGAACTATCCCCATCTTCCTGTGGGATGTATAATTCAATTAGTTTAGTAATGCTCACTAATAAATCATCCTTTATACACCCAGCTGGAGAGCTTATAGGAAAACAAGTTGTTTTCTCACAATTCTCCATGGATATTTGAATTTACATTCTGTCAAAGCAACTGCGGTACCTGCAGGAAATCTGAGTGCCCTTGGATATCCTTAAAGAATTAAACCTTCTAAAGTTACAGGAGTGTGAGAATAAACTCAAAATACTGGATTTAGCTAGGCTATTTTGGTGGTAGCAGCAAAATAAAACTCCTTTGGGATATAGGCAAAAACTAGGTTTCTGTGCTCCAGGGCAAAACTACATTTTTTGCACTGGCAATTGCACTAGCTAAACTCTCACGTAATTCTGGAGAATCATTCATTTGCTGCTACCTTGCATAGTTTGAATTTGATGACTTTCACATCAGCTTTATCAGAGAGAATTATTATGTGAACACATAAATATTTCCACATGTTTCTATTTGCAATATTATGCATTAATTGATAGTAAGAAAGCATTTATCAGGAAATACTGATAAAAGGCTTGTGTGTGTTGGTTAATATAAGTAATTTTTTATTCTGTCCAGAATTGTCTTACTAATATGGCTTTTTTCACTGCAATAGCCCCTACTGTAAAAACTTAGGAGGAATAATTGTTATGGATCGAAAACGTGCTTTAAAGTTTTAATAAAGGAATCATGAGTGGGAAGCACATACTTATGTCTGCAAGACTGCTTATATAAAAACACATTTGCATTTCTCCAAGCTTAATTAGCAGGAACAACCATAGTTTCAAGACTGAGTAGAAGTTGTAATCAAAGGATGTCTATGTAAACAAAAATTGCCCCAACTTAGAGACTTTTGCTTATCAGACAATAAAAAAGTCCAACACCCATTTCCTAATCTGCAGGTTCAGTCTCTTGCACTTGCTGCTCATATGAATGAATAAGTAATGTGTTTTAAAGCTGTGTAGTCAATGTGTTATTATTTCTCTCCTCAGGAATGTGAATCTGCTCCCTGCATTAATGGAGGTTCTTGTCAAGATGCAGTCAATGCATTTGTTTGTACTTGCCTGAGTGGGTACACTGGCAGGTTTTGTGAAGTTGATGTTGATGTTTGCAGTGAGCCCACACTGAACTCAGTTCTCTGTTATAACAGAGGCGTATGTGTTGATGGACCTGGAAGAGCTTTTCATTGCAGGTTAGTATGAATGCTGTTATATAACTGCTTTAGTTAATACACATTGTTTTGCTAAGATCTCAGGGCAGTGTTGTTACTATTTGCAGTGCATGAACTCACTTGGATTTGATGCTCAATCTAGTACTCAAAAATATAATTATCTTAAGCCATTCACTGTTCAACATCAGGCCCTTTATCTGGGAACTTACCTTCTAGTGCTTTTCAGAATCCTATGTGTAAACTTTTAACTTAAACTGACTGTAAAAAATTTAAAATTATTATGTTTACAGGTATGTATGTACTCCTGCATTTTGTACTCAAAGAGAAAATTAATTTGCAATCAAATTTAGATGACAGGTAGTTTGTGTAGTATGTGTGCACAGACATGTATCCGAAGAAATTTCCTACAGTCCATAATCATCATTCTCTGCGTGTTTAAGGCTTCTGACAAAAAGCATGTAATCTTATAGCTTATATACCTGTAATATAGTGAAGCTCCTTTAAAATTAGCTACTCTATAGATCGTATGCATTATTCTCTGCTACATCTAATAAATGTATCAACTCACAATTATGTCCCTATTCAGTTGCTACATTTGTAGAAATACTAAATACTAAGAAATTATTTTATGAACATACTTAAGAATGAAGCATAAATATCTTCCCCTATGCAATCATGTGTTCAATATATGGATTTTGATTGATGGCCAGAAGTTCAAGGATAGTAGTTTTATTCAAAAAACCACACCTGCTAACATTAAGGCAAGAGTGATCATTCTTAGTTGTGTGTAACAGTTCGGTAGGTTTATAATGTACTATAAGAAAGGAAACTAATTTTGTTCCTTATGAAATGAAGAAGATAAAGAATCAAATGTATTACTTCCAATCTGTAGATCAGTTTCCACCTGTAGATCCTTTGTGTGTCCTTCTGTTAATAATTACAGAATTTCATTAATATTCAACAGAATTAACAAGGGAAATAGCCCATGGACAGCCAGCAATTACTGTTGTTGTAATTTAAGCAAATATTTGCACTGATTGCTGGCATTGTTTTCCAGAATCTGAGTGGATCATCACCTGTGATTAATTTCTATCCCACAACTAAATGGTGAAGTTACAGTGACTCTTGAGGCGTACAAACAGATTAACAGATAAAATCTCAACATGTCAAATGAGATACAATAATTATATTAATGATCATAGAATCACAAAATATTTTGAGTTCGGAAGCGACCTTTAAAGGTCATCCAGTCCAACCCCATGCCATGGGCAGGGACATCTTTCGCTGGATCAGGTTGCTTAAAGCCCCATCCAACCTGACCTTGAACACTTCCAGGGATGGGACATCCACATCTTCTCTGGACAACCTGTTCCAGTGTCTCACCACCCTCATCATAAAAAAAGTCTTTGTTATATCCAATCTAAGTCTACCCTCTTTCAGCTTAAAAACATTGCCCCCTGTCCTATTGCTACAGGCCTTGGTAAAAAGTCTCCATCTTTCTTATAAGCCCCCTTTATATATTGAAAGGCTGCAGTAAGGTCTGCCCAGAGGCTTCTCTTCTCCAGGCTGAACAACCCCAACTCTCTCAGCCTGTCCTCACAGGAGAGGTGCTGCAGCCCTCTGATCATTTTTGTGGCCCTCCTCTGGACCTACTCCAACAGCTCCATGTCCTTCTTGTGCTGAGGGCTCCAGGTCTGGACACAGTACTCCAGGTGGGGTCTCACAAGGGCAGAGTAGAGGCGCAGAATCCCCTCCCTTGCCCTGCTGGCCGTGCTTCTTTTGATGCAGCCTGGGACATGATTGACTTTCTGGGCTGCAAGTGCACATTGCGAGCTCATTTCATATTCTTCAGCTATCAATATCCCCAAGTCCTTTTCCTCAGGGCTGCTCTCAATCCCTTCATCCCCCAGCCTGTATTGATACTGGGACATTGCCCTGACCCAGGTGCAGGACGTTGTACTTGACCTTGTTGACCTTAATGATATTTGCATGGACCCACTCCTCAAACCTGTCAGGGTGCCTCTGGATGGCATCCTGTCCCTCAAGCGAATCAACTGCAGCACTCATTTTGGTGTCATCCGCAAATTTGCTGAGGATGCACTCAATCCCACTGTGTCATCGATGAAGGTATTGAATATTATTGGTCCCATGATAACTCAAATGTGTTATGGTTTCACTTAAGCCTCTCAATACATGCTAAAATAATTCACATAACTGACTTCTGCAGTGGGCTTCTACATGCACAAAGTCTATTTCTGTGGCTCGGATGTCTGGTAATTAGTTTATTCCCTATTGTTTGATCACCAGTCTGAAAACTCAGTCTTGTAAATTCTCCTGTTTCTTCTTTCCTGGTTCATGTTCTGTCGAGCCTTCTTTTTTCAAGCTTTGGGTGCTGCAGCATCCTTTCTTCTTTCACAAATGAATCTTCTGAATTAAGTGAAATTACTTATATTTCTCCTCTCTTCTGCTTGGGAATTTATGCCAAAAATTATGAGGGTAACTACCTTGTACTTGCCTCTGAGACCAGCTGGCCATCCAGAGGAGCTGTTCATGGAATCAGAGTTAGGAAAATTGCAAACAATTACAATCAGGATTTTTAGTGTTGCCGAGATCACAAAGGTTTTCATGGGTGATGTAAGGTAAGTTGATGTGAGATATGGTTGTGATCCTGTAGAAAGAAGTGCCATACATGATATAAATTTCTTCTGAGGGGGTACAGGGAAAGGACTTTTTTCAGCTGATACCCTCTTCTATGTTGGTATGCTTCTGACGACAGACATACTACTCATTCTTACCCTTCAGCAGCTTCTGTCATTCCAAGTAATGTGTACAAGGTGGAAATAAGAAACATAAAAAGATATTAAGTCAGGTTTGCTCCTGTACTGTGAACATTATGATGTGAACACTCCTCAGTTTCTACGGTGCCTTCCACTTGTTTTAAGCAGTCTGAACAAAACTCATATACAGACTGAAAATAGGACTGATACAGAGGATGGAAAAGCAGAATAACTGAAAAATAAGGAAGGGAGAAATAACTCCTACTCTAGCAAAACGCCACAAACACCCAAATGAATACGGAGTCTTAATGCCTGTTACACACTTCCTGTGGAATGGGCAGGAGGAAAGAAAAATTCCAGTATTGTTTAGAGTCTCTTTGTTTTGGGGTTCTGGCTTGGGATGTTTGCATTGTTGTGGCTGGTAAAACTGGAAATAGCAAGTAATCAAAAGTGTCCAGTAATGGGTAAGTGTCAGGCTGCCTTAACTGTGGGCAGCACTGCCAGCCAGCTTCAGCTGTGACGTTTGTGTTATTTTACCCAGCAGTATAGTGAATGGTTCCATCTGTCTTGAATTCTGTGGGAATCAATTACGTGAACAACTCTACAGGCTTCTTCCTGAAAAGAATATGAAAAATACCATTTGGGATAGCCCTTGAATTGTGTGTTGTCTGAAATATCTTTCTGTCTTCAAACCCTTGGTTTAAAATTAAAACAACTTATTGGAAGTGAGAGGGGT
Source organism: Phalacrocorax aristotelis (assembly GCF_949628215.1). Classification (NCBI taxonomy): domain Eukaryota; kingdom Metazoa; phylum Chordata; class Aves; order Suliformes; family Phalacrocoracidae; genus Phalacrocorax; species Phalacrocorax aristotelis. The sequence continues at coordinate 30,199,099 of NC_134278.1, read as the reverse complement.
GCTGGGAGTTGTCATTCAGTTCTATCCTGGGCAGACTGCCACTGAACCAGGGCTTCAGGAAACAGATTACCATCTGAAAGGATGCCCACCTACCTTGCTTTGTATTTTAGTCTTCTTAATTAAAAGAACGAGCTGCCACAACAAGAAACACAATATATAAATTAGCAAATTAATAATAAATCTATCATTGGGCTCAGGGGGGCTTTCAGAAAATAATTCAACCCAACCTACATACAGTTGATATAATGAGTATGTAATAGGAGTTCCGAAGCCTTTTCATAGTATTTTCCAGGGATTTTAAGGAAGAGAAACTGTTCCACATAAAATGCTCAGATTCTTTTCATTATATTTAATCCACAGGTGGTTATTCCTCACTTTTGCATCTTTTTGTCCCAGACCATTCGGTATGTTTGGCTTGGGATTTAAAAAAGTAATAATAATAATAACAACAACAATAATAATTTAAAACATTCCTCCCTCCCCACTCATGCTTGCATTGAGCCTTTTTCAAATGTGCATTTCATGTACTTCCTGCTGACTAGGTTCATAAGTCATACTGTCTTGAGAAGGATTATCTGTGCAGTGCTTTCAGTCTGATCAGGTGAAAGAAATGTCAACAGTCCCATGATAGGCCTTGTCTTAGATTAAGTTGTTGAATATTACAGCTGCATTGTACTTTCTCAGGAAGTTCTAGCACATTTGAGTTTTGTAATATTTTTGTTAGAGAAAGAGGTAATTTTTTAATGTCGTTCTGACTTTTTTTATCCACTCTGAGTAATATTTTTTCAGAATTTATATGTATTTAGTGATATAAGATAACCTTGTTGGTCTTAGCAATGGGTAGGGTCACAAGTCAAGTTTGATCATACCCTTTGATTCATAAAGGAAGACTGGTGATTTTTAAATATATCTTTCTGGATTATATTTGACTACAATATTTAGTTCGGAACTGAAGCTTTTTTGGAAGCATCTTTAAGAGGTCAGTTTATACTCACAGGACAATTCTATAGACTTGAATTTTGTATTCCAAGGGCAGGTAAGAGTGAATATTTGATCAACAGAATGTTGAGGTTTTTCTTCCAGCTCATGAGACTTTAGTAAGAAAGAATTCTAAAATAGGAATATGTTATTCTACATTTCCTCCAGATGCCAGGCGCCCTGAGCTGGAAGGTAGACAGGGAGCAGAATGAAGCCCCATAATCCAAGGGGAAATGGTTAGTGACCTGCTACGCCAACTAGACACACACGAGTCTATGGGGCTGGACGGGGTCTAAGGGGTACCTGGTCGGTACCCAGGGGTACCAAGGGGACTGGCAGAAGTGCTCACCAAGCCACTTTCCATTTATTAGCAAACGCGACGCCTGTCTACAAGAAGGGCCAGAAGGAGGGTCTGGGGAACTACAGGCCTGTCAGCCTGACCTCGGTGCTGGGGAAAGTTCTGGAGCAGATCATCTTGAGTGCCATCACATGGCACATACAGGATAACCAGGTGATCAGGCCCAGTCAGCATGGGTTTAGGAAAGGCAGGTCCTGCTTGAATTAATCTGACCTTCTTCTGTGACAAGGTGACCTGCTTAGTGGATGAGGGAAAGGCTGTGGATGTTTACTTAGACTTCAGTAAATCCTTTGACACAGTTTCTCACAGCATTCTCCTGGAGAAACTGGTGACTCATGGCTTGGATGAGCGTACTCTTCAGGGGGTAAAAACTGGCTGGCTGGCTGAGCCCAGAGAGTTGTGGTGAATGGAGCTAAATGCAGTTGGCAGCCGGTCACAAGAGGGGTTCCCCAGGGCTCAGTGTTGGGGCCGGTCTTGTTTAATACCTTTATCAATGATCTCGATAAGGGGATTGAGTGCACCCTCAGTAAGTTTGCAGATGACACCAAGCTGGGTGGAAGTGTCGATCTGCTGGAGGGCAGGAGGGCCCTACAAAGGGACCTGGGCAGGCTGGATCGTTGGGCCGGAGCCAACGGTATGAGATTCAACAAGTCCAAGTGCCGGGTCCTGCACTTGGGTCACAACAACCCCATGCAATGCTACAGGCTTGGGGAGGAGTGGGTGGAGAGCTGCTTGGAGGAAAAGGACCTGGGGGTGTTGGTTGACAGCTGGCTGAACATGAACGTGGCCCCTTCACCAAGCACTGGAACAGGTTGCCCAGGGAAGTGGTTGAGTCACATCCCTGGAGGTATTGAAAAGACGTGTAGACGCGGTGCTTAGGGAAATGGTTTAATGGTGGACTTGGCAGTGCTAGGATAACAGTTGGACTCCATGATCTTAAGAGTCTTTTCCAACCCAATCGATTCTATGATTCAAGTGCAGTTGTTTTAAAATGTTAATTATGATGTCTACCACTCATTCTGATTTGTGTTTATGAACTGATAGTAATGAATGCAATGATAAGTAGTGAATGGCTGGATACTGCTGTTTATAGTCTCACACGTACATGAGAAAAGGGTGAAGGACCTTCGACTCATACTTAACCAAGCATTCACTAGCTTTTTTAGCATAATATAATAATTACTTGAATACTAAGTTAAAGGGGAAAATAATGTTGTCAGAGCAGTCATAGAAGTACGTCATATACATCAGATAGTATCCTTGGAACATATGTAGAAATATTTAAAATATACCTGTCAGACACCTTAAAGAAATTATGCTTGAAAAAATATGAAATCTGTATAAGTTAGACTGACTTCTGACTTTCATAAGGGTAAGGAACTAGTATTATGATGGAGTGTATCTCCATCTTAAATTTTTTTCTTTCTTGAGATTCTTCATGTACCAGTTGGCACTCAGAAAAACCTTTTTTTCTCTGAACTATTCTTCCCTGAACTATTCCTCTGTTTTCTTTCTCTCAGTAAAATCAAATTGCTCTTGAAAACATCTGCATTACATTCTTTTATATGTGTCTTTATTTAATGTTTTTCTTGCCACAGTTGGAGCACATATGGAACAAGTAATTAAAACCGAAACTGTCCTGCAATCTTATTCTTGTGCTGCTTAGGAAAAGCTGGTAAAAATAAACTAAGACCAGTACATTCTTATTCTTGTATTATACTGAAGAGGAAGCAAAGTTTAGATTTTAAAATATCTTTTTTTCCAGTTCCCTTCTGTTTTAATTGGCTTTATCTGTGTGAGCACAGTGTGCCACTGGAGCACCAGGCCTTGTAACTAGTCTCTGCAGGGATCCAGGAAAGGGATTAAAACAATTCAAGAGTGGAGATGCAATATGAGCAGAAAACTGGAGTTTGGTGACATGAAAATATGATATGTGATCAGTGATATGAAAAACATATTGCTCTGTAGCTCTGGTGTGCAGACTGCACATAAGAAACAATAAAGTAGAATGGTCAGTCTTAGAGCACGTATAAGCTAAACAGTATATTGCTAGTATGAAGCAGCTGTGGGGGGAGCCTGGGGCTGCAAGGTCTTATAGGGCAACCTAGGCAACTGTATCAAAAAAAAGCTGCTATTCAGTTCTGTCATGGTATGCAAAAGGAGTTAATCTGTATGATTCGTTAACTGAGAAGCTTAATTTCGTTCAGCTGTTAATAGACAGTTTGCAAGGTCTGGCCACAGTTGCAGAGTACACATTACATAGAGCTACGTAAGTTTCTCAGAACACTGCAATAAGTGTCAGAAGAAAGTAATTTTATAATATGGAAGGAGTGACTCCAATCCACTGGAACATCGGAATCTCTTAAATTAACAGGGAAGTTGTAAAACAATAGGTTCTCACTTTTATATATGCTGTGAATGTGTACACGGTACACTGTTTCTTTCTCTTTCTCCACTGTGTGAAAAGATGTGCCCCTCCATTTATATTTATTGATACATATTTATATTTATAATTGTAAGTACTGCTCCTGCTAGCTATATTTTCATGTCCCCTAATTCTCGTGTGGAAAAGGAGAATGAAAAGCTGATTACAGGCCATACTTCCCTTGCTTTTGTGAGCCACTGCTGTCTTGCCCCATGCTTCTTCCTTTCCAGGCTAAAGATTTCTGGCTTTCACAGTCCCTCCTCCTTCAGAAGCCATCCCAAACTTCTGGTCATCCTTGTTGCCTTTTTTAAGGCTTTTTAATTTCTGTTTTTTCTTCACTGACACAAGGGAACAATAAGTACACACAGTATCCAAGCTGTGGGCCAGTCTGTGATCTATATAGTGGCATAATGTTTTCTTTCGCCTCTACTCCTCCCATAATAAACAGTTAGCATTTCATTGATGCTGGGAGGAGAGGGAACACAGGTGTTTTAGTTTTATTCTTAAGCTGGCTGATCACGGAACTGTAGTTTCCATGGAGAAAGGTTAGACAAAATTGGCATGCTAACATGTTCCTATACCATTCCATGTATAATTACTTTATCTATTAATATACATATAAATATATATATGCGTGATTTCCCTTTACATTGCAGTTGTTTATTTAATCAAAATACCTTTCTTACTGTCAGAGCAAGGATAGGTAATTGTTGTAATGACCATTTATAACCATTTATTCCACTTTATAACGACAAATGCTTGTGTCTCCGTGTCAAAAATATCAATGTAATACTATCAAAGAAATAGTATCATAAAAATGTGTGTCATGTCCTGTATTTTTTTACTTTCTGGATATATAGTAGAATTCCTTACTTATACATGTGACAAGCTGTTGTGGTTTAGCGGCAGCTCAGCCCCACACAGTCGCTCGCTCACTCCCCCACCGGTAGATGGGGGAGAGAATCAGAAGGGTAACGCTCGTGGGTTGGGATAAGCACAGTTTAATAATTAAAATTAAAAGAAACAACAGTAGAAATGCAATGTAAAGGAGAACAACGAGAGGCGCAAAGCCCCGGGGGAGGGGGAAGAGAGGGGAGAGGGGGAACGAACCGCCGAAACAAACCGCACGCGCCGCAGCCGCTCAACGCCCACCGACCCGACGCCGCGCCGCCCCCGCCGCCACTGCCCCCCCCCAATATATTGGCCATGGTGTCACATGGTATGGAATGAACCTGCCATTGGCCAGTCGGGGTCAGCTGCCCCCACCATGGCCCTGCCCCTCCCAGCCCCCCCCCCCCGCCACGCGGCAGAGCGCGGGAAGCTGGAAAGGTAGCCGACCCCCACAGTGAGGAGAATTAACCCCTTCTCAGCCAAAACCAGCACACAAGCTTATAAGGGAGAAGAGAACAAGTACATTGTAGTCTTTATTTCCTACAGGCCAATAAAAAGTAAACGATTCTAATAAGCTGCATATGCTACCTGGTATTCTCAACATCTCTCCACACTTTCAACCAAGAACTGTAATTATAAAAAAGTTAATATTTAATTTTAAAAAGTAGTACTCCACGTGAATTACAGTTCTGATTTATTTAGAAATATTTTTAGAAATCTTTTTGAGAAGAAGCTTTGGTGCTCCTAGCTTGCATTGTTTCTAATAAGTTTTGATTAATATATGCCTTATTGCTCCTATTGTTTATTCAGACTGGATCAAATTAGTATGTTGCTCTTTCCGTATGATATTGCATGAAGCATAAAGGAATAGATCACAGCTATAGAGGTAACGCATCCATTTTAGAGAGGTTTCTCCTATAGTAGCCAATCTACCAGAAGGACAAGATCACAGGATTTGGAATGAGTATTTAAAACAAACAAATAATGTGTCTGAAGATGTTTAATGTGTGCAATATGCCTGATGGCATATTAGCATAATAGCAAGATACCTAGCTTCTATAGCTGTCCCCCCTTGTGCTTCTGGGCAAAACTAGAGAAAAATTAGCAGTCTGTCACTCAAGTGGATATTTATATATTGATATTCAAACATCATATCAAACCGTTTTAAATACCTACAGGGGCATTTTGCCAATTAAGTTGCAAAATAGAAACAGGAAGAAGTGAAAACAGTAAGAGGCTGTAAAAGTGGAGCATGAAGAAAGGCAAGGCATTAATAAACATATCCCAAACATGGCTACTGTTTGGTTTTTTTTTAATAGATGCATAGTCTGTCTTGTTGCATTTTACTGGTGATATTTACAATGGTAGTACTGCATCTAGTTAAAATTACTCACTCTTCTTACCATTTTAAAGTTCTAAAATTCAATGGCAAAGTGCAATCTGCTAGAGAATTAGCATTGTCTACAAAAACGCAGACGACAGTGTCTGTAAATGAGGCACTAAAAACTAGTAGGAAAAAACACACCCAAAAGCAAAACACAAATCTAGTACAAATCACCCAGCTGCCCAGTCTTGGAATAAAACCATTTTGAAGCTTGTATCTGAATGGCTTTTGCCCATTGTTATATTCTGCTTTTTTAAGTAAACCTTTTAAAAACTCATTGCCTGAAAAGACACAGGATGCCTCTACCCTATGTATATATTGGGTCTGGTTTTTGTTTTTGTTTTTTTGCTAGCTAAGTTGTTTTCTGACTTCATGAAACAGAAGCCAAACAAGAATAGCTACTGGGAATCGTGTTCGCATCCCCATTATACGAGAAGCAGTGACTGAACAGTTGGAAATGTGCCTATAACAGAACATTTCATTTTTTTCTAGCCACACAAAGAGAATATTTAATCCAACATTACCCAAAACATGCATGCCCAAATAAAATCCAACACCTGGAACAAGATTTAAAATTTCACAGTGCTTTAAAGTGTAATGTGCTGCTTATTTATTCAGAATTCCGTATAGAATACTAAAGCATACTACACAGGTGATTCAAACACATATCACCTTTGATATTTTTGCTGATACTGTCCTCAAAACTTTCCAATATTTGTGGCATGCATCTTCTTTTTCTTTGTAAAATATATATTCTGAGTTTGTGTACACAAATGGCATATATTATGCTATCAGTGACTTTGCCTTTTTATAGTGATTGTTGACAAAACCAGCAATAAACCTATCATAAAAGTTAAAACATCATTTTAAAAAGATTTGTCTATTTGGTTGTATTAAATTCACAAGGCATATAATGTGGTATTTGGAAAAGTTTAATATGTTATTGTTCAAAATCCTTTATTTACTGTTTTGCAGAGTTCCAATCCACTGGCATTTCGCAAACATAAGAAATGTTACTACCTTGTATTTTGCGTGACAGCCCACAAGTTCAAAAAAATGAAACTTTATATGAAAACTGCTAGCTCAGACAGGAGGGCACAGTTTACTAGAATCCTTGAGGATATTTTTGAACAGTTAAATGAATGTGTTCTAATTTTACAATACAAATAGTCACAAGAAGTATAAAAAAGCAAGGGAAAATATTGTTCCTTACTCTAAAGCAAATATAGAAGTATTAGTGTTTCAACCTGTCTGTATAAGAAAGGCTTTTTCTAAACTGCATTCACTTGTCCATAAACTTTGGTCACATAAAGAATTTGAAGGACAGTATCTTTCAAGGCATTGTATGAAGCAGCAGAATTTCCACAGGTTTTGTTTGTTTGTTCGTTTGATTTTTAAAGGGCATTTATTGAAACAGTACGGTGGAGCTTATGGCTATTTGTTTTTGTTATACCCTGCATGTAAAAAGTAAGAAAACAAAGTAGGTCTGAAAAAAATAAAAGACTTCACTCTAACATTTTATTTTTTAGTACAAGCTGTTTCACATTGTCATTCAGATGTACAGATTGTTAATTTTCAGAGAGGGGCAAGGGAAAGAGAAAGGGAAAGGAGGGCATTGTTGAGGTAAATTGTTCATTTTTGAAGACCAGAATAATAGTAAAAATTGTTTTTCCATCTAAATTCAGCATTGAAAATGGACATTTCAGAATTAGTCTCCAGGGGAGCCATATAGTTTCAGACAAGTGCATGTGTGTGCCAGTGTGCATGAATGTGGTCACTTACTACCTTAGAATTTGACTCTATATTTATAAATAAGCATTAAAAAGTCCAACTGACAGAGTAATAGTAGCAGGAAGATACTTTTTACCACAAAAACCTTCTTTAATTTCAGTTACTGTTTCTATTTACTCATATTTAAATATATATGTATGGTGTTGTGTTCTATGCCCGAATGTGACATACAATGTAATTCTATTAGAATTTCTCTAAAGTGTCATGAATTGTATATAGTAATGCAACTAGAATTAAATATGCTTTCTGTGCATGGTTTTACCTGAGATGCTTCATTATTTCCTGAAGGTTTCGTGCTGAAACTCTCAATTTCAGCTTTGTAGGACAGTTCACCAAGCTCCCATTCATCTGCACTGGAGAATTTGTGGTTTTCCCTAGGAACTAATTCCAGTGGGATAACTTTTTCCCTTCAGAAGCTACTGTAGTATAGTACCAGGTAATGGCTGCCATGGTCCCATGAACAGATCTTTTTTTCTCCAACTGTATACACTTGACTGACTTCATGTAGAAGTAACCTTATGTTAGGAAGCACTAATGCTAGAAATAAGTCAAACAACTATTGTAAAATAATTGTCCTCAGCTTTTGAGCATTGCTATAAAACTTTTGTTTGCATCGTTGATACAATTTTCAATAACTTTCTATCTAATGTTGAGGCATAGTTCTCTGTACTCATTCATTATTATGTTAGAGAGTCGGGGGAGAGAAAATGGAACACAGAAACTGCAGTTTAATGTCAGACTTCAGCTTCATCGTGTTCTCTGTCTGATCTTGTACTGTAACCAGACTTCAGAGGAATGCCTGAAGAACTTAGTAGAAAACCAAAATTTTTCCCCACCTCTTCATCTACCACCACATATAGGTTTCGCTCTAACTGGTCAGAAGCAGTGATTGCCCTGGAGCATAAGTTTAAGATCCTTCCTAAAGGTTATTTTTAAACATTTTTACATTAAATAAGCATATTTCTGTATCAAATAAAATTTCCAAGCCCTTCATCTGTCATAAATATGATCTGTAACAGTGGTGTGTAAGTTATGTGCATTGCTCTATATTTCTCCCTTTTTTGATTTCTTCCAGAGCTCAGTTTTCCCAAAACAAGTATTTGTCATTCTGGATAGGCGTCCCCTGAGACACTGTTTCCTGCAAGACTGTAGGTGCTCTGGCTTGTTCTCAGTGACCACTAGGGAATGTGTACTTCAGACACTAGGTACTGTGGTTCCTGCTAAGTATTCCTGTGATTTTTCTCATTCCTCATCAACAATCTTCTTGTGATGGTCTCACAGTAAGAAATATAACTGCTGTTTGCTCTCAAATAATAGACAGAGAGACTTCTAGAAAGTGACTTGCCCACCTTTGCTTTCTGGGTAAATGTAGAGGACTGGCAGAAGTTAGCTGACTGCAAGGTTGATGAAAACCGGGAACAGACATAATTGGTCACTGCCAGTGCCTTATTGGAATGAACATGTTTCATTTATGTACTGAATATTCATCTGATTTGAAAAAGTTAATAAAAACTAAAAAAAAAATCACGTGCAAACACCCAAAGAGATGAAAGAGGTGGCAGTCATGAAGAAGAGTCTCTGAGACTATCCTAAAGTTTGGGTGTTTACAACCCATTCCACTTCTGAAGAATTCCTGTTCGGTAAATACACTCTGACATTTACCAGAAGGGTAAAATTCATTCTTTGACTATGTTTGAATTTTTCTTTTTCTTCAGCAGAGAGGTGTCTCCTATTTTTATTCCTTCCAGCTATTTAGTGATGTTTGATGCAAGCCTTAGAAAAATTTAAAGATTTTTTCTTACAGCACAACATTGTAACTTTTAAGGCAGTTTTCTATCCCACTTTTATACAGGTAACGACTTTAATTTGTTTTGTGTTACATTTTGTATCTCTCTCACCAGTTTTCAATATCTGCAACTGGCCAGATTCAGAAATTAAGATGGGACTCTAGGTACTACATTGGCAATGCGAGCACTGAAGGCATCTTAGTATGGTGTAAGTTTTAAAAAGCCAAGATGGTATGAAGCCTGTGCAATGCCTGGTTTTTGCTCCTGGTCTTGCCAGGTTCAGAAAGCCATGTCAGTTTTAACTGAAAAATTAAATTTATAGATTGTCGATATGCAATCCCAGCAATCCACAGGCTTGTTTCCTGAAACTCTCCAATGGGAAGTCTACCAGACACGATACATTAGGCACTGTTCAGGATTTTTCTAGTAGAAGCTGGTTGAATTATGAAATAAAAATTAGATAGTGGTAAAAATTAGACGGTGATAGAAAATCAGTTTTCACAGAATCACAGAATCACAGGTTGGAAGGGACCTCAGGGATCATCTAGTCCAACCTTTCCAGGAAGAGCACAGTCTAGACAAGGTGGCCCAGCACCCTGTCTACACTACTTTTGACAGTGTCCAATGTGGCCGAGTCAACCACTTCCCTGGGGAGATTATTCCAATGGGTGACTGTCCTCACTGTGAAAAATTTTGCTGTCATGTCCAATCGGAATGTCCCCAGGAGCAACTTGTGTCCATTCCCCCTCGTCCTCTCCATGTGACTCCATGTAAAAAGGGAGTCTCCATCTTCTTTGTAGCTACCCCTTAAGTACTGGGGCATGGTGATGAGATCCCCTCTGAGCCTCCTTTTCCCAAGGCTGAACAAACCCATCTCTCCCAGCCTATCCTCGTATGGCAGGCTTCCCAGTCCTTTGATCATCTTGGTGGCCCTTCTCTGGACCCCTTCCAGCCTGTCCACATCCTTTTTGTATAGAGGGGACCAGAACTGTACACAGTACTCCAGGTGTGGCCTGACCAGCACTGAGCAGAGTGGGATGATGACTTCTTTGTCTCTGCTGGTGATGCCCTTTTTGATGCAACCCAGCATCCTGTTGGCCTTCTTGGCCACAGCAGCACACTGTTCCCTCATGTTGAGCTTTCTGTCCACCAGGACCCTCAGGTCCCTTTCCACAGAGCTGCTCTCCAGCCAGGTGGATCCCAGTCCGTGCTGCACTCCCGGATTGTGTTGTCCCAGGTGCATGATCTTACACTTGTCCTTGCTGAACTTCATAAGGTTCTTGCTGACCCACTATTCCAGCCCATCCAGATCTCCCTGCAGAGCAGCTCCCCCTTCTGGAGTGTCTACTTCCCCACTCAACTTGGTGTCATCAGCAAACTTCATTAGGCTACACTTGATGCCGTTTTCCAGATCGCTTATAAAGATATTGAATAACATTGGGCCCAATACTGATCCCTGGGGGACTCCACTTGTGACAAGTTGCCACTTGGAAAAGGAGCTGTTTATCACCACCCTTTGGGTGCGGCCTGTTAGCCAGCTCCCCACCCACTGCACAGTTTTCTATGAATTTAGCTAGCAACTACTTTTATTTTCACTTCTTCTGAAGAAGGGCAAGCTTTCCATTTTTATTCATAATGTTAATAAAATTGGTAGACTGTTAAAAAGTTGTCACTTGATAGTATTTGTCCAACATGACATCTGAAGTATTGTTTTTTCCCTTCTTCAAAGGAAAATGTGTATTAATCACTGGTAAGTGATATTTTTGTTTCCTGACTCACTGTATCAATAAGTTTGTGTTACATCAATAAGTATATATATGTACATAATATATAATATATAACTCCACATCCATTTGAGATAATATTTCTTCAAGACACTGCATGTAATCTGAGAACAGCAATGCTCTTTTACGTTTATTATCTAACAGTGGCCTATAATGCACTGAATTGCAATAAATATCAGGTAGTTATTTTATATGACTATAAAATTTTATTTTATCTGTTTATTCAGATAAATAGTTCTATTTCTGAACTAGAGTTTAACATCCTGATGTTCTAAAATTATATTTATATATTTTAAAAAATAAATATTATTTAATTACATCCTCATAAACCATTACATCTTCTGATTTATTAAGAAAATAATAAAAATCTGGAAAAGTGTGTGAAAAACCTCCTTCTGGAGCAAACTGTTTCACTTAAATTAATTTAACCATTAGAATATTTGTTCTTTTGGATTGTGTTTTGCTTTCAGGGTATCTTTTACATGTAGGAGTTCTCACATAAGGAAAGTTAACACGAGTAGCATTATCTCTGTGATTTTCCGTTGAGATTAGATACCAAAATTCAAGTTTGGCTTTAATTAGGTTTTTGCTTGTTTTGTTTTAGATGACCCTAGATGTGAGCGTCAATAAATACAAGTAAAACCTGGTGATATCTAGTAGCATGATAACAATATTGTTTAAACTGTGACCTACCAAGAAATAACTGTTATGTATACGCGTACCAGTGATGCACACATTCAAATCCGGATTCTGCCAGATTATGCTCATCAAGTCAAGAAGACGTGAGAAGTACAAGCATAGGTCTCCTTATAGTCCAAACTGATTGGTTTTTATGATTGAAACATTCAAGTTTCGTATGCTTATAGACAGGAATTAGTAAGCAGTAGCAAGTAGAGACTGACTTTGGCTACAATTGCAGAGGAATTTATTCTGGGGTTCAGGTAAAGACCTGTAAATAAGCATGTTTTGAAACTAGGGAACTTCAGGTGATTATGGACTAGCTAAACTATGGATCAAAGGTTTTTCTTTTCTCCTGCCATGAATACTACAATTAAAGAGAGTGGCTAGAGAGAAAGACCACAGAGGAGAAGAAAAAGATTAGAGAAGGAAATGCACATGGATTAAAGTATTGGCACAGAAGTGTTCATATTTGAATGAGATGTGGCAGACGATGATGTAGTGATGATTAAGCTTATGTGGTTATAACTGATCTGATATAGAAACTCAAAAAATTAACAGACGGATGCATTTGCTGCTGGTGGTTACACCTGCTTCAGGCTGTAGTCCTACCTCTACCCCTTTGAGAATACAGGACGTTCACTGCAGCTACGAAGTTCACAAATTCCAGTTTTCCTGGAATGGAAGAACTCATTCCAGCAGGAACAAGCATGACTGGCCCCAATACGTCTCCTTCCTTCCAGCAGGAAAAAATTGCCTGAAAACAGCTTGACAGTGTAGCTGCAGACATTGGGTTGATACCATCTTACTTAGTATTCAACTAGACTAAAGCAAATCTACCATCTACTGACCAGTCTCTCAGAAAATAGCAGCATTTAATAGGTTACATAAAAGTTAGAGACTGAGTCTTCTCCTCTGCGGTCTGGCTTCTCTCCAAAAGCTTCATTAGACTGGTAATAAAAGGTCTACAGAGTCTAGTGAAATAAGGAGTGGAAATAATCATAGAATCACAGAAGTTTTGGCTTGAAGGTACCTCTACAGGTCCTTTGTCCCAGCCTTTGCCTTAAAGTAGGACTGTCATCAGTGCCAGATCTGGTCATGGCTTTGTCTGGAATTTCTCTGAAATTTTTTTCCAGATGTCTGGCTTGAACCTTCTTACTCACAGTCTGTGACTTTTGGCCTTTCTGTTTTCTGTCATTACTCAAATAGAATTAATCTCCATCAGCTTTGTAACACTCCAACTAGTTGAGTGTTGTTACTCGAGCACTCACTGGCCTTCTCTGCTCAAGGTTAAACAAAGCAGTTCCCTTAGCTTCTCCATGCAGATTATGTACCTATGTGCTCAGTTTTTTTAAACTGGACTCTGTTGCTTAACCGAAGGTGGGCTTGAGGGGGAGTGAAGCCCAATGTAGTATTACAGATACAGCCACACCATTGCCAAGAATGTCTCAAATGCAATCAGGTTATACATTTCAGCAGGACTGCTTACTCATCAGCCTGCGTTACAGCATGGGCTCACTCTGCCTCAACCACAGAGCTTTGAAGTCCTCCTTACTGAGTTCCATGAGGCTTCTGTGGGCCCAGCCCTCAAGCGTATCAAGTCTGGATTAAATTGTGCTACTCAGAGTGTCGCCTCTGCCCCCATGCAGCTTTGTGCTGTATGCTGATTTGCGGAGTATACACTTGGTGGTGTAACCAGGATTGGTAAGAAGGATATTGAACAGTATCAATACCTGGGGTGTTCCACTCATTGCCAGCCATCAACTAGATGTCAAGCCACTGGTTACTGCCCTGTGAGCCTGGCAGTCCAGCTAATTTTTAGCTGGGTGTTGGTCATCTAGCTCAGATTTTGTCATCCTCTAGATGAGAATGCTGTGGGAGATAGTGTCACAAGTCTTGCTAAAGTTAAAATATATTAAATCCCCTCACTGCCCCCTCATTGGTATAGCTACACTTTTCATTACAGAATACAAATAGGTTTGTCAAACAATATTTCTTCCTGGTAAATACATGTTAAGTGCTCCTGATTAACTTCCTGACCTTTGTATGTTTGGAGATGGGTTCCAGGAGGCCATGCCCGTGGCCTTTCCAGGGACTGGTGAGGCTGATTGGTGTGTAGTGCCCCAGTCTCCCTTCCTGCTTTTCTTAAAGGTAAACAAAATATCAATCTTTTTCCAGTTATTAAATAGCCCAAGGTCACTGACACCGTTAATGTCTATCTTGTTATAAGTACTACAACGGCCATTGTCTTTTCCTGACAAATTTAGCATTTTTTTAATTTACTGTGCATGGCTGACCACTGATAGGGGCACAACAGGGAAGTATCTATCTTTGCTTATGATTCTTTCATTTACACTAACACAGTTGGGAAACTTGAGGTACACACTTTCTAAAAACTGACAATCTTTGTAACACATAGTAGCAATATCCCTTATGTGTCAGCGTATTAATTATTTTTAACAGCTGCAGAGTTCATCTACCCTTGTCCTTTTGGTTAGCAAACAGCAACTGAAGGCATTCTGGATGATGATGGTGGTGTGCTTCTTAATGGAAAGGGGTATTTTGTCAGGTAGTGTTATCTTTGCACTTGTGGGGAATGCTCCCTACAAGTCCCCATAAAGGAACCCATTGTGTTGTTTTGAAGTTTTGCAGCCACTGATTATTTTGCCAGTTTTCGGTGGGTTTTTTTTTTTTTTTTTTTTTTTTCTTGTCTGACTGATAACTTCATGAAATTTGGAACAGAAGTGTTCGGAATGAAGTTGCTCCAAGGCAAGTCTTCTAGAAGCAGTTATTTAGTCTTGCTGTCTCCTCATCCACCTTCCGATTCTTCTCAGGCTGCCTCCAACAGCTAGTATGCATAACATTACAGACCTTGTAGAACCTAGAAAGGTTTAATTTCCCACAGGATAAGACCAAGCTGGATCATCACAAAGTAGCTGTGTAGGTGTTTTATCTGGATGGGGCGGTAAAATCAGTAACATGAACTTTGTCTAATAGTTCAGGCGCAAACATAGCCACACCTACAGTGAACTCCTGATGAGTAGGAGAGATCATATAATAGCATCATACCACCTTAGTTGATCATCAGTGCTGTAATTGTTATAGAATCAAATTGAGACAAACAGAATAGTCTGTGTAATGTTTTAGTGGCCCCCAATTTATATTTCCCTCACTAAATTTGTTCTTTCATTAGAGCTGCGTGAATAGAGTACAATATACCAAGTGAAAATCACTGAATTACCATTTGCTGCTGCGAAGTCTTCTCTTTTTCCTCGTTGGTTGATGTACAGTGCAGAAATAGAAGACCTAAAAGTGAAAATCAATGCTTCCTGATTTTGAGGGCCTTTGGGATAGTAAGCTGAGTATGTGACTGACCCACATATAACAGTAGCCACTTTTGGGGATAGGATCTAAATACCTTTCCAGGTTGTGTTCTCAGTAACAGAAGTTGTGTTGAAGGTGACAATGCCCCAGTTAGATCCATTGTTCTGAGTATTATTCTGACAGTTCATTTGGTTTTGTTTTGTATCTGTGGATTTTTTTAGAGAAGCAATGACAGAATTTGCAGTGATTATACTTTTTTTCACTTGTTTTGGGGAAAAAGCTGAGTGTTTCTACCTGCAAAAAGAAAGATGACAATATTAATGACATAGGCAGAATTCTCGATTGCCTCATTGTGGTAGGTGTGCAAAATTAGAGACTAAAGACAAGCCCAGACTACTAATAAGGTGTGTTAAAAGGTGCTTAACAGGTTGCCCAGAGAGGCAGTGGAGGCCCCGTCCCTAGAAACATTCAAGGTCAGGTTGGACGGGGCTCTGAGCAACCTGATCTAGTTGAAGATGTCCCAGCTCACTGCAGGGGAGTTGGACTAGATGACCTCTAAAGGTCTCTTCCAACCTAAACCATTTTAAGAATCTATGATTCTATGCTACCAGTGTGCGTCCTTTCAGAGGCCTGAAGTAGTATGTGTGGTGCATGTTGCTGAGATTATTTGGAAATTGAGAGCAAAGCTGAATGCATGACCTGCTTTCAAATGAGAATGAATGCTGCTCCTGGTAGCTCAGCATGATGTTTTCTTTACATTCAGAGCTAACTGCTTCAAAACAATAAGAAAATCCTCTCCAAGCCACATCTATCCTTCAGATAGGAAAGCAACAATAGCTGGCAGTCAGTGGAAGAATCCTGCATTGTCTTCTGGTATATAATTACAGACATCTCCTTCCCTCATGATTCATACAGTAAAATCCTATTCCAGGATGAAAACTTGCATCATCAATATTTTTATGTATATACACAAATACGTATTTCTTTATACACACTTATACATGCCTTGGGCAAGTGCTCTCTGAGCTGGGTTAAAAACTGGCTGGCTGGCCGAGCTCAGAGAGTGGTGGTGAATGGAGTCAAATCCATTTGGCAGCCAGTCACAAGTGGTGTTCCCCAGGGCTCAGTGTTGGGGCCGGTCTTGTTTAATATCTTTATCAATAACCTGGATGAGGGGAACAAGTGCACCCTCAGTAAGTTTGCAGATGACACCAAGCTGGGTGGAAGTGTTGATCTGCTGGAGGGCAGGAAGGCCCTACAGAGGGACCTGGGCAGGCTGGATCGTTGGGCCGGAGCCAACGGTATGAGATTCAACAAGTCCAAGTGCCGGGTCCTGCACTTGGGTCACAACAACCCCATGCAACGCTACAGGCTTGGGGAGGAGTGGGTGGAGAGCTGCTTGGAGGAAAAGGACCTGGGGGTGTTGGTTGGCAGCCACCTGAAAATGAGGCAGCAGTGTGCTCAGGCGGCCAAGAAGGCCAATGGCATCCTGTCTTGTATCAGGAATAGTGTGGCCAGCAGGAGCAGGGAAGTGATCGTGCCCCTGTACTTGGCACTGGTGAGTCCACACCTTGAGTACTGTGTTCAGTTTTGCGCCCCTCACTACAAGAAGGTCACTGAGGTGCTGGAGCATGTCCAGAGAAGGGCAACGAAGTTGGTGAAGGGTCTAGAGAATAAGCCTTATGAGGAGCAGCTGAGGGAGCTGGGGTTGTTTAGTCTGGAGAAGGGGAGGCTGAGGGGAGACCTTATCACTCTCTACAACTACCTGAAAGGAGGTTGTAGTGAGGTGGGTGGTTTTGGTCTCTTCTCCCTAGTAACAAGCGATAGGACGAGAGGAAATGACCTCAAGCTGTGCCAGGGGAGGTTTAGGTTGGATATTAGGAAAAACTTCTTTACTGAAAGGGTTGTCAAATATTGGAACAGGCTGCCCAGGGAGGTAGTTAAGTCTCCCTCCCTGGAGGTATTTAAAAGAAGTGTAGATGTGGTGCTTGAGGATATGGTTTAGTGGTGGACTTGGCAGTGATAGGTTAGCGGTTGGACTCGATGATCTTAAGAGTCTTTTCCAACCTTAACAATTCTATGATTCTATGTTTCTGTATGCATATAAATATATATATATGTTGTGGATTAGCCAGCAACTCAACCCCACACAGCTGCTCACTCACTCTGCCACCGGTGGGGTGAGGGAGAGAATCAGAAGGGTAAAGCTTGTGGGTTGAGATAACAACAGTTTAATAATTGAAATAAAACAATAACAAAACCAACAGCAACAGAAGTGCAACAGAGAGGGAAACAATGAGAGAGGGGTGAAACCCAAGCTGGGGGGAAGGAGGAATGAACAACCAAAACAAACTGCACATGATGCAGCCGCTCACTGCCCGCTGACCTGACGCCAGTCCCGGAGCCACAACCGCCCCCCATGCACCAACTGCCCTTGTTAATCTACTGGTCATGGCGTCACATAGTGTGGAATGAATATCCCATTGGCCAGTCGGGGTCAGCTGTCTTGGCCGTGGCCCCGCCCCTCCCAGCCTCCTGCCCACGTGGCAGAGCACGGGAAGCTGGAAAGGTCCCTGACTACTACAGGCACTACTGTGATGAGAATTAACCCTTTCTCAGCCAAAACCAGCACATTATCCACCCGTTATTGCATACCATTTATGCCATGCCCAGGTCCCATACAATCCAATACAACGGTACCACCCACCACCCCTCCTCTTCCCATCCTTTGACATGATACACAGACATCATTACCTTAGTTCATGGACCTTCCCTGTAAAATGCCCATAAAAATGTCCATTGACTCCAGGCCATATCTGTCTTTCAGGTCAGGAGAGATATAGTGTGTACGGTGTTGGGTTGCTGCATACCGAGTCAGTCTTCGTTCCATCACTGTTGCATTTTGCTTGTTTCATTGAAGTTTATCTTCCATGGATTGGGAGGCTTGTACTGTGATATCATTGATATAGCATATAGCAACCACAGAAGAGGTGATATACAATATTACATAGCAGTTTGCATCATGCCATTTAGTTCACTGGCTGTTTTCGCCCAAAATCAAAACCCCTTGAGGCACACATCGGACTTCTCCATCCTGCTGCATTACCCACCAAGTACAACCAGGCCATCAAGCAAAAGCCATGAATGGGTTTGCCTTTGCCCGAGGCAGGAATAACCCAGACTGTTTTCCCCAGCATTTTTTACATGCGCTACAGGGACTCTATCCCGTTACACAGTATGTAGGATTTCTGACTGGGCAGGGCCAGCTCGATTAGCAGATACCCTCGTGTTGACTAACCACGTGGCTTTTGCTAAATGTGTATCCCAGTGCTTGAATGTTCCACCCCCCATTGCTCTCAGTGTAGTTTTTAACAGTCCATTGTACCGTTCACTTTTTCCAGAGGCTGGTGAGTGATAGGGGATGTGATACGCCCACTCAAAGCTGTGCTCTTTGGCCCAGGTATCTATGAGGTTGTTTCAGAAATGAGTCCCGTTGTCTGACTCAATTCTCTCTGGGGTGCCATGTCGCCACAGGATTTGTTTTTTGAGACCCAGGGTAGTGTTCCGGGCAGCGCCATGGGGGATGGGATACGTAAGCACATGGTGCTTGCCTTGGTGGGTCTGTGGGAGTGTGATATAGTCAATTTGCGAGGCCTCCCCATATTTATATTTCAGCCATCGTCCCCCATACCACAGAGGCCTTACCCGCCTCGCTTGCTTGATTGCAGCACGTTTCACATTCGTGGATAGCCTGTGCAATAGTGTCCATGGTCAAGTCCACCCCTTGATCACGAGCCCACCTGTGTGTTGCATCTCTCCCTTGATGGCCTGAGGTGTCATGGGCCCACTGATCTAGAAATAGTTCACCCTTATGCTGCCAGTCCAGATCCACCTCAGCCACTTCAATCTTGGCAGCCTGATCTACCTGCTGGTTGTTTCAATGTTCTTCAGTGGCCCGACTCTTGGGGACGTGAGCATCCACATGATGTACTTTCACAACCAGGTTCTCTACCCGGGCAGCAATATCTTGCCACAATGTGACGGCCCAGATGGGTTTGCCTCTGCGCTGCCAGTTGCTTTGCTTCCACTGCTGTAACCAGCCCCACAGGGCGTTTGCCACCATCCAGGAGTCAGTATAAAGATAGAGCACTGGCCACTTTTCCCGTTCAGCGATGTCTAAGGCCAGCTGGATGGCCTTTAGCTCTGCAAACTGGCTCGATTCCCCTTCTCTAGATAGCAGTTTCTGCTACTTGTTGTGTAGGACTCCATACAGCAGCCTTCCATCTCCGGTGCTTTCCCACAAGGCGACAGGACCCATCAGTGAACAGGGCATACTGCTTTTCATCTTCTGGCAGTTTGTTATACAGTGGGGCTTCTTCAGCACATGTCACCTCCTCCTCTGGTGATGTTCCAAAGTCTTTGCCTTCTGGCCAGTCCATGATCGCTTCCAAGATTCCTGGGCGACTGGGGTTTCCTGTATGAGCCCATTGAGTGCTCAGTGTGACCCATTTACTCCATGTAGCATTAGTTGCATGGTCTGTAGAGGGGATCCTCCCTTTGAACATCCAGCCCAGCACTGGCAGTCGGGGTGCCAGGAGCAGCTCTGCTTTAGTACCAGCCACTTCTGAAGCAGCTCAAACCCCTTCATATGCTGCCAATATCTCTTTTTCAGTTGGAGTATAGCGGGCTTCAGACCCGCTGTATCCCCGACTCCAAAACCCTAGGGGTCGACCTCGGGTCTCCCCTGGTGCTTTCTGCCAGAGGCTCCAGGTAGGGCCATTCTCCCTGGCTGTGGTGTAGAGCACATTTTTTACATCTTGTCCTGCCTGGACTGGCCCAAGAGCTACTGCATGAACTATCTCCTGTTTAATCTGTTCAAAGGCTTGTCGTTGCTCAGTGACCCATTTGAAATGATTCTTATTCCGGGTCACTTGATAGAGAGGGCTCACAATCAGACTGTAATGTGGAATATGCATTCCCCAAAAACCCACAATGCCCAGGAAAGCTTGTGTGTCCTTTTTGCTAGTTGGTGGAGACACGGCTGCTATTTTGTTGATCACATCCATTGGGATCTGATGATGACCACCTTGCCATTTTTTTCCTAAGAACTGGATCTCTTGTGCGGGTCCCTTTACTTTGTTTTATGGCAAAACCAGCTTTCAGAAGTATTTGGACTATTTTCTCTCCTTTCTCAAAAACTTCTTCCGCTGTGTTGCCCCACACGATGATGTCGTCAATGTACTGAAGGTGTTCTGGAGCTTCTCCCTGTTCCAGTGCAGTCTGAATCAGTCCATGGCAAATGGTAGGACTGTGTTTCCACCCCTGGGGCAGTCGATTCCAGGTGTACTGGATGCCCCTCCATGTGAAAGCAAACTGTGGCCTGCAGTCTGCTGCCAGAGGGATTGAGAAGAATGCATTAGCAATATCAATTGTGGCATACCACTTGGCTGCCTTTGACTCCAGTTCGTATTGAAGTTCTAGCATGTCTGGCACAGCAGCACTCAACGGTGGAGTGACTTCATTCAGGCCACGATAGTCTACTGTTAGTCTCCACTCTCCATTAGACTTCCGGACTGGCCATATGGGACTGTTAAAGGGTGAGTGGGTCTTACTGATGACTCCTTGGCTCCTCAGTTGGTGAATGAGTTCATGGATGGGGATCAGAGAGTCTCTGTTGGTGTGATATTGCCGCCGGTGCACTGTTGTGATGGCGATCGGCACCTGTTGTTCTTTGACCTTCAGCAACCCCACAAAAGGGTCCTTCGAGAGACTGGGCAAGGTAGACAGCTCTTTAATTCTCTCCATCGCCAAGGCAGCTACACCAAAAGCCCACCTGTACCCTTTAGGGCCCTTGAAATACCACCTCCTGAGGTAGTCTAAGCCAAGGATGCACGGAGCCTCTGGGACAACCACAATGGGGTGCTTTTGCCACTCATTCCCGGTTAGGCTCACTTCGGCCTCCAATACAGTTAGCTCTTGGGACCCCCCGTCACTCCAGCAATGCTGATGGGTTCTGCCCCTATATAGTTTGATGGCATTAAGGTGCACTGTGCGCCAGTGTCCACTAAAGCTTTATACTCCTGTGGGTCGGACGTGCCAGGCCGTCGGATCCACACAGTCCAGTAAGCCCAGTTATCCCTTTCCTCCACCTGGCTGGAGTCAGGGCCCCTGTAGTCCTGATCATGGCATTTGCAACTCACTTCCTGTAAATGTGAATCAAGAGTCTCTTCATTACGCTCAGAAATAAAATCATCACTTCTGCTCATCTGTCTGGGGACCTGCTCACTGGAAACTGGAGCAGCAGCTTTCCTGGAAGAGCCTCCCTGAGTGATTGTTCTCCCTTGCAGCTCACGTACCCGTGCCTCTAGGGTCGAGGTGGGCTTGCCATCCCACCTCCTCATGTCCTCTCCGTGGTCAGGCAGGTAGAACCATAGGGTGCCCCGTGGTGTGTATCCTCTCCTTTCAGCAAAAGGATGCTTATTCCTAACAGCTGAGACACTACTCTGTAGAGGTGGGGAGCAGGACATATCTTCTTTGAGTTGCTGGACCTCTCGGGGTAGTTCCTCCACAGCAGAGATGAGGGAGGAAGAGAGATTTTCTTCGTAATCCCAGAGTCTACCAATCACAGAATCACACAATCACACAATGGTAGGGGTTGGAAAGGACATCTGGAGATCATCTTGTCCAACCCCCCTGCTTGAGCAGGCACACCTACAGCAGGGGGCACAGGAACATGTCCAGGTGGGTTTTGAATGTCTGCAGGGAAGGAGACTCCACACCCTCCCTGGGCAGCCTGTGCCACTGCTCTGTCACCCTCACAGGAAAGAAGTTTTTTCTCACATTGAAGTGGAACTTCCTGTGTTCCAGCCTGTGCCCACTGCCCCGTGTCCTGTCATTGGGCACTATTGAAAAGAGCCTAGTCCCATCGTCCTGAGGCCCACCCTTCAGATATTTATAGGTATTGATGAAATCCCCCCTCAGTCTTCTCTTCTCCAGGTTGAACAAAGCCAAGTCTCTCAGCATTTCCTCCTAAGGGAGATGCTCCAGTCCCTTGATCATCTTGGTAGCTCTCTGCTGCACTTGCTCAGGCATCCTTGAACCTCTGAAACTTGGGGGCCCAGAACTGGACACAGTACTCCGCATGTGGTCTCACTAGGGCGGAGTAGAGAGGGGGAGGATAACCTCTCTCGTCTCGACCTGCTGGCCACACTCCTTTTAATGCATCCCAGGATACTGTTGACCTTCTTGGCCACAGGGGCTTAGCCAAAACCAGCACAACACTGTTTTGTTGTGAAATAGGAGATTATCTGATAAAATAATTCTTAAAAAAATTCCAAATTTCCAGTACTAGATAGTGCATACACTGAGTTTAAGATACATGTTTTAAATTGTCACATTAGGCCTTATCACTGTAAATAAACCAGAATTCCTTTACCTGGAAAAAGTAAATGTAGTTTTTGAAGCAAATAGTGACTAGTGACTTCTGTACGTTGCTATGAATATGCGGGCACAAAACTTGAGACACAACAGGGCTTGATGTTCAGAAAATTCAGCTAGTCTTTTCAATACAGAGCTCCTGAATTTTGCTTCTGAAAATGTAGGCATTGAAAATGTTACATTAAAAAATAGCAGCACAAACTGGAGACTGTGCCGGTGTGGGTGGTTCTTGAATGTCACTATTTACACATAAAATAAATTTCAAGTAGCATGGCATGTATGTGGTGTGAGAGAGGATGTTAAATATTTCACTTTTACCATTTAAGCATGTAACAGGCATTCAATATTTAGTTTTTAAACAATATGCAGCTAATTTTAAAGTTTGTAAATTTCCGTTGTAATTTTGATCCATTTTTGTTTCCAGTTCAGATTGACATTTTTCTCCAAGCGAAGTGGATCTGTGTGATTCTTTCAGATGTTCCCATTAGTTTGACTTTGTAACTTCCAAGCAATATAGGGTCTAACCAAGGGCCGGGACGGGGAGGGGAACACCAGTCAAGAGGACAGAGCCTCTTCCAGATACTTTTTGAAAGCTTACAAGCACTGATCAATTATATTATCGTAAAAGGTATCAAAGAGTGAATTTCAGTCAAGATAAACATTACTGACACTGGCTGCTTCTCAGAAGCATTTAGCATCTCCATGATTAGATCCATTCTGCATTCATCGCCTTCCCTGTTTTCTCATGTATTACCTTACCATTTACTACTTACACATTTAATTAACTTAGATTCTTTACTCACTGAATTTTCTAGAGGAAGCTTTAGAAGTTATTAAGCATAGGCCACACGCTGAACCTTACACTTGTTGAAAGTACAGTAATCGGTAAGACTATGGGAGATACAATACACTGGTCTGTTTAAAATGTAGCAGGATTGCTCTTTCAAGGCTTATGTGATAAATACAGACAAATCAGAGCTTGCAAATAATCTGTACTTTTAAAAATAGTAAGAAAATGCTACAGGAAATACATCTCGCATCCATGGTCTGAGTCTGGAAGCTAGCGCAAATTAGGAGAAGTATGTTGGGATGGTGCTAGAATGTCATCATAAATGAAATACAATTTAGTCCCAGAGAAGCATCCTGAGTCCTGTGGTGCATCAGTCCTTTCCTAGGTATGGACTGTAACCTTTCACCTCCTTGGCTCAGGAATACTAGCTGGTATACTGTCAAAGCTTCCACCCCCTTCCTGCCTGGCCCTTCCTCACTTGTCATCCTTGGGGTTCGAATAGCAGTAGGGAGGTGAATATTGCTCCCTCTCCTGGATTCTGAGTGTAAGGATGTGCAGGGAAGAGAGGGAGGGAGGCCCACCCAACCTCATAGCCCTCTCCGCAAGGATGCACAGAACTGGAACTGTTGAGATAAACAGGCACAACATTCTGGTCAGACTTTGCAACATTTACTTTTCTTAATATCTGTGAATGATAAAACACATTCTATTTCATCCTCGCTGTTCTCCCTCTGTTTTTCAGAATTGAACATTAAGTACAGTATAATGTTTACTATGATTTTGAAATTTTAATAAGATGTTACAAGAGGCAAACATAGATTTCATAAAGAAACTTTCCCATTTTAGCTCCCTTTGCAATACAGCATAGAAAGTTCACTGATGTTTCAATCACCTCTTCAAATCTATTTTAACCACATGGGAGCTGACATTATGCTCTTTATAACAGCAGCCAACTGTACCTGAACTTCTGTACAGAAAATGTAGAAGAGCGGGCTCTGTGTATATATTTATATGTATAGGTGGTAAAGTCATCACGGAAATCAACATTTCCATTTAAACTGACACTTTCTGTTATTAGAGATTATTCTGACCTTCTTTCTTTCTGGTCTAACTCACTTAGTTGAAGTAGCCTTCAAAACTGAGAAAGAACAAAACTCTGCTGTCTTTTCTTGTGTTAGGAAATACCACCGTATTATGGCTGAATTTCTAAGACTAGTGAGACGGGAGCAAGTTTGCAAGGATATCAAAAAAGCCTCTACTGGAGAGATAACTACTCACAAAAGGAACTCTTTCCTCACCATAATTAAACTGCCTTCTTGAATGACACGAGCTGTAGCAGTAACAGGAATCTTCTGTAAATCACGCCTACTCAAATGCTTTTGGCCCCTAGTTGTGTTGGATGGAAATGTGATACTTTTTTTCCCCATGTTCATTGCATCTATGCTAGCAAAACATTTAAAGTTCAGCCTCAGCCATTTTGTCTTTCTCCTTGGGAAAGAAGTTGGTGATATGACAAAATGATAACTGAACAGGAACATTTTTAAGAGCTAAGCTCTGCTGCCAAAGCAACACCTGCAGCAGCAGCAGAAGCTGCACTGGGAGTCCTTGGGAGTTGCCAGAGCAGTTTCACTAGCTGGGGGGAGTTGATGCCTGGCTCTAACCACCTGCAGCCCGCAGACCTGGCACAGGCCGTGCAAGAGTTTCTTCAGAATTCAGGAAGGTGTGACTACAACAGAGAAGTCTGCAACAGTCACTTGGGTGTAGTCTAAGCAGTACACCTCTGCGTCAAAATAAACTTTCTCCAAGTGCACCAGTTGTGCCTGATACGTGGCTAAACATGCAGAAATATATGCAGATAATATGGAAGACTGGAGATTCAAGTCGTAACACTTGCATGTGGTGTATATCTGTGTGTATCTCTTTATCTCTATTGAACTGAATGCTCAGGAAACTTACACAAAATATGCTAAAAGACAGTTGTATATATACAACTATATATATATGTGTGTATATATATATATGTGTATATATATATATACATATATATATATGTATATATATAGTTGTATTGAAGTACAAAAGTCAGGTCGTTAAAGTGTAGAAAATGCCTAATCATTATATATGGAAATCATATATAGTCGCAAGAATAGAGTCTTTGTGTAGCCAGATTTTATTTTTAATGGTGCTTCATCTGCACTGAGTAAATATTTCAGATATACACAAGGATGGACGAGACTACTCAAGAAACTGTAAATCTGTCTGTTCTAGCAATTGAATACGTATACAAATTGAATAGCCTTTCTTTTCCTGGTTTTCTACATATTAACTTTTCATTGAAAAATTATCTTGCAAGTTTTGTTTTCTGGATAAGAAATCAAGTTTGTTTGCTTGTTTGTTTTTTAAAGAAATAGTCTCCCTTCCTTGAAGAAGATACAGCTTCTCCATTGGCATGTTTCACTGACCATTTTCAGATATATTACAGTTTATTGTATACAACCATAGCATTATCCATGGCAAGAAATTCATAGGCACGGTAGACATGTGAATGACACTCTGAAGTACAAATTCTGTCATTGCGTTAGACGTGGCTGGTGGGATTTCAACAGATGGAATTAAACTATTAACATAAGTAAATAGCTGATTTTAACTACACAAGGTAGTGCAAAGCACAAGTCCTGCTGTGTGATTAGTCCTTTATGTTTATTCATTTACATTTAAGTAGTTCCCTTCTGTGTGAAGTAGCCCAGCAGTGCAGCAGGAATGTTCCCACTAGAATACGTACTTGTTACTGCCACTATGGCATCTTCTGTGACAAGGATCATTACTGGAAATAGTATGAAACAATTTTTTCAAGGCAATGGAAACATTAAAAGAAATACCCAAATATGGAAATATTCCTGAAATTTTAACACAGTTGATTCCCACATTTCCTTCAAAGTATATGGTCAGTTTTATTATGTGAGATTTGCATTATCTGTGTAAACCCATCTAGAGTTTTGTCCAGCTGCATTTTCCCTTTTCACAAGCTATTTCCACTTCTAAAGATTCTGCAGTTCAAATTATATCGTTTGTTATCCCTGTCTTTTCAATACCACTATTCAGCACTGCATTCAGGCCTCTCAGCGACACTTTAACTGTCTGCCCATTTAATTTACACAGGGATCAAGTAAACCTGCAACCGCAAAACCAAGTATTGCTTCAGTGTCCCGCAGTCACAGTGGCAGACAGGAGAGCATCACCAAATACTCAATGGAGTGTTTTGGTTTGTTTGTTTTTTGTAGTTTCTTTTTTGAGGAGCTGATCTATTCACTAAGAACTCTTTGGAGTACCATTCAGTTCTGCCAATTTCTCAGGCCAAATAATCATCACAGGCCAAAAATTTGAACAAATATTTGTTCAAGTACTTAACAGATCTTTCAGCAGAAATGCAAACCTCAGTTTTGAGCACAGATCAGTCATGGTAAATATCTGATTGTTCTTACCTCCTGTGTTGATCCTAGCCCATATCCTGAGCCTAGCGTCTTGTTTGAGAATTATTCAGATGGATAGGTAGCTGACCAAAGGTTTACTTCTGAATGATAAAAACATAAATTTTCTCTGCAAATTAGCAGACATGTAGCAAAATTCAAATAATAAGAGCAAAAAAAATTTTCAAGGCAGCTGCGAAGATAGCTCCACTTAGTAAACTTTGCTTTACTCATAAATAACAATATGTTTATTGTGGGAGCAGAAAAAGATTCATGTTGTCATTAACTGTGCATGTTCTTGATCAGTTTGAAAATGGTGTGGTAGGTAGGTATATTGTTATTACTTAACTTTTGCTGTTTGGTGAAGCAGATTTTCTTGTTTGCTTTCTGGAAATTAATTTCATAGTCAGGCGGGATGGGTTTTAATAGAGGCACTTGGTGTCAGCGGTTCTCTTTATGGCCCCCCAAATGAAACAGGCTTGTACTCTAGTTTCTTCCCAACTCCTTGGCGTATTAGACAAAACAATAGAAAACACAATATATTTGTAAAAGAGAGAAACTGGAAGAAATGTTTCATTCCATTTCTAAAAATATAGGTGCGTGTGTTAATGTGTCTTATTAAAATTAAATAATACATCTTTCTTTTATTTGTAAATTGCCCTGAGATAACATATGCCCCTAAAGCAAGGTGACGGATTTTTTGGTGTAAAGTAAGAGAGCTCTAGTTCTCCTTTTGCTGACTAAACAAGAACAGCTAGTTTGGTCCAGTTCCACTCCAACTCAGGCTCTCACTTCTCAAAATCATTTGATTTTGTAGCAATGTAAAAGCCAGAGAAGTTAGTAGTTATTAAGGGTAACATTTATGGGTAGAAAGGAGCCTTTGAGACACAGGATATTGTTCCTGGACTGAGCTGTAAAGCCAGAAAAGCTGTTGAAGTATCTAGGGTATTTTCCTAACATTTGTATATTTTACAAAGGTTTTGTCAAGGCAAATACGATACCACAGTGCGCCACTGACACTGCTTCCTTGTCACTAAAGCAAACTGTACAAGTAGTAACGAGGAAAACCACAGCTTGCTTTTATCCTGCTAGCTTCCAGTTTGGGGAACAGCAACCACAGGGAAGGGGACAGATGCATCTAATTTCAGTTTTTGTCTTTAAGTAATTCTTCCTTTCTCATTGGCTAAATGAGCCAGTTCCTGCTTTCTCACTTCCTTGGTGAATAGCTCTCTGTATCAGGTCAGAGTTTGGGAAAAAACAGCTTAAAGTCAAGCATTAAGAGTGAAGAAATCCTGGCCCTAATATTGAAAGCAGGAGAAGACAAAGTTTAAAATGTTAAATTTATATTCAAAGTCAAATAAAGCATAAAATTAATATATTTTAATATTATTTGATATTTGTTATTAATTTTATCTTTTCCATAAATCTAGTGGATGTGTTTATTATCTTCATATATTTGAAGACAAAATAACCCTGTTCAGTCAGTTGTAGCTTACGTCTGCCAAATTCACATTTTATTAATTACAAGAGAAATAATATTTTCAATCATGAGTCTTTGAAATTAGCATAATTTCTTATTTGAAATTAATGTTGACTCTCCACTTGCTATTAAGTTAGAGTGACATTTCTGCATTCAAACCAATTGTGAGGTATGAACACATACATGTGGCCTGCAACAGAGTGACACCCCTTTCTTCAGTTGACCCAAGCATTTGAAAATGAGAGAAATACCTGTTTATAGTTTTTTCTCCTGAGTTACTGTGGAACTGGATGTTCAGTCTGTAATGGGTTTGTATGTATAGGAGTGGTTTCCACAGCCTTTCCTCCTCTAATGTAAGTTAGGCAAATAGTTATTTTGTTGTCTTTGCTCTGGATTTTCAGCACCGATGTGTATTCTAAGCCCAAACATTTGGAAGAACAGTTTCAAGGATACAAACATCTGCAAGTGTTAAAGGTTGCTGTATTTCCCATATTTCAGGATACTTTGGGATTATGACCATAGCACTTTAAGCCACCTCCTTTCTATTTTCTCTTATCCTTTCTCTATTTTCTCTCACCAATTTCTACTTCAATTATTTTTAGTCTTTCATTCACATATGTAGTACCATCACTTTCAGCATTAAGGCTACCTTACTGGATATCTCTGGAGTGTCTGTCTCTCATCATTCTTCATTGTCTGTAGAACTTCCCAGTGCATTAACTGCTAACTGTCCACCTGAGTACCTTTCCTGACCCTTTACAGAACTATGTTCCACCCTATCATCAAGTCTACCCTAGAACAATGTGTGCATACGTGGTGAAGAGGGGGGCTGGCTTGCAAGTGCTTGCTTGTGATTTTTTGTGGTGAGAACAGAAAATTTCCCTTTAATGTATATTTAGAACTACAAGAAAAATATTGGATCTGTTGCTGAATAAACCAAAATATGTAGGAATATAAAAATCTAAGTTTAATGTTGGGAGCATCTTTCCTACAGAATTCTGAGTTTAAGTCTTGTGAGTTACAAAGCTGGGTATAACTTTCTCATTCATGCTTTTTCATGTAGCTAGTTCCTTTCTGTTCTTCTATTAGCACAAGTATGTAATAGTTGCCAAAGATAACAAAAAACAAATTTTAAGGCTTATCTAGAAATACAGTTTAATTTGGTTTTTTTATTGAAGTCCAGGATCCACAGAGTTCAAATCACATATATTATAGTGTTTGATATTTAAACTTAAAACTTGTCACATAGGACTGTACAAAACTAACTTTTCCATTTAGGAAAGAAAATTCTCCACTATACAGACCAACCAGTTCTTTAGAAATGTGTCATTTCTATGGTTCTAATATTTCGTTTTTCTCAGTTTAATTCCTCTTTTTCATGTTTGATTTGTTTCTTCAGCAAAAAAGTTCACTTCTTTCACTGTGTGAATTCTTGTGTGCTAATGCTATTTCCCACTGACTGACATGCCTCAGTGTCCTGAAAGATTATTTCATATATTGTAAGATTATTTCTGGATCATTGTGTTCTTGATAATACAGGATGTTGGAATCAGCTGTACTAAATCCTGAACAAAGCAATAGAGCCTGCTCATTTAATATTTGAAATATCCTAAAAAAGGCAATTAGAAGACAGTTCAATTCTAAAAATGGGACGAAATAATAATTAAGCTATTTCTTTAGCAACAGTAATCAGCAATAGGCAAATGTATAGTCATAGAACTAGTTAATACCATACTGCATGTGAAATCTAATGACTGAAAAATGCTGTGAGCTGACCAGTTAGATTTATATGTGATATCTGACTGATTCTGGCTGGCAGTAGCTTACCCATTAGCAAAAAAAAATAAATGAACATGATAGACAGGGTGTAAATTACTAAAGGCAAATGGACTTATTTTCAAGGGTAGCTTTTCTGCTATTTATTTTACATACGACTATGTGTTATAGTAAATTTAATAGTAATTTCATTAATACTTCATGGAGAAGAATACTTTTTTGCAGCTGTCGTGGTTTAACCCCAGCTGGCAACTAAGCATCACCCAGGTGCTCCCTCCCTCCCTCCCTCCCAGTGGGATGGGAAAGACAATCAGAAGAGTAAAAGTGAGAAAATTTGTGAGCCAAGAGAAAGACAGCTTCATAGGTAAAGCAAAAGTCACGTGCAGAAGCAAAACAATATAAGAAATTCATTCACTACTTCCCATTCGCAGGCAATTGTTCAGCCATCTCCAGGAAAGCAGGGCTCCATCATGCTAAAGGTTTCCTGGGAAGATAAACACCATCACTCTGAATGGTCCCTCCTTTGTCCTTCTTCCCCTTAGCTTTTATTGCTGAGCGTGACGTCATGTGGTGTGGGATGTCCCTTTGGTCATTTGGGGTCAGCTGTCCCAGCTGTGTCCCCTCCCAGCTTTTTA
Organism: Phalacrocorax aristotelis; assembly: GCF_949628215.1. Classification (NCBI taxonomy): domain Eukaryota; kingdom Metazoa; phylum Chordata; class Aves; order Suliformes; family Phalacrocoracidae; genus Phalacrocorax; species Phalacrocorax aristotelis. The sequence continues at coordinate 30,168,114 of NC_134278.1, read as the reverse complement.
TGCACCCCAGGCTACTCGCCGGTGGGGTCGGGTGAGAAGCAGAAAAAGCCTTGATGCTGTGTAAGCACTGCTCAGCAGTACCTAAAACACTGCTGTGTTATCAGCACTGTTTTGGACACAAATCCAAAATGTGGTACCATACCAGCTATTACGAAGAAAGTTAACTCTGTCCAAGCTAAAACCAGTGTAGCAACTCTCTGTACAACCTACAGTGAAGTTTTAAACCTGACCGCATGTAGCCTGTAGTTATGGCAGTTCTGAAATACCAGAGTATTAATTCCTAGCTCTGAAGAGTCAGATGTCACCTGGGACTAGGTACTAACGCTTTCTTCAGTTGACATTAACGAAATTTCAGGCTAATAAGCATAAGGTTAGAACATAAGAAACCAAGATTGTTGGAAATAAGTGCATAAAATTAGATTCGTTTGAGAATTAATTAAAATTATGAAGTTCCACCAAGCTTGTACCTGCAGTCAAATGGAATTGGCAGGCTCTTGATTTAAATTGTCTTTTGGTTATATCTTGACATTACATGTCTCACGATACCAATCTCTAAACTTAGGCACTTAAATTTAGGTAGTGTATACCTTCTATACAAATCTACATTGTATACTGTAGTATCATAAGGGAGGGTGTCAGGACGATGGGACTAGGCTCTTTTCAGTGGTGCCCAATGACAGGACAAGGGGCAGTGGGCACAGGCTGGAACACAGGAAGTTCCACTTCAATGTGAGAAAAAACTTCTTTCCTGTGAGGGTGACAGAGCAGCGGAACAGGCTGCCCAGGGAGGGTGTGGAGTCTCCTTCCCTGCAGACATTCAAAACCCACCTGGATGCGTTCCTGTGCCCCCTGCTCTAGGTGTGCCTGCTCAAGCAGGGGGGTTGGACAAGATGATCTCCAGAGGTCCTTTCCAACCCCTACCATTGTGTGATTCTGTGATCATTCATTGTTCTCTGTTTCTCAAGAAACTCTTAATCTCTGTAAAAAAATCCTTGAGTCACTACTGCCTCATTCTTATGTGACCACTGGAATAGAAGAATAAAGATAACATACTTAATATTTGGTTATTAATATTTTGGTTATTGTTTTACAAAATCATACGTTTAAAGTTTATGATCTTTAATATACTTATAAACATTTTGACAATTCAAATAATCAATTAGGAAGAGAGCTGAGTGCTTATAGGCAGGAGTCAGGAAGCAGATTGTGCTGTTTTTCGTTTTACCATTTTGGTGGTTTTCTTTGGTGAGAACGTGTCTACATGTGCATGAATCACTGGTAGTTAATAATTACACAATATGTTAGAAGACCTAGATAAGTGTGTTAAGCTTTGAAAGACCTAGATAGTGTAGACCTAAGAACTTAGTAATTTGGTGTACGTTATCTGGTGACTTACTGTAAACTAGGAGACCTAACTTCAATTACGTTTCTTGAAATCTTGACTTGAATATCTTACAAAGGGAAGAGACACACCATCTCTACCTTTGCGTTGTGCTTGATAGAGCAACGCTTCATAGTGCTCAGCTTATAAGTAACTTAAACATAGCTACAAGTTTAGTGCCTAACAATTGCCATTAGTTTGTAATCATAAAATGGTCAAGTGGGCAGTAATTCTCAGAGCACCATTATCGCATATCCTTATGATACATGAAATGCCTTTAGCAGGACTCATACATTTTTATGGAGAGTAAATGAGAGTTCTATCCCTATGTCCGACCCTAATGGAAATTTGCAGTCTCAAATGTCAACATAAATCTTTCTGAGAGCGGTACACAGCATTCAGAAACTCAGTAACAGCTGTTTCTGTTTTCTTCTGAGAAGGTTACGCATTCTGTTTCCTCTGTGGTGTTGTACTACTGTTGCCAGCAGTTAATTTTTAATACCTGTATATTTACTCAGACAATTTTTTAAAATTTGTTTTAAAAGCTTCATTGAACTTCTCTGATCCATTTTCTCCTCTTTTGTTAGGAGAAAAGCCAAATCCATTGATGTGATCGCTTTTCATCATGGATGCCCATAGCAGATGTTCATAACGAGTTACCTGTAGAGGTCTACTGACAAGAATAGATAGATATTGGCAGAAATACTGAGAGAATGATACTAATTATTGCCAGCTTCTCTTGAGTCTCAGTGATTAATCTGAAAAAAAATATCTGTTAAACAGAATTCAGTTAAACTTACTAAACAGTAGTACAAATTTAGACCTTTAGGAAATATGTCACAGAGTTTTTTTCTCCTTAATCTGCTAGTGGAAGAATAATGGAATACAGATAAGCATATATTTAGTAACAGCAAATAGATTTGGACTATATAATACGTTTAAGTTCAATATTCACGTTGAATGTTCTATCCAGATTCTTCTGAGCAGATGCTTTGTGGATCACTAAGTATTCTTCTTCTCAACAAAGTTTGGAGGTTTGTAACTGTTGCAGACAGTCGTGGAGACACACACTTGCAAATAAGATTAAGTTCTTTTTTTTGAAGTGTAAGTTTATAAGGATACTTCAAAATGTGGTAGAAACAGTCAGTAGTCAGAAGTAAGAAGATAGACACCAAGGAAGATGTAAGGCAAATGAATACATCATTTTCTAAGAAACACAGAATTTTTGTGCATCTTTTAATTATCACAAGAACAAAAGAAAACAAATTAGCACAGTTAAAGAAAGCTAGACTAGGAAAGGAAGTATTGGTTTGGCATTTGCCTTACCCTGAACCTTCCACAGATTAAGAACAGGGTTCTGGTGTGTGAAAGGGCATTTAAGCGAAGGTGTTACCATTTTCTGAGATTTTGGTGAATATAATCCTGAACATTTCAGCCATCGTCCAGATTCAATTTACGTTGACCAAGTTTTTATCCATCAAGATTATATCTTCCTGTTCTGGATACATAGTATACAACTTCAACATTTTCTAGCTTTCTGAAAATACAATTTATAATTTAAGTCTAGTTGATATTTTGGGAGAAGAGGTACCTTTGGAGGAAATACTCTGACTAAAAATCTTGAGCAACTCATTGTATGTTGTAAATGAAAACAACAGTGCTCAAAGTAATGGTTTTGTAATTAGGCATGTTTTTTTGTTTACTTGTGGCTAAATTGGAACCATTGACATTTGAGATATAAGTCAACCTTAAGGATGATTTCTTAAAATTAGGTTGTTTATTAAAATGCTTAGTGTGTACATTCCAACCCATACAGCTATTATGGACCTACTTAGGAATGTAGTAGTATTTTTTCAAAACAAAAGCTGCTACAGTGTATGATTGTTAGTAACAGATAAACATACCCTTTTTTCCCTTTCTCCAGGTTCTCCAAGTACTTGTATTCACCTCCATTCCTTTATTGTCTTGAAATGTGAAACATTAAAGATGCGCCAGCATAACGTGCATTCGGTTATCTTTCTCTTGCTGTGCTTCCAGGGTTCTATTTGCAAATTATCAGATACATCTTCTTTCTCATCAAAATGTCTTTTACTTTATTATGTACTGCACAACCATCTGTCACAGTGACAGTATTAATATGTGCTGTTTCTATGAGATAGTCTCCATTGTTCAAAGTGAGTGATTTTTCTGCTTAAACCAAATTTTTGTAGCAGGACTGGAGTGCTCTGGAGTGTGGAGATGTGTGCTTTTTCGTTCCATTATATTTTTCTTATTGTTGCTTGTTGTTTACAACTCACATGACAAACATTTTAGCTTCACTCTGAACCAATGCCCTACTTTGCTCGGGAAACATACATTATAAAAGCTAGACTTGTGTTACATTTAAATGAACCAGGCAGGCCTACAGCAAAGCTCAGTGAAGAATTTGGTTTCTTCCTGCTATAATACTTTGTGACTTGAGTTATCCCCACAGAAATGGTACATATTGCCTCAAGTACTACAGCTTAATCCTGCTTCTATACAAGTCAGTGCCTACTTTCCCATTCAGTTCACAGTGCATAGTCAAGCCTTACACTGTAAATGTGACTATAAAAAGATTCCTGTTTGACAGTCTAATCTTCAAGTATAAATTTATTTATGTATCATATGAGAAGTTTATAATAAGACAGTCTTTACAATCAGGATTGTTTTACATACAGAAATAAATCAATTGTTCACTGCTAGCTTGTTCTTTCAGACACTGTGGTTCTTACCTGATGTTTTTTTTTTCCTTTCCTACACACAGAAATCAGATTAATATTAAAAACACTTACTTTACCTTTATGAAGTTGACAGCTGATAACTGCTGCCTCTTTTGGAGACACCTAATTTTTGAAGCTGTATTATTTTAAAACGTTTTTCAGTCCTTCTGTAACAACAAGTTGACCATAAGCCAGCACTGTGCCCTTGTGGCCAAGAAGGCCAACAGTATCCTGGGATGCATTAAAAGGAGTGTGGCCAGCAGGTCGAGACGAGAGAGGTTATCCTCCCGCTCTCTGCTCTGCCCTAGTGAGACCACATGCGGAGTACTGTGTCCAGTTCTGGGCCCCCAAGTTTCAGAGGTTCAAGGATGCCTGAGCAAGTCCAGCGGAGAGCTACCAAGATGATCAAGGGACTGGAGCATCTCCCTTAGGAGGAAATGCTGAGAGACTTGGCTTTGTTCAACCTGGAGAAGAGAAGACTGAGGGGGGATTTCATCAATACCTATAAATATCTGAAGGGTGGGCCTCAGGACGATGGGACTAGGCTCTTTTCATTAGTGCCCAATGACAGGACATGGGGCAATGGGCACAGGCTGGAACACAGGAAGTTCCACTTCAATGTGAGAAAAAACTTCTTTCCTGTGAGGGTGACAGAGCAGCGGAACAGGCTGCCCAGGGAGGGTGTGGAGTCTCCTTCCCTGCAGACATTCAAAACCCACCTGGATGCGTTCCTGTGCCCCCTGCTCTAGGTGTGCCTGCTCAAGCAGGGGGGTTGGACAAGATGATCTCCAGAGGTCCTTTCCAACCCCTACCATTGTGTGATTCTGTGATTCTGTGATCTCAGTGATTGGTTCTCTCCCTAGGTATGTAATAGCTATGCTCAACTTCTTATTTATTCAAATCATTGTCCTAAATCTGATGAGAGTAAGGCCAGAGTTTATATGTAGTGGCAGGTGCAAGAGTCATTCTCTCAGCTTACTACTTATGGGGCAGATCTTCCATAAAGCCTCATGAAAATTGTTTTAACTTTACTGTATTTCCCTAAAGAAACCCTGCAGCTTTCATCAGACAACTAGCAATCTATGTGGATATCAGTGCCAGATTATTTAACATAAATAATTTTGTTACAGACAGTCTCTGTTTTCCTGCTTCTTACTGTAACTGAAATAAAAAGAACCAAAAGGGAAGACAAAAAGCAAAGAAAGAAAAAATTCTGCAAGAGACCATAGGCATAAATCCCACAAGAGATAGACCATTTTTGGTATAAATCTTTTGGCTTCATAAAAACTAGCAGAAGCATGACACGTTTTACTTCTGATAGTCTGTCCCGTGATCATTTTTGTTCCTGGTCATGTCTGCAATCTGTTGTCAGTGCTGTACCTTAAGTACATGCTGTCTTTTACAAAATCCTGATCTTACTGGGTGGCTCTTTCAACAAGGTTTACAATATTTTTTCTAGAATTTCTAGTGTGCTTATAGAATAAGCATCTTGCACAGCTTTTTTTTTCATGTCTTAAATTAGTGAAAAAAACTCATTATTGGGTTATTGCCCTCAATAGCACTGCTGCATGTTTCTTCGTAAAATTAAGGCTAAGCATGAACCTCTACATTTTCATTCTTTTTATGATCAGTTTATAGATAAGTTCACTGAACCAACTCATGTATCTTCTGTTTTTTATTCTTTGTTTGCCAGCTTCTAATCTATGGTTGAATGGGTAATTCAGTTTTCATTAATGAAACCAATTTCAACAACTGTTTGGCACTATCATAGATTTCAAGTGAAGCTTTATACTCCATAGTGTTAATCTTGGTTGAGTCAGTATCAGCTTCAGACTTTAAACTGGTATTCAGCCTTTCATATCTGCATGGCAAATGTGAATCACATCTGTGCTCTGTTGGTTTGAATCTCTTTTTCTTGTATATTATCTAAGAAAAACTCTTTAAAAATTACAGATTACTATCTGGAGTTGGGGTTTGCATGGATTCATGTTGATTAAGATTCTGAGTAATAGCATTTTATAACCTGGAGCCTTCGAAGGGTAAAATTCATCTTCTTACAGTGCAGTTACCTCCCTGGGATAAATCTGAAATTGTAGCAGTTGTACTTTATCTGTAACTTGGTTTTCATTAGCTACACTGAGGTGGGTTTTTTTTCTGTTGAGCTGTAATAGCTAAAATAATTGTATTATTTCTTGTAGACTGGGATTCTATTTTTCACTTTACAGAACACCAGTTTATAGTGGTTTCATGGAATCACAAAATTGTAGAATGGTTGAGGTTGGAAGGGACCTCTGGAGGTCACCTTGTCCAGTGCCCCAGCTCAAGTAGTGTCACTAGAGCTGGTCGCTAGAACTGTGTACAGATGAATTTGGAATATCTCCACAGATGGAGACTCCACAACTTCTCTGGGCAACCTGTGCCAGTGCTCAGTCACCCTCACAGTGAAAAGGTGTTTCCTGATGTTCAGACAGAACTACCTGTGTACAGCTTGTGCCCATTGCCTCTAGTCCTGCCACTGGGCACCACTGAAAAGAGCCTGTCTCGGTCCTCTTTGCACCCTCCCTTCAGGTATTTATAGACATTGATAAGATCCCTCGTGAACCTTCTCTTCTCCAGGCTGAGCAGCCCCACCTCTCTCAGCTTTTCCTCATAGGAGAGATGCTCCAGACCCTTAATCATCTTTGTGGCCTTTTATTGCACTCTCTCTAGTATGTCCATGTCTTGTACTGGGGAGCTCCAGATAGGATACAGCACTCCAGATGTGGCCTTTCCAGGGCTGAGCAGTGGAGAAGGATCACCTCCCATTAGTCGTCTTTGCTGCAAGGATGCATTCGCTGGCCCATGGTTTCAAGGTTATGTTTTTATAAACAAAATTACAGTAGAGTTTGGTAAAATTTCTATGTATTAATAAAACTAGGATGGGTTTCTTTTGCTCAAGCAAGACTTTCTTATCAAAAGGTTAAGGTAGATAACCATATCTTTAGAAAATGAGCTATGCTTGTCATCTATATTCTATCAGTTAGAAAGGATTTGGTTCTTTACACTGGAATTGCTTTTCAGTCTGTCGGCTCAGTGGCACTTGCCATGAATCAATAGGAAAAGCTGCTCTCAAATACTGAGTGTGCACGATCAAGCCAGTGAGAATAATCTGCATAAGCACTGGTATGAGGGTGATTTTGTTCATTTTGTTTGTGCTCAGAACAAAATAAGCCCCCTCTGAAACTATTCACACTTAACATCCAGAATGGGCTGTTCCTCTAGATTACAATGAAGCATGAGTAACTATTATTGTCCTAATTTGTCCTATGTCATTTGCTTTAATTAGCTATGACAAAACATCAGTCCCCTGTGCAGCAGTTCATTACACTGTCTTTGTAATAATATGGTAATAACCCCTTCTTTTTCGTTTCAGAAATTTCTGACACATTTTTTATCAAAAGGCCGTGTCTTCTGACTTCATAAAATTAGTTGAAATATAGTTTTTCAATACCTTCAAGATGTCACATCAGCAGCTGTGCTTCAGTTTGTGACCCTGACTTTTCTTCGATGGCCATTCACTGAAATATTTAGTGCAATCTTATCAATTATTTCTTTGATTATGATTTCCCCAGGAGTTTACCAGGAGTTTCTTCACCCCATTCCTCCCCACCCCATCTTATGTTATAGGGAATGTCAATATTTTTTTTTCTATGGGAATTCAAATAGACTATGTAACTACATAGCAACCTGACTGCAGTACAATGGATCAAAAGCAGCATTCTTCGATTTTTTCTATACTATCCATGTTCTTCACACCATTTCAAGTCATTGCCTATGTTTGGGGTTTTTTTTTAAATCTTTTTGTTTCATTTTGTTTTGTTTTAATTAAAAGTCAGTTTCTCTTACTGTCTCTATGATGATAAAATATTTACTGGTATCTATATTCCAAATAGAGATGGCAGTGACTTGTGAGTCCTTGTTTTTTCTTTCTGAAAAACAAGGATCTTCTCTCTTCTATTTTATTCTAGCCCTGTCTGTAGAATGTGAAGTAATACAGCCATTTAGGATGTGCATAAAGACCTCCAGATACAACATACTAATGAACTGTAAAATATAACTTCTTAGCCAACTGACAATGGATGCCAGCACATCCTGGAGAACATCCAAGAGAACAACCTTTCACAAAGCTCGTGCTGAGGTCTCTACCTGGCCAAACAGCAGCAACATATGGAATGATACATATAACCTCAACTGCAGTTCCATTACCTGCAGCTGTTTCTGCAAAATCTAGTTTATGTCTGACTGATCTCACATTATAACAATCTTTTCTAAGCTCTGGCAAGCATTGTACAGAAGTGCACAGAGAAGAAGATTCTGCTGAACCTCTGCTTCTCTGAGGCTCCAAAATCCTGAGCTGGGTGAGAGTTGTCTTTGTGCTCATCCAGCCGTCCATCAAGTTTTTCTGCAGCTCTTTGGTTCAGCACTGCTGGCAACTGAGATGTGTTGGAATATTTTATTTAGAAGGAAGGAGCAGTTCTGGAAAACAGGTGGTGAATGTCTTGAAGTGAGTCACCTCACCAAGACCCTTCAATCAAACAATATGGTTCTCGTGGTAAAATTGTTAATAGTAGACCCATATTCACATAGATTTCTTAGGGTGACTTCACATCCCTTTCCCGGGGACAACTCAGACTAAAAGCAACAATAAAACATAGAGTTCTGACTTCAAGAGAAAAAATATTTACTGTAGCTGTACGCTTCTACGGGAGAACTTATCTTGGGCCGCATATCTCCGGGACACAGGGCTCTACCCACCCTGGGGACAGTGATGCACAGACATCAATATGATGGATACAAAATGTCCGTTTATTTAGCTGCGTCACACGCTTATATAGCTCTTGCGCTTCCTGTTCCTGCCACTCCTATGGGGAGGAGTCTATCTTTCCGTCACATCCCGTGATCTTCCGGTCGCCGATCCTTGTCTATTCCCCTACAATTTACATAGTGGTTTCATCTTTATATACACAGTTACTCTTCTAAAATAGCCATCTTTGACTCTCCAATTGCCTGATATTAACCTCACATATAGCAAATTAGTTATATCTAATGGAAGGTAGAGAACCCTTCTTTTCAGGAGATTGTTTTTCAGTGTAATAGAATTACTACAATTAATGATTTAGCTTATACATTCAGCTGTTCTGGACTAGTTAGTAGGGAGTTCTGTTTGCATTTTCTGTAACTAGTCAGTGTTTAAAAATATAATCATTAAATTATTTTTTTTTACGTTACCAAAATGCAGGCTAATAGCATGAATTTTTGTTTACTTTTTAGGTTCTTACAAATCTGTTATGCGAATACATTGTGCGCGTGTGTGTGTAGAAATGTGTGTCTGTGTGTATACATGTTGTTTATGGGCATAAGGTCAGATTAGCTGATATTTCGTTTGTTATATGCACCTGAATAGATTCTTAAGAAATTATAGTTTACTACTCTACAAAAAAAGTCTGATATGGGAATTATGCAGTATATTTTCAGTTGACCTCTATAAACAAAAATGGCTTACTTCTAAGCTGCTTGAAGATAAAGAAATAAAAAAAATGTCAGGAGAAATACCTTATCCCAAAAGCTGATAATTTATAAGTGCTGTAATGAGAAATTACAGTAAGTTTGAAATAAATATGAAATACCAGAGTTGTTATGAAGAATTATTAGCTGATGTGAACATCCACTTACGTGCAATTTTTCATTTCTGCCACCGTGCCAGATCATACTAGAGGGGTTGTGGCCTTCTTTTTTGTGTTACAGAATCAAAAGAATTAAAACCAATTTGATTCAAGCAGAAAGCTGGTATCTACTTCTGCATATAATACATTGTATAGATTTTTTCCCCTAAATAATTATTTCAAAGATGTGATTGATTTTTATGGTTAGGATTAGGGTAATGGTTAAGGTTTAGCAAAAGAGAAAGCCTAGAAATACCATTGTAGTGAGGCCATAATTGGGTGGCCAAAGACAAGCTAGGGCAGCAAAGAGATCTGTGCTGAGAGGAACATTGCGGTGTGGGCCGGAGGTGGAGGGCTTAGTCCCATCTGGAAGAAGAAATTAGTGTTAGGGTTGGGCAAAAGAGAAAGCCTAGAGGTGCTGTTGGAGGGGGCTGGAATTTGTCAGGCGGTGGGTGGGAAGGAGGGAAATGAGGAAAGCAAATGTCATTCCTGCTTTGTGTCATGCCTGTCTCTTAGAAGGGCAAGAAGGAGGACCTGGGGAGACAGGTCAGTCAGCCTCAACTGAATCCCTGGGAAGATGATTTAGCAACTAGTCCCTGAAACTATTTCTAGGCACATGAAGGACGTAAAAGTCATTCAGAAGTAGTCAGCGTGGATTCATGAAGGGGAGGTCATGCTTGACCAACCTGGTAAACTTCTGTGATGAAATGACTGACTTGGTGGATGAGGGGAGAGATACTCAAAAGCCATCTGGACATGGTCCTGGGCAACCTGCTGTAGGTGTTCCTGCTTGAGCAGCAGGATTGGGCCAGATGATTTCCAGAAGTCCCTTCCAACCTCAGCCATTCTGTGATTTACAATAAATGCACTTGCTGTCTTCTAAAATATAGGAAGAATTTGAAATATATATGATAGCATAATGATTTTGCATAAAAAAGAAAATTTTCCTGAATTAACATGTTTTTGTACCACCTTCACATAATCTTTAAATATGAAGATTGAATACTTCTTTAGAAATCTTTCAATTTACACTGGTCATTTTGAAAAACTCCCTTGCTCTACAAATGGATTGTGAAAACTTGGAAGTGTTTATGTTTAGAGTCAGCGTAGATTTTTTTGGTTTTTTTACTACAAACTTCCAAGTGCATGTGAATGGAGTAGAACTGAATTCTAAACAGAAAAACACTTTGTTTATAATTGCAGAAACCTTGTTTTTCTCGAACATATACTGGGCACTGAGATTTAGCAGTATAGAAGAACCATTGTGTATGCTGCTCTTATTTCAGTGCCCCAGGGATGTACCTAGAGGGATATCAATATGAAGGTAATAAACTTCTGCTGCCTTCAACTAACCTGTGCTTCTTGAAGAAAGCTTCCAGATGTATACATGCATAGAGGACAGTATTCTGAAAATAAAACATTGAATTAGATTTTAGTATTAAAAAGGCAAAAATGTGAATTTTGAAATGGGAAAAAAAGGAAGGTAGCACAAATGAGTTAATTATCTAGCTGTTAACTTGAAATAATTTGGAGAAGACATTACAGGAAAAAAGTAACTTGTTTTTGATCTTCCATATAACAAAAATATAACTGTAGGAAGAGGATGACAGGTTATATATTAACATTTATTTTGTTTTCCTGTAGACTCTGGACTTTAGAAAATAAAGCATGTCTTATACAAACAGTAAATAAATGTAAAAATTCTTATTTCTGAGTGTCTGGTGAGGTTTGGGCTCATAAAAATCTGTCTGACAGGACACAATGTATTGTATTAGAAAGTATATTTTGTGGAGATCCTTCAAAGTAATACAGATTTGTTTTAACACAATTTTAACTCATTTATTGTTTTATTTTCATTTGTCTTTCTGTGCAAAAGGCCCGGTCCTGGATTATGGGCTACCTGGCAAATGAGGTCTGTTATCTGTCTCTTCCTGTCAGGTTTTTCTAGTTTTTTATTACTGCTAAATCCTACTACTCATACAGGCAGCCAAGGCATAACACCAAACCTGTTTTTTCAACTCTATTTAAGACCAATATAATTGAAAATAATGGACAAAATGTGTATTATATTGGTGAGCTGCTGAGAAATAGCTCCAGACATTGCTCATTCTATCTGTCCTAGCTGTATTTCACGAATCCTTCTCAAATGCTTGATTCAGGTAGGAGCAATGATGTTTACATTTGCATAGCCAGGTGCCAATCATAGTGAAATAGAGAAAAATCAATACATTTTATTTTAAAATATTACATTTGGTCAAGTCAAACTGTTATGTGAAAGAAGATTTGCAATATTTATGCTGACTTTTTAATAACTTTATTATAGGACTAGTAAAGCTGAGATGACTTTTTGCAGCTTGTCTTTGAAGTTTTTTCTGTGATAATGCAACAAAACTAAATGAGGATACCATGTGGAAGTCATCTGGCATATAAAACTGATGGCTGTTTAAGCAAAATGAGGCTGTGAGCCATTCGTACTACACAGTTCTGTAGTTCACAAAGTGAACTATATGCTTTCCAAAGGTGGTTCAGACCACCTGATTCTCCAACACTGGATTGCCCCCTAGATACTTCATAAACAGGGACTTTAGAACACCATTTGGTACATGTACTTTCCAGAAAAGATTCTAAAGGCATCAATTCTTTAAAAGCCAGAAAAAAGGAAAATAGAAAATATAGAGGCTTTGACAAAAACACACAAATTAAAACAGTGGCTTAAAAGTATATAAAAAAATACATGCAAAGAGATTGTGATTTGGATGGAAATTGAGAAACCTCCAGTTCCAGGCAATGACAAACAAAAAAATCTATGTCTGCCTGTTACAGATATTTTTGGGCTTCCAAGATTTTGATGATAATTCTCTGAGAGTAGACTAGTCATCAGTACAGGCTTAGAACTGGGGTTTACTGGGTTATAAATACATTTTATGACAAAATCAGGGACATAGAATATTAGAGTTGCTGTTACTGTGGTCAAAGACCTACTTGTTTGAGGAAAACCCCATAGGATGATTCTTTGGATATAGACCTGCTTTGGAAAAGTAGAGTGGCAAAAAGTAGATAGAGGCAGCCTTAAGCCTGAGTCTTTAGGGTGTTACTTGGTGCCTCAAATACAAGTTAATCTACGAAGATTTATGCTTCAGTCTGTGGTCAGACGTTTTTCCATATCATGCACTGAAAGGCAAGCAGTGCTGTAGTGTAACCTGGGGTCTGGGAAGCAGCTGAGTGTAAGGACCACAATGACAATTCTTCTTTTCCATGTTATCTGTTCTCCCTTGACATACCTGTGAAATGATGAAAGAAACTAAGGCTTCCATTCTTTTGCCCAGCCATTAAATATAAGTTATGATTCAGCAATTTTAGGTCACTGATTGCTATTCTCACAGTCCTGTTATTTACCAATGCACTCAGAGAACCGTTCCTTAATTATGTCAGGAAATATTTGTACTAATTTTGTTTTTTCCAGATTAAAGTATTCCTGGAGTTTTAAAATTTTGTTTGTTTGTTTGTTTTTTGTTTGTTTGTTTATTAAGAACCTGAATTCCATACTGCATTTCTTTGGACAATACAGATCTGTATTTAAGGGTCAGTTTTCTGGGAAACGATCTAAATGTTTAGCCACATTTCTTCAATAGCACGTTCATCCACAAGCAGCATCTTTGGTTTCAGAAAAATAACGGCTGGTGGAAGATGCAAGGAAACTATGTGGAGCAACCTGTTGTGTTTTGCTAAGCATCATGCATCTGGCATGACAGCCCTGACAAAGAAATGCCAAGTTGGTTGCTAAATCCTAGAGACAAGATACGTCACCTGAAATTCATCTGTTGTACTATTTTGAAATTACTGCTTGCCAGCTGAGATTTTCACTGATAGAAAAAGGAAAACAACAACAAAAACACCACAAACAATTCTTCACACTTAAATAGCAAGGTTCTTAAATGTTCTGTTCAGTCAACCCCAAACCCACTTTCTTTCTCACATTTTGGTCTTTAAATTAGAAAGACTAACATGGAAGATTATGGCATTGATTAAAACATCTGCACACAGAAACACAGTTATAGCAGGATCAATAATTTAAAAAACAGACCTTAGAAGTTTCTTGTTTGCCAGGAACCAATGCGTTCTTCCATGGATGAGTTGCCTTATACAGAGTCCTGCTAGTAACAGGAAGAAAGGGATATTGAATAAAAGAAGCAGAAGTCACACAAAGAATAATCTAGACTAACATAAAATTAGGAAAAAAGTTGATATCAAAGAAATAAGGAATTTATTACACATATTGAGGTAGAAGGGTGTGAAGTAAAACAAAGTTACTGTCAGGGGAGCATCATGACCTTGCCTCAATTAGGAGTTGAGTGGCTAATGAGTGATGGGCAAGGTGAACAAGAACTGAGTGCGGTGAGCCTTGGTACAAGCAGTGTATCAACTGACAGGAGAATGATACTTGAAACTGCTGGAAAGGTGTATCATGATAAGAACGTGTGCTGAGTCAATTGGTGGCACATGCCAACGTCCGGTTGCAAGGACTGGGGGCAAATGTTACAGAGACATACAACATTGCATAAAAGCAAAGGGCTGAGGTGGAACTGAGCCACCCCTGAGAGCCCAAGAGAGGTCATGTCAGGGACAGGTTTACACACCGACAGCACACACACACGAGCACACACACACATGCACTGTTGCAGGTAACTGCAGACCCCTAGAGATCAATCACAGATGATAGGAAACTATTATATCATCTATCTGTTTAAAGTATTTCTAATGGTGTACTGAGCACAGCCTTCCTCCCTCCCACCCACTTCTATCTTATTTAAAGCCCTGTGCTTTGGTAGCCCTACCGCGTTAACTTAGAGTGAGACCTCAACAAACTTCTTATTTTAAAACCTCTTGTAATTCAGGTCATATTTCTTAGTCAGGGAGACTGCTCTGGAGATGAGATCTTTTTGTGCTCCGATAGACTAGGCAGTAAGAAGAGAAATCTGGCATATCACCCCAGCAATAAAATTCTACCTCTTGGTGAAGACCAGCCGTTTTGATAAGAAACAAAAGTTAGCTTGTCCTATATTTATGTTAATGTTTGTTTTGGTACTGGAAGTGGCAACACACCATTAAAGGTGTTGCATCTTTTTGAGTGCGATGCAGGCATCTGGGGCAATTCAGCTCCAGAATAAAACATATACATTTAAATTTCCACATGTGTCTATGTTTAGGTGTATGCATATAGCCAGCTGTCAGTGCTGCTACTGTAGTCATTGAAAACCACTCAGTACAGTCACTGTAGCTTGAAAAGCAATTCAACCCTCCCTAGAGACCTGGAGCTTAACTAGAGTGTCTCTTCCAGGCTGTGTTGCCTAAACATTGATATCGATGACATTTCAAACACCCTAGTGTACCCCAAACTTTTACAACAGACTAGCAGATATGACACAGTATCTCTGGGAGATCTATGACAGATCTGGTAGCAGTCTGGGTCTGCAGGCCCTAAACCAGTGGGGTACTGCATCATATCCCTAAGGACAGTCAACTACATGTCTAAGCTGGCTCTCTAACTAATTGTACTGGCTAGGTCTTTATCAAATATTATCAGATCTTAGGAAGGGCATACGTTAATATTTTAGTTTGTGTAGAGTGCACTTTTGAAATATCTCTTCATTGCCTGATTTAATATGCTTTGATTCATATAACAGAGTGCTCTCAGAGTACACAATAGATCTATTTTGGATGAAACTAAACCAAAAGATGTGCCCCAAAACCACACCTAATGGTCTCCAAATGCAAATAGGCTTGCCCACAGGATTAGACCATAACTAGGTTAAGGTTAAAAAAAAATGAAATCATGGAATGCATACAGTATGGATGTCAGACCCTCAGAATCAAATTATTGATCTTCAAATCCTCTCCTATTCGTCCACATGTCTTGCAAACCTAGACTGAGCCCCAGGTACCTTATTAGGTACAAGCATATTTGCTTGTTGACATCTAAATTTAGATCCTAGCCTTGTGTATTAGTATCAAGTATACACTAACTACTGGATTAAGAACCCTTCAATTTCCAAAGGCAGTGGGGACATCTTAGAGATAACAATTTTATAGTATCTGATTTGTGCAAAATTTTATACCGTAACTTTAAGAGTTATGGACTTTCTATGTTATAATCGATACTCTGACCTATATTAGTCCCCATAAAAAACTTGCTTTTTTCTCGGCTTAGTAATAAGGCTGCACTTTTTTTAAAGCATTAATTACCAGTGTACATATACCATCTGTTACACAGCACCCTTGTTTAACTCTGATTTGAAGCTGTATCAGAGAGGCAAACTGCATTCTTGATTAGTATTGATTGTTGGTGTACTGCTGACCCAAACAGATTGTAACAGGGAAATTCAGGCTGGGATGGCTGCAAGAAGAGAACCACACTCCTCAGTAACATGAAAAATAAGATTCATTTAGTGGGATGGATATAGCAACTGTACAGCGATTCTTATTCCACAACACACACACACACGCACACACATTCACACTGAGCAAGGCCCCAGCTCCTCTGGCGCGGTTGTGGCCAGCACCATGGACCTGGCAGGGGGAACAGGACAGTCACTCCTGGATGGGCTCGGTCCTGGCTGGTGGTCTGGCCTTTATGTGCAGCACTTCTATTTCAGGTTCAACCCTCTCTGCAGCACTGGGTGTTTGCAGATGTATTCCCCCAAGGGACTACTGTTTTCATGCTCATTGGTTTTTAACTTGGGTGGTTAGCAAAATGACCTTCCTGGTCAAGTCATTCTGGGCAAATCTCTACTTCTTTCCCTCGTATAAGCCAGTTACTGGTCATTACCTGGATTACTATGACTTCCTGGCCTCCACCCCCAGTGCGCTGCAAGAATGAAAAGTTATTAACAGTTCATCTGTGATTCACTGTTTCTTTACAGAGCATATGGCTTTACAGCATTACAACAGGGTAGGGATAGGTCAGATCTGTTCATGACTGTGTTTCAGCAGACCTTCCCCATGGCAATTATCTCTTCTTTGTTTTCACAGTGCACAGCAAATCATCTCATCAGTTAGAGCTGGGCAGGTGTAGCGCAGGTCTGATTTAGTTCAGGTAGGTTTCATTCTGTGGCTCTAGGTACAGGATTTTAGTAATTTTTTTTTTCTGTATTCATTGAAGTAAGAACTTTTACATGACTAAAACTTTATTCCCTTTTGTGAAGAAGCATAGTTTAGTATTTTTCAGTGTATATCCAAGGATAAATTCAAACTGCCTCATCAAGATGTATAACATCTCAAAAGTAAGTAATTTGAATGATTCACAACATTTAAGGAAAGAGGCATGGAAAATTAATCCATTCTATTGGAGAGCAGGAACAACAAATCCAAACTTTTTCAGTTTTTGAAGATTGGAATGTGAATCTTTCCTAGCATACACAAAAGTATTAACCACTCAACCTGATAAAAGGTCCTACTTGAATTGTTCTTCTGCATCGCTGTATTTTTGTGAAGTTGTCCATGTCTCTCCATATTTTGTACTATACGTATTTTCTGCATATTCAGTACTCTCTGACGGCAATAGGTATGGTCCAATTTTCATTTCCTCCAAAGGCAAGGGGACCAGGAGAGCTCTCTGACATGGTCACTGGGGACACACATCTTCAGGAATGACAGTGCCAGCTAAATATACTGTCTGTGTTGCTCAGTATTGCTCATCAGTGGTGTCTTTAACCCTATGTGCCCCATAGGATTGTTATCAGTGACTGGAAATAACTGCCAGTAGCAGGAAGGATTGAGTAAAACTACCCTAATGCAAGTCAGATACAGCCAACTGTATTAGTTCAAACTAGCTTTATTGACAGTTTAAGCCAATCTGACTGACTTCACTGAGAACAGGCTACAGGGCTGGTACCGTGACAGGTGGTAACAAAAAGCTATTGTATTCTACTGTATGTCTCCTCTTGGCTTTAGCTACCTACATCCAGGATATTGGAAATAATTTGATCTTCTGCCTTTGACTGAAAAGATACCTGGAAAATTTATTATTGGCCTTCAATTCAACAGTTGATGCAGAAATTTACTACAGACAAAACACAATTCATTTAACTATATAATTAACAAAAATATTAAGTTGATATGAATATATAAGAAGAAAAGGGAATGTAATGTATAAATTACAGTCTCATCACACATTAATTTCACAAATTAATATTTCAAATCACTTCATTCAACATTTAAATTCTCTAGGTAGTACAGAATTTGCTCTTGGTCTTGATATGATACACCTTTAAAACTAGAAGTTTCCCCATTTGTTCACCATAAATTTAGGGGCTATTTGATACAATGATTGCAACTACTTTACAGCTATATTTTAACTGTAGAGAAAAGAACATAAAGTACATGGAAAACTTTATTTCATGTCATGAAATATATCTTAACTCTTAATAAATAGTTCTTGAATTTTAACTTCTGTTTCAATTAAATCTCTCTATGGAACATTTCTCTTGTCATCCTTCTGAGTTTTTGTGTATAAATATATACACAGTATATATGTGCATGTGTGTATGTATATATGGAAAGACATATCTGTCTATTTTTATATATAGCCACATATTATTATATAAATAACATATATTTTTATATATATTTATAATATATACATCCTATATATTATATACAAAGCTACATTTTCTAACCAGTATAACTGCATTGGACATAGGATAAAAATAAAAGTAAAACAAAATGGTAGCATATTTTGACTGCTCATCAGCAATCAAGCCACCTCTATTACAAGTCATAGCCATGAGTGAATTAAATAGTCCATCAGAGAACACCCAGAAAAATATCCATGAGGTAAGAGGAAATAAATGGAAATATTTTCTATACCCAGGGAATGTGGCTACTACTGATATGGCCTCATTGAATAGTTAACACTAAACTCTTTGCCTGTTACTTCTAAACAGCTCAGTATATTTTAGCACTGCAAAATAACTAAAGTAGGCTTAACCCTTGCTTAGAAAAGGGTATAGTCTTCGTTGATTATGGTCTTCCTTCAGGGTTCTTCAGTACTAGTAGAATAAAATGTCTGAGCCAGTCAGAATACCTTATTAGGTGATCAGAACAGAGTCAGAGTAATCAAAGTAAACCAAAATGCATGATGATAGAAAACATTTTGAAAATGTAGTATACAGTATTTTGCTTTTTGAGGTGGAAGAGATGTTTAAGTGTACATTATGCTACAAATGATAAAGGAAACCAACTGGAAGGAAATTTCTAACACATACGGTTACCTGTGAGTATTGAAAAGGTTCCTGAAACAGTGATCATTCCTGCTGCTGAATGCAGAGTGGTGGACCCAACAGACGATATTTGAAAGAATGAGGCTACATATACTGAATAAGTTTAAACAGAAGTTGTTGGGCTTAATGAATAAATCTCTAGGAGCAGTTTTATGATCTGTTTTTCACCAGAAATCTAAATAGCTGAGGGTAGGAGTCCCTCTGAATTTAGAATATATTAGTCTGCAGGGCTATGGCAAGGGTTAGATAGAAAGGAAGACAGTTAAATGCTAATGTTATTTGGGATTATGATCCATGTTGAAATTAATTTTTAATATCTATTGCAACATAGAACCAGATGTACTTGACTTCTAGTATGATTATAATTAATATCTTTAACACGTCAAAGTATTAATAAGGAATGCTAAACTGACTTTCTGCCTTGGGCATCAGTATTTCATGCTTGGATCATGGTTCTAGCTTTTTGGTTTTTCTTAAATGTATGTTCACTATTTTTTTAGGTCCAAATAATACTTTTGTTCCTGACCCAGCCTCCCCTTTTAACAAAAGCTACCTGGAAACAGCTTCCCTGCCAAAGAACTATTTGTAACTGGGAAATTCATATTATTTTGTCAGTATCACCTATTATCAAAATGTAATGTGGTGCTGGAAAAATAAAAAAATACTAGGTGAGTTACTATGTAAAACCATACCTTCTTTTTCTTTTTTGAAGCCTTAGATATATGTTTATGTTATAAAACCATCCATTAATATTCTCTAGCTGATCATACAATCAGAGCTCTTTCATACTATAACACTGGAATAATAAGGTGCATATGTTTTAATCTTCCATCTAAAAAAGACGACTACGGAGTATTTGTGTTTTATACCAGGCACTGCCAGTAGAACACTTGAGAGCCACATCAAGCATTTTGTTTTCCCAGGGCAAGCACCTGCTGGATTATGAGATTATATGTAATACCATGGCAATTTGCCAGCTATTTTATTTATATAGATGTGCACACTGTGCCTTCTAGCAGATCTCTAAGCACACTTGAAATCAATGGCCTAAAACCAAAAGGACTCACTCAGCCCTAATCAGATTTTGAAACATCTGCAGCTTTATAATTGACAACTGCTAGGTTTAACACAACTGCCTATGGAAAATGTTTTTTTCATAAAAGCACAGCAGTGTCTCTGCTTTGTGTATGCCAAGGCTCTTGAGACTGATATCTTTGCTGATTTACATCTCAGCTGCATTCTACATGGCCTTCTTAGATAACTGCTGCCTGGTTTTCTGAAACTTCTTCATTCAGAAGGAAATGAACATCCAGCATTCAATTTACATGAAAGTGTCTGGTCACAGCAACAATACATGTGCTTAAACATGCAGATGCACTTTTGAAGTTGCAAACATCTGTATGCACAAATGAAGTGCCTGCCCTAGAAATGGGTTTAATGAATTTACAAGACCTAATGTCTGGATATGTCCAAGTATTAAAATTTTTGAGGTGCTTTCTTAGCCTTTTCTGGAGTATATGCATAAAGCATAAACTTGTATTTCATTCAAAAGTCAACACTATGAACGGAAAATAAGCTCTTTCAAATGCATTTCTTTTGACACATAATGCTAAAATTGTAACAGACATCTGCAAATGTTAGCATTTGTAACGGCAAATCCATTTTCTTGTATAAAGGCAGTGGAAATATGCACACAGATGTTTATATGGATGTAAGTGTATGTATGTATTTCAAAATTAAAAAGAGTTAATAATGTGTACAAATATATATAGTTTCTGCATATGCTTTTTAAAAATATGTGATTACTATTGAAAGGTTGCATCCCATTCCTGTTTTAGAATGTTTACCTGAAGAAGCTTATATACCTGCAGGAGCTTATTCTAGCACAAAAATCTATGCTTGCGTAGACGTGTACACTTATTTATAAGATTTTTTTATATGCTCAAAAAGAGAAAAAGAACAGTGGGAAGTATGAAACTCCCACTTATTTTTTTCCTTAATTTCAGGTCTTCAGTTTCTACCTTTAGCAGAACAACATTGATTACTAACTGTAGAATTCTGTTGTAAGAAGAAAAGTTTTTTTTCTCCCTATTATATGTACTTTAATTTTTATTGATTGTTTTTCTAGATGCAGTAATACAGAACTATACCTGTATTTGGAAAAATTAATTTTGTGTCTTCCTTAACTGAAACATTTCAGGGCATGGAAGCGTCAAAGATGTAAAACAGAAGCCAAACCCCCAATTTCTGTTTATTCCTTGATCCAGAAACATAGTTTTCATACTCTATATTTAAACTTGTGTAACACCTAAGCTGCTTTCAACACTATTCTTGATGAACACATTCTCAAATGCAAGCAGGAGCAATGGCAGTTACAGGCATTTCTTCCTGAGGAATGGGAGAGTGCAATCTTTCACCAAGGTCTACCACATAAGACCACAGATATACGCAAAACTTGAAGTGTGATGAATAGAACCTACACGAAAAGGGGAGGCACTGTATGCATGCGGGATACCCAATGAACAATTCCCTACAAGATAAGTGAACTGCCCTGTGTTCAAAAGAGCATACCTCCCAAGGAAACTTTTGTTGCTGCTGTTTTCTACTATTGACGTAGATGGATCATTTCCTGCTGCCACGGAAAGCAGGCTTTAAATATTAACTGGGGTTCATAAGCCTCTATGCAATTTTATAAAACGTCACTGCACAGCACTAGTCAAAAATGCCATCTGTGGAACGTTTTTTAAGACAGGCAGCCTGAAAAAATGCGATGGTTTATATTTTTCCTGTTAATTAGTATGAGAAAAGTAGTTGTAAACATCTCAAATGCGTACACAGCTTAATAAACGTACTACAGTTCTGAATTAATTGAGTGTTAATTGTGCTGCTGAGTGCATACATGTAAAAACAAAATGAAATTTAAAAAAGCAGGAGTCCATTTATACAATCTAATGTTGATTAATAATTTGCATTACTGCTGAATGTGCTATACGGCACTAAGATGAAATATAATAGTGAGCATCATAACCAACATCAGGATTAATGAGTTATAGATTATTATTTCTTATTGTTCTGTATTTATGTCAGATAGAATTAGCAAGTCACTATAGAGTCATTGAAAAAGATTAAGCTAGAGGGTATTACATTATGCAGAATAACATCCTAAATGTAGATCGCTCTAATTTGGCAAGTTGTTTATGTTACTTTTGAAATGGCTACCATATGGAATGATTCAGGAATTTTTACTGGGATAAAAACTCAGCTCCTTCTCACTGATGTTTTGGATGACCTTGAGTATCTCACTTCTCTTTGCATTCCGGTTCCTCGGGCTTTGTCTGTTTATATTGCTAGCAGTTTCTCTTATCACGTGTACAGACTCGCAGATCTTAATCTGGCTATTTTGTTGTTACATTTATGAGAATAATAATAACAGTGACAACAATAAATGTATCAGTGATGTTATTCTGAGTCTACAGGAAAAAAAAGTAACACTTCAGTAGCGGTTTCCTCGCCAGAGAGAAATCAAATGGAAATAAATTGTTTGTTAAGTCCCTTAAATATATTTATCCTTTTCAGAATTGAACAGGGTCAAGGAGACTTAATGTGCATAAAGCTGAACTAGTATATTTGTATGGCTTGGCAGATTGTAACTGAAATTATTCACTCCTGTGAAAGTTACTGTAACTGAGTTCTAGGATCCCTGCAGTATTTCATGTCTCTCTGAGAGTTGCAGGGCAACAGCAGCAAAGTAGTTTGAGTCACTCATCTTCTTTTTAAGACTTTAGTTCACATTCAGCCAAAGAAGTTAAATTAATGGGGTTTTTGTTGTCAGTAAGAGGCACAAAGAGAAATATATTACTTGTAACTTCTATCTAGTGAGCTGTTATTGACTTCAAAAGAATGAGCAGGTCAGGCTTAGAAAGCCACTTAGTTCTGTTGTGCAAGGTCCCAGCATCCTAAATTGGCTGGAGTGAGAGAACAGTGGCATAAGGGAAACATAAGAATTGTAGGTGTTGGAGAAATTTGGTCCTCTCTATATATGCTCGGCACAATTTCAGAGTCAGTAAAGTCAACAAAGAGTGTCTTTGGCCTCTCCGCCACTTTGCCACTGATGCAAAATGTATTTAAAAACTCCAGAGGGACTGGGGAGACAAGTTTTGCATGAGGTTTACATAGCAAAAAAAAGATTTAAGGGTGGCGCTGGACACTCATGATTTTTAATGATTTGGCTCACTGACAAAATCCACGAGGAGAAAATAAGGGGCTAATGTCGTCTTCTGACACAAAGCCTCTCCCAAAAGGGGTTACCTCTGTGTTAATCCCAGTTTCTCTAGTTAAATAAAGGTGACAGTGGAACCTTTACAGAGTCTGACCTTTACTTGGCCAAATTTAAAGTTATAGGTCTGTTAGGTCCTAGAAGAAAGAGGAAGTTCTGCAGAGCATGCCAGAGGGTTTTATAATACATCATCAAGCGGTGTCGTGTTTTTTGTTTGCGGATGTTTGGATATGACAAGTATAGCATGCAGGAAAGACCACATTCAGTGTCATCACTGCTTTTCCTTTTGCATTCAGTAATGACCAGGTGAATGACAAGATGTGAGGAGTGAGAAATGAGATGAGAAGCCAGCAGAGCTGGATGCGATCAGAGGGGACACATCTGCAAGGAGCCCTATCCCCTCCTTCATGGTGAGGAGCTTCCCTGTGGTGGTCACGCCATCAGTAGGCTCGCCAGACTGTCAGAAAACATCATCCTCATGTCCCCCGCAGTGGTCTCCATGAGGGCAGTGACCTAGCTCAGCCTTAGTACAGGGTGAGCAGAAAGCAGGACACTCCTGGTCGCCATCTGGGATGGCCTGAGATGCCCTCTGGGCATGCGCCCGAGTGTGGCCTTGCAACACCCATGCCCCAACTCCAGCGCCGCAATGAGAAGGCGTTCGTTCCTTCATTGGCCCCTTCTGTGAACACGTGGCATGAAGTGTCTACATGGTGCATCCGGGTGGAGGAGGCAGGCAGATAGTGAATTTTTTTCAGCAAGTTTTTGTTGGGGTTATACCTTGTTTTCAGCAGGAGTATTTTTGGGGGTCCCATTCTTTGACAGTTCATGGATGCTTTATTTATTTGGACAGGGTTTGTTGTGGGGAGATTTCTCTTGCCTTTCCTTTTGCATTCTCCCTCCAACAACTGTAGGTAGGGGTTATTTACATGAATTTTTGTCTGGTTTTTGTGCTTTTTGTTTTCAGAGGTGAGTTTGGGGGTCAGGGTTTTGTTTTTTTTTTTTTTCTTCTGCTTCTTTCAGCAGCCTTTCCTCACCTTGGCAGCTGCTGGCACAAGTTGTTTATTTCTTGTTCTGGTTTAGCTTTGCCCTGGGTCCAGACCATGGCTTTCGGCACCTACTGGGGACTTCCGCAGCTAACAGCTTCTGCAAGCTGCTCCCGGATTGGTCGGATCCTGCTTGTTAGCTGTTTCCTGATAGGCCAGTTGGCTTCCTTCTTTTAATCCTCCATTTTCCCCCTTCTCTCCCCCACAGCTGAATTTTATAATATGGAAGACAGAGGTAAAATTTTCTACTCATAGAATAAGATAATCTTCATTGGAAGGTCATGATATGCTTAAAGTGCATTTTCCTGAGTGTTAGCAGGGAAGCTTAAGTTATCTGCATGTTTATTTTTCTCCCTCCTCTGGACTCCTGGCACGTCTGAGGAGTGGCTCGCATTCGTGAGCTGCCATGTTGTCAAGCATAGCAGGCATGGGACGTGACTGCCTCGCGTGATTAAGATCTGAAGAAGTTACAAAAGGGATTAAAGCAGTGGCTTACAAAGTTTTAAGTAGCTTTCTTAATGGATATTTATGGCAGATCTCTGAATGTCAGGAAAGAATGACTGAAAGTAGAGGAAATCAGTTAAATCAAGCCTTCAGGTGTAAATGCTGATTGTTGTTCCTGAGTACTTAATCATGAGATCTTAACTTTCAATATTGCTTTCTGTGGAGAAGGTCTTATGTAGCTTAATGGGCAAGCTTTTTTCCTCATCAGATAAAATTAGGCACAGCCCTGCATTTCCTGTTGGGGTTTGAGCTATGGGGTGCAATAGAAATGACTGAAGGCATGAGAACTGTCCTGTGGTGTGATGGGTGGGATTCACTTGGCTGGACAGGGTTGCAATTAGTGTTATCATGTGCAAAGGGGAGCCCAAAATACATGGTGGAACCATGAACTAGTTTTATCAGCCCAGTGCTCCAGTGTACCTAATTAATACAGAGAAAAACATTAGCAAATGCAGTTAAAGTTGTTACAGTTTTTAATATCTGCCGTATTTTTGGTGTTATGCTTAAATTGCCAATGTCCCTCCATGTCCAAAAGGCTGGTGTTTCAAGACTTCCTTACACAAAATAGCGGGTAGGGTGTGATAAGCCATTAGCATTCTGATGTCTTCTCTGTGAGGGGTATGATGCTGGTGGTGGGGGCTTCTTCCTTCTCAGTTTTCTGGCTCCACGTGGGTTTGTTTCATGTGTTTCCACATCACAGCATGCTTCCTTCTCTTAGGCTGACAGCTACAGACCCCTACCCACAAAGGTCTATGGTTTGTCTGGCAGTGACCTGGGGACTGTGTGTGACACACTCTCCAAAGGGGCCATCACCAGAACTGAAGCTGGAGCAGGCAAGGCAGCAGTCATTGAGCTCGGCATAGATGCTACGCAAAGCAAATCCAGTTCAGACCAAGACAAGCTCAGACAAATCCTGAAACCCTGCAGTGTCAGGTCAATCTAGACCTTGTGTCCTTCTACCGTTAATGGCATAAATCACATTTACTGGACTACAATAGCTGTCAAAGTGCAATTGTAATTTTCCTTCTGAATCTGAGATACAGACTGGGTAATAAATATAATATGGGACCTCTGGGAAAGCTCAGCAGTTCTGGAAAAGTAGCAGGAAGCCTGGTGGAATGCATTAGATTGGCTAAATTGCCACTTGATATCTCTATGGAAGCGACTGAATCCCACCCATAACACTATAGCTAGCAACCAAAGGCTAGGAAACAAATAAGCAGAAGGCACTATGCGCTGCAAATGGGAGAAACAAAGCCCTTGAGAGTATAAAGGAAGTTCTAAACAAAACTTAACAAGGAGAGTGCACAAAATTGAGCAGATAATGGAGATGTTCAAGGTTGGAGATGCAATTTTAGGCAGATAAGGGCTTGAACAGAACCTTCAACTTTTTCCTAAAAGGTGCGAAAGTAGTTGAATTGTAATAGAAGTGTTTTGAAATGACAGGAGAGGATTAATGTCAAAGGTGCTGATAAGTGATAGGTTAAGATGGATAATATATTATTTCAACTACTAAATTTTACAAATACAGTTCATGACTGAGCACTACCTAACACCATCTTTATGCTAATACTCATCCATTTTGGAGTAGGGGAGTGAGAAGGGGAGAAGAATCCACTTCTTAGCTTAAATCGGGAACTGGAGGTGATCTCTTGGCAGCAGCGTTGCTAGCTTAGCACAGATAATCATCGGTATTTGCAAGATACTAGACAATGTAAGAAAGGCATAAGCTTTTCCTTCTCACACACAATAGGTATGCTTGCCCTGAAGGGGAATATCCTGTTGTTGTGGTTTAACGGCAGCTCAGCCCCACACAGTCGCTCACTCACTCCTCCACCGGTAGATGGGGGAGAGAATCAGAAGGGTAACGCTCGTGGGTTGGGATAAGAACAGTTTAATAATTAAAATTAAAAGAAACAACAGTAGAAATGCAATGTAAAGGAGAACAACGAGAGGCGCAAAGCCCCGGGGGAGGGGGAAGGGAGGGGAGAGGAGAGGGGGAACGAACCGCCGAAACAAACCGCACGCGCCGCAGCCGCCCGCCGACCCGACGCCGCGCCGCCCCCGCCGCCACTGCCCCCCCCCCCCCCCCCCCCCCCCATATATTGGTCATGGTGTCACGTGGTATGGAATGAACCTGCCATTGGCCAGTCGGGGTCAGCCGCCCCCACCATGGCCCTGCCCCTCCCAGCCCCCCCCCCGCCACGCGGCAGAGCGCGGGAAGCTGGAAAGGTAGCCGACCCCCACAGTGAGGAGAATTAACCCCTTCTCAGCCAAAACCAGCACACCTGTACTAAGGAAAAAGAAAGATGTGAAGTCATGGGGGGAAAAAAAAAAGTTATATTTTGCATTCAGTCTCACTTAGAAAGTGTGAGTACTAATTTCTGTAAATGTTCCTGTTTATCCTTAATATCTATTTTAGTTTTCTGCTATTACCAAATGCTGTGGTGTCTCTGCATGCTTTATGGAATGGACATATTAGTAACAAAGTCTAGGTATTTTTTGTCAGTATACAGGTTCTTGCAATTGCACAGTTTAAGAAGAAAATCAACTTAATATTTTAGATAGTGTGAGGAGCTGTTATTTAAAAATCAGTTATTGTTTCATACTCATTGACACCTATACAATCTGTCCAAGAAGTTGTCATGTAGTACTGTTCTAAATTATTATTCCACAATCATCTCAAATAAAGCAATAAATACATGTTAAAAATAGCACAGTAGGTACTACGTTTACACTCAAATGGGTCTCCACAACTTCTCTCTTTTTCCACTGTTTTCTTTTATTGTCAAATTTGTTTTCACCTCTCCAAGAACTATTGTAGCTTTGTCCAGCCATTCAGAGAGGTGCTTTGACTTCTTCTGGTGGAATGCTGTTTTTAAGTGTTTCAACTACATTGTTAACAGTCAAATATGTCCCTTGATACATACACTCATTTGACAATGTTCTCCTCTACTGCTATTAAATGGAGCTATATGCTCTCCTAAAATGTCTGCTGCACAGAATTGCTGTGGATACTAGTAATCTGGGCAGATTGCAATATTGTCTCATCATGCTTCTGGGGAATCTAAGGTAACAGTTTTGATTTTAAATTAGTTGTTCCTAGCTATTAGAGGCATTTTTTGTGTATCACAGTTTCTCTTGCTGTGGTAGTTCACCAGCCTCCTACCCTGACCTCTACAGTGGGAGAATTTTTTCAGTGTATATTTCTTCAGCCAAAGAAACAGTAGCAGTGACTAGTCGTGAACAAGTAACATTTTTTTCCAGGTGACATTATTGCTCCACTTTCGTAAGTCAGTCTGGGTTCGGCCTGTCAATCCATGTTTATATTTTTCAAAGCCTCTACTCTTCTGCAGTGTTTGTATTCCATAAAACCACATAATTTATTCTGTGCATGATAAACTGTCACTAGAATAGTACTTGTTATCACTATCTGTTACTCGCAAAGCTATATCAGAATTATTATAACAAGAGGCACAGCACCACACAATTGTACAAAGATAAGCAAAACTCAAACAAATTGGCTAACGGTCTGCTAGAGCTAAAAAAGCTAAAACAAAGCTCCAGGCAAGCATAAGACAAGTCCAGACAAATCATGCCTGATATGCCCCAGTCCAGCGGCCTTGCAGTGTTAGAACAAACCCTGTGGTTTCTCCTTCAGCAATACCATATCTACAGAGCTAAAGGACTATAAAAGTGAGACACGGGACAAACTGTGTTGACATTATTTGTAAAACTGAATATATTCTCAAATGGAAATTATTACAGTTAACTTGTGTGCTGGTTTTGGCTGGGATAGAGTTAATTCTCTTCACTGTAGCTGGTATAAGTGCCGAGGGCACATTGATGTTTTAGTTGTTATGTAGTGGCTAAGTGTCGCTAAGTAGTGCCTACACTAGTTAGGGACCTTTCCAGCTTCCCGTGCTCTGCCAAGCGTGAGGGGAGGGGCCACAGCCAACTCAGATGACCCAAACTGGCCAGTGGGATATTCCATATCGTATGATGTCATGGCCAGTATATGATCTGGAGAGTTGGCTGGGGGGGTGGAGCGATCGTGGCTCAGGGACTGGTGCCTTTGGTCAGTGGGTAAGCGGTTGTTGGTGTTGGTTGTTTATCCTTCACCCACCCCTGCCCCCGGTTTCAGACCTCTCTTTCTCTCTCTCGTTACTTTACTTTTCATTATATTATTATTGTCATTATTATTGTTTTATTTTAATTATTAAACTGTCCTTAACCCACAAGCTTTCTCACTTTTACCCTTCTGATTCTCTCCCCCATCCTGCCGGTGGGGGAGTGAGTGAGCGGCTGTGTGGGGCTGAGTTGCCGGCTGGGGCTAAACCACAAGAACTTGTTTCTGAACCAAAGTCAAAATGACTGAGAATCAGCTGAGGCAGCTGCTGTGAAATGATCTCTGGGGATTCTAACAATAAGCTAAGGCGGGGGGTGGGTGGGGTAGGGAGATTGGTCTTGACAGTAAATAGCAGCCTGCTAATGAGGTACTCACAATTCTGTATTATAACTGTGTTATCAGAGTTAGGAAATAAAGAGGCCTTAAATAGTACTTGCGAAATGAGACTAACGAGCATAGTACAGAACATATAAAACATCAGAAGGGTTATCTCCTTGTGTAACATCTCTTCTGTTCTCCTTTAGCCTTTTGTGAGCTTCTTCACTTGTTTCATAAGCAATATACACAAAGGACTTTAAGTCAAGCACTAAACGTGAAGCAGCATGAAATATTGGCAATGATCTCTCACATTAGATCATGTAGTGGTTCGCAAAAGAAAAGGAACAGCGTGAAAAAAAATATAAAAACCATACAAACAAACAAATCCCCTCCACACAACTAAGCGCCTCAGCTGTAATCAAGTACCAACCTTTGCTGGTGCTGACAAAGAACAGTTACGGGGCGAGCAGTCAGTGGAATTAAGTTAACCCACAGTCCTATTTACATGAGCAGAGTTTGCAGACAGTGGCCGAGAAAGCAACATCTTAGTGTTCTGGGAAGTTTCTGAGGTAGCGAGAAAGGACACCAACTCCCCAAAGCTCTGTTACTTCATACTTCAAATTGAGAAGCGGGCATAGTAAGGGAGAGCAGAATCAGGTGGATCTTAAGCAAGCTGAGAGTTTCTGTGCTTGGTCTTTAGATGTTTACACTTTTACGTGTCTGGCCGGGAGTGAGGCTGCCTGCAGATTCCCAAAATGCGAATACAGGTGCTCTGGCCAACCAGCCACACTGATCAACACAGCAATGCCTTTACAGGCACCCACATAAACTCGTCAGTCACATACAAATGATTAGCATGGATTACCTGATCCTGTTCTTCCTCTCTGGCTGATGGTCTTGATTTTCACTAGTGGAACTTGCACACAACCTGTCCATCTTTATTCACAGATAAATCTGTGTTCATGGATACCTCAAATATTAGCATGGACCTAAAGTCCAATATCCATACTTACACCATAGGCCACTTACGCAGTTGCGAGCTCAGACCTTGGATCTTTCCAGATACTGGTCTTCTCACTGGCTAGTCCAGCTTTAAGTTCACTGGCTGCTCCTGTCCACACACACAATAGAGCAAGGGTCACGCAGAAAGTAGTTAGCAATGGAATTTACTAAGAGGATAGCACAAACTATGGGAATCTGGCGGAGGGATTGGCCAGAGAAACATACTGATGAGAAGCTTGTTTACATAATTGCTACTTTCTGTTGCTATTCCCGTCACATGCATGATAATGTTGTTTCCCTTCTTGCTAGTTAGAAGGTTCTGGCTGAACTTCTCCACTGTTGTGGTTGACTGGTTCTTTCAATATCCCATCAGTTAGTGACCTGAAAGGTTTTGTGTTTGTTATCATCTCAGTAATCTATTGCTCCTTAAGGTTTGTGTCATCCTATTTATTTTATTACTTTTCTTACGTTTTCTCCTTTTTTCTTATGATAAATAGCTGTTAAACAGATACCCTTACAAACCAGGTGTCCTTATATTCCAGACATCCTTAAGGAAATGTGTGACTGATCCAAGGGAAAAAAGCAGGTTGGATTTAGCCTTGAGATGTGCTCTGTCGCTTAAATATAACAAAACAGTAAATAGCAAAGTGCACATTTCTTTTCAGTGAGAATTTTATAATCCAGTATATAGTCCTGTAGATTTCTCCCTCAGGATGGCTTTCAGCTTGGGACAGTGAGTGCTTTGCATGTTTGTTAGGAAACACAAATCCCTGACTGCAGTCACTTGTCCATAATTTGTGACTTTTCAAAATAAAATAATTCTTATGAGCAATATTTGGTTCTGGCTAGTTATAAGCAGGAAAGAATTTTAAGTGTCAGGACACTCAGAGTAATAAGGAACTTTAGAGAGCAAACAAATACGTTTTTAGCTAACTGACTTTATAAATACAAAATCTCACTGCAGATACAAAACTCCAAGCAATATAACACTAATACTGAGACCTATCTTGCTTAAATCTGTTTTGCAAAAATGAGGCATGTGTGTAAAGAAGTTGCATGGGTTCTACACCCTCAAACTATGAGTTGTTCCTCCCTGAAATAATCCGCTGAATCACTTTCTGGAGACTGCAAGGCAGGATAGATATCTGAAGTGGTATGGATTGTACTGTGGAAGCACCAGTCTTCCCCCAGGAAAATGGTGAGATCTTGGGTGACTGGGGGAGGGGAGCAGTACGAATAGAAATTGCTTTACTTCACTTTCTGTCTTGGCTGGAATAGGCTGAAGACCATTTTGGCTACTTTTGGTGGCTGTTCCAGCACAAGGAGATCACTAAGACATTAAGAAGAGATTCCTTTAAGTGGATTTATATAAAATCTGCTAATTCAAAACTTCCATTTTCGTATGCATGGTTCTCAACACAGTTATTTAAGGATCTGAAGTGAACCAAGGAAATTGGACAAATAAAAGATGAATAAGAAAACAGCGTCTGATATTAATCTGTTTTGTTGTATCCAAGATTGTGAATGAGTGCCTGGATACCACAGAAACGTTTCAAGACTGATATTATAAGAGTTCACATCAGCTAATAACCTGTCTTAACATGCTCATTTATTTACAAGAACTACTAGTAAAAAGCTCAGGGAGACTTCTGTTTGAGGAGGGATTGACCAGATAATGATAGCTTTTCTGTATGTGAAATTTGAATACAAATCTGGATTATTTCAGCAAACAGCTGAATGGTGGCTTTTCATCAGTCCTGCGAGGACAAACGTACACACGCACATACGCCAATTCCTCCTTTAATTCTGCCCACACTACTGGTGTGTGAAGAAATGCATCTAGTTTCCAAGTGGGTAGATTAATAAAATAAAGAAAATACACTTTCATCAAGGCTTAGCCATTCTGGTTATTTTACTGTATTCATTCTAGCCTGATCTTCCACAGATTAACCTTTCTTATAACACTGTCACACCCCACCAACTGTGATTTAGCAAGTACGTAATTTATCACTTAATAAGAATGTCCATGTTACCACAGTGGGAGATTTTACTGGCAGTAAAATCTGCTTTTTCTCATAGGGAAGATAAAGGCGGTATCCAAGTGGACTGAGAAAGTTTAAGGTCTCTTATAACGAGAATGACCTTAGAAAGAAAGGAACTTTTTATTGGCAAATGTTTAGTATGTGTTGTGGTGGTCCTGAGGCGTTCTGTGAGAATAAAGACCCTTATTGCCAGATATTTTTATAAATAAAAATCCAGACAATGTCCTGAGTAGTTTTGTATGTCATGAGTAGTTAAAAAATAGTTTTATTTAGCCCACATTGCACTTATTATAGTCAGGAATAAAGCTCTGAATATTGTCCTTACTGCCCTACATTGTCTTTTCCTTTCTTTTTTTTTTTTTTCTATAGAGATGATTATTTATCTATTTTATTAACTCGTTTTCAAGCACAGAAGAAAGCTGAAAAGTTGCAATGCTTCCAGCTCCAGTCTTGTCTAAACTACATGAATCTGTTTTGGGCTGCTACATGCAACATTCCTCCCTAGGGAAGAAGGATACCTTACACTAGAGTATCTAGCATAGTATCCTGACAGGGTGGCTTTTATAAGAGGACTAAGAGTAAACTGTTTCTCTTTCCTTCATTCCTTATAAAGTGTTGATGTATCAGTTCATTCTTCCTTACATTTACCTCTGTGAATATAAATCTCAGGCCGTAATATTTAGTAGAGATGGGGCCAAAAAACAGCAATAAATGTCTGATATTTTCACACCAGTCAGAGATTTCTGTACACCTGTGGTGAGCTCTGATTGTTAGTGAAAATCTGGGGCTGTTAAAAGTGAACATATGGGTAAAGTCACAACCTTATGGTTTGTAGCTCCTGTTCTAACATTGGTTATCCGATGAAATGACACTATTAATTACCCTTTTCAAATTCATTTTACTTTTGCAAAGCTTCATTCTGTAGAAATTGATGAGGAATACGGAGAAGTTCCTGACTATAAGAACCAGAACATTTACAAGATCTGAACCTAGATCTCTTGGACTATGTATATGACTCCTCTTTTCAACTTAATTTTTCTCTAATAAAAATATTTTAATCATTGAGTGACTTCTCCCATAAGAAAGCAGAAGGAAAAAGATGACTCGTGTTACTTCAGGTTAGAAATGTCTAGGAGGGACTTCAGTGCTAATATGACAGGAACATAACTGCAGATGAATGAATGGAAGAAAGCCCTCTAAAATCAAATATACATTCAAGTGTGTTATTACTACTTTTTTTCTTTTTGATTCACATTCACTATTCTTTAAAATAGAACTAACATTTCCTGACAACCATGGAGGGCTATAATTTATTTTTACTTCATTCTAAGCAAAATTTGACTTCAGAGGTAAATAAACTTGCTTCATTCTTGACAGTGCCTCCAAGGAGAATTCAGAGGAGGGAAGGGAAAGAAAAACAGTAACATGATATGCTAGACCTGTAGCTTGGTGAAAGCTTCATTGTCAATGTTCTAAAGTCAATAGTCACAGTATCACCCTTGGGAAGGGTTTTAGAGAAAATAATCTGAGAAAAGCTCTCTTGGGAGACTCCTGTAAGTTCCCTACTGGCTGCTTTCTCAAATTCTTTCCATAGAGGAATGCTTCAAAGTACATCAGGAGAAGCAATTTTCAGTAGTATTAGTGATAAGACAGCAGACTCATATTACTTTGAACTCAGAGTCTTGAGCTTATGGAGACAATCAGTTTAACTCAACAGTGAACCCACAGTAACAACAATGATCTACGCTGATCCAGCATAGGATCTCAGAAATCACTAAGAGTTCACACACACATGCATACAGAAGTCAGCGGGTTTTTCCACCCTATCAATTTTTCAGAATCTAAAAGCAATAGAACATTTACAATTCTTTAATATATATAGCATACACATTGACTGGGTCATCTGCTGCGTCATCACCAGCATCCACAATTTTCAGACCAGATGGATGACCAGACAGCAGATAATTCACTTTGATGCAGTATCTTGATTTTTCAGTTCTCCATAGGCAATTACTGCATCTGATCTAAATGTGATAAAAGTTCAAAATCTGTACCTGGTAAAATATGTGTGGGAGAGTTTCCACCAAGATGAGCTCATTGTGTGACCTGTCCAGCACCCACATGTTTACTTGAAGACCCTTGTAAAGCTCACTATAAAGTTGTTTGAAACACATCATGCAAAGCTTAGAATAGTGAAATATCTGGAAGAAGGGTTTCTCAGCTGAAGTTATTTACCTATAGAAGTTACTTCTAAAGCAATGAGGTGCTTGGTTATTGTTAATTATACAAGCTTCCTCTCTGAATTCTCTAACATGTTCACAGTAACATCTCCATAGCTATTAATTTCGCTTTCAGAAAAAAAATGTATCAAAACTTTCAGTAACTTGATAAGTGAAACAAGAATGCTGTAAAAGATCTTACTGCCAGTAGTTTTTTTATTTGAATCAAATTAATGTTATAGTTATGGATGGTCAAGGGATGTAAGAGAAGCAAGGATTATGGGGTGAGACAACTAAAAAAGTATCGATTTAAGATACAAACTTTCTTTGAAAACATTGCCTTTTTCAGATGGGCTGTGATGTGTTAATGGGCAGGACTATACAGATCTAATGGTTCATACAAATTTTCTTGACCATTTGTTTTAACATCAACTATGGCATTGTGAGAAATAGCAGGAAAAAAAACCACACCAAAACCCTTGTCACCAGAGGATGCTATTTTGCATTGTCTCATAAAGTTTGGTGTTTTTTTTGGTACAGAATGTGCTTAGGGTACAGATCAGTTCATGAAGAAATTCATGATATATTACTGTTTTGTGAGATGGGTTCCTTATCAATGTTCTGGCAAGCTCTGAAGAGGCCTAGTCTCTGTCTTAACTACTCTAATGAGAATTCTTGAGGTAGGGCAATCAATTGAGAATTTCAGTATTTATGTAGAAATTTATGGAAAATCTCATGTAGCTTTGCGGTTGGTTCACAGAATCATAGAATAGAATAAACACAGGGAGACCACTGTCAAACACACTTGACTTGGAGAAAATTAAGTTTATTGCCAATTTAAAACAGAATAGGGTGGTGAGAAACAAAGACAAAGACTAAAACACCTCCCCCCCCTCCCCCCCCCCGCCCACCTTTTCCCCAGGCTTAACTTCACTTCTTTGTCCCTGACTCTTCTACCTCCTTCTCCCTCCCCTGAGTGGTGCAGGGGGAATGGGATATGGGGGGGTTCCTGTCATTCACTGTAGCCTGATGGCAGTACTTTTGAGGGAACATATCTTTTTTTAATGTGTATTAAGGCAATACGGACAATGTTTAGGTAGATGTGTAAAATAAGACAAAAAAAACACAAATTAGAGCTGTTAAGTTTGAAAGAAAGAAAAAGATCTGAACATTCAAAAGTTTATAAACATCGCACTGTAACTTGCAAATGAAATGGATTTCATTTTTCAAAGTAATGTTGGTAGGGTCAGGATTTTGGCTTGCTCTTGTATTTCTTGAGAAATAATCATTTCAGCTGAATAAAATAATGTTTGTCTTTTTTATTTTGTCTGTGAATAATCCTACTTAAAAGGGCAAAAATGATGCATTGGCTTCCAGTAAATTGGAACTTACGATCCAAAGGTTGGCTGTTAGAGAGTGAAGTATGATAATAACTGCAAATTTACTTGGCACCACAGATTAATTTTCCCAAAAAATTTTTAAAGCTTTAAGAAATCATGTTGTAATGATTCATATATTTAAAACGAATCTGTGCTCTTCCTCATTTTTTCTTTGAAATTAAAAAGATTTTGCAGAAGTTTATTTGTGTTAATACTGCTCAGGAAGGTCATGCCTGAGCAGTGCTAAGGTAAGGGTCATGTATGTCACAGGAAACATCTCTAATAATCCTGAAGGTGTTTGAATTATCTAGTTTCCCTTGCCCTTCCTTTTTTCCTTTCCAAGCTGGCATATAAGCATTGATTAAATGAATGATAAGGTCCATGTTTGATCGATTTTTCACTTTTTTAATTTAGAAGGTAAAACTTTCTATCATATTGGAAGTTGAGAATTATGGTTGAGATAATAGAGGTCTGATTCCAGTGGAAGTTAAAAAGGAAAAAGTTGCCTCGCAAATGTCAAGGCACCTTGTGGTCCAAGATGATTAAAACTAAACTGTTTGCTATATGAATCCCAAGGTGCTGCTATATCTCAGCTTCCATGACATTTAGCCAGTGACTTTTCATAGCTTGTTAATAATGTATAGCAATCCCAGCGTAAATTTGCAGTGATAGAGCTGGCCTGTTACAGTAGAGCAGTTAACTAGATTTATTTTGGACAGAAAATGCAGATTTGAAAAAGAAAAAAATCATTACTAATATCAAAAGAGATTGCGCATTTACAAGACACTTTTACTGAAGGCAGTTGCTCAGGAGAGGTGTTTTTCACATTGATCTATTATTCTGTCCAAAGTCCTAATTACCTAACCAAGAGATATTAACACAACATTACCCCACACATCAAGGTTAACATTCATGAAGAAAAATTGATGTCCCAAACAAAAATTTCATAGTGTGGATTGGTCCATAAAGTTCATTGATTTTACCAGGTTGAATGAGTCACATAGGCAGGTAAAGGTTACAGCATAAATGCACTCTTATA
Organism: Phalacrocorax aristotelis; assembly: GCF_949628215.1. NCBI lineage: Eukaryota > Metazoa > Chordata > Aves > Suliformes > Phalacrocoracidae > Phalacrocorax > Phalacrocorax aristotelis. Next base: position 30,131,061 of record NC_134278.1, on the reverse strand, counting down.
AGCACAATTGCTGTTAATCATTGCTCCCAGATAAACCTAATAAACTTCTGTGTTGTAGAAACCATGTTTTTTCTGAACCTTTTATCTCACAGATACACAAATTATTCATAAGCTGTAAAAGGTTACAAGGCAAATAAGGAAAGAGGGGGAGAGCAGAGAAAAAGGGTACAGATAAAGAATAGACTCAAAGAACAATGAGTTACAAAATAGATTCGAAGAGGGATGAGTTACAACAGGATATGAATTAGAGTTGTAGGGGAAAATTTGGCTGACATTTGGGTTGTTGCAGATTTTCTCCGAGGCTGAAAGTTGACTCACGTGGAAGAAATTTTACTGTGACTGCAGCTATAATTGTCACAGATCAAAACCCTTCATTTAATTATCTTAATAAGGCATCAATTGATCCCTTCAGAATTGTTTTAAAGGTAGTATTTGGTGTAGTAGAAATGTACACATGCCAGTAGCCCTTCGAATGTAGAATTAGCATGAAGTAAAACTGACAGCAGTCATCACTGCTGCTTTTTTACAGTTTTACATAGGGCATCTTGGGCTTTTATTGAAAATTTCATCTAGGAGTTGAAGTCTCTTATCGATTTACTCATTCTTTATATGGAAAAGTGTCAGAAAAAAATACAGATATTTTGGTAACCCAAAAATTGTTATTGCAATATTCTGATTAGGCTTAAACAACTTCATCTCTGCATAAAACACTTCAACAAGTCTGCAAAGTTCCCTTACACCTTCTCTGATTATTCTTTCCAATACTGATATAAATATGGAATTTCTAATTTGTGTAGAAGTGGTTGCATATTTTTTATTTGTTTTTATTTGTTTAAAAAACTGCAAGGGTGTTTTTTAAAAAAACACCTTACACACTTGTTATATAATAAGCTAGTAAAATAACTTTGCTTGTTATTTAGCATAATTTTTAGGAGCAGAGCAATTGTGGGGATGTTTCAGATTTTTCCACAGTTAGTATTTTGATCGATAATCATTTATACAAGAGACTATAAACAGCTGAGTTTATGCTGAAGTGTGAGGAACTCAGGAAATAAGCAGACATTCAGACAGATCTTTCCTCAGCCATGTTCTGATTCCTTAATAGATTCTTCTGCTGCTCTTTTAGTTTTAATCTCAGAAAAGAGATTGTTGCTTTGATGTGGAAACACTGATGTTTGTAGGTTCGATCTGACAAGCTCTGGACTAATGGAAAAATAACCACTTCGTTCTCCCAGTGTAAGTTCTGTGAATTCATTACAGGAAGTGTGTGTTTCTACCTTACTATTGATTCATAAATCATAATGTCCAACTTTAAAAAAAACATTTAAGGTATCCATATTTTTTTTATTTGATTATTTTCCTTGCTGCATTTGCTATTTTAATGATTTTGTTTGCTATAATGAAGAGCAGGAGTTCAGACCTGGGATCAGTGTCATAAGTGCAGCAGCTGCTGCATTAGATTGTTAAATGTTACATATAAAACAAGGATTTTTCTTATTACTAACAATTAACCCATTTCTGGTCCACCGTATAACCAGCCTTGGAGTTGGGTGTCTGCAATGCTGTGAGACAGGGCTACTAAAATCAGGTAGATAGTATTTTTTCTGACCTTTGATTGATAAAATATCAATAATGTTACAATTTCCCAGAGTTCTGTACATCTATGAATATTATAGTATTAAATGCTTAAATTGTGATTTAAGATTACTAAATATGTGAATGTTTCTTAAGGCCTCATTCATTTTTCCTAAATAGGTCAGCCAAGTGCATATAGCCAGCACCCTATTAACTCCACTGTCTTTCTGTATCTATACAGCTCTCTTAGGTTAAAAGGTCAATTCTTCATTATATTAATGGGCAGCCCCTTAGACAGCTAAGCCCTCACCCTGAATGAGTCATCTTTCTTTTAGCCTGAACTGTGTAGCTAGGCCAGCTTCAAACTTGCAAATTGCTTTTATACTGAGTCCATTACAGGCCCATTCTCCAGCCCCTTTCCTGCCTGTTCCCGGAGTCTGTATAATGCCTGGCTCACTCAGTTTAAATGTCCTAGCTGCTTTTTGCAAAAAGACCTTCAGTGCATGCCTGTTGCCGCTACTGTTATTGAATCAAAGTACCACAAAGCTCTGTGAGGCAAGAACAGAGAGCAGCTTCTATCAACCCATAGTGAATTTTAATGAAAAGCATAGTGCAAATCATCTTAATAAAGGCTGAATGCTAGATCTGGCAAAATAAATCTTCCCAACATAACCCTGCTATTCAGGACCCAGGCAGCAGAGATTTCTTGCTGCTTTCCAATGACTGAATCTTCCCAGGAATCTGCAACCACTTGTGACATCAGTTATGACTGAAGGGTACAATGTGTTTGCCTTGAATGTGTTTGCCAACCAACTCTATGAGCCAAACAGTCTTCAGTGTCATCGAGGCATAACATGACAATCTCTGCTATCCCTGTACTTTGGGGGATGTTGAGAGTGCAACATTTGTGTTATGGAATCATCTAGTGGTAACTAATGAATCTCTCAAACTGAACATCTCACTGGAAGCCAAATTTGAAAACTCAACTGTGATAGAGGCATGGCTTCTTTAGAAGAATAGGGCTGGAAGTATCTCTGCTTGATCACTCCCAGCTCCCTCCAGAGAGGTAGGAGTACAGGCAAGGAAGAGGAAGCCTAAGGTGGACTAGTACTAGTAACCGGGAAGACTGGAGACTGACACTGAGGGTGAGCAAACTGGTCAAGCATAGACAGTCTTTGTCCCAGAGCTGTTGCTTTTTAGACATTTAGATGAAAGGGGCATAAAAATAGTCATGGCCCTAATGCAGCATCATTAGGGCACTAGCTCTTCCTACTTCCAGATGAGCAGTGCCACGGCAGCTTCATCACTCAAAGGGCAGGGTCTGACCCTTCTTTCTGTTTCTTGATAGCTTTTTATTTTTGTCCTGAAAATATTATTTTAAAACCCATGCTTGAACTTTACTTCCCTTTTCTGTTTCTTGAGTGACCTTCTTGTGTTCTGAGGCTACTGGAGTTTGGATCTTCAACCTGTATTTCCCTACTCTAAGCGTTCCCAGCCTCTTGTTCTGTTAGTATGCTTGCTCTCTCTCAAATGTCCCATCTGATCTCTCTCAACACTTACATTCAGTAAAATAATTCTTGACAAGGAAACTCATGTCTTACTCATTATCTATCTTTTCTGTGTTCATATCAGCCAATAGCCCAAAGAGCAAGCATAAAGAGGAAGCACCTTCAAAATGATCAGTGAACTCTGCTCCTGACGTAGGAATTTTGACTTGGAAGTGCCTAATATGTTACAGTTACACTTCAGGATCATTTTAATTCACAGGTTTCCAAGGTTGCTTTGGGTTAATTTAGGTATAAGATAGCTCTTACCAGATGAGTGGTGAAACTGGCTACTGATTCTAAACCTGTGTATATATTTAAGAGGCAGTTTAGACAGAGGCATGTATGTGGTTCTGTTCTTCATTGTGCTACTTAACATAGGTGCTATTGAAACAGTGTTTGTCATAACCAGGGTAAATGCCCATTAGCTTCCTGCAGGACCTTCAAGGTCGTTTTAATAAACTCATGCAACCATTGTAGAAGGCAGAGTTTCCATTCCAGCTGAGATTAATGGGGAGTGAGGAAAGATTGCAAAATTGGAAGTTTGCAAGTATCATTACATCATAATTTGCGGTTAATGTCAGACGCAGATTAAAATCTACAAAGAACTGGCTCCTACAGATACATAGGGTATTTAATGGTGACTAGTTGGCTATGTTTTTCTGGAAGAAATAAATGAACTGTCATCTTCTACACCACACTAATCCTCAGCTAAGCATTTTGCTGAAATGCTTATTCCAATATGTGTTCTTTACTGCAGTGTAAAAGTACTAAAGTTACATTCTTCTGTTTCAAATCCACCCCATTCAATAGAATCTTTTCAGTCTTTTGTTCAGCTGTTACATTGGCATATGACCAAATTAAGACGGTCACTCCTGATAATGATTGATATAACGGTACAACAGAAAAGGGACTATATTTGCACCACATTATCTCAGCATTTTATACAAGAGAAAATAGCTGTAAAGAATCATAGGAAAGAGGAAGATCTTTGCTATCATCTCTATAAACTGGTCATAATTAAATTGTGAATGCATTATTCTTGTAAGAAAAGAGTAGGGTTTTTTTTTTGCTGCCTTTCAGTACTGAGCTATTGATCTTATATTGATACTTTTCTAAGTTTAAAAGCTCAGCCTTCACAGTGTATTAGCTTTCTTTATCAGATAAGCCCTAAGAGTTATTTGTTGCTAAACTGAGATATGCATTTACTTATGAAGGCATAAATTGCTTTTTACTGAATTGTAATCAATGTACAAGATTTGCAGTGGTCATACCTTGGTATGAAAGCTATCTAAAAGCCCCTGTTGCTCATTTGAAGAATGGTCACATCCCAAGCACCACATACAAATGTGTTACAAAGTTTTTAAGTTAGGTTTAATTTAATTTATAGCACAAGAATTATTTTCCATATCTACTTACACTTTCTAATGTCACTTGTTTCTGTCTATTGTTTCTGTCCCTCCTAATGCTCAAAAAGAAGTGATAGAAGGGAGGTGAGAACGTGAAGAGGCAGAACAGAAATACAAATTTATTAAAAAAAAAGAGTAAGAATGAAGGACGGTGAGAGCAAACAAAATTTAAGAAATTATTGAAATGCTTGTCTTATTGTAAGAAGCGTTAAATTAATTAACAATAAATCATACAATTTGTTGCAGTTTTGGGAAGTTTGGGAAAGCTGCTGACATTAAGGTGTTTTATGACTTGCAAACATGCTTACTGCAAGGTGTTTCATAATTGCTCAGAATTGTTCAGTTAATAGATTGCCTGCCTCTACAGTCGTGAAACACCATTTATACCTGATTATGCTATCTGAACACAAGCAAACTGAAGATTGTGGTATTGTACCATTTACAAAAATAAAAAAACCCACACCACATCAGTATGTGAAATATTTGCAATATTCTCAAATATTCTTTAATTTGAATGATTATCTGTCTTAGGAAAAAAGGGTGCCTTGTGCAAATTGATGTGGGATTTGATTTGCTGGATATCTAAGTGCTTTCATGAGTATTCCACCTAAATTTCAATTTGAAGGCAAAGTCATAATTTTATAACTTTTTTTTTTGATGGTGCCACCATCACTCTGTATCGTATTATACACTTAATAAATATTTGGAAAGTTTTCAGTACAAAATAGATTCTTATACCAAACATTTATACATATACTTATATATGTATTTCATGTTACAGCTCCATTTTTCTACCTCGGTGTCTAAAGAGTTAGGCCCATGGCTATATAGTTTGTGTCTCAGATGTCTCAAGGCTTCATAGAGCCTTGAGTCTCTGAAGTCTCAAGCCTCGCTGAGTAGAAAATCATCCAAAGCTCATCCAAGCTGTATCCTGTGATATATGAATCAGCTTCACTGATTCCATTCCATTGATACTCTTCACATTGGAGTTACATCAACCGGCTCCGCTAGTCATCCATCCTTTCTCCAACAAGTTACAACCACAGTAACTCTGTAACTGCTCTTGTCTTTACTGAGTTCTACTCTTCAACAAGTATATGCATCACATATAAAAATGTGTCCACTTAAAGCTGCCAACAGGAGAGTTCTTAAAAAGACCTTTAAGCTTTTCTTCGAAGTTTGAGTTTTACAGAGTAGAACATCAAGCCCACTCACCTTAGAGATACAAAAGTATCTTGTGTCCAGAATTTTTACGTAATAAACTTATATTTCTTCCACTTTGGGTTGTGACCACTTTTTTTTTTACTTTTAAGTGAAATGCCTTTAAGGACACCGAAGTATAAAGTTGAATGGATTTTAAACTGGCCCAGTATTCCCTGTGAGTAGTTGCCTTTTTTTGAAGTAGAATATTCTACCCAATAATTTTATAGGCCTTCATCCTTCTGGTCCTCCTTCCCAGATCTGGGAGAAGTCATTCCATTTTTAAATTTTTTTTTTTAAATTTATTTTAAATGGTATCTAGCCAGTGGAAAGACAAAGGTATCTTTAGAAAATTCTTTAAGCTTCCAGTGAACAGAGTCATCCTCTGCACCCCTTATTCCACTGAGCATAGGAGAATCCTAAGGTTATTACAGTTAGGTGTGTGAGGTTAGGTAGGATGAATCCGGTTCTAAATCCTAGGCTTTGATGGTTGCCAATAGCATGAAAGGCTAAACTACATCTTCTCAGTAGATTTTGTGTAATGTTTTGTGGCCAAAGAGCTATACAGGTGGCCTTACGGCTCATTCATTAAGCCCTATCCATGGTTTTCATCTCACACATTATAATTAGATAATTGAAAAATAGTAGCGTGTGCATCAGTTTGTACATTTTCCAAGCAGTTTTGCCATCACTGTCATCTGTAGTTGATGTAGACTTTGGAAAATCTGTTCCGCTGTCATTGTCTTGGTAGATTCCAAATTCCCATGACGCAGAGTGTATTCCATATGAAATGAAACGAACATATTTTAATAGTCGAGGCAGGAATAAACCAAAACATAAATACAGATACATAGTGTAATGATCCTTCAGGAAGTGTTACACATACCTGTTGCATGGCCCATCCTCGTCCTTTTTTGCCTCAGGATCTGGAAAGCTAAGGTAGACACTGCAGATACTTCATTCTAATGACGTATTTTACATGCACACAATGTATCACCTTGAGGAGTAGGTGACATGACCATTCTAATTTGCTCAAAGGTAATTTGTTAATGTACTCATCTTCCCCTAAGTGGGGCATTAAGTTTTATGATCTTCATTAGAGCCAAGATAACATACAACATGTGCACAACACAGTTCCTGACAGAATTTTTTGAATACACTGCCTCAAGTGAAATATATCCATGTACAACACATCACAAAGGAGTAAGTGTTATAAATACCATTATGGGGCTCTGTTTTGCAGAACGTATTTGAGTGTATCTGTAAAACTGTGCATATGTATGCAAGGATGTGTTTCAGTAATGAGATCAGTAAGATTTCTGAGCTTCTTTAAAGGTCTTGTGAGTCTATTTGGGTAAGTTGTATAGTTATATGTAGAAATAATGTGGAAATATTTTGGTAGTAATGATCACATAGGATTTACAACCAGAAAAATACAGAAGAGTAGAAGAGTTTTTTCAAGATGACTAATATTTGATAACTAGAATGATAATGAAAGCATAGTCCCTGAAGGTTCGCTTTTATGCTGTAGTTACATTTAATGGTGCAACATTCCTCAACAAGCAGTTTTCCATAGTCTGAAGTTACTTAGCTAAATAAACTATTTTAGTAGACAAACAGTCTCCCAAGAGTACATTAAGAAAGGTTTGTACTCATCTTGCTAGAACCAGTAAACTGTAATTGAGACCGTTAGGTTTGATTATGATCCAGATGTGAAATTTGTGGATGGGTTTTACCATCATAAATCCCCTAAAAGATCACCATGGATTAAAACATGAAACCTGGAAGAGTTCCAGTAAAATAATCCTTGAAACAGAAAGGAATATATGAAATTGTGTCTTGCTAATGCACATACTTTATACAATTTTTTTTCTCCACAAACTATATTTTATATGATGGCTATGCAGAGTATAACACTTTGGAATGTTGTTTGCTTCAGGTGTCTTGCTGGATTTTCTGGACAGTTTTGTGAAGTAGAAGTTAATGAGTGTAATTCTTCACCTTGTCTACATGGCTCAACCTGCAAAGATCATATCAATGGATACACTTGTAAATGTCAACAAGGTAACTGACATCTGACAAAACGATCTTAAACAATGACAGTTTTGAATTACCAGAGCCACTACTGAGAAAATTGGTAAATTATATCAAGCTCTTTTTTTGTATATAACCTATAAGGTACAAAAAGATTAACTCTCTCTTTGACAAGCTTTTTGAATGAAATCTAAAGAGAATTAAGTAGTCTAACAAGCGTGTTAGAAAGACTTAAAACTAAAATCAGCTCATTAAGTGAGTCTGAAGAATTATTAGAGCTAGGTTTAGTAATGCAATTTATTGACCAAGCAGTCAAGTAGGCACTGTATAGCGACTAGATAAATTAACTAGTTACAGAATAAGATTGACTGAAAAGAAATTCTGAATCTTTTAACTAACATTTACTATTGTTGTTGTTGTCACACATACCCATGCTTAGGGCTGCTGGCTGGGATGAAAAGAGTTTTTCTGAACAATTATAAATAGAATGAAAACAAGCACTTTCTAAAAAAAATGGGAGCTGGTTTCTTATGGGAACATAGATCAACTTAAACAGGTCTTGTGACTTAGGAAAATTTAAGGAGTTTTGTATTTATACAAAAGCATACTGCTCCATAATTCGGTTATTCTTAATTTAAGAATTATACTAGTACCTACCTCCTGAAACTTGAATTTTTCAGTTTAAGTCAATTGTTTTCTGTTGTACTGACCTGCACTGCTGAATACTTTCTTTGATGGTACTGATCCAAGGTTTCTTAGTGATTATTTTAGAGGTTATTTAGATATATTCTGGAAGATAAATATTCTAATCACCCATGATATCTTCGTACATCTGATCTGCTTATTTTCTTTGTAATGAGGTACATTTGCCTTGTTGGTTTCCACTTACAAGCAATAAGATCTTGCTAAAGTCTCCTGAAGTCAAGTGACCATATATGTATTACACAAAACTTTCCTGCAGTCTTTCTAGCAACCTGTTAATGTAATTTTTACATAGATTTATATCCATACTTGTCCTTCATTAAAAAGAAAATGCGTATTGAATTGAACATTAATAAAATAAACTAAAGTTGCTGGGGGAGGGGAACCTCAATCCATCCCACTCCTACCAGTTTGATGCCAGTGCCAGCAGTAGAAGCCCAGAGCCTGGAGAAGGACCACAGGTCAGCTTCGCTGGGGGCCGAACTTAAATGCCTCTATGCAAACACGCATAGCATGGGGAATAAACAAGAAGAGTTAGAGATGTGCACACACCTGCAGGACTATGATCTTGTTGGCCTCATGGAGATGTGGTGGGATGCCTCCTGTGACTGGAGTGTTGGAATGGAAGGATACAGGCTCTTTAAGAAGGAGAGGCAGGGGAGATGGGGGTGGGGGGTTGTCACCCTCTATGCCAATGACCAGCCAGAGTGCTGGAGCTCTGCCTGGGGATGGATGGGGGCTGACCAGGAGCATATGGGTCAGGATTAAAAAGGGCAGGGACAGGTGAAATTACAGTGGAGGTCTGCTACAGGCCACCCCACCAGGAAGACTGAGTGGATGAGGCCCTCTATAGACAGATAGGAGCAGCCTCATATTCACAATTCTGGTCCTCATGGGGGACTTCAACCACCCCGGTATCTGTTGGAGGGACAACACAACAGGGCATAAGCAGTCTGGGAGGTTCCTGGAATGTGTTGATGATAACTTCCTTCTCCAAGTGATAGAGGAGCCAATGAGGAGATGTGCTATGCTGGACCTTGTTCTCACCAACAAGGAAGGGCTGGTGCGAATGTGAAGCTCAAGGGCAACCTTGGCTGCAGTGACCATGAAATGGTGGAGTTCAAGATCCTTAGGGCATCGAGGAGGGCACACAGCAAGCTTACTGCCCTGGAATTCAGGAGAGCAGGCTTTGGCCTCTTCAGGGATCTGCTTGGTAGAGTACCATGGGATAAATCCCTGGAGGGAAGAGGGGCCCAAGAAAGCTTGTTAATATTCAAGGATTACCTCCTCCAAACTCAGGAGTGATGCATCCCAACAAAGAGGAAGCCAGGCAAAAACACCAGGAGGCCTGCATGGGTGAACAAGGAGCTCCTGGATAAACTCAAACACAAAAAGGAAGCCTACAGAGGGTGGAAGCAAGGACAAGTAGCCTGGGAAGAATAAAGAGAAATTGTCTGAGCAGCTAGGGATCAGATTAGGAAAGCTAAAACCCTGATAGAACTAAATCTGGCCATGGACGTCAAGAGCAAGAAAAGCTTCTGTAGATAGGTTGGTGATAAAAGCAAGACTAGGGAAAATGTGGGCCCTTTCTGAAAGGAAATGGGAGACCTGGTTACTTGAAGTTCCCCCTGACTGGAAAAGGGGAAACGTAACACCCATTTTTAAAAGAGGAAAAAGGAAGACCTGGGGAACTACAGGCCAGTCAATCACTTCTGTGCCCAACAAGATCATGGAGCTGATTGTCCTGGAAACTATACTAAGGCACATGGAAAGTAAGGAGGTGATTGCTGACAGCCAACATGGCTCCACTTAGGGGAAATAGTGCTTGACAAATTTGGTGGCCTTCTACGATGGGGTTACAGCACTGGTGGATAAGGGAAGAGCAATTGACATCATCTACCTGGACTGGAGTGCACCATTGGCAAGTTTGCAGATAACACCAAGCTGAGTGCTGTGGTTGACGCACCTGAGGGATGGGATGCCAACCAGAGAGACCTTGACAGGCTTGAGAGGTGGGCCTGTGTGAATCTCCTTAAGTTCAACAAGGTCAAGTGCGAGGTCCTGCACCTGGGTCAGGGCAATCCCAAGCACAAATACAGGCTGGGCAGAGAATGGATTGAGAGCAAGGATTTGGGGGTGTTGGTTGATGAGAAGCTCAGTGTGACCTGGCAATGTGCCCTTAGAGCCTAGAAAGCCAACCGTTTCCTGGGCTGCATCAAAAGAAGCATGACCAGCAGGGTGAGGGAGGTGATTCTGCCCCTCTGCTCCACTCTCATGAGACCCCACCTGGAGTACTGCATCCAGCTCTGGCACCCCCTGTATAAGATGGACACGAACCTGTTGGAGCGAGTCCAGGGAATGGTCATGAAGATGATCAAAGGGCTGGAGCACCTCTCCCATGAAGACAGGCTGAGAGAATTGGGGCTGTTCAGCCTGGAGAAGAGAAGGCCGCGGGGACACCTTGTAGCAGCCTTCCAGTACCTGAAAGGGGCCTATAAGAAAGCTGGAGAGGGATTTGTTTTGCAAGGGGATGTTGTGGTAGGACAAGGGATAATGGCTGTAAACTGAAAGAGGGTGGATTAGATTAGATATAAGGAAGAAATTATTCACTCTGAGAGTGGTGAGGCACTGGAACAGGTTGCCTGCAGAAGTTGTGGATGTGCCATGCTGGAAGTGTTTTGGACCTAGTTGGATGGGGCTTTGATCAGCCTGACCTAGTGGAAGGTGTGCCTGCCCATGGCAGGGGCGTTGGAACTAGGTGATATTTAAGGTCGCTTCCAACCCAAACTATCCTATGATTCTATGAAAATCAGATTTTATTTTACGTATTTTTTCATTCTGAAATGTCCCTAGTGGAGGTTACAAAACTATAAGTAACAGATTTAAAAAAAAAAACACAGTATGGAAGATGCTGAAGGAAGAGTGTGCGTGTGTGTAATGAGAGTCAATATGGACAGTTTATTCATTTGTTTGATTTGTACTGAGGAATGATTTTCTAATACTTAAGACTTAAATGGAAGTATCTTTGGCTTACTAGAGCCTAATTAGTTTTAGGCCTAAGTTGTTGACAGATTAATATTTTTATAGCAACTTTTTAATGTCTAAAAGATATACTCAGTAATCGAGAAAGACACTATACTCCTGATGTATGAACGACTGAGTGAAAAATTTCTGGACTTTGCCATATAGGGGGTCAGAATTCAGACCATAACAGTCCCTTCTGATGTTAAAAGCCTCAGTCATGACCTGTCTACTATATATTTTTTTTCCTTTCAGCACATTTACACAGTGGACATTCCACATGGATAAAACTGTATCTCCCCTCACTCTGCCCAGTACTGCATATGGCCATATACCACTTCACAAATATAGATGACTTAAGAATTGAGAAGATACTTTTTTTATCATTACAGCACCTCACACAGAATACATTGTTGAGTTCAAAATTTTTCTCATTTTTAAAGCTAGTAATACCTTAAATATATTTGATTGTAGACGTTTAAAAATCTCTTGCCAGCCAAGGACTGTAACAGCTGTCTCTATGCACCTGTGCGTGGGAATGCTTGATGTAAGTAGAATAAGCTTCTCTGGGCTCTTGGAACTCGCTCCTATGTTTTAAACACCTTCCAACCATAGCGTAAACTGTCCTTCTTTTACATTTCTTTTAAAAACAGCATTTATTAGTAGGGGTGAAAGATGTCTACATTATTTCTCCACCAGGAAAAGACACAGTGAAGGAACCACATGCATTAGGTATATGTGTCACGGTTACGTATTTTTTTTAAATGAATGTGGTATTTTCAAATGTTATTTGAGTTTATGAAACAGCTGAAGAGAAGGTTACAACTCAGAAAAGGAGTGAATTTGGAGATGCAGGGGAACCTTTGGGAGTAATAGCTTTTTGGAAAGTTGTACAGCTGAAGAAAGGGATTAGAAGATAAAGAAAAATATCTTCCAGACACAGAAAATAGAAATTCTCAAAATAAATCTGCTTTTGTTGCAGGCTACTACTATTCATATATGTCTTGGATTTCTCTGCTAACTTTCACCTGTAGAAATATGGAGACAGGATTGAGTAATTTTGCGTCTGTAAAGGCAACTATGGGAAAGATCTTTCCACAAGGCAGAAAGTCTGAGATATCCAGCAACAGATCCACAGTTGTAATTTAATGAAATGGAAAAGGGATAGTGGCAAGACAGAAGTAGGAACAAGGCAGATTATTGCAGCTTTCCAAAAACCTCCAGAGAACAAAATGAAGCATGTGGTGACAGCATGTGATACCAGAAAGGGGAGATTATTTAGCTCTGACAAATCTATTCTGTAATGAATCATGAATTTTGTCGGCTATTGTCCCAGTAGCAGGACCCATACTCTTAGAATAATAGATGCATGCTTAGGATCTGTGACTGCAGCTGCAGGCTGTTCAGGTGCAGAAGCAGCACAGAGAGATGTAAACTGTATTCTAACAGTGTCTCAGACAGCTCAAAAGCAACAACAGCAGCTGTTGGAACTAATAGCAGCCTCACAGCTGAAGTCTTTAGCTGGGGCAGGCTGCGCTTTTACCAGGGCAGCTAAAGCAGGATTGGAATGTAACTGCTGGATCCCTTTGACACATGCTCTGAGGCAAATGCAGGACGGGGCAACTAGATTGGTATCAGCTGAAGACTGCAGGGTTTTTTTGGGCTGTGGGAGTTCATTTGTTTATAAATGGGAAAATTTAATTGGACAAATAACATATCTGTAACAGGAGGTGGGAGTTTGTGGCAGAAGGTCTGGTGTTCTTCAGTAGCTAGCTGTATTTTACAAAATTCTGGGTTTGTATTTACCAAGCGAATGGGTTGCTTCCAGTTCAGCTTAGCCTCCAAGGAACTGAAGATAGGCCCAAATTACATCATCTGAAAAGCAGCTTTCAGATCAGGTTTTGGCTCTAGTTTATGGGTCTACTTAGTTGTAAAGGAGATTTTTATAAGAAATGCATATGAACAAAAATGCTAGTAATCTGAGTATTGAAGTATAAGAAGATGGTATTCTGCTGGTATTAGAAATCAAACCTGGTTTTGCTGAGAAATTGTCCTCCATGTTTATCTGGTACAGTAATCTGTCTCAGAGTTTCTCTTTTAAACTTTTTTCCCTTTATTTTATTTAATATAACTATGACTATTTTGATCTATCTAAACCTCCAGTTTCCTACCCCAGTGTGGCAATAATGCACAAATCTAATGAACAGGATAAAAAGGTCAAAAATTAAGATAGGAAAATCCATACTCTTTCAGTTTAAATGGTGGGGAAAAAAATGCTTTTGGTTGCATCATGCAGACCTGGAATGAGATAAGAGGTTTTCAGGGAGCGTTTAACCCTTGCCAGTTCTTAGCCACAAGAGAGGTAACAATACAGATAATTCTGTAGGTGAAGGGCAAGCTTTCAAGTCAGTTAACTCAGTAATAAAAGGATATATTTAGGTTTTACTCTTATTTTCTTACTTATATCTGTACAGAAATAGAATTCAGCAAATACTAACTTCTATAATAGATGTTCAGTAGAGTATAACTGTAAAGTCCATATAATTTGGGTTGTGTTTGTTTATTGTTAATCTATTTCTTTTCTTTTTTCTACTTTGAGAAACCACAGCCCCAAACAGTTCATGCCCATCCTATATCATGTATTTATATGTATGAGAGATTTGATTATAGTTACCTATAGCTTTTTTTGACTGACATTTAATAAATGGATTTAGATTTTAATGGGTCTTGGTTTTGTTTTGGTTTTGTTTTTTCTTTTTTCTCCTGACAGGATGGGAAGGCCTCCATTGTGAGTTAGATGTTGATGAGTGCGTATCAAACCCCTGCATACATGGCATCTGTGTTCAGAAGGACCCCAGCTTTGGTTACTCTTGTTTTTGCAAACCTGGATTTGTGGTGAGATGCTGACATTCTTTCCTCTCCTTCCCTTAACCTGACTATTCACTGTTGCACAGAAAATATTTGATGTAATTCCTTTCCTTTTTAACCTCACCCATATAAAACCCAGCCTTGCTGAAAAATACAATATTTAGTAACTGTTCTTTACTTTGTTTGTTTGTTTTACTAACAGGAGCTCTATTATTCCAGAGAAATAGTTAACCTAATATCCACAACAAGTGGAAAAGTGTGAGTGTACATAATGACTTTGTCAGTCATCAGAGTACATTGGTATTTTTAAACACTAATTAATATTTTTACATACTAATTAATATTTTTCTTTCGCATACCAATTAATATTTTTACATACTTGAAACTATTGCATACAGACAGATATTTTGAGAACAAGTTCTCTGAAACTAAATCAAACAATTCCTTTGAATGCTCGACCCTGTGGGCTTTGGTCCTATGTTTTATTCTCCCTGTTTAACATACGAAAAGAATCCTTTGAGGGTGGCTAAGTGCCAGTGCTGTATTAATCTAAGGTTCAAATTTCCATGCTGCCACCGCCTTTTAATGCCAGTTCTCTTGTCAGTCTTATGTCAGTTTTCTGTTCAGAGAAAGGAGTATGTGGGTTTGGGGGTTTTTTTCTTACTTTAGTAATTCTTAAGTCTGCAACTCCAAGCTTGAAATTATTATCTAAATGCCTTTTCTTTATAAACTATGACAATGATGCTTATTTTAATATCTATGCACCATTTATTTGGTGTATTTATGTCTGTAAAATAGAAGGAACAGATTATTGCAAGATTCAGATTTCCCTTCGTAGATTCTGTGCAACCAAGTCAAGTAAGAAATTAGTAACTTTTCAGACATTAGCCAGTTTCAGGATTTCATTCTACAGCAGGAGATACTCATTTACAGTCAACAAGGGAAAAACTAACAAAGCAATAAAGTGGGGGGAAAAAAGTTTCTCTAAGAAGTGAAAAGAACTTCTGTCTTCGGTTCTTGTCAGGCACCATAATAATCTCTGTCCCATGCCCATTCTCTCAAGGGGATCCCCAGTAAAGCTGGGATTGCTAGCACATGTCAAGGAGTACGAGTGTCAAGTGGGCTGCTCCACAAGGGAAGGCAGGCTGGGAGCCAAGTATAGCAGCAAGGTGAGCAGGGGCAACGACCTTACAGGCAAGGGGTAGAGTCGCATAGCGCCTGAACAAGGATAGCAAAGCAAAACTGGTGATAAACATCCAAAAAGTTCTTCCAGAAGTCCAGATACTGCCAGGCAAGTCCATGATCACAAGGCAGATCTAAGGTTAAGTGTTGCTGTATGCTTCTATGGGAGAACTTATCTTGGGCTGCATATCTCCGGGACACAGGGCTCTACCCACCCTGGGGACAGTGATGCACAGACATCAATATGATGGATACAAAATGTCCGTTTATTTAGCTGCGTCACACGCTTATATAGCTCTTGCGCTTCCTGTTCCTGCCACTCCTATGGGGAGGAGTCTATCTTTCCGTCACATCCCGTGATCTTCCGGTCGCCGATCCCTGTCTATTCCCCTACAGTTAAGCCATAGGAAGTCAAAGCAGCAAGGCAAGGTCAGGATCAACAAAGTACTGGGCTTACTATGGCAGGCTTTATCTTCATTGTAAGCTTAGTCAAAGATCAAGGGCAAGGGCCTAAGCTTAAATGAAGTTTCTCAGCTCAGGTATGAATGCCCTAGATGAGACATCTCACACATTATCTTCACAGCTTAGCTCTTTTCACCACAGGCTGATCTGAAGTTCCATAGCTGCACCGTATCAGAGCTGGCCTTAAGCAGAGGGAGCTAAACCTGTGAGAGTGAAGGAAGAGGTTGCAGAGATGGATTGCAGAGAATTAGGATCAAGGCCTTGACAATAATATCTTCAAGTCTAAAATACCAGAAGACTATTTTGTTAAAGTCCTTATCACAGGACATTTCTAAGTCCTTCACACACCTCCCTAAATATTCAGAGTGGAACTTGCAATTCTAATCAAACTTCATGCCAAGAGCTCCCTTCATTAGTAGTAAATGAGGAAAGGGCTGTTGTTTTGTGTGGTATAAAATGGCACCAGAAAATGGAAGCCTTTCTAGGTTTTCTTTATAAACTGCCATATTTACAGGAAGTTTACATCTACTTCCAGAATAAGAGGTTATGAGTTCCCTGAGTCTGCATCCATATAGGCCACAGTCCAAAATGTGGAGAAAGGATTCAATGTAACCTCATTAACCTCAACATAACTGTAAGTCTTTCCTAGACTCAGAGGACTTAACTATACCTGAAACCAGCAGTGGAAGGGCATCCCTGGGTTTGGTTTGCTTTTGGGTTTCTTCTTTTGTTTTTTTTTCTGGCTAGGCCTCACTCCTGGTGTTAATTTAAATGAGAAAAAGTAGAATACCCCTGCATTCTAGATTTAGAGGCTACCAGTTCCACCAACTTCTCCATTGTACTCCCCTATTTGCTTACAGTGCAGAATCATCATTCTGACACCAGCAGGTTCTTTATTTATGTAAGATATCCCTATAGAAATCCACACGGAAAGGATTGTGTTGAGGCAGAGATTTTCTCTAAATAAAGTAATAGGAGGAGTATAAAGGTCAGTTTGAATGTGGCACTGGATTCATATTTCACCACAGGTCAGTTCTCTAGTGTACAAATACTAACGTGGCTGACTTTCACAAGTATTGTGTCTTCTGTGAAGAAAACATAGGGGAAATGCGGAAAATCGTAAAGCACTTATTGAAGTGGGTTATTTGATTCTGTAAGATGCCCCAAGTTCTCTCGTTCACACAGCAGCAAGTGCTGGAGTTAACATTTGTCTTCTTGAGAACATAACACAAAGGCATTTTATTTTTACAGATGGTTTAAAGCATTGAGTGTTTCAAATTGATGATGGAATGGTTTAGATACACCCATGTTCATTTCAGTCAAGATCTTAACTTGTTTCAGCAAGTAAAGTACTGGATAGATGCTGGATAGCCCAAGAGTTGAGGTTGGAAGTGACCTCAGGAGACCATGTAGTCCAACTTCTTGCTCAAAGCAGGGTTAGCTACAGCAGATTGCCCACAGCTACATCCATTTGGGTTTTAAATGTCTCCAAGGATAGACTCCATGACCTCTCTGGGCAACCTGTTCCAGTGCTCAGTCATCCTCACAATGAAAAAGTGTTTGCTTATATTCAGAAAGACTTCTTTGCATTTCAACTTTTGCCCATTGCCCCTTCTCCTGTCAGTGGGCACCACTGAGAATAGTCTAGCTCTATCTTCCTTAGAGCCTCCCATCAGGTATTAATAAACACTGATGAGAACCTGAACCCTGAGCATACTGTTTTCCAGGTTAAACAAATTCCAGCTCTCTCAGCCTCTCCCATATGAGAGTTGCCCCATCTTTAATCTTCTCTTTTGGCCCTTTGTGGGTCTCTCTCCAGTAGGTCCTTCCCTCTCCTGTACTGGGAAGCCCAGAACTGGATGCAGTATTCCAGCTGTGGCCTCACTATTGCTGAGTAGATGTGAGGGGTCACCTCCCTCAACCTGTTGACAATAGTGTTCCTAATGCATCCCAGCATTTTACTGGTCTTCTTTGCGACAAGTGCACGTTGCTGGCTTGTACAGTTTGTCATCCACCAAGACCCCTAGGTCCTTCTCTGCAAAGCTGCTATCCAGCGTGTCAGCACTGAGCATGTACTGGTGCATGGGATTATTCCACCCCAGGTACAGGACTCTCTATTTCCCTTTACTGAGTTCCCTGAGGTTCCTGTGGGCACAATTCTCTATGCCTCTCCAGGTCAGTATAAATGGCAGCAAACTCATCTGGCATGTCAGCCACTCCTCCCAGTTTTGTATCTAGTGAAAACTTGCTGAGGGTGTACCCTGTCCCATCATCCATTACTGCAGAGCTTAAGCAGCCTTGGATGTAGTATGAATTCTTAGGGTACATCATTAATGACCAGCCTCTAGCAGGACTTCATGCTGCTGATCACTGAACACAGCCCTTTGAGCCTGGCAGTTCAGCCAGTTTTCAGTCCCTCTCACTATCCATTCATCTAGCCCATACATTGCCAGCTTGCCTGTGAGGACGTTATGGCAGAAAGTATTGAAAGCCTCACTCAAGTTGAGATAAGACAACATCCACTGCTCTCCCCTCATCTACCAAGCCAGTTATCTCATCATAGAGGGCTATCAGGTTGGTAAAGCGCAGTTTCCCCTTCCTAGCTCCATGCCAACTATTCCTAGTCACCCTCTTGTTCCTCCTTCCTGTATCAGCTTCCCAGGAATTGAAGTGAGGCTGACTGGCCTGTAATTCCCTGGATCTTCCTTCTTGCCCTGCCTGAAGACAGGAGTGGCTTATGCTTTCTCCCAGTCACCAGGAATTTGTCTCAGATGCAGTGACTATTTGTCCACAATTTTGTAAAATCTATTTTACCATAAGGGCTTGGTAGGTTGAAAATGAATTTTAATAATGCATGTAATCTGACTAAATTTACTGACTGTCCTAAGAATAGGAGTAGCCCGTAAAAATTAATACAATTTTTTTTTTGTAGTGTGCTCTTTACAGACTAGAATGGGTACAGTTGATACTTCCCTACGGACCATAGAAACTGCTTTCTTTTTGACATCAAAAAGGGTCAGGTGATGATGAAGGATTTATCAGCTGAGGGATATAGTCTTTTTATATGGAAAACAGTCAGACCCACAAGTTAAAATAATCTTATTTTGTTCATTAAGTATTTATACTTATCCTACAGGAACAACTCTAATGAAGAAGATCGATTACAGTATTTTTTTAGTATTTATTTGTCACAAAAACATCTTCTGAATGCCAAATAAAATCATCAGAGAGGAAGCTTAAAGTCTGTATAAAGAAATTATTTTTTCACTCAGTGCAAAATTCATTGGTACAAGTCAGTGTTGCATGATACTGTAGAGACCAAAAGTCCAAAAATGGGTTAAAAGGAGGGATAGCTTCGTTTTTTAAATTACTCTTCTGAATATTACCCTGGCATAGGGAGTCTTTGAATTACTTATTGCCAGAAGTTGGAATGGTGTATTTGGTGAATTATCAGATGCAAACGGTGCTTGTTTTCATTCTGTATTCTTCCCCAAGTATTCATTAATACCTCACTGATGATGGAGCTAGATAGATATTTGACTCATAGGAGCAGCTTTTCTATGAGCACACAGCTTGGGTATTAACTGTACAGTATGTTGTAGAACAAGCCCTTACAGAAGAAAACAAACCTCTGAAGTAGCTAGAATTTAAGGTCTTTGCTTTTATTCCATTATTCACTGTTCCATTTTCAGTCCCTCAGATTCCGCTATGCTTTGGG
Organism: Phalacrocorax aristotelis; assembly: GCF_949628215.1. Classification (NCBI taxonomy): domain Eukaryota; kingdom Metazoa; phylum Chordata; class Aves; order Suliformes; family Phalacrocoracidae; genus Phalacrocorax; species Phalacrocorax aristotelis. The sequence goes on along the minus strand of NC_134278.1, from coordinate 30,111,346 downwards.
AATTCCACAGTAGAGAAAGAAAATGTGAAAAAAGCCCAAAACCCAGAAAAATGTTTAACGTACCTATCTTCAGTGCAAAAGATAAGGGCTTAGGGTCTGAACATCCTAAGACATGTGTTTGGTAGGCCCCTGATGGATTCTGGTTCCTAACTGTAGGCGTGGGGTAGAAACAGTGGAACTCCTAGAGAAATAAGCACTCAAGGAACTCCAGCTACAGCTACAGTATGTGTTACATAAATCTTCTGTAGTCTTTGTATGTAATGCCATCTGAAGTATGCATCATAAAGTATGGATCATGAAGTTTCTTATAAATTTTGAGAAGTACAGCAGAGCCAGTAGTATATGGAATAAATGTTTACTTTTTAAAGTGAAACATCTATAGACATATACCTACGTTTAAATAGAAATCTGCAGTGTCTGCCTGCATGGAAACTGTTAAAGCATTTAAAGACACTTTCAGGGCTATCAAATTTATCTATGACTATTTAATGTACCCTTCATGCACAGTGGAGGTTATCCACACCTGCTTTGTTTCTATAAGTCATAAAACCATAATCAAATGCTCTTCACCATTACTTGTAGTAGTAATAAAAATACACTAATTTGTCACAGTGAAACTCAGAACGAAGTGTAAGATTTACAGGACTAAGAAATATTATTAGACAGAAATCTTACTCAAATGGATCATTTGTGCCATGTATGGAATTAAAGAAAAGCAACGAGGAGATGTTTTTTTTATCATTGTATGGAAATCCTACATATAAATTGGCCTGCTGTTCCTTCTTGCTTTGGAATACTGATACAGTGAGTGATTTTATAAGATGCCATGAATTTACGAGATAGCTCATCTGCTTGCCAAAACAAATTAAGAACTTGATTGAAACAAACATGGATGTATCTAAATCATTCCGAAAAACCTCAGTTTAACCTCTTCTGTTTTAAATACTGGATGATTTAGACTACTTGTAAGAAAAGTAATTTCAGTTTCTATGTCTGCATTTCTGCCTCTTTCCCTCTTGCACCTTCTATAGTTTCCTAATATCATAAATGAATTTAATAGAGTTGATAAAGATCTCAGAAAATGTAAGTTGCTTCAAGTTCTGTGTAAATAGCTAGCCAGGCAGAGACCAGCTAACCAGATGAGAGAGACTGCTTAAGCATCTTGCCTGAGGGAAAGTGTGCAATGAACACTTGCTTATTGAGCACTAGAGAATTTACTTGAATTTTCTTACATGTGCCCAAGTTGCAGAAGAAGATTCAGTCAGAAATTATCTCTCTTCAATGTTAAACATAAGACACATGTTACAGGATAACAGGCTTCAGTAGTTTATAGTATTCAAAGAACATATTTCTTCAATGCATCAATATGATTTGCATGGAGAATTTAATTTGTGAGGCTAACATCATAATGCTTCAATATTATTAAAACATTTATGATACCAGCTAACTGTTTTCACAATATTTTCCTTTGGGATACAAGTATTATATTAATTTTTCACCACTTCCCCCAGTATTCTAAGTGCAAACAAAACCACAGAAATATGAAATAATGACACAATGCATGTCTTGAAAGATTACAAGGTCTTTGTGTATTGTTTGCAGTCTAAATGCTGCTTCAGACAATAGCAAGGCTTTTCTGGATTTAGCAGGTGATTTGGGATACAATTTGAGACGCAGATACCTAAATTCATGTAGGTGCCTATCTGTGCCCTGAGTACCTATATTCACATTATTCTAAATGGAGACCTAGCTGATATGGTCAGTGCGGCCAAAAGGGTTGTTTGACTGCTCAGACACCTAAAGCCCAAATCTAGGTGTCCAATGCCATTTTGAGCTTTGCCCAGTTTCCTGCTACCATGCAGAAGGCTGTGAGTTTTCTACAGATTTTGTGTTACATCTGCCAACACCATCTAGCTGCCTTAGAGGTACAAGAGCATCCCAAAATAATTTGGTTTCCAAATCCAGTCCTGGGTCTATATTAGGGCGATTGAGCTACTGGAGCTTTCTTGACTTTTTTGATGAAAAGTGTGATTTGTTTGCCTAACCATAAGCACCTAATGCTGTTTGAAATAGCCTATAGAGTATACACTATACCTTCATATGGCAGTTAGAATGACATAGGACCTGTGTGGTTTTGACATGAGCCAATGAACGCTTCCATAAACAATTCTAACTCATCCCTGAGATATTTACCTTCTCCTTAAAACAAATGACATAGAAGACAGGTGTTTCAAAGACTTAGTCAGATTCAGATATTGACCTCACTGCTAGTTTTTAATTTTCAGACTCTTTATGGGCTGGCTTTCTGGAATTTTCAGCTGACAGAATAAATAGTTCACTAATACATAAGCAGTAAAATTTTGATTTATCTACTATTTATGAGTCTTCTGTCTTTTTGTTAAAAAAAAAAAAAGGCAGAACAATTTTACAGTAGTTAGAGGTAAGATTGAAAATTGAGTTTTATACACTGCACCAGCCAGCTTCTAGAAGATCTCTTTACAGTTTTGCCTTACTTTCCAGGCTTCTTATGACTTCTATGAAGAGAAGGCAGGAAACTGAGCCCACAAATTAGAAGCCTCAGGAGGAGATCAGGCTTGCTTCTTTCCTTCAAAGACAGGGATACATCTCCCTCTAGCTAGCATTCTTTATTTTGAAAGTAGGGCTTGAATGCTTAAGACATTCTGGTCACCAAAAGGTGATTGCAGGATATTCTTTACACCTAACCACCAACAGTTTGGGATTTCCAAGGCCTGACAATATGGTTGGCCTCAAGGCAATCTCTGTCAGAGTTGTCTAAAGCAGCAGATGGTAAGAGGCAGCAAGAGCTAAAACTGTGGTTATATTACATAGACTGGAAATGGTGATGAAAAAATCACGAACAAGCCTGTTCAAAAGTCCAATAGTTTATTACCAAAGCTAATGTGTGGTTATGTGCGATTATGTGCCAGATGGTATGTTGGCAGAGATGCATGTCTTTCAGGGATGACAATGTGCATATTTTAAATGGCTATCCAGATATGTAGGATAGGTTAGTGAAGTTAGCTGTGTCTCTTCACATAGCCCATTAGTTCATAACAACAGAAGTGAAAATAAAATGAACCCAGGCCTGGCTTCAGCATATATTTATTTCACACTTCAAGAATGCATTTAATTCGCATAATTATTGCTGTAAAAAATGCATTATTTCTTGCCTTTTTTACAGACCACTGGATATGAACATTTTTAATTTATTACTAGGAAGGATATTTCAGGCTTCCCATGAATTGTTAGTCTTCATAAAAAATAAAAAGTGAGTGCCAGGTCCAACGTGAGACTGCCACTACATTTTTTTCTTTTCTAAGAGCTATCTGTGAACTTAATGTATAACAAGGTACTGTGTGAAGATTTGGTAACAACAGGCAACTAATACTGAGCTACAGTGTACAAAAAGAAAGAACATTAACTTGACAGTCAGAACAAACGGTAGGGTTTTAGACAGCTAAGACCTCTGTTTTCTGTATAACTAAATGCTAACTAAAGGTCATTATTTTAACCACATTTTATTACTGGAGACAATACTATATTTGATACTTTGCAGTTACAAATCTGTGGGGAAGTTATTTTTATTGATAATTTGTAATACTAAGTCAGAGTCAAAACATCATTTAGTTAAAATTTAAAATATACAACTATACTATTAAATCAGTTAAGCAGTATTTTCCATGTGATTAGATTAGCTTTTAAAATTGTGGACAGCTTAATATAAGTAAACAACATCTTAGAATCAAATGAAAGCAATAATTTGAACTAACGTGACTATGAAATGCAAATTGCCTTCAAAAATGGCTTTTTAAAAATTCTCTTTCAGGGACGAAGCTGTGAGCTTAATTACAATGATTGCCTTATACAGTCCTGCTCCACTGGGTTTCTTTGTGTAGATGGAATAAACAATATCACCTGTTTACCTGCTATCCCCCATAGCAAGAAAACTGTTACTGAAGTGGCTGAAGAGTTTCCTGCTGAGATTTTAGACAATGACCTTCCATCAGCCCTGTCTGTGTCTATGGAACTTTGGTCTAAACATACTTCTGATAATCATACAGGAGAGGTGTCCCAAGGTAAGTAGAAGAAGCTTCTGAGTGTTGCATATATCAAACTTCTTTCCTTGTTAGTGCTTTTTAAATAGTAAGAATATTCAAAATGTATTCATTTTCTTCTTCAGAATGTTGTTTTCTCCTTCCTGTACTACCTTCTATTCTTTTTATTTAACCTTTCTTAATTGTGCTTAAATGTAACTGGAAAATAACTCTTTTCTCTCAAAACAATTTTTCCCAGCACCTTACACATCCAGTGAGGAAAACTGCACTTTCTCTCAGCTTCATTTTCAGTTTGCTTTGCTAGAGTGTACAATTTCATATGCCTTATATTGTGTTCAGCTCCCTCTGACCCTGATGCCACTCTTCCGTTCTTCCTTGGCTAGTCAGTAGCAGAAAGATAATTTGCCTTACTCTATGGGGACTTTGGCTTTCCTTTCCTAGTTCACAACTTTTCCAAGTGCTTCCTTTTCTGTGCATCTAGATATTTTTTTCACTAAAAATAGCTGGGACACGCCTCTCAACATGTCTGTCATTTTAACAGTTTATAGTGATTTTTTGGGAAGCTAAAAAATTACCTATGCTGTTATTGTTAAAATATTTAAAGAAAAGTCAACACTAACAGAAGTGCAGTGTTTTATTTTGAAGACTGTAGCTTCATTGTGGCCTGTTCATTTTATTAAGCTAAGTATTATACAAATAGTGTGAGTATAAGACATCCTCTTTAAAGTTAGCTTCAGATTTTTCCCCCCTCCCCCTACATTTTTATCCTTAAAGGTCTGAAAGAGGCAGATATTTTCAGCTGTAGGATAAGTCTGACAACTAATTTGGCTAAACTGAGCTGTGGACTAGGAGAACTAATTGCCACTGAAGTCTTCAGCAGTATTCAGGATAGAAACCTCAACAGATGTTCTCTCTTCACACTTTCTGGGGTCTCGTGTTTAGGTCTTAGTACAAATAAAGTCCAATATCACACCTGTACCATACGTGGCTACTGATATTTCCACAGATTTAAGGTCAGTACTTCCTCCCCAGCATAATTATGATACAATCTTGTTAATCACTAGTTCCTTAATGACACTTTCTGTTTTCCCTACACAAATTGTATGATTAGAGCAGCACCAGACTGTTGCTTTATGTGCCACAGGCATGAGTTCAGTAATTAGTAATATACCAGGGGCTGAAATAGAAGTAAATAGTGAGTCATTACTCTCCCGTGGATTGAAGTTTACACTGACTCTACAAGTGCAGCTTCAGTTCTCTCTAGGTTGCCTCAAAAGAGTCCTGAAGAATTGTCGGGTGTCTTTTCAGCATCAGAAGAGCAGTGGAGATTTTGAAGTCCTTCAGTAATTTCTCATTCCCCTAATAAGATACGTATTTAAAAACAGGTATCTTTTCTTAGTGTGTTAGTTTGTCGTGACACTCAAATGCAGACATCTCTTCCTAGTGAATATCTGGCTTCATCCATTATCCAGAGACTCACAAACTTCAAATCACAATTTGCTGATTCTTGAAATGAGCTAAGCCAGATATGTGCAACATGTTCATTGACTGGAATAAAATTCATAAATTCTCAGACCAAGTTCTGCACAGCAGGTGAGATGTTTTGGATGAACACAGTGATATTAACGAGCTAGTTCACACTAATGGGAGCTACTGCTATTACTTCTGGGTATTTATTTTCTTCATCTAGCAAAATAACATCATCAGTGGAGTTCACAGAACTGTCATCACAGAATCACAGAATGACAGGTTGGAAGGGACCTCAGGGATCATCTAGTCCAACCTTTCTAGGAAGAGCACAGTCTAAACAAGGTGGCCCAGCACCCTGTCTAGACGATTCTTGAAGGTGTCCCACGTGGCCGAGTCAACCACTTCCCTGGGGAGATTATTCCAATGGGTGACTGTCCTCACTGTGAAAAATTTTGCTCTCATGTCCAATCGGAATGTCCCCAGGAGCAACTTGTGTCCATTCCCCCTCGTCCTCTCCATGTGACTCCTTGTAAAAAGGGAGTCTCCATCTTCTTTGTAGCTACCCCTTAAGTACTGGGACATGGTGATGAGATCCCCTCTGAGCCTCCTTTTCCCAAGGCTGAACAAACCCATCTCTCCCAGCCTATCCTCGTATGGCAGGCTTCCCAGTCCTTTGACCATCTTGGTGGCCCTTCTCTGGACCCCTTCCAGCCTGTCCACATGCTTTTTGTATAGAGGGGACCAGAACTGTACACAGGACTCCAGGTGTGGCCTGACAAGCACTGAGCAGAGCGGGATGATGACTTCTTTGTCTCTACTGGTGATGCCCTTTTTGATGCAACCCAGCATCCTGTTGGCCTTCTCAGCTGCAGCAGCACACTGTTCCCTCATGTTGAGCTTTCTGTCCACCAGGACCCTCAGGTCCCTTTCCACAGAGCTGCTCTCCAGCCAGGTGGATCCCAGTCTGTGCTGCACTCCCGGATTGTGTTGTCCCAGGTGCATGACCTTACACTTGTCCTTGTTGAACTTCATAAGGTTCTTGCTAGCCCACTCTTCCAGCCCATCCAGATCTCCCTGCAGAGCAGCTCCCCCTTTTGGAGTGTCTACTTCCCCACTCAACTTGGTGTCATCAGCAGACTTCATCAGGCTACACTTGACACCGTTATCCTTGTTCCCATCCTTGCATCCCACTACAGGAAATACACATACATCTCTGATTGATAGAACTGTCTCTTCTGCCTTTTCCTTCACAACAATCAGATACTAATTTTCCATATTTCAATTGATGTTGACTATTTTTGCTTCAAAGACCATCTCTTTATAATCATAATTTTTATCACTTACATTCTTTAAAGAGAGAAATATGGACTTGACAAAATGATTAACTGTTATAGAGCAGCTGACAAGAGAGGGAATTCAGCAATTACTGGAGTCAAAACTGCATGATCCAGTTGTGGAGATCTATCATTCATTAAGTCAGTGTACTTTCTTAAATGTTCAGCTGAATAGTGTCTTTCAAGAACTACTTTTAACCCGCATGGTAAATAGTAGTTTTGAGTTCAAAACACATCTACTGATAAATGCAGGTGAGACTCAATATTTTTGAAAACAATCTGGTCAAGTGTTCTTGGGTTATATCTTCTGCCTAAAGAAACTTCAGGTATAGGCTTACTGACAGACACCCTGAAAGCTTGTCATTGTTCAAATCTTCTAGTGGCAAGTTATCTAACTTGGTTTTATCTGCACAAGCCTCGCCTGCGCAAACAGAAATTTGTAAAATGTTAGTGACAAAGCATTTATCTTTTCATACCTGTTATTCTACTTTAAGTTCTGCCTTACAAGAATGTTAGCAATATTGTACTGAAACATATGAGATGTGCGGACACTACTGCTTTGCTTGATAAGAAACTTCTAAATCTAAACACTGTCTTACCTAGACTTCACAGTATATCTGCAGTGGGTTCAGTTTCTGGACTTTACCAGCTGATTTTATCTCTTGAGTTTCTAATTTCTATTCAGACAACTTTTTGAAGTGGTAGGGTGTTTTTATATGAAGATAAAAGTGTCTGTCAAGGTAGACAGGTGCTTGAAAGAGATTTATTGTAATCAGGCAGCAGCCTGTTCAATGGATACAGCACCTGCTGCTGTACCTGACACAGATGGTTATTCTTCTTCACGTTCTGCCACATAGGCTACTAGATCAATATAGAAGCAGGTTGGAGGCTGCTATAACTCTGGCAGGTAATCAGCAGCGGAACAGTTCCACTTCACTACAGTAAAGTTTTCAGGATTTTGGGTGTAGCTTTCATCGTATTTACATATAAATTCAGGAGGTATCTCTGTTTGCAGTATATAAGTATGTTTATTAACCTTTTTGAATGTAAAATAAGTGTAGAGAAAAATGTATTTTTATCTCTCGAGAGAATCATGTTTATATATAATATAATTAACTTGCCACTTCTCATTCCAAAATGAGGCAGACGATGGCTGCATTTTTTGAAAACAGTACTTTCATAAGACCATTACAACTTTTTCAAAAATAAAGTCAGGGAATTAAAAGAACACACAAAACCCTATGAATTCTGGAATTAAATATTAGGGAACATTGATTGGTTTGGACTACATTTTTATACTGTACTTTTATAAAAATACTTTCTACAAAATTAATACCCATCGAGCCAAGGAGAGGTTTTTTACTTTTATTACTTTTCATTCTTTGCTTGCAGGTTTATGTAGGAAAAAATGGTTTTATTTCATCAATTTAAATCACATAGAAGGTTTAAAAAGGGCTCTAGGCTATGAAAGTTATGTATAAAGAGGTGCCAAAAGACAACTAAAAAAAATTTTTTTGGTATGGAATAACAGTTGTTTTCCTGTGAATGCTTGTCCATGTAGATTTCATGCTCAGTATGCATACATAAGTACACAGACCAAATTCTTTCTGCCAGAAGTGCCTCCTGATACAGTGCCTGCACTCATGAGGTCGAGTATACCACTGTGGATTCCCATGGATCCCAATGGCACAAGATATGAATCAACATGGAAATAAATCTCAAGCTCCACATCTAGTGGATAACTACTGGCTTAAAAAGGTTCCCTCAGAACTAAGAAGGAAAAATGTGTTTCAGGTTTTAACAAAGTCTGTTAATCTCTTTTTTTCTTATTCTTTGATTCTTTGATACCCTCAGCGTGAAGCGTATTTGCACAGATTATGCCATAACTTTCTAAGTGTTTCTTTCAACACCTGTGACTTGTTTGGCACCAGGTGAACTCTTTGGGGTCCATATTAATCCTGTTTATAGGCTTCTACAATATCAAAACACCTAAAAGTACCAAGGTCATAGTATTGCATACCACAGTTTAGTTGACCACCATCTGCTTCCTCTTTGAAAGTGGGGGACCCAAATATACAAAGAATAGAGTTGACACATACTTTCCTTTCATCTTTCTTCTAAAAGTATCAGAGAGATTTATTCCTAGTCATTTATCTTAAAAAGACTGCCTTAGAAAGCAGAAAAGGGCTTTAGACCTCACTTCTTGAGTGGAACATTGCTTGGGAGTTAAAGGAAACAGTTATTGCTGCTGTGATTCCAGTATCCATATATTCAAAATACGTGAACATACACAAGCTATGAGGTACACAGAAAGATACCTAAAACGCAGTATCTTTCAAAATCTTATTTTCCATTGCTGGATTCCTTTTTTTTGTTGTTGTTGTTTTTTTTGTAGTGGAAAGAATAAATGAGGAAGAGCAGTGCATCCCCAAAAGTAATATTTGCCATTGTGTTGATGCATAAGCAAATCTATGCCTTGTTCAATGGAAAAAATAGGGCTATTATAAAGGCAAATGAGAAATGCTCTTGGATGAGTGAGCTCCTTAATACACTGAGGTATCCATAGTATGTGAAATGTGTCAAGCTGTTCAACCTGCTGTATACTTCTGTGCTTACTAGCCTTAGTGTATTTATTAATAACCCATATTACTAACATTTGGGGAAAAAAAAGACTGATGATCCACCATCGATAACTTGCACTATGGGGAAGATATGTACTACATAATTTTCATATGTTTTAGTATTGTTATTCTCATCTGACAATGAGCTCATACATTACAGCAAGTTCTGAGGGTTTAAAGTAGCAGAGACCTCTAGGAAAGGGCTATGAGAGGTGGGATCTGTTTGGCAGAAAAGTATATTCTTTGGTCCAGTCTCCAGGTATGCATTTCAACTACTATACCATTGCTTGTGGCAAATAATGTTTTGTAAATAAATTTGTTCTGAGAAAACTACATGTTTATAAAAAAGCTTTTATGGGACCAGAGGGAATGATCTAAGTTCTTCATCACACAGAAATGTCTATTAGCATCCTGCAAAATTCTGTATGCATGCTTAATATCCCTGTACATAATAGGACCACGCTCATGTTGATGTGAATATTCTCCTGATCACAGCTATAATAGCAGAAAAGCTTCCATCTGACTTTTGAAAGCTTCTCAACATGAAGATAGTCAAAGAAATTTTCTTTAGAGGTAGTTTTCACAGGTATCCAAAGATCTATGAAGACATGTAATGTTTTGTTCACTTGGTGCCTCTGGTCTATATTATGGAGCTCAAATATATTCTACTCCCAGCTTGAAAAATAAGCCTATTTTTAAAAATGCAGGGCTATTTGGGGAAATTTGGTCTGCGCATTTACAGACCACTTGTGTAGTAATGTCTTCCGTACAGGCTATCCATCAGCAAAATAAGAGTAGGGAAAATGTAGGCCCTCTGCTTAATGAGGCAGGAAACCTGAGGACAGAGAAAAGGACGAGGTACATGGTGCTGCCTTTGGCTCATTCTTTACAGGGGGTATCCCTGAGACCAGTGAGAAATCCTGGAGCAGGGAAGACTCACCCTTGAAGACAATGAGGTGAGAGAACATTTAATAAAAATGGGCATACACAGGTTGTACCTAATACAAAGATGCACCCACAAATGCTGAGGGAGCTGGCTGAAGTCATTGCGAGGCAACTCCTGATAATCTTTGAAAGGTCATGGTGATCAGGAGAGGTTTCTCATGACTGGAAGAAAGCATATGCCACTCCTGTCTTCAGGCAGGGCAAGAAGGAAGATCCAGGGAATTACAGGCCAGTCAGCCTCACTTCAATTCCTGGGAAGCTGATACAGGAAGGAGGAACAAGAGGGTGACTAGGAATAGTTGGCATGGAGCTAGGAAGGGGAAACTGCGCTTTACTAACCTGATAGCCCTCTATGATGAGATAACTGGCTTGGTGGATGAGGGGAGAGCAGTGGATGTTGTCTTATCTCAACTTGAGTGAGGCTTTCAATACTTTCTGCCATAACGTCCTCACAGGCAAGCTGGCAATGTATGGGCTAGATGAATGGACAGTGAGAGGGACTGAAAACTGGCTGAACTGCCAGGCTCAAAGGGCTGTGTTCAGTGATCAGCATCCTGGGTTACATTAGGGGAAGTTTTGAGACTAGATCAAGGGAGCTGATTCTTCCCCTTTGTAAAGCACTGGTGAGAACATATCTGGAGTCCTGTGTCCATTTTTGGCCCCGGTACAGGAGAGACATGGGCTCACTCAAGTGAGTCCAGGAAAAGGCCATAAAGGTGACAAGGGATTGTAGCATCTCACATATGAGGAGAGTCTGAGGGAGCTGGGATTTCCTAGCCTTAAGAACAGAAGGCTCAGGAGATGATCTTACCTTATCCGAGGGACCTTATAAATACTGAGCCAGAGATTCCCTAGTAGTGCCTACTGACACAACAAGCAGCAATTGCACAAGTTCAAATGCAGGAAATTCTTAATTTTTTTTCTTTCTGACTTTCCTTCCTTTTGCTTTTCCTTTTGCTTTTTGCTTTTTCGCCCTTCCTTCTTTTCCACTGTTAGGGCAGTCAAGCACTAGAACAGGTTGCCCAGAGGGTTTGTGGCTTTTCTGTCCTTGGAGATATTCAGAACTGAACTGGTCGATGTCCTGAGCAACCTGTTGTAACTCACCCTGCTGTGAGTAGGTAGGGTTGGATTACACGATCTCCAGAGGTCCCTTCCAACCTCAGTTGTTCTGTGATATGCTGTAATTGTCAGGAGAGAATTGCATTACAGACGTTGTTTAAAAAGACTCCTAGTATTTACTTCCATGAAAGTATCTAGTTAGTCACCAAGGGTGGGGTTCATCTTACCTGTAGCTATCCATTAGTTAATCTGTGTAAGGTATATCACTCTGTAGTAAATTAAAAGAAATGGCACCACCTGTTTTAGACATCTGTTCTGGGGTAGGATGTAAACTCTTCTCCTTTCCTCCATATATAGTATTTTGGTTCTTTGTACTTTTGTTTTTGGCAAATCAACTGAATATTGGGCTGTTCATGTTATGTGTGTGGATGGTAGAGCTCACAAAGATATCTGGGAGACCGAGATCAGTAGAACCAGATATCAATGGTAACAACACATCTCAGAGAAGGAGAGCTACTATGCAGCACCTAACTGACTTCTATTATTTATGGAGAATAATACATTAAACAAATACTTCAGTGAAGTGGATTTTCATCCTTCTTTTGCACCACGTACTTCCACTGCTTAAACTGCATTTAATGTGTATCTTAGTTTCCTTTAAAACTGCCTAACATACCAAGTGGGATCTGAAAATACAATTAATAATAGTCGGATTGGCACATACACAGTATTGTTTAAAGTCTTGCTCTGCCAAATTTCAAATTTTGATTTCTCACTTGTTCACATTCAGTTGTTATTAATTAAAGACTCCTAGGAGAAAGGAAAATTCAGAGCTTTCATTGTTTTTACACAGTTTTCCATAATAATGTCATGCTTTTCCATCTTTCTCATTACTCAAGTTCATGCTAATTATATGAAACAGTATATGCCAAGGTTTCTGAAAAATGTTGAAATTACATGACACCTTTGCCTTCTAATTCTGTTTTATCATATTGATTTGTGTCTGTTACATTCACTAGACCTGCCATCACTCTTATGATTCCTTTAAACTTTGTCTTTTATCGGTTCTGCCAGACACTTCATTATTATTCAGCCCATTTTAGTTTCCCTGTTCTCAGTAGCTGTAATCATATGCTGATTTTAAACACGTCTTGTTATATCTACTATATCAAGGAAGGAAATACTTTTAACATAGTTAAGATGCTAGCTATATAGGTTAGCATGGAATTTCACACAAAGTGAACGCATTGAACCCTGATCCAGTATTTGCACTATATCTGTAACTGCTAGAAGCTTGAACATGGTAACTTTCCAGACCTCTTTCACAGAGCAGTCATTCTCCCCAGTGATCTGATAAAGAACACGTAGAAGTGTTAATGCAAGCCTGGCCTGCTTCTGCTTTTATTTAGGTGCAAACTGCTGCCCAGCAAGCAAAAGCATTTTGATAGCTTGTAACTTTGAAGTGCATATTTTACCCTGATTACTTCACACTCAGACTTCTAGGTGAGTAAGATAAATTGGAAAATCTGCGGGAATTCTATGTACATGAGTGTCATAACAAAGAAAAGGTAAACAAATGAAAAGTAACCTTTCTTTAAAAAATTATACATAATTTAATTTCTAAGTTTCTATATCAGAATGAAAATGAGTACCTGAATATATTGACATGTAAAAATCGACATATGTAAATAGTATGTACTGTGTATACACATACCCTGTTGTCTATGAAGTTTGTAAAATACACTCACAAACACACTGAGAAATGTCCATACACTTACGCATTCTGTACTCCTGATAGATATGTTCTGTACTACCAATCTGAACAGTTCTTAGTTCAGTTACATTGAAAAATATTTTGTCCGTTTTGAAAATACTGACTTTTGACTTAACTTCTTCAAATATTTAGCTCTCAGGTCAATAATCCTTAGTATTCATCTCACTAAAATGCTATATTTATGTAGTAAATTATATTTATTTTCTGTTTAAGCATTGTACTGGTATATAAAAAAAAAATCAACATTTGTTAATGTCATACTTTGAAATCTATCATCTTGTGTATCATAACAATGCAGAATGATCAGAAAATTTGAGAAGATCAGTATGTGGCTAATTTTCAATCCTTTTTTATATATTCATCTTTTTTGATGTAAGTAAAATGATAATAGTGGAGGAAAAGTGATATCTCAGGTGTAGTCTTATTACAGTCAAATCTGGAAGGGAAATTTCAGAAGGAGTATAAGGAATGAATTTTATTTATCTGAAAAAAAAATCACAATCTGATATGTGGAAACTACAGAATATTATAGCATCCATAGCTCATTTATGGGATTACCAAAGTGTGAAATTGTGGTTTATAAGTCAAAATATACAAGAAGTTTAAACAATTAAATGAATGACAAGTCACTGTAAGGTTTAAGTCCACCCTAATGTATCCATATGAAGTCCAGTAAGCCTCTTAGTATTGTTACAGTGTAAATTATTTTTAATATTATGTATGTATCTGGAGAGCATAGAAGTGGTGTTGATCAGGTAATGGGACATTTCAGGATTCATAGAAAGTGAGGTTAAAGAAAGTCTACTACTTTAATAATTTAATGTTCCTGACTAAGTAGAAATCCTTCACATTTTCCTTTTTGTCATGCACTCTTAGTCATATGAAACTAAGATCCATTAAGCTTGTCTGTTAAATTGGGTCATCTCATTTTCATTTCAGAAATATTTTACCTTGATTTTTTTCAATTTGTATTTTCTATGTTATCAGGAGACATAAAAAACATAAAAATGTATGTCATGATTTAGCCCCACTCAGCAATCAAGCACCACACAGCCGCTTGCTCACTCACTCCCCCCTGGTGGGACAGGGGAGAGAATCGGAAGAGTAGAAGTGAGGAAACTCATGGTTTGAGATAAACACAGTTTAATAGGTAAAGCAAAAGCTGTGTACGGAAGCAAAGCAAAACAAGGAATTCATTCACTACCTCCCATGGGCAGGCAGGGGTTCAGCCATCTCCAGGAAAGCAGGGCTGCATCACACGTAACAGTTACTTGGGAAGACAAACGCCATCACTCCAAATGTCCCCCCTTCCTTCTTCTTCCCCAGCTTTATATACTGAGCATGACGTCATATGGTATGGGATATCTGTTGGTCAGTTGGGGTGATCTGCCCTGGCTGTGTCCCCTCCCAGCTTCTTGTGCACCCGGCAGAGCACGGGGAGCTGAAAAAGTCCTTGACCAGTGTAAGCGCTACTTAGCAACAACTAAAACATCTCTGCATTATGACCAATGTTCCCAGCACACATCCAAAACACAGCCCTATGCTAGCTACTACAAAGAAAATTAACTCTTTCCCAGCTGAAACCAGGACAATATAAAACTTCAAAAATGTAACAGAGTCATAATGACTTTGGGTAATCTTTTTGCTAAACGTTTTAAAAACAACTATGAGAAACTAATATAGTATCCTGTAATATCTGACATTAGAGTATACAGACTAGCCTCTTTCCATAAAAATGAACAAGCAGACTTTTCAAGGAGATTGCATACAAGGATATATCTATAGTGAAAGCCTTTTTGCTGATGACTGTGATTCACAGCTATAAGAAATACTTTGTACAAATCACAAAATAAACTCTTTAGTGATAATGGTATATTTCCCACACATGAAATTAGGTTTAGCTTTTAGAAATAATGCTGGTAATGTAGACGGAATATTGTTGTCCTAGCAAAAAAGATCATAGTTACAGGTGCCAGATTCTTAGCTGCGATGGTTTAAATTTTCCTTTTGAGTTGACAACTATATTCTGCTTTCTAACCATCAAAAGTGTTCCAGTAATATTTAAACATTTTCTAGACTTTGTATTGTCCATTTGCACAGAGGTTCATTTTGCCTGATACTCCCAGGACTATGTTAGTTTACAGCAGAAAGAATCATGATTTTGTGAATAAAACTCTTGTCATGCATGCCAATGGTAGCAGATTTTGAGTGTCAGGTATATAGAAGCCATTTTGAGATCAGTATCTATGACAGTCAGTAGCTCCTGTCATTCTGAGTTTCAAAGCCAGTGGGATCTATGAGCATCGTCTACTCCTGGGACTGATACATCACCAATAGCATCTTCTTTCTTGGAAAGACAGTACTCTAAGGAACTTTCTATAGGCATGATTAAAAATGGTAAAAAAAAAAAGAAAAGAAAAGGAAAAAAACCCAAAGGAACAAAAAAAGAGCAAGTGGAATAGAACAAGTATTTCTGGGTTAGGAAAGCTACTGTTTTCCCAGTGACTCAAAAGAGTTTTCTGCTTTTGTTAAATATGAGCATTCTATGTTAAGGTTGTGTGTATGTTGGTTTAATTTGTAGATTTTTGGACCAACCAAACTATACAGCATTTTTGCCGTTCATCAGCATAGCCAAGGGTACTGTTCTGGTATCTTAAAATGTCATTTCTGCTCTAGGTTCTGAAAAGCCTAAAAAGATTAGGTTTAATTTTCTTTGAAGAACAGCAAATGAAAGATATGAGGAATTCTATGTAGCTGGCATCTCAGATTTACATTTTACAGCAGTTAATGCAATTACTGAATTTACTTATGCTTGGCTCTTAAGCCCATATGTTGAATGTATTAAAAATACATCATCATTATCAACTTCTGTAGTTTAAAATAACAAAGGTTTTAGAGTCATGAGAACCCCCTGCTAAGACTTTCTTATGTTATTTATTTGATAAAATATGAGGTACATCCCAAATGCACAAATTGCTCTTCAAAGATAACTGTTACATGCCCTGGAGTTAAGTAATACTTAGGGATGATTTAGCAGCATTGAGGAAGTGTAAACACTGCCACTTCAACGGTTCCTTCACCTTAGTGGAGGAATTAAAGTGGTTCCTTTAAGATTCCCTCAAGCAAGTAACTGTCCACCAGCAGTGATAAGTTCTGATAATAGTCACTGCGATCTGGACCAGAGAGAAGACTACAATAGGAGGGGTGCACTATTGGATTCTAGTGCAATGTCTGGAGTAGTCCTGTAGTTGATAAACTTTGTTCAAAGGCATCGGCATTTAAGTTCTGTTGCACGATGAATGCAAAGTATGACAGCTACCACCCATCTAAGACTGGAGGAAAAAAACATTAAGGGTGGGTGATGTATGATTTTCCTTGCAAATTATAACCGTAATATTTCTGAGTAACTTTGAGCAAACTTTGAGACCTTTATTTAAGGTTAAATAATGTGAATGCTCAGGCTTCATCCTGCTAAGAAAAGGTAATCAATATTTAAGGGAAAATAACTCTTTCCTGTTTTAGTGGATCTCAGAAGCTCTTTTCCTTTGATTGTGATCTCTGCTTGCATGGACGTTAGAGTAAGTGAGGAACTGTTGGCTAAACATTATCTGTAAGACTCAGTTTTGTTCTCAGCTCAGTCATATCTGCACAGATGTAAAGAGGGTCGTGTGCTTTTGAAAGTAGAAGAAGAAAAAAATCTAAAATGCTGTGATAAGTGTTTGCAAGTGAAGGAAGTTGTAAGATGGGGAGGGTGAAAAGGAGAGAAATATGTGAGGTAGAAGGGTGGGGGACATTGAAGGGTCAGGACAGGATAAGCAGAAGTTGGTGCACAGTGAGGTTGATAATGGCATAAGAATCAAGCAGGAAACTTGATCAAGAATGTGAGAGCATTCAGGATGACATGTTTAGGAACAAGACATGAAATGGTACAACAGGTTATTGGTCCTGAAGAAAACTAGAGTGCCTGTAGTCTTCCCAGATTCCCTTCAGTTTCTGCTCATGTATTAATCGTAAAAATCTTTTTATTTACTCTGGTGGAAACAAGAGGCAATACCTTCTGATGAGTAAAGCAGTAGTCCTACGATGTGTCATGTAGGCTCACTATTTTGCCTTTTCAATAACTCTAATTTTAACAGGCTTGGAGAATTGTGAGCAAGAGCGGATTATACACCTCAGACCTTTGACCAGGGGGGTTGTCTTGTTTCAAGTAGCCAGTAAATCTTTGTGTGCAGTTATGGGAAACATAAAATGACTTCATAAGCCAATCCTATTTTTATCTTTGATGTCTCATGGGTCACTTTGTCATAAAGAGTGAACTGATTACTCAATACTCTTGAGATAATTATGCCTGATTAACAGTAAGCCACCCTGTGGCTTGACTTGGCCTGGTCAGCAGTTTGTCATAAATAGCTATTCTTTTTTCTTCTTGGAAAGGAAGATGCGAAACATTTTTCCTTATTAGTAAGTACACAGTGTGGTCCTGGAGCACATTCTCTGAAGTATTTGTTCTCTCAGCTCTGCTTCTGAAGTTAAGAGGTACTTTAAATACCTTTATATAGCTCATCCCTAGCAGTGCCAGTGTGTGTATAACTGAATAGTTGATGATGAATGCCTGTTACTACAAGAGGACAAATAGGACAGCTGAAGAGGTGTTGGAGCTATGCCTTTTCTGCATACCTGAATAGGCCAAGAATATACCAGAGGAAAAATGTTTTAACTGTCTATTGACTGGGTATAGCTGCTCCCCAGCTAAAGGTTTTAGCCTACAGCTTTTGGGCATTCTTTACTATATTGCGGGGAAAAATTGTGGCTTAGCCTCTTCTGACATAATGTACTGCTGAGGCTTTTTTTTTTTTCTTTCCAAGCTGGGCAGCTGCAAGGTTGTTAATCTTTACTTACATCATGATTTGCATTGTAGCAAACTGTCATATATTACAAATAGCAAAGAAACTCAGTGCTGTAAAGTATCAAAACCATTTAATGATATGGCAATTCAGTCATTGTGTGTATCGCAAGAAGTTTTTGTACTAGTAATTCTAAAAAAATAATTTGAGGATAACTGTGCTTAGAACTATTCAGTATTCAGAATTTATTTAGTATCACAATAAACGAGTCGGGGAAGTTGGGAGGGGATAAAACATACTGAAGATAGTCACTTTAGAAACATGAGCTAAAAGTCTACCATGTCTTTCATGACAGAAGTAGGAATGAAAGAATCAGAATATTTTTCCTTACACAAAATAGCAGTTCTTTTCCAACTTATTGCTTCTGCCATGGGTAGCAGCATGTCTAAATGCTTGAGCATCTCTACGTACTTTTTGCAACAGGTACTCTCAGTTCCTCCCGATTTCCTGAATATTTAAATGTTGATGTTTTTGTACTAATTTGGAGAATTCACTGAGTATTGGCAAATATCCTAGTATATAACATTTCCCCTTAATTGCTGGAGACTACTGGATGTTACCAGTATTCATGTCACAGTTTTATTCAGTCTTCTTAAAGATCTCTTAGAACTATTAAGCAAAAGGGAGTGTTAAACATGTGCAGCGCAACAGTATATTTAACAGTGTATTTAGTTTGTAAATATATTAAATTTGTAAAATTACTTATTTCAATGAAATAACTGCGATAGAGTAATATCTTAAAGGAAAACTTAAAACAGTGATTATCCAAATTGTCTTCTGTGGATCTGGTTTTTAAATATCACATCTTAAAAATTGCAGGACGTGAAACAGTATAACAAATTTTCCTATTTCCTTTTTTCTTCTTTTTGTGTACGGATACCATTGCTAACATCCTTGCTTTTCTCTAATCTCTTCAGAGTTACTTTCCTTGGTAACCTTAATTTTTAATGCATGCAGCCACTTAATATTTACATAAGGATGGGGGTATTGGGAAAAAGTTTAAAGATCATTGTAGTTCAAGTTAGGATTATGAAGTATGAGATATCTTTGCCTCCAATATTGTGCATATTTCACATCTATTTCTGGAAAGGATGGAATTTTACTTAACAAAGACTTTTAATGAATGACTTTGAATGTATTTATCTTTGTAAATATTAGTAAAAATAATAGTTCTTTTGTTCATGAGAGAAATGTAATTGCTTTTATACTTTAATATAAAAGCACTTCAAGGGAAGTGGAATTTAAAACAAGAAACAGACAGAATTACTGGTGGTAGGGAAGGAAATCTAAAATATTTTTTTTCTGGGCATATGACAAAACTTAAGTTCTACCTACATCTAGAGGCAGCTGAGTAACAGTCATGTCTGAAAATATAGTGTTAGGACTTGAGACTGGGAAGACCCCCCCCTCTCCCCCCTCCCCTCTCCCCTCAAAAAAATTGTTCTTTTGCTATGGGGCTTTTCATTTCTGATTCTTTCAAAGTTCTCTGTCTAAGTCAGTGAGAACAAATTTTCAGCAAAGCCTGGAGGATGAAATCTACTTCTAGTTCTACTGAGCTTTGTAGTGAAGTGCAGGCTAGACTGCATCATCTCTTCATAAGGGGTCTGAGGATTAGTGTCCTGTGGGGAGGAGGGAGAATTCTTACTAACATGTCTTTAATGGAGACACTGGCCAGAAAGGCAGGGTCCCCACTAACCCCAGCTGTGGCAAGGAGAGACGTGAACTCTGTCACAAAGGGAAGAACATGGATGTGGAATCCTTGATAATACTTACTCCATGAGATTTGTGCCATGGACTTCTATCAAAAAAACGTACTGTGGATTTGGCAGGGGGGATTGGCTAAGGATATAAGGAGATAATTTTTCCCATGAATATTTTAGTTTTCTTATAGGCTACTTTAAACGTTTCAGACTGTCTAGGAAGTGTGTAAGGAACATAGAGAGAGCCCTGGGCCTCTGAGGAAATAGGAATCATCAGATATTTTAGATATACTTCGAAATCACACACTGCCAAGAATGAAATCTGGTTAAATAGAAGCCCTTCTAGTTTATCAGTTCAACTCTCTTTTGACTTGAGTTACTTTGAAAAAGATGTATGCCTTTTTCATTGCTAAAGGTGCTGTACGTTCTGCATTTTGATCTTACAAATACAAACACTAAAAGTTGTAAGTTCTAAAAGTAAGTTGTTCATAAGGGCAAATGACTACAATGCAGAAATAGTGAGATCTGATTGGATTAATGTATCCAGTTCATCCTCTGCAGACTTCTCAAGGTTATTTGGGTAGACAAATGGATCGCTGTGTTAAAAAACCTATGAACATTTTAAAATTTTTATACTCCCATGTTTTAATGAATATACAAACCTAATCTTTGACCTACGTAGTAATCTTTTCTGAATTTAGATGCATAATAAAATATTAATAAAACAATAAGAGTTCAGTGATGAAACCTCAGTCTCGATTTTTTTTTTACACTTCAGTATAGAAAATGAGATATTTATCTTAAACATTCTTTTATGAATTAACCTCAGCATGACTGCATATATCTATATTTGATTAGAGGAGTAAGAACTATCCAGGCAACATTTTTTTTCCTATTAAAGAGAGAAAAAATCCTATACGATATTGGACAATTTGCTACATGGTCTTGATTCTGAAGGGCATGTTTCAAACTTCATATTATGTAATGTTGTAGTACTTCCTTTGAAAGTTAACCTGGGAACCAGGTTTTTCAGTTCTTCTGGAGTTTGAGGCTTCTGTGAGCCCTTTTCATATAGGTAGAGTATATTTCAGAACTTCGTAGAAAATTAATGATTTCCAGATCTGAAAGGCAGTCAGTCTCTGGAACTGTACACCTCTTCTGTATGTTAGGCATTCACATGGTTGTCCCTGATTAGCTCGCCTAGCTCTGCATGAGTCCTCACAATATTCAGAAGAGGAAGAATCAGTACCAGTTTAGCCACCCTTACAGAAGCTTTAGCTGTGCTCATATGATATCTGGTAAACAGGCTTCACATGCTGACGGTTCCTGTGACTGTGGTTATAACAGAGGTTCTTTTAGGCCATAAGACATCTATTTTTACTAAATGTATTTTAGTCTTTTGGAATTCAGTATTCAAAATCTTGAGTTTTGAAAGTAAAAAAGGTAAATTAAGAACTACGTTAGTAGGATTAGAAGTAGGCTGCATTGACTACATTTATTTTTTCATTAGTTTATATTAAAAAGGAGTAGGGTGGAAGAAGTGAAGGGATTTAATTTTTTCGCCCCACATCATGCTTTGAAGTGGCTGTATCTATTATTGTACCTATTTCTTAGGTTTATTCTTCTATCTAAAGTATGCGAGTCATTTTTTTCTTCTAGTCATCATTTGCCTTTTTTATT
Source organism: Phalacrocorax aristotelis (assembly GCF_949628215.1). Classification (NCBI taxonomy): domain Eukaryota; kingdom Metazoa; phylum Chordata; class Aves; order Suliformes; family Phalacrocoracidae; genus Phalacrocorax; species Phalacrocorax aristotelis. The sequence continues at coordinate 30,089,783 of NC_134278.1, read as the reverse complement.
CCTCCTTTTTTCTTAACCTCAAAGGTACAAAGGAAATAGAGTGCCTGTCAGCAATATTGTGGTGCTGAGTTATAATCCTGACCACCTCTAAAATGGTGAACGATTAATTCTTGTAGTTTTTATTTAAGACTACTGGAGAACCATCATGTTGAAAGATAGCTTCCTGTTGAAGACTGAAAAATAGAGCCAAGTTCAGCTATACTTACTCATCCAAAATTCCTCAGTTATGTAAGGTTTTTTCACTGTAGCCTCACTAGATATTTTTTTTCTGCATTGAATAGACTACCTCAAGATGAAGGAAAGAACTTCTCTTCACTTGAAGAGAGTAGCTTCAGGAATTGTATAAAATAATATGTCATGAAAGGGACTTGGCAAAACCTCGGAATTTACACCCCTATGTGGTCAATAGTCCAGGTGATGAACCTCAGTAGCTCGCATAAACAAGAATGTCAGAATGGCTTAGTTAAAAATTCATCCTTCATATTTTTTTTTGCCTAGTGTTCTTAAAATACTTCAAATAGTACTCACTAGGGTACTTAAGTATATGCAGCGATTAACTTCCTTTCCACATAATGTGGAAGTTTTTCAAAGTAATGTATTCAAATATTATTTTTCCTATCTTTTCTTCTTCTTCCTCTCCTTAATGCAGCTTTTCAGTTTACAGGTTCTAGCACTTTCAATGTCCATATTGTAAGCACACACGTATGAATTAATGCATTCTGTATGACTAGAATCTTCCTTTCCTTTAGTTCTGTTTTGGTCGCCTCTGTATATATGATCAGTTTGCAACACATCTAGATTACTAATCTCACTAACAATATTCTTCTGGGAGAATGGAGTCCCATATTTTCCATCATAATTTTTGTGGAATATAAGGACTTGAAAGCTTGTGTGATCTGTCTTGGAGTTTTTCACACCTTTCTTCTTCTTCTTCTTCTTCCCCTATCTTGGTGGCAAAGAGTGAATGACCAGCACTGTCACAAACTGCAGTGTTAATAAAATTAGTCTGGAATTCGAGAAAAAATGTGTGTCTGAATAGCTTTGTTGAAATCGAGAAGAGACCCTGAAATGGGAAAGCAGATTAAGAACTTAGCTTATGTTACCATCAAGTAGGACATAAATGCTGTGTAGAGACTCTAGCTTAATAGAAAGGAGAATTGAAAAAGATGGTGTTGAGTGTCTTTCCTTAAAGTGGTTTCTGAGGTTTTGTATATAAACTTCTCTTCTTAAAATCAGGAGATTGAATAGAAAACAATCAAGATCAGCTCTCAAACTTAGTTTCACTTGTAAATGTGACTTAAGCTTAATATTAAAAAAACTGTGTGTTATATGGTTCAGTGTATTTTACTTTGACTGCTCCTACCAGAACAGTGTAGGTTAGATAATGTGCTAGACCACTCATTTCAGTTATTCTCCCATGAACTAGTATTTGTTATTTGGGATTGGCACTACTGGCATAGGAACTGTATGCACTGAATTGTTTTAGATTGAGATGCACTCTTCTACATCTGTTTATCATCTTAGGGTTTATGTTTGTCTGCCTGCTCCAGCCTACATCCCCAAATTGCTGCTGGGGTCACAGGAGATGTCTTTGAGTCCACAGGACAGAAATGGCTGTGAACTCCCTTCTAGTTCAACATCATGCCCATTCTGTCCCCCCTTCTCTTCAAATGCATACTAATATGTCTGACACAGTACCACAGGGAAGCACTTGAAAAAATTGTTTGAATATCTTAGGACTGATTGGAATTACTGAGCTTTCATGAAGTGGAATGCTGCTGCTTTCCATTATTTGAGGTAGAATTTGTGCTTTGTGGCATCCTAACACATTTGTGAATCTTGAAGTCTTGGAAAGTGCTACTACTGCCAGCTTCACGGCTTCTGAAAAGAGGGATCTTCTTGTCCTTGTGGCTTTTATAATTGCAGGTAGAGTATCTTCAGTGTTTCTCCTGGGTTTTGGAGATCTTTCTTTTTTTTGTTCTTAAATCAGTGAGTGGCTTACTTTTGTTGCATGTATGTAACTGTGTAAAATGGATGCTCTAAACATACAGCAGGTAGGTATAGATGGGGCCATGCCTTTAGTGCAGTGACTGTTCTTTCCCTTTGCATGTTGTCATAAGTTAAGATAGCTAGAACCTCCTTTCTATACCAAAGCTGTAGTAAAGATAACTACTTTTACACAAAAATCTCTTTTCTAATAGAAATAAAAATCAAGTATTTGCAGCTGTCTGGAAAAAATGGGATTATAATAGACATTACTAAATTAATGTCAGCAACTGCTAGCTTGAAACTATTCCAGCCTTAATAATAGAGTCTGTAAAAGTGCAGAAAGAAGTGAAAAATACACACATACTGTGATTTGCTGTTTCCCAACTATAAATAATCTTGCAGTCAGTCTTTTTTACAATTAGTTTCTTTGTAACATGTTGACTTCACTAAAATATTTACTGACCTGGAGTCAAAGGAAAATGACACAAGTGTGTACTTGAACACATTCAGCAGATGATTAAAACATTTCTCTAAGGTACAAGTACAAAAATCAGGACGTATTTTAATTGTTGTGATTATTTACAATATACTTTTACACTTGCCAGTTCCCATCTGGTAGATAAATAATATTCTGAGAGTGACATTTCTTTCCTGGAAGTCTTCTTTGTAATAAGAATAACAAGTTTGTTGGTGCTTCCACCTAAGGCTGCTGTTGAACTAATTAATTTGGGGTACTTTTTTATTTTATATTTAGATCTCATGTTTTGCTTTTCTGAGCCTGTTTTGATCTGGAACATATCCATAACACCAGACGTAAGTGATGTTCAGATGAGCTCATAAAGCTGACAATAAGATATGACTTCCAATTCATTAGCAGAACTCTCATCTGAAAAGCAGGGCATCTCTTTTTGCTCCTCAATGTTATGACAAGATTAAAAAAATTATATATACTTACACACACACACGTGTTTGTGTATGTATACATTTCATAGGAAAGCAAATTCTGTGTATAATCCTGCAGGCATTTACTAATGGGTATAATGCTTCCTGTCATGAACTTGATTTTACTGTAATGTGATTTGCAGAATCTAAGCCTCAGCTAGCTGTATGTGTTTTATTATATCAATTTTAGAATCTTTGTAGGCTCTATGAGTTTATCTGCTTAAAATGTAGATCACTTTTTTAACGTATATCATATTTCAGGCTCATGTAAGTACCTTCTTCCAAGACTTCAGAGTGAGTGACTGAAAGTTGCTTTTATCAAAAGTACTTTTTTAAAATTAGAAAACAGAAAATATCTGTTGAAGCTCCAGTGGAATATAGTTAGGATATTTTAAATGATATTTACTGAAGCACCTTTTTTGCTATTTAAAAGTAATTATTAAGTTATTGCTATAGTAGCTGAAATTATCATGCCCTGTTTGCAGGGTAAGCAAGTGTGGGTCATACAAATGATAGAGATGTTCTTGGACTTAATTTGAAAAAGCAGTTAAAACACCCATTTCACTGAACTTCTGCATTATAAACATTGTTCTGTATATTTTGGAGCTATTAAAGCTTAATCCACGCTGTTTGCAATGGATGGTTAATCATTGCTCTTGACTAATTTCAAAGGAAAACCTTTCAATACCAACACTTACTGGAGTAAAATAACTTCTGTTATAATAATAAATCATTAACTCAATGAGATTGTGAAGTATCCACTCATAATCAACAGGATCATTATCAAATTTCTCAATGCTTTCTTTTCAACTCTTTGCTTTTAGGTAATGCCCGACTTTTTAAAAATTTCTTCAGTTTTGTAGTGGTAGGGGCTGCTGTTGTATGCAGCTTTCACTTACAAAACAATTAAGATAACTATATTAAGCAAGCTTGATACAAACTTGATTAGGTTATTCCTGGTAACCATTTAATTCAGATTTGTGTTAGAAAAAAAAATTGTAAGAGTGGTAAGAAGAGCACTAACAGTTCTTCAAGTACTGAAGCGTTTGCCTAATGCATAGCGTAATCTCTTGAAATGTAATTTGCTGCGCATTGGACTATGAGATGTAAGCAACTGCTTACACAGGTGCATTGCATCCATGGAAACGAAGCAAATAAATGATTCATCCTTCTAAGCAGTGGGAGGTAATTTTATTTATTTTGTAGGTCAACATACTTTTCTTCCCAAGAGATGACAGATGATGAGGTGAGATATGATTTCATAATTGAAAGTCCCAGCAGGCTCAAGGGAACAACAATGCAGTATTTCAAGGAAAAAATATTGTACTGCACCCTGCTACTGTTCCGTACTTGATTCCTTTACATCCAGTTGCATAACTATATACTTCAAAGTTAAAAATAAATAAATACATTAAATTACTAACTGAACTTTGAAATAACATTTTCCATTTTGGAAAAAGTATTAACTTTATGCTTAGAATAATTCTAGCACAACTGTTACATAACGTTACATAAATTATACTTCTTGCATTAAATTATACTTCTGCTTTGACTGTAAAAGTAATTGGTTCAGGAGCAGGGAAGTGATCGTGCCCCGGTACTCGGCACTGGTGAGGCGCGCCTCAAATTCTGCATTCAGTTCTGGGCCCCTCACTACAAGAAGGACATTGAGGTGCTGGAGCATGTCCAGAGAAGGGCAACGAAGCTGGTGAAGGGTCTGGAGAACAAGGCTTATGAGGAGTGGCTGAGGGAGGTGGAGTTGTTTATCCTGGAGGAGGCTGAGAGAAGACCTTATCACTCTCTACGACTGCCTGAAAGGAGGTTGTACTGAGGTGGGGGGTGTTGGTCTCTTCTCCCAAGTAACAAGCGATAGCACGAGAGGAAATGTCCTCAAGTCGCATCAGGGGAGGTTTAGATTGGATATTAGGAAAAATTTTTTTACTGAAAGAGTGGTCAGGCATTGGAACAGGCTGCCCAGAGAGGTGGTAGAGACGCCATCCCTGGAAGTATTTAAAAGACGTGTAGACGTGGCACTTCAGGACATGGTTTCAGAGACCTGGTGGTGGGTTGATGGTTGGACTTGATGATCCTAGAGGTCATTTCCAACCTTAATGATTCTATGATTCCTGCTAGTATAACAGTGGGCAGAGTGCATATGGTTCTGCTCATCAACACAGAAAGTTGATGGGTGGGTGCAGCCATTCCCACTGCCTTAGTTTTGCGGTAATGCCTTTAAAGGGCTTGAAAGTGGCAGATTGTTAAACACTTCATGAGAACTCATCTCTTTTTTTCCTGCTTTGGATCTTAGTCAGAATTTTCTAGATTGAGAAATTAAAATTTTGAAATGGGATGGGGAAAACCAAGCAGTTGTCTTTAGTAACTTTTCAAAATAAACTGCCTTTGAATATTGTGGGACATTCCCTGTCCCTTTTGTTTCCAGTTTCTTGAATTTTTTCTTTAAATTAGCTTAACAGATGTTAGGTTGGCAGCTAAAGAACACTTCTAAATTTAAAAATAAAACCAAAATAAAAAACCCCCATTGATTAATTTAAATACCATTGTAACTTTCTCAGGAAGTTACATTAATTTAAGTACCATTGTAACTTTCTGAATAAACCACTATTCTCAGTATACTAACTGCAATGTCCCAGAAAGTTAGGCTCTTTCCTGTCGATGTATGAAACAGAAGAAGAGAAATTTTCCATGAATTGCTGATTATGAAGCCGATTATAAAAATAGGCTACATAACCAAAATATCATTCATTCTGACCTGTTTTGTCTTTGAATTTGTTTATCCTGATGAGAAGCATCAGTAACTTTTTTGTTTATAGGCAAGATACCAGCCCTCACTGCTGAACTGATTTCTCTTTCTTCATGTTCCAACACTTAAATTTAACAGAAAAAGAGCAAACAGTAGCAGCGTATAGATTTTCTTAATTGCTGAAGCCCCTGGCAATGACCTAAGCACAAATGCATGGCTTAAAAATACTGTCTTAGAAATATATTAGAAAATTCCATTTAATAAAAGACAAAAACTACTGCCCTAGTTCCTGAATTCTTAGTGAATCCAAAAATGTTCGGAAATAAGTGTGTGAAATATTTGACCTGGAAATTGCAGAACTAGTCAGGGCTTCTGCAAAGGTAATAACAATTCCTTGAGAGTTAAAGTTATCATCAAGATAGCTTTCTATTTTGTATACTTTCTGTTTTCTAATACAGGGGAAAAACATGGTTTAAGAGATAGTTAGCATAACATAAGGTGTGTTTATTGGATATTCTGAGCAAGGCAGAGGCAGTTGAATATAAAATTGAAACAAAACACACACACCTTCCAAGTATTTTCAAAGCAAGGGAGTTAATGAGAGATTGCTTTTTACTGCAAGGGTTCATAACTTATTTGTCACATTACATACAACTTTCGTCTTCCAAAAGTGATCAAAGCCCAGTCTCCAAATTAGGTAAAGTCTGCCTGGTGGCAGACTTTATTGTTTATAAAGCATACCAACCGTGATGCCTCACGGTGTTGATTTCATCTCCTGTCACTTCATATTTAGCAGGTATCAAGTATCACAGACTGTCAAGATAAAAAATTGCACCTTAAAAAATACAAACATTTATCATTTCCTGTTCAGTGCAACATGTTGGAATATACCGAGCAAGGAAGGAGAATAGAACCTAGTCAGCTACAGCTCATCTGGCCCTGTTTTTTAACTCATATTTGAGTTAATATTTACATCATATCACATATTGCTCATATTTCCATTAGAAATCTGTTGATAATTTGTGGAAGCCCTGGAAGCAGGGTTGGGAACCAGTAGTCCGTTCTTCTGGCTGTTCTAGTCACAACACTAGAAAGTTGGGTGCTTTCCTCTCTGACTATTTAGTGTTCTTTTCTACAAATCTAAAGCAGCAATGATAGAGATTGTCTGTCATTGCAGAGTACTTAGAAACAATCTAGAAAAGAGCTAGAGAAGACTACTATGGCTAAATATAGTCCAGATGAAGAAAATTAAATACATTAAATTCTGAAACTCTGGCAGGCTAAACATAAGGCAGATCAAAAAGGCTTTGAAGAACAACTAGCAAAATGTGTCTAATCTAATGACACATTTTTCTTCTGTGTTTCAAGGGCAGAATGTCAGTGAGCAGGTCTGTAAGGTTGATAGATAAAGGTAAAAAAGGAGTAAAGGAGAAGCTAGGGCCATTAGAGAGAAACTGAAATCAGTCTCTACATCCTTACAGTCTTTATTCTGTCTTCACTTACAAGAAACTGAGGAGGCATTTCAGTTAGATCCCTTCTTTGAGTATGAGTCTTCAAAAGTTCCTTTTGAAAAATAAACTACATCAATGACAGCTGAGTAAACTGAGAAAATGAACATTAGAAATTTTCTGTGTCTTCAGTGCCAAGTCAGTTTTAAGCAAGACATTACTGTGATGCCAGAAAAGGTTTAAGGAGAGCTCCGGGAAACTACAAGCCGTAAGATTGATGTCCTGCTGTATCGTGTGAGGTAACAGAAATAATATATAAGAATAGAATTGATGAATACACAGACAAATATTACGTTAAGAACAGTCAACATGTTTGGGGTTTTTTAAAGAGAAATTGTACCCTAAAACCTATTGGAAGGCTTGGAAGAGTTAGCTGTAAGGGACTGATGGAAGCTTCCTAAATTTCTAAAAGACCCATAAACCAGACTTTTAGGGAAACTGAGCAGCTAAAAGGTAGGAAACAGTAAAACAGTACATGTTTGTTGCAGCTGGAGATCAGTAGTGAAACTATTCAAGCTGGTAAGTTCTTTAATGCACTGGAAATGGAATAATCAGTACAATGAAAAACAGTTCACTGAAGAGATCGAGTTAGTTGAAGAACTGTAGAAGAAAGAACTTTATGACACTGTGGGACTGTATTATGAAATGGCATAATGAAATTCAGCATATGTCTGAAATGGTCCACAGGCACAGAAGGAAGATAAAAAAATCCTGACTCAGTTTACAGTGGCAGACTAAGGAGCAGTATTTGGGGTTCGTGCCTGATATTTGTATGAAGTGTCAGCTCGGTGCTGAGTAATCACAGAAAATTCCCAAAGCAAGTGTTAGGATTTATTAAGAAAATAAATAGGGAGTTCTATAGCATCATAGACACAGCATAGATGTTCATATCTTGAATACTATGTGCAGTTTTAGTCTTCCTATCTCTTTTTAAAAAGATATACTAGAATTGGGAATGATCAGAGAAGATTATTCAAGTTATTAGTGTGAAAGCCATCAAAGCTACATCTGAAAAGAATAATAATAGGAGACTAGCAGAGAGACTTGTATGTTTGATCTGTTCCTGCCTTTCTACAGTCATTCATTTTAAATACTTCTGGAGAACAGGGACTTCTGATTTCAAGCAATAAGGCTGTTGTCATGTTTCCTGTGACAGAATTTGGAGTTCCATCCTCAGTCTGACAGAATTCTTGATTGCTTGTCATAAACCAGTGTTAAACAAACAAACAAAAAAAAGAACAAATAATTTTTCGCTCATTTGTCTTAGTGCAATTCAATAGTTGATTTATTTTACCTTGTAATGCCAACATAGCCTGGCACTTTTACAGTAACATGCTTTTTTTTAATACAGTTTTGCTTCTGCTTTAAAGAAGACTTTCAAACTGTTAATCTTTATTTCTAATACTTAGTCACTTCCTTTAAGATCCTTGCAACACAGCTCTGAACAATTGGTTATATTATCCTTCTCCATCCCTCCCCTACCTTTTTTTTTCATCTCTAGTGCAAAGATGCCTTAAAATCAGTTGAATTCTATTCCTGGGGACAACTTCTGACTTGAGGATTTTCGCAGGGAAGGGCATATGGCTTCTTTGCCTCACATATTGATTTCTGCTCTCTGCAGCCCCTGGAGTACAAGTTTCCAGGCCAGAGGTATAATGTGTTGCAAGAATTTGGAACAAGTGTTCCAGGAGACTTGTCTTAACCAACACGATGATAAAGAAACTGAAAAGTGTGTCATGAAACCTGGGACTTACTTTAACTTTTCCTAAAAATTTGGTTTTGCTAGAGAAACAGAGCTTAAATTTTTGGCTTCCTTGTGACAGCAAGAATGCAGTAATTGTCCCAAGTCTTGACAGTTGTTGAAATACAGTTAATGTCAAAAAATCTCACTTTGTCTTTCTCTGCAGAAAATCCTATAGGATAGGTTTGTCTAGTGGAAGAGGAACACACAGAGTTAACTAATGGGCTAACGAAGCAATTGTACCACATCGAAATTTTCAGTGCAAGTTTGGCCAGTTAAAGTAATAAACTAAATATGCCAATTAAGTTTTTTTAAAAAATAAGCAATCAGTTATAATTATTAGTGTCAGGTTGGAAAGCTGCAGTAGCTACGCTGGTTTAATGACTTGTTCTGAAATTGTACTTGACAGTTGAGGTGAGTAAACCTTGTTACATGAATCATTAGGAGCATTTTGAACTCCCTCGGGCTGGTTAGAGAACTATAGATGAAAAAGACTTTTTCAGTCAAACATGAATCTGTTGTTCAAGATTTGGGGATTTCTACCAAAATCACTCTGGAAAATAAGGAGCAAACATACCTCTTAAAAGGTGGGGGGTTTATTAATTTCTTCATTTTAGTATTATGTGAGGGGGGAGGCTTCTTCTGCCATGTATTTTGCTTTTAATATCACCTAAAGTAATGTGCAGTTCCTTAGGCTATAATATTTAGACAGAGATTGGAAGTGTTTGACTATATTCATAGTTAGGAATGTGACCAATACAAATGTCCGCACCTAAGAAGACAGAGTCCTGCGTTCCCTCTCTTCCAGGATTTTTGTGTGTATTTTGTATTGAAAAGCTACTGACTTCTAGTTTGCCCTTTGGGTTTATTTCATGTGTTTCTGCTTGTCACCAGACTATAGTGCCAAGCTCCTTACTCTTTCTTTGTAAGCTTTTAAACTGCTTTACTTTTTGAAATTTTTTATGTTTGCTTACTTGATGACAGAGCCCATTAATTGCATATTCTGGGTTACAACAGTTTCACATCTTTCATAGGATGGGTGGAAAGTATCCTTATAATCTAATCATCGACAGGCAGAAGACAGAGATTTCAGTATTTTTAGGTTGTAAATTGCCTAAAATTCATGGATTCTAATTAGCTGAATGCACGGGCAATTGAAGTCAAGACATCTGCAGAGTAATAGCTCTGCTTCACCCCTCACAAATAGGCACGTATGCAAAAGTGCTCAGAATGCGAATAGTTCTAGACCCACACAGTTGCAGAACATGATTACTATATCTCTTGGGTTGAGGAAAAGGTATCAGTCGTTTGTCATACTGTCTTTGTGTATGCTGGGGAAAAGTGCAGTGAACCTTTATCATCTTGTTCATCACTATGCCATATTTCTTGAGGCACCATTGAAGTTTGTTCTCTATCAGAAAGGTACAGATTAACCTGAATTTGGCTTAAATTCAACGTTACATTGAAATAACACTTGAAGTAAAAATGTGTTGTTTTGCTCAACAAAGAAATGCTGGTTTAGGCTTTTATAAGCATTGAATACATGCTATATAGACTTATATTTGAGCAATAAATTCTCCTTTTTTTTTGCTAGGGATCACTGAGAGCTTCTTAAGAACCTCTGGTATGCAATACAGTTTTATTCTGTATTTGTCATATCTTTACTGTTTTTCTGAATAAGGGTGTGTCTTGATTGTCTTTATTCATGGAAAAAAAATATTTACAGGTAAACTAGAACTATGTGGGAAACCTAACTGTGTCTTAGCATAAAAGATGCCTCCATAACCCCAAGAAAACCTTCAGCAATAGCTCTTGTCCTGATCCAGAAAGCATTGTTTTAACATGGAAACTGCTTCTTATCATAGAATCATTAAGGTTGGAAAAGACCTCTAAGGTCATCAAGTCCAACCACCAACACAACACCACCGTGTCTCCTAAGTCATGTCCCGAAGTGAAAACCTACTTCACAAAACCTCTAAAACCTACTGCAAAGTTATGTGATCTTTCCTGCTGTGTGTCTATGCAGCCTTTACAAGCTTCAGCAGGGAGCAGTAGAGGGAAGGTGGAAAATGCAGAGAGGGAAACTGAGTTTAAACAGGAATCTAGATGGAGAAGAGAATAAGAAAGCTGTATCATGGAACCAAGTGATGAAACAAGAGTTGGCTTTGTGGTGAAAGGAAACGCAGGTACTGAAAGACAGGGAACACATGGATGAGGGTTGGAATGGGGACAGGGAAGTGGGGAGGAGGTGACAGGGAGGCTTGTAGTGGAGTGCTGAGTTGGGAATACTTCTGAGTTGCAATAGTCATGGGAAATGGCAGGAGAGCAAAAACCTGTTTGAACAGGAAGCAAGAAAGACAGTGTAGGAGATCCAAATAGGAAAATAGGACCTTTTGGGCAGCATGGCTCTTGTGATATATTTTACCTTTTTTTTCCATATAACTGTTAAATTTTTCATTTCTTTATGATCATGGCCAGATCAACTTTCACTTAATAGAACCAATGCTAAATGTGTGCGCTTGTGCGGACTTGTAAATTTATGGAATAATAGTATTTATGAGGCTGTACAATCTACTTATAGACCTTTTTAGTCCCTTTTGTCACTGTTGTGTTGAACAATTTGGCAGAGGTTAAACCCCCTTGCTTTCCAACCAACCTCAGGTAGCTCTGGGTGGTTGGGGGAAGCTGGGCTCGACTTCTGATTAACTCAAATGTTTTATTGTGACTAGGTTTCTTTTACATTCTTGGAAACAAACTTGAGACTCAAAACTGAGTCAAGTGCCAAGGTACTTTATTTGGACAACAACAAGTATGCAAGAGAAAAGGAGAGAAAGAGAGAAAAGAGTGAGAAAGGGAGAGACAGAGCGAGCTGTGATACCTGCCACCACAGATCTGTGGCATCCTGTCGGTCCAATGTATCTTCGAATCTGGTGGGAGAACGTTGGTTCCTCCCTCCCTCCTTCCCTCCTTCCCTCTTCCTCTCTCCCTCTCCTCCTCCTCTCTCCCTCTCTTTCTTTTTCCCTTCCCATCTCCACTGGTTTCACTTTTATAGCATTGTCCTCAGAACTATTTTGCATACCCATGCCTCCCATTCAGCGATGGGGACACAAGCCCAGGTCCATCACTAGAGGGTCTAGAGGGTCTGAGCCCCCCATATATGGTCAGTTGACCCTGGGCCCAGGTGCACGTGCAGAGGACTAGGGCTATGTGCTCTGAGGCAACAGGATGCATATGTGTTCCTGTCCGGTCAAACTGTCCTAGTTGCTGTGGTGATGAGGTTTTGGTGGTTAAACTGTCTGATCGATTGCCTTGGTGGCTACAACTGTCCTGCCAACAATGTTGAGACAAGTTTCTGGTCCCTTACACCTTTCCCTGGATTTTCTTCAAAAATGTAATGTCTGCTGGAGTCTACTGATAGCTTGGAACAATAAGCAGAGTATGGTCTTCTCTACAAATATAATTAGAACACTTTCTACATGACATATTCTCTGGGGAGACTCTATTAACATACCTGTTGTTTTGCCAGGAGGGAGAGCAAGTACTGTTCTGCTGGTATTAACTAGAGGATGAGCAAGAGGCTGAGGGTGGGGACAGAGTCCCAATGTAGGAGAGAAGGTGGACAGTGTGGTTTTTTTGAGACTGAGGAAAAGAAAAATCCATATTGGCATGAGGCAAAATCAGGATGCAGTAAATCTAGAGATGCTGTTGCTTTAACACTGATGTAGGACTTTGTTAGCTTTTTATGTGAAGTAGAATTATGGCTGGAGAAATGAAGGACAGACTACTTGAAAGTGTAGTTGTGTAGTGCATGGTCTTATAACATTGGAGTCTCTCTGGAACTAAGTTTTATAATTATGTAAGGACTGAATTTTTATATCCTCTAAGGTTTATGTAGTTTAAAACTTAGAGGCTATGTTTGAAAGCAAAAATCTCTGTGTAGTCTCTGTGGAGACCCTTGGAAGAAATCTTATTGTCACCACTAAAGTACAGCTGTGTCCCTGCTTCCCGCATTTCTTAGATACCTCCCATTCTCTGTTACTGTTACAAACTCCTTGCTTGCAGTATCTCTTGCTCTGTTTATCCCAGTGGAATAGGTTTGCTTTTGAGGAGGTGCCAATCTCCTCATTCCTCAGCCTGCAGTGTTTCTGCTCACTAGTAGTGCAGTAGCCAGGCAAAAGCAAATGGTTATTTCCTCTTTGCTGCTGAGACTCATCCTTCTAAAGGTAAACTGTGAACAAACAAAAAAGAAAAAGCCTTTGTCATCATTAAGTTCATCTCTACATTTCAAAGAGTCTGTCCTTGAGCACAGTAAACTTTGGTTAAAGTCTTCTGGAGGTGGAGAGGGAAGGGAGAGAAAATGGATGTCAGGGAAGTAGGATAAATGTTCACTGACTTAATTGAAAAGAGCTATTCATATAAGCAATCACTGAAGAAAATACTGCAAAATACAGGACCTAGAACTTAAAGTACTCTAGGGATCTTACAGAGTGAAAAGTATGAGAAATTAGATAGTGTTTTGTCTTACAACAAGATATGAGTTGAACCAATAGATTTTCTCAAGAGGATGTCTTCAGTGGTATGTATACCTGAAGTCAGTGAGAAGTTGTGAGTTCTTTATATCAGCTCACAAACTTATTAATTAGATCTAGTGAGTATGTGGGTTTGGGGGGGCAGATAGGGTGGAGGTAAAGTGACAAGGAAGGAGAAGGTAGTTTGGGCTTCTTAGACTCCCCTTTGTCACTGAGTTACTCTCTATCCCTTCTCTCTCTTTTTTTTTTTTTTTTTAACTGAATCTCTTTGTCTTGTGCTACAATTCTTTGATCAAAAGTTAATCAATTTATTCACAGTATATTGTGTCTTAAAATCCCATAATTTCTGATAGATAGTGATTAAATGATGCCCCTGCTGCAAATAAACAAGTGATCCTCCTTCAGGACTCAGCTGAATTGGTTTTCCCTTTGAAGTACGTTTTAGCACCAGGACATGAGTGAATGCCATCCTTTTCTCTGTGTGATAATGCTTCAAAATGTAACTGTTTATGAAATGCCAAACAAAACTCTTCTCCCTTAAGATTGAAATGTTATTGTCAACAGCTTCAAAAAAAAAAAAAAAAGGTTCTGCCACATATTGAGATTGTTGTAAGAGGCACAGCAGTTAATTTCAGAGCTATGAAATATTGATATCTACCCTCTAACCTTGAGATACAGCAGCAAGTACATTCATATTTTGCTTTGTTAATATCCATTGACTTTATGGAAAGTCAGTGGATATAATAGTAGAATTTCATCACAGAATATTTGTATAAATAGTCAGATTCTGTTTGTACTAGTATATGGGTGTATAAAGGGCAAACTGTCATTTGTGCAAGTATCCAGATAATAAAAAAATCCACTCATATGCGTGTTGATTGAAAAAAGCATAGTGACTGTACCTGAATAGAGCTTTTAACAATTCAGTTATTTTTTGAATAATATTTTGAGAATGCTACTTGTGTAATATTCAATTTGAATAGAGACAATAGGATTGCTTGAAGGTGTTCAGCCAGCCAGTTGCCAATACCTATTTTACACTGACCAGTGATACGAGGGGTTTTTTTGTTTGTTTTGCATTTCAGTAGTTTACATATTTCCAAGAAGGTTTAGTTATTCATGTTTCAAAATCACTGGCTGAAACATGAATGAGAAAGAATTAAGAAGGTATCAGTCTTAGTTGACAAAAAATTGTATTGTTTGACAAACAGTAAAATTCTATAAAAAAGAACATGAAGTTGCAAGGGCTTGTTTCGTTGTTTGTGACTTTTTAACGTGACCTAATTTTCAGGCAGCATCTACCTTTTAGTAGAAACCAAAGAACACAAAAAAACCCCTTTAATAGACGCTGACTTAATTTTCACCTAATTTTTTACAAGAGAGAAGGAAACAAACTTGCCTTCTTATAACTGTCATATCACATTCTCTGAACCCTGTCATTTGTTGGTTGCTTAAAGCAGAAATTGCAATTGCAAGCAGTAGTGTTCTTTCTCCCCTTTCACAGTAGCAGAATGAATTAGAAAAGGAATACTCAAGAAAATCTAGTTCTTACTATTCTCTTAATCCGTAAGAGGCAATTTTCACTGCTCTATTAGATCTCAGTGTCATTATAATGTAAAGGGGCATCAACTACCTTTTTAAAATATATTTTAAAGGTTAATGTATTAGACAATAGGCATGATATTGCTTAGGCAGAGAAGGAGGCGAGGTGAACAGGGAAGTTTGAGGGATTTATACCTTTGATTCCTTCTGGAAAGTTAGACGTGGTTCCAGACAGGCAGTGGTCATAATGCCACATACTGTCCTGAATATTCTGTATTTCCTTGTTGCACTCAGCTAGCTTACACTTCCTATGATAGAGTATTCATAGAGAAAGGTGCGTCGTAATGATGCTAAGCAGCATATGAAGTACTGCAGTTGCATAAGCTCAATCAACAATTTTCTGCTTGAAAAGATATATAGTAGAAATTGAGATGATGTCCTTCTCTTGTGGCAGACAGGAGACCATTATTCTGACTGTAAGTATAGAATGATTTATTCAGGATTTAGCCAGTCAACTAATGAGGCACCCATCTCAAAGTGTAAGTTGTCCAGGCATTTGTGGGATACGATGCACAAGACTGGCGTAAACTATATTAAAACAGGCTGCTAAGCTCCGCTGATTTTGTAAGTGAGGTGAGAGTATTACGTGTAGCCAGAGTGGAAAACATGGTTTTAAAACCTGTGCTTACAGCTCAAAAGACACAATAATTATGTGTAATATATAGTGGAACCAGTCAGTCTGCATCATATTTGAGTTCCGGGATCAAATTCTTACATATACAGGAATGTTTCAGAAGAAGTGAGATCTTTGGAAATCCTTCTTTGAAAAGTGGATAAAGCTGTCAGAAGTAAACTCATAGCTATATAAGTAATTTGAAATTAAGATTTGAAATTGAGGGGGTTTTGCTAAAAATGGTGTGCAATTACAGAGGGAGCTAGGGCTGTGTGAATGAGGGTGGCTCCTTATCACAGAGAGGTAGCTATAGTCAGGAAGGAGTTGGAATACAAGGTTGTGGGAAAGCCAAAACCAGCACAAACTCAGGCAGAAATGGTGCTACCAAAGGATTTAATGCGCTGGTGTACGTGAAGTAGGAACAGGGGAACTAAATTATTGTTATAGGCTCTAACAGGGGAATATGGGGGACTGGCAGGGTGGGGAGCAGCTCTGTTGAGAAGAACGTGGGGGGCTGCAAGCTGAGCATGAGCCAGCAGTGTGCACAGGTGTGGTGGTGGGATGTTTGCTTTGTTCTTGTGCTGTCACTGTCATGGCCATGCTCCTGCAAATCCTGATGGTGTCGTTATGGTAGGTTCTCATTGGAAGGAAATGCCAGTGGCATGCAAATCACCTCCTTTCCCCATTTCCTACCTATTGGTTGTATCTCTTGGTTTACGGTAGGGAACCCAATAAAATGCATATGCAAAGCTTAATCAGGTAGTGTGCAGCACCTGTCCGTGACCAAAGCATGATCCAGTCAACGCTAATAGCATTGGAAGAGTGGAAAACCTATGGGGAGTTTGAGCAGGTCCTCATGAAAACTGGCTACTGTGGTAAAGCTCATGCACAAGAGAGGATTCCCAGAGAAGGATGCTCATTTGGGCATGTACTAAGTAGGCAGACTTGGAGGTAAAGTTTTCAGATTCCAAGTACTTCTGCAGTGTTTGTTTTCCCCACCCTTTGGAACTGTGGCTTCTCGGTGCATTGGTGGTAGTATGACAGTATTGCTTCAGCTTGCAGAGGACACAGGGACTATTTCAAGAAAATTACTGGAATACAAGTGCAATATTGCTTTCACTGAAAGACCAGTGACTGCAACTTCTTAATTGCACAAGTGAGGAAAAATGGTTGATTTGTTTGGGTTTTTTTCTCTGCACTGTTGTTTAAAGGCATTTCATAAATGTTATGCTTCAAGGTAGCAGTTGCAAGCGCATTTAAAAAAAAAAAGTGAATATACATTTTTTATGGGCTCAGGGCGGTTAATTAAGCTTAAAGCACTCCTGAATCACTTTGATTCAACACTGAACTTAATGTTTCCTTTTCGTCTTCCAAAAGACAATTTTTAATATTTACCATAACAAATCCTAGGAGAGCAGAACAATACTGGCTGGCTTGAAAAATTGAAAATTGTAGAAATGATAAGAAACTAGTACATTTGCTGGTAGTTTGCCTTGATCAGCCAAGATAGATTTAAGATAATGCCTCCTTTTTTTTTCCCGTTGGAAAATGGTGAATGCCTCATTAACCTTTCTCATGTAGCACATAGCACTCTAGACCTCTCTCATACTATTCTTCCATCCTTCCTACTCTATTTAGTAAGAAGGTGATCATCCTTCTTTGTTATTTTTCCAGTTCTACACTGACAGTCTAGGAGATGGGGGACAAGACCACTCAATATTCATAATATGGGGACATCACCAATACATGAGCCTAATGAGATCTTTTCTGTTTCCTTGTCTTTACATTCTTAGGGTCTAACATAACTTCACACTTACCTACTTTGACTTTACCATTTTATTGCTCTGTAAGTTAATATTGCAAAATCCTTCTGCATTATTTCCAGTTCACTTGGTGTAACAAGCATCAGCTCAGAAACTTAAACCATCATGACCTGCTAGAACTGAAGGAGGAAATGTAGCTCTGTGGTTCAAGGCAGTTATTTCAGCTTTTAGCTGGAAGGTTGAAGAGTCACAGTGGACATTTGATCTTAAAAACAGAATAAAGTGGAAGTGCATGTTTATTCTTTGGTCAGGGTGACTTTTACTGCACTGTATAAATTATTCACTGTAGGAGTAAGTTTAGCAACTGTTTTATCCTGGGTTTCTCACTGTTTGTGATGAAATTTCTCCTTAACCGTTGTTCCTATTACAAATCTAGGTAAACTACGTGTGCACATGTATACACAAATGAATTTTTTTGTTCTTGCCTCCAGAACAATAAGATAGAATTCATGGAGGTTGGCATTATTCAGTTTATCAGCCACTCTTCATCAGGATCAGGCTCTTCTCAGCCTAGACTTCTGACCCTTTGCTCTCATGATCAGACTGTTATTTTCAGTCACTCTCTTCATCACTGCCAGGTCTCCATTAGAGGTAGAAGCAGCATCAGATCCTTTACTTTGAATAAAGCAATGTCCCAAGAAGAGCGGGATTTAAATCTAAGCTCTCAGAATACAAAGAAAGGCAGAGTCATTATTGATGCAGGTATTTATAAATACAGTTGTAATTAAAAGCAACCTTTATACAGGATAAAAAATTGCAATTAGGGCAACTGACTTCTTACTCTGAAAGATAAAACCAGAAAAATGTCTGTGCCTTCTTCCCCCCTCCAATCCCCCCACAGATGAAAGTTCCAAAAAAATAAAAAGGTTCAAACCAGAACACAAGTGAGACTTCGTGAAGCTGCAGGAGGGAATAGTAGCATTTCTAGCTTCTTCAA
Organism: Phalacrocorax aristotelis; assembly: GCF_949628215.1. NCBI lineage: Eukaryota > Metazoa > Chordata > Aves > Suliformes > Phalacrocoracidae > Phalacrocorax > Phalacrocorax aristotelis. The sequence goes on along the minus strand of NC_134278.1, from coordinate 30,071,338 downwards.
AAAAGAGAGAAATACAGGTAGTGTTGCAACATGTCTAGCCAATACAAGATAGCAGCAACATACTAAATCACAGCTGTGCTGTGTTTTTTTTAAGTATGTCCTCCAGTCATTAATCAATCTGATCATCCTTAAGTGTTTTAAAGTAGGCCCTTTCAGACTGGTCCCCTTCTCAGTACTGCTCTTTTTCAGATTGATCAAAAGCCTATAGCAGATTTCTTTTTGTATCAGGGACTTGGCAGCACTGAGCACTGCTGTGGCACATGGCTAGTCCTCATCACGTTGCAGAAAAGTAATGATTCCTCTTCCTCTGCTCTCTTTGGTACAGTCAGTTTTGCGTTCACAGTTTAGCATGCACCAGCAAGATTTGATTCCTCACTGATGTTGGGTACTGTCTTTCTGGTTCCAGGTGAAAACTTCAAGCTTCTGAAGTTATTCTCAGTTTACACAGTTGGAAATCTGCTTTCATAAACTCTGAGCAAATATATGAAAAGTAGGTAGCTGCTACAGTACCCCTGCCACTGCCCTTCTTAAAAAGAAAACCAAAATTCCTGCCAAGTACATTCAGAAAGACCCTGACCCCTTTCTTCAGGAGGGTATCTGGCAGATAGAGCCTGCCTTCAGCAGCAGTAAATCAAAAGTACCTGTATATTCTGGTCATCCTACCAACTGTCTCTCAACAGTTTTCTGAACATATTTTGGTGCCTGACCTCGCATGAGATTTGTGGAATGAACCTAAGTGCAAACACAGACCTTTGACTGTTCAAGGACTAGATCCAGTGAAGCATTTCATGCTGGTAAAACGGCACCATTCACTGTCTAAACACCTTAGAAAATCAATTTAGCATGCAAGAAGCACACGGGAAAATTTCATCAGTGTGATGAGAGAGACGAGATTAGAAAGAAATTGAAAAAAAATGACAAATGTCTGGCATATCGTTAGAGAGGTAAAGGGAAGGCAAAGTTTGATCAATAGGTATGTTTTAAAAAGGTGTGTTAGTAAAAGAGATGAGCACTCAATCACAGTAAGAAGTAAAGATAGAGCTATAAGCAAGGTACATAACTTTTATGGGTTTTGTGATGCTTGGCTTATAGACAGTTTTATATCCTCTTGTGACAATAAAATATGTTTCCTTCTTTGTTTTAGGAGAGGAAAGCACTCTCGGAATGTGGTGGTTATTAATAAATGTGTTGGCCATTACTTTTTAGCTTTCCTAATGCACACTGTAGCTTTAAAAAAAAAACACAGCACCCTTCTAAAACTCTATATAATGTCTTCTGTTATGTGGAAATACTGAAAATATAGTGACTGGCACCTTGTATCTACCAAAGGCTTTTTCTGTTTTAATGATATGATCCTGATAACTGCTTATATGAGACACAGCACCATGTTCAGAAAGTAAACTTTGTCATTGCTAGTTCCTACAGTCTACTGACCTCTGAATGGCTATAGCTTCTCTGGTATACCACAGCTGCAAAATCATTTCACATAGCCCCAAAAAACAACCTGTTGTATCAGTCTTTCTGTCAACAGTTTCTGATAAACTGTTGTATCAGCCATATTCTTGGAGTGGGGGAAATGTAATGGAACAAAACTGGATCTACGGAAGCTACATCTAAAGCTGCAGCAGAAACTACTGTTTCCAGTTTGAATCTGCAGTAAGGGCAAAGAAAGCATGCTACAAAGTAGCTGATGATACGAATAAAAGAAATTATAAATATAGTTTGGAACCAGAGTGTCCTCATTTTAAGGGAGATGGCTGGCAAACTGGGATTTCTTCAAACAAGTAGTCCTGGTAAAAGGCCCATCAGTACAGCTGCGTGCAGCTAGCTGCTGCTGTGTTCTCACAAGTCCTTATAGTTCTCTTGTGGTTTATTGTACCACTTGAAACAATATTAAATAGGGAGTAAGCAAATAGTTTTTCAGTATCTGATCTCAGTGGCTTGTGTTGTCAGGTTTTAAAACCAGCAGCCTTTCTGGCAGTTACTACACATTCTATTTTGTATTTGTGTTACCACGATCTATTTTTATCTATAGATTAAAACACTGATGTTTTAATCTCTTAATAATATCTGAGTTTGCTGAATGCAAAAATTAATCAAAATAGCTTTCTAGTGTTCAGTCTTGGACCACTGCTTCATGGCTTAGACAACATGAGACAGGAGATGAACTTTATCCTGATCCTCCCTAACAGTAACTGTGATTCTTCAGCTAGTTGACATGGGGTGTTCGTAAAGCATTTACCTGCAAAGAGACTTGGGGTTCTGTGCCAGTGGTGTGGTTTAACCTGGCAGGCAGCTAAACACCACACAGCCGCTCACTCATCCCAGTGGGAAGGGGGAGAGAATTGGAAGGGCAAAAGTAAGAAAACTCATGGGTTGAGATAAGAACAGTTTAATAGTTAAAATAATAACAACAACAACAACTACAGTGACAACGAAAACGAGAGAGAGACAGAAGCAAAATCCAGGGAGAAAAACAAGTGATGCAACCACTCACCACCCACTGACTGATGGCCCTCGAGTCCCCAAGCTGCAGTCGCTGCCTGCCCCCAGTCAACTCCCCCCTCTTAATATACTGGGCATGACATCATATGATATGGAATATCCCTTTGTCCAGTTTGGATCAGCTGCCTTGGCTGAGACCCCTCCCAGCTTTTTGTACACCTGGCAGAGCATGGGAAGCTGTAAAAGTCCTTGACTAGTGTAAGCACTACTTAGCAACAACTAAAATATCAGTGTGTTATCGACATTATTCTCATCCTAAATCCAAAACACAGCACTATGCCTGCTCCTGTGAAGAAAATTAACTCTATCCCAGCTAAACCAGGACAGTGAGGAACCAGAAAGGTAAATATTAAGCAGTACCATGTCAAATGGTTAGTTGATTACATCCTTTTGTGCATCTGGTCATTTGAGAGAACCCCAAAGGTTAATAAAGGGAATCTAAGCAACAAAATAAATTCTAAAGAATACTTCTGTACAACCCTGAGAAGCTTGTCAGGCTATATGAAACATGTGCCTTGATGCATAACAAAAACTAACCTCTTCAGTCATCAGCAGCTACCCGTATTAGGAACAGGACTGGAGAAAATCCTTTCTACACTAAGACTAACTGTATGAACTCCCAGAGGTCTGTGTCTATATATCTGCCAAAAAACTCCATTCAAATCACTACAGCCTGATGAAATAGAAAAATGTGCTGGTTTGGAACCTTCTGTACTGTTCTGGCAAATGAGATAAATACTCAATTCTCTGTCAAACAGAATGGCTGCCTCTCTGCCTTTTACTGAAGAGTTAATTCCTGGCCTCATCAAAATGACATCAAAATTTACAGCAGCTTTAGGTTTGATATTTCACGGTACTGAGGTTGTATTATCTTGTATTGCTTGCTCTTGCTTTAATGTGCTGTCACCTGAGTCACTAGCACTGAATCTGGAGGGATTTAATAGTCTACAGCTATGGACATGCTGCTGTGATTTCTGTATTCTAACTCTAACAACTCTAACTTGTCTTTGAGTAATTTGAAGTTTCATTATAAGATATACTGAAGCCAAAGCAGTGTCCCAAGTCTGACAGGATCATGTAAAACTAAGCTTATGCAGAAATAGGTGGTTGTCTCTTTCAACCTAGCATGCATTTCTGAATGTTAACATCTTTGGCTTCATGTGTTATCTTTCTGAGATTCATACACACACACAAGTTCTTTCTCATAAGATCATTGGAAAACTTATTCTGAAAAAAATTAAATACACAGTGTATTTTCAGAAGGGAGAAAACAGGCTGAAATGAGGCATGTATTAAGTGTGAAGACAAAATCCTAATCAAAACTCTCACAAAAAGGAAAAGAGAAGATGAGATATAATCATATCCCTTGCTGAAACTCGTAGTAATGTTACTGGATAAATACAGAAGAAAAAAGCTTTCATAAACCAGAATAAATCACACTGGAAGACTGGGCTGGAATAAGATGGAAGAAAGGTGTCTGCATGTATTGGAAGCCTTTACTTACCCCTTCTCTCACCTGAATTTTAAACGAATTTCAGCTTATTTAGAGATAAACATATACAAACTTCCAATGAAGTGCTTCATACTTAATCTGGGTGCATTTTTAAAACTTTCTATTCCATTTTTTTTCTCTAACCAGTGTCTAATGGTAATCTTTATTCACTTATCTTCATCTTGTGTGCAATTTTACCTAAATGTGGGGAAATCCTTAAAAGTAAGGTTTTGGCATTCCTCAGCAATTACCCTTCACCATCATGGTGCATACCTGCAGAAGCTGTGTTTTGCTGGTTTGAGATCTTCTATTGTAGGGGTCAGTCTTCCTGGGATCAAAAATAACCGCAAGAGCTCTTTGACATCAGGAGGGGTTGTAGAAACAATGCCTGATCCTCAAAACTTGAAAAGGACCATATGAAAACCAGAGTTTCATTTTTGCTAATTCTTGAGTTAAGAGAAGTTTGGTGCTCATTGTAGGCCTTGCTTTTGCTGTTGCTGTTGAGTTATGAGCAGTGGGATAAAGGAGTAATGTCAAATATTGAACAATAAAAATTTTAGTGACAATTCTAGTAGAAAAGATCCACTTTTCTCACATATGTTAGCCTTCCTACAGCCATGCTAGAGATCAGAATTCTTTGATGGGGTTTCAGTGCCGCTCAGTGATACATGATCTGGTTTCAGACTAAACAGATTCAAGTTCACAGCTGTATCTGGTTCTAGCCAGCGGAGGTTAGGCACCACCAACCTGCAAGGGTGGTGAAGGCAGTTTAGAAGTCAGGCTGGCGGCGGCTCAACCAATGCTGCACTTGAGCCTAGGTCGTTGGCCTGCTCATCCACCCACAAACTGCATATCCATCCTTCAATGACAAAATTGATTGTATGTTGTCCGCATATTGTTTCCATGTAATCTCAATTTCTGAATGTCAATCTAAGTCTTTTTTTTTTTGTTAAAAAGTTTATGTGTAGTACCAAAGAACATTTTCCAAATAGGAGCAGAAATACTTAATTCTTTGGGGGATTTTTAGACAGTTATTTTAAAATACGTCCACTATGGTACATATTGTAAAAGCTATTTCACTTTATAAGGGAAGTGGAAAATGAAATGCTAAGCTCTAATTTCTTCAGAAAAATTGAAAGTTGAAAAGTACCAGAGCTGTCAAGATTTGTGAATCCTTTATGGTATTGCTGTGTAAGAAAGACATCAAATAATTACCAATGAAATCTGAGCATAAATTATGTACATTTGATATAAGAGAAATCAAGATGATCTATAAAAATTGTAACCTTGAAGTTCTTTATCATTAGTAATTTATCAAATAGCTATTTTACAGCATGCTAATTAATTTTCTATACTTTGAGTACATTTATATTTCCTTTTGAAATCCAGCCTATTGTTACTAAATTATTGCTGCTATTCAAACTTCTTCAGGGTCTTAGTATTCTTAAATGTTCTACTAGTTTGCTAAAAATATTATCTCCTCCAACTTTTACTGAAATCTTAGTCACTTGGTAAATAGTTAAAGAATTATTTCTCTTGGTTTTGTTGTTCAGTTGATTTGCTTGCTATAGTTTTGTCTTTTCTGTTTTTAATTTGGAGAGGTCAAGGAAGTCGGTTAAGCAAAAAGTGCTGATAGAGGGAATGTCCTGCTCTCCCTCTGGTCTGCATGAAGCATCCTCCCTTTCAGGCTGGGGAAGATACTGTGTCCTCGGGTACTTTCTGGTGGTTTCAAGCTTGACTGGCAGTACTAGTAGAATAGTCAGGGCAGAATTTCAATAATACATTTCTCCTTAAAGGTAAATCGGGCTGATTTTGTCTAAAAAGTTCTTAGGAAAAAGTTGTTTCCTTTTTTTTGTACACTATTATCACCCATATTTTTTGATTTAGGACATATCAAGAAGTAGATATTTTAAAATTTGTAGTATGTGCATCAAAACGGAGGCTGAGTTTGTGGCCAAGAATGCTTTACTTCATTTTGTTTGTCTTCAATAAGAATGAATAATGGTCATTCTGAGTCCCAAAGAGTCAGTGAGGAAAACTTCCCCCAGTGTAGTGAGGGATCAAGTCTGAATTCTGAGGCACTTTAGAAAGACAGGAGGTTTTCACTTACTTTGAAGAATAGTTCTTATGGTCTAATGTGTTGAAAAGCCTTTTAGAAAGGCGTTGTCCTTTACCTATGATGCTTCTAGTCAGAGGTTACCTTTACACAATTTATGACAAGGTAGCTCTCAAAAGTATGAAAATGCTTGCAACACCTAAATAGTCTTCAATTCCACATTCCTCATGCTTTCCTCTTTTCAGTTCTTTGTTGAGTGGAATCGGTATTTTAGGGAGTTGATTTGTTTTTCTTCTATTTATTGAATTTGTAGTAGAACATGAATACATTGACATAGATCTGAAGTGTGCATGGAGTAATTTTCAATTAGGTCAGGAAAAAAATCTAAACTATATTGGAAGAATAATAATTGAAATTGAATAATTATTTGAGAGTTCACATTTTATGGTAGGATATATTTATGCATGGATTCTATAGTGTGGTTATTTTCTTCAACCTGGAAGTTTGAACATACCCAGTAACTTTATCCATGTACTAAAATGATTTAAGAGAGATACATATATATATGTATATATTTAAAACATAGATTCTTAGCTTGGATAGAATAAACAAATTTGTACTGGAAACAGTGATCCCACTTGATTGTATAGCTTTAATTTGACAAGAAAATAAGTTAGTATGATAGTTAAAATAGTCTTCAGACTTTTTATGGAACTTGGAAGAGTTTTAAAATAATACTGTCAAGCAAGTCCCTAAAAACACCCATGGTAAATAGGAAAAATTTGGAGTTTGGGGGAATAATGCGTTAACATTAATTTATCTTCTACAATTTTTAAAGCTTTCATTCTCATTGAGAGTTCATTGAGAATGTCTTAACAGAAAACCCTGCTGAAACAGAGATAGCAAAACCAATATACTGAGTGCTTTTTCAATGAACCTAGATATAGCAGAACGTTTTCTTAAAGGATGTGTAGCAGTATGTGCCGGAGAATTTCAAGACAGAGAACAAATGCTGCTGAATTACCACTTGCCCTAGAAAGTTTGTCTTTGACACTCTTTACCATTGGATTATTAATCTTTTCAACTAACTTCCTTCTTCTTCCAGACATATGATATTATTTTTCTTACTTGTTTTCTTATTTTCTTACTTTACTTTTCCTCCTGTTGCTGGTCTTATTTTCTTTTTATATTAATGAGGAGAAATCTTGTCTATAGTTCTAAGGCAGGAGTTTAGTTTTCACACAACTCACTCCTTTCTTCTCCTAACTTAGCTGTGGTTTATTTTTTTGGTTTTCTACAAATTCTTTCTTTCTTCATGTTCAGCTACCTCTACAGGTACATGAGATCGTAACACAACATTCAGAATTCCCTGCTGTTGATTGTTTCATTATCATTAAAATATGATGATGATTAGAAACCATTGCATATTGTAACCCCATTGATGTGTGAATACCTTCCTGTACTTTACAGCTCCTGTTTGGAAGACTGTCCTTTAATATTAGCGTCTAGTCTGCCGCTGGCAAGTAACAATGGCTTTGAGCAATCTTTGACCAGTACCCAGGGCAAAGGACAAACAACAGAGGGAAAATAAAAAGTCCTTCTTTTCCCTCAATATGAAGTTCAGTCAGTCCTGAATGACTATATTAAAAAAAGTCACTGAATTTGCCTTTATGTTTACTTGTTTATATGCTCCTACATACTTTACTGGCATATTTTACCTATTTTTCCTCTGATCTTTTATAATCAATATGAATGTAAAATTGAATTAGATTGTATTTTATTTTGTATATAGTCATCAGAACTCAGTTTTATTTGCAGTATCCTTTATCAAACTGATTTCTCTTCAAATTACACCCTCAGATGCTACCATACTAAAGAAAATAGAATTGTAAAGACATAATTTGAAGTCTGTTTTGGGAATAGTCAGATTCCATAGAAGCAGCCCAAGGAAACACTTGACCTGCGGAAACTTTATTACTTGTGATTCTTTTTCTTGATTAGGTATCAAGTTAACTTTCAGATCCTGACCTATTTCTTTCCACTGAGGAAATAATTACCTTACGAACTTCTGAACAATCATGCACCACCAGGCACAGAATTTACAAGATAATTTGCCACCTGTTTTAGTGTTGTCATTCCTGAGCTGGCATTGCTGGCCTCTGTCGTGTGGACTGCAGTCACTAGGTGACCACCGACTACCTATGCAGGGACCTTCAATTCTACGTTTCTGAGACAAGAGAAGGTTACACGTGCATAGTTGCCCATATTCAGTGTCTTGAGCTTGTTGTGTGGTTTTGTTTGGTTTTTTGTTTGTTTGGTTGGTTTTGTTTTGTTTTGTTTCTTTTTGTTTGTTTGTTTGGTTGGTTTTTTTTATATATATACATAATGGTCTATTCATGTTTAGAGCCAGTAGACAAAAGTCTGAGTCCCAGTCTTCCTATGAAATGATCAAATAATGCTGTTAGCATTTAACAGATGTCAAGATGTGGACCTGTAAAGCTCCCATCTAGACTCTCTGATCATCCAGTGCAAAACACATGGTTTTACATTCACACAAAATGGAAGAGTCCCAAGTGCAAATTTTCAGTGAAAATTTTGAATCTTAATGGTCTCTTTCCCTAGAGGGGAAAAAAAAAACCAACGTGATTTTGTTCCTTGCTAAAACAGTTTCTTGTTTCTAATGGAAATTTATTGGTTTCTAAGGAATTTGCTGTAGTTTACTTCTAGTGTGACTTAGAAGTTTGTAGGTTTATTTTCATTTTAATAGCTACTGTTTGTGTGTGCTGCTAATCTTCATCTGTAGATGTTTGTCACAACAACAGGTGGGTTTGTTTTGGACTGGTTTCCTGAATTGCCTCAACCCTAAAATATAGAAGTACTAGGGGAGAGAAAGTAGCAAGATCAATTTCTCCCTTGGTACAATTCATTTTTGTTTCTGCAGTTGGGTAGCAAACGTATCTCAGTTCACTTTGCATTGGAAGTGAGGAACTTGAAGCAAAATGCGCATTCTGCTAAAGGAGGACATGCAACCATGCAGAAGCAAAGACCTTTGTCACTGTATGCCATGGGCTCTCATGTTTCTTGCTTCTAAGCAAGGCTTGGGTATTTTTTCATGCACAGTATAGCAAATAGTTTACTAATCTGAAAGTCAGGTACAGGACTTTGTTCCTGTGTGACCTTGGGTTAAGATACTTCTCTGCCCTCTGTGGCCATGTGGCTTTAAGTGGATTATCCCCTGAAAAGTGCTACAAAGTCAAAACTGCTGCTTTCTTTGTCTCAATACAGTCTTGCTGTAACTAGGGTTTAAAGCAAAAACTGCAAATAACTGACTTTATTTATGAAATGAAGTATAATTAATTATTTTTTGTTTATTTTAAATTGAAGGCATCTGTTGTAACTAGACATTTCTTGTTAGAGAATTCGTATATGTGCTTCATTGCCTGGTACAATGGGAAATATCAGGTCAAGAAAAAACTTGGCTGCAATTTGTGGATGTGATTTTTTCTAACACATAGATGTAAAACAGTTACTACTACTAATAATAATAATAATAGTATAATTTTCTCATTTACATGCATATAATGAGTCCGTTTAGACCATTCTGTATACAGGTGTGTCCAGGCAGTTCAATAAATCCCAGCTGTGATAAAAAACCAGCAGCCTGTTTGGATTCTCACAAGGAGGCCACATGGATGGCAAGTTATTGTGTCAAGAAGTGTTCATCCAGAGCAGATACCAAATTACAGTGCTGTAGCTCTCTGTTTGTGACACAGGCATCTGTCCTGTGACATCAATTCTAGACCGACTGCAATGCAACATCCAGCACAGTCCCAACTTTAATATTCCCACCAGTCTAATGACTGCACAGAGTTTAATTCTTGATAGCTTGCCCTGAATATGAACAAGAGACAAATGTCTGGTGAGCAGCTGTATATCATTTAGTCATCTCCCTGCGGAAAGCAGTCATTTGAGGTAGATTTAAAATTAGAGAAGTCACAGACTTGGGCACTTACATAGTTTCCCCTTTGCCCATAATGGAGAAGAGTAATGAGTTTCAGTACAAATTGTAAGGGCTAAAGATATTGCTTTGTGCAATGAAAATTGTGCTGTTATATATCACCTCCCCCTTCCTCTGACACTTTCAATCAGCTTTTCAGCTTTCAGTGGTAGATAATTTGATGAAAGCTTTGCACTGAGTAAGGCTTTTTGCTGTTGTGTACTGCAAAAGTACTGCTTGTGTCAGGACCAATTAATAATGCTGAACGTGTTTTCATTCATGTGAACAGTTACCATAAATCTTTCCGTGAAACACCGGGATCCATAAGAATAATGTTAGCAATAGGTACTAATGGCATACTTTGTGGCTGGTCTAAAGATGTTACAGTAGTCAGCTGATAAATTTGATGACAGCTGATGAATTTCTGATATGTTAGGATGCCTGTAGACTCCTGGCAACTCATTTTAAAGCTTCATTTCTTCTGCTTACCTTTAACTGCCCTTAAAGGCTTTAAAGGTATATATGGGTGTCAGCCCATGCTAACATTTCTCTCTCCTTCTACCTTCAAGAAAAAGGTGGGGGGGGCAGGGGCGGGGCTGACACTGAAGACATTTGATATTTAGAAGCTTTATGTTATCTTTTTCTTTTCCTCTTGAGGATTTTAATGCCTAGGATTTTAATGACATTCACAGTCCAAAGTAGATATTATTAAAAGGATAGGAAGAAATATCTGATAAGGAGAATATGAAATGCATAGCAATGTTTCCTTATAATAATAGCATCTCAATTGCAAAAGAGTTGTTTATGAGACACTTATTATTGGACATCCACAGGATCTTCCTATCTTTTGCACACTAAAAATAATCTGCGAAGAGCTGGGTAATGCCAATACAGCTACAAAGTCCACTGCTACTACAGGATCTGAGCAGCTGAAAATTGAACTAATTGAAAATTTAATGTGTCAGACACTTAACTATTTTGAGGAAAGTGTTGTTTTAGCTGCTTCCATTCTCTCCAACCCTCTTTTATTTTAGGTACCAATATTTGCTTATAAGTTATAGAAAGCTTTGTTGCTGTTTTAAATGATTTAATACTATTAACAAACTTTTTTCCTTCAAGAATTTACAAATCTACCTTTACCACTCAAGAGTGTAGCCTACACATATTTGCCAGGTTAAAAATCCCTCCTGTGGGCACGTTTTCTTTAATTTTGTGATATCGGTAACGTATCAGACCTACCTTAGGAACAGTCAATTTTTTCTTGGTTACTTTATAGTTCAGTGCTATAACTTTCATTCTCTCTTCAGCTGCAGTCTATATGGAGAACAAATTAAAAAGATAAAATAAAGTTCATATGTTCGTCAGTTCTGTTTTCTAGCTGTTTAGAATGGACACAGGTTGTAAATCATTACTAATTCAGAAGATTTCTCATGATCCCTGAACTGTAATCAACAGATTCATTAATAAGACCTAGTACAATTCCACTCTATTCTTAATTCTTTTCACTAGCTCCTGATTACTGTGCGTACTTTACTCCTAGGCTTGCCTTTAAGTACTATTTATGGATTAGCTGCATATTTTTAATGTTTGCACTCATTTAATTAATTCTGGGCAAAAAAACTTCCTACTAACAAACACATACATTTCTACTTTTACTAATTTTTCATGCATATTCAATATTTAAATTAGGAAAATTACACTCATGGTATTTTTAATATTTTTTAAAATGTACAACCTTTATAAAAACTACAAAGGAAGACAGTTTGGTGTTTAGTCTTTTGCTTGTTTTTTAATAAAAATGAATTACATGTTTCAACAATTGACAACTTTTTTCCTAGAGATTTTAACAACCCACAGAGAAATTAGATTGTATTAAGAAAAAAAAAAAGTAAAGCTAGGAAATACAATTTGTTCCACAAGTATCGCACAGATAATAAATACAAATTCAAATTGTCTGAGAGTGAGTTCAATTTTTTTTCTTTTCTTCATTTGAAAAAAATCTGGTTTAAGTCTCAGGGCTGTATGGTGGCTGGGGTAGGGGCATGATTGAGTTCACTCTTAGACGTGTCATGTTTCTTAGGGAAGAGTAGATTAATGGATCCACATACAAATGATGATATCTGAGGACTGTCAAGTGAAACCCTAAAATGTACAAGGCAGTAATTCAGCTGTCCTACTAGGGTTCTCAGAAAAGACCGTATGAATCATTTTTCAGTGATAGCATCAATTGTTTCCATCTTGTTTCTGTTTTCAGTTCCTGCTTCTGATGTGCTGACTTCATAAAAGTAATTTCAGCATGTCTCCATTTTCCCATCTCTACAATGTGTGATTAATATATTAGATCTTGCCAGCAAAGAGCTTTGAGATCCAGTGGTAGAAACATACAATAAAATAACTTATTATTGCATATCTGTTTATCAAAGAAAAGTGGCTTGGAAGGAAAGCACTATCTATGAAAGTCCTTTTCGATTTTTTTCAGTGCAGCTGTGAAGAGAATCTGTCTATGACTCTTCTTGTAAGTACAATTACAAAGGAAATATATAGGAAGCCAGTATTTCTTGTATTGGTGGCTGTGGTACATACCTGGTTCCATTACTGAAGTCACAAAGCTGGATTCAGAACAGAACAGAATCACAGAATCATAAAATGCTTTGGGTTGGAAGGGACCTTTAGAGGTCATCTAGTCCCACCCCCCTACTGTGGGCAGGGACATCTTCGACTAGATTATGTTGCTCAGAGCCCCGTCCAGCCTGACCTTGAATGTTTCCAGGGATGGGGCCTCCACAACCTCTCTGGGCAACCTGTGCCAGTGTTTCACCACTCTAATTTTAAAAAATTTCTTCCTTATATCTAGTCTGAATCTACCCTCTTATAATTTAAAACCATTATCCCCTGTCGTATTGCTACAGACCCTATTAAAACCTCTGTCCCCATCTTTCTCGTAAGCCCCTGTTAAGTATTGAAAGGCCACAATAAGGTCTTTCCAGACCCTGTTCTTCTAGAAGCTGAGAAGAGAGACATTTTTTCTGTGTCCAACTTGCAGGAAGTCCAGAAGTCCTCAGAAAATTATATTCTTAATGGTTCTTGCTCTGTGGCACTTAGTTGTGATACAGCACAAGAGAGCTAGAGTAAATCAGTTTGTGTGCTTAATTCCTTTAGATTTTCCATATATAAATAGTTACTTTCTCCCATCTTTGAAAAAAAAATAAATAAATTACAAGGTAGAAAACATGGAGCCCCTCTGTCACAGGAGAGGAGAAAGGAACACCATGCAGTGTGCACACAAATGCAACTTTCTTAAATGCAAATAGATTTCAGTAACAGCAGTGCCCTTAAGTAATTTGGGTTGTAAGATGCACTTGGCTATGTCTTATCTTACCTAGAGAGAGTTGTTTCCCATACAATCTTCCTTTTAAAACTAGAGACTCTAAGATCAAAAAATCTAGAACTTTTTTCCCAAGAACTCTTAAAACTGATCTGTGTATTTCCCTTGACAAAAGCATGTATATTTACCCACAATGATTTTTTAAGTTCTCTGATCACTGTTAAAAAGGAAATGGTGTCTTTATTGCAGATTTTTCATATCCTTCACATAAATCCTACTCTGATTTCTCTGATACTCGTTAGGGTTTTTTCCTGTGCTTTCTTTAAACTGTTAGTGGGTTACAATGATTGGTTATCAGTCAGGCAGAATAGATTCTTCCAGCAGTCAGTCTTTGTCACGTTACAAAAGCAGGAGAAACAAGTGATCTGACCCTGTGCTGTGAAAAAGATGTAAAATGTGGAATGCTGAGGTGGGCATCAGTTCACTTAATCTTGATTGTCATGAATTGCCTGAGCCTTTCAAGATACAAGCATGCTTAACTCCTTGTGTGTGTGTGGAAAAGGTATGTTTTTGGGGATAAAAGCCTCTTTGATGCTACAGTGACTTCTATAACCATACAACAGTCCCTCTGGATGACACACTATTCTTTTCAGAGTTATTTCAGTTGAAAGTTAGATAAAGAATGTAAACTGAGACTATGTTTAACTCTTCCTTGGACTTCACTGAATTTAAGACATAAAATGTAGCGATGATTGCCGCCATCATGTCTTCACTCAACGGTACAGTCATGGGATTGATGGGTGTCTGGAATGATTTCTGACTCATTATGTCCTGTAACTGCAATGTGCAGCTGCAGTCATACAAAAAATTCCTGAGTTTGTAGGGTTTAAGTAAGAGCAAAAACATTTAGTATGGAAAAATAATACAAGTTTCTGTGGGAAAATTTTGCAAGTTCAAGCTTGCAAGGAACAGAGTCATTTTGCAAGACTTGCAGATGACCTGTACGGCCCTGAACTTGGAGAGGATCTCACCAGAGAAATGGTGAGAAGTCCAGGGGCTGGATAAAAGAGTTGCTGTGGAGTCCCAGGCTGGTCTTTGGGATTTTTACAGTATGTTGTGATTGTAACAGAGCAGCATGGGGAGTGGGGCTAGACTGAACAGAGCTGTGATTTACAGGTTTCTGTGAACCACGGAAAGATGGGGATACAAGAATTCCAGCATGTAGCTGCAGGAATGCATTTATATAGGTAGAGATGGTGAATATTTAAGTAGAAGACAAAAATTACTAAGACAAAAGAACTGGACTAGAAGTAGAGATATCACAATGAAGTGATTAATAAAAGATAAATTATAACCCTGATCTCCACAGGAACTTGTTCTGTTGTTTGTTTGTTTGGTTGTGTTCTTTTTAAAAAAGCCCAAAACTTTGAAACAGGATACACTGTAGGAAAGGGCACATTTTCTCCTTTTTCCAAATCCTTTTCCCATTTATTTTGGCTTCTTTAGCACTACCTATAAAAATGTGAGGCTGGTGGAGGGCAGGAAAGCGGAGAGAGGTATCTGCTGTTTTGCTGCTTGCTTTAGGTTCCAGCTGCAGCTGTCTAAAGTGTGAAACTTGAAAGATACAACTCAATTAACTGAAATGACACAGTGACTTTTTTTTTTCCCTGTTACCTGTGCAGTTCCTTAAGTGAGTTTGGCATTTTAGGGACATGGGAAAACATGGTCCCTTTCCCTATAGAGCTGGCAGTAAATGTGTCAGTGCATACAGGAGATCAGCAAAAGTAGGATGGGAAAAGGAAAGTGAGAATTCCAAGACAGACAGGTATGGTTTTGTTGGTTTCTGTATCCTGGTCATGACAATAAACTGACACTTGTCAGTATGGCTTTAAAGCATGCTGTTATCAAGAAAAAGGTACTACTCAGCTGGACCATCACAATAAAATAAAGTGTATTTTTTTTTCCCCTTGTGTGGATGTGGGTATCACTCTGCACAGAAATCCTTCATGTTCAACAAAAAATGATGTTCATATCAATGGCAGAATTGGATTTCCTGCTCTTCCTTCATTCCAGAAACTACCTGTTTCCTCACAGTCCATGGTGATGATAATGACCATGTTTAAAGCAGTATTTATCTTCCATAGGAAGATCATCTTTGTCTAATAAAAATCATGTCTGTTTACGTGAGAGGATCCTTTTACAATATATTCCTTTTTCAGGGAATTAACATTGTGGGAGATAGCCCAGCTGATAATTTATGCCTTCACTGAACTGCAAATGAAATAAATCATTTTTCTAGTTCTGATACATGTAGATGAGTGACTATCGAAAGACTGGCATTCAACGTGCAAACTGTGATGTGTAAAGGAAAGTTGCTGCTATTACAATTATAAACAACTCGGCCTATGCTGCTTCTAAGCATTTCAATTTACTGACAAATATGATTACTGAAACAAAGCACAGTTTAAGCAGTGGAAGAGAATTGATTTCATTTTATCCCCAGCAGTAGGGCTTGGATAGGGACATATTAGACACTTTACAACTATGACCTCTACACCTACATGTTCCTCATGGCACCTGAGAGGTGTGCAGACTGCTTTACACTGGCAGAAGTGCTTTACTGTTGTTTTCAACACTGTATCCCAATGCAGTTCTAAGTGCTTGCTGTTACACCCTGTTTCAGTCAACCATCCAGTCTACCTCCTGAAGCAATACATTCTCTAACACTACTATTAATTAATTATCTCAGAGGCCTTGTCACTGCATGTTTACCACAAGCTCAGTCAATGTGGTGAAGGAAGATTCGCTTTTGAAAACAAAAAAGAGTCCAGGAAACAGTGGCAAAAATGAGAGGGACAGTGCAAGCCTATGGGATGTGGACTGCCTTGTAAGGATCAGGTGAGGTTTTTTCCTGCCATGCACTGTTTAAGTGTCCCTTTTTACAGATGGACAAATAGTGGTGTCTCTGTCTCTCTACAGGAGTCCTATTTGTGCTTACTTAATGTTGAGAACAGAATGCAGAATTCCTCAACTATTGTCAGCTTTATGAGATTATTTTTTCTTCTGTGCCTACATTTAGCTTGGGCTGTAGTTTCATCTCTCTGATGTTGTTTTGCACAGTCTTCCATGAAATTACATTTATTTACCCCAGAGTACTGATCACATAGTTACTGAGGCTGACAGTTGTTCACTAAAACAGAACAAGTTTGTGCCATCAAATGAAAGAAGGAGAAAATTCTGTGAACTCCTGCTGTTCCATGTGATCCAGGCAGAAAATGGGAGAGTTGGCTGAATGTTAGTTTTGTATACCATTCCTGTCTAATTGTGAGTAGGTCAGTTAGTTTCACAAAGCTCCATATTCTTTTACCTGAAAAGGTAAGAGCTGCTTTTAAACGTAATGGAGCTTAGTTTTTTATTTCTATATAAGTTCTATTTAGTTCTATATTTTTATGCAAATTGTAGTCATCTAATACTTAACTACTAT
Source organism: Phalacrocorax aristotelis (assembly GCF_949628215.1). Lineage (NCBI taxonomy): Eukaryota > Metazoa > Chordata > Aves > Suliformes > Phalacrocoracidae > Phalacrocorax > Phalacrocorax aristotelis. The sequence goes on along the minus strand of NC_134278.1, from coordinate 30,054,479 downwards.
GGTAGCCTAACAGCTCAAGTAGATGGATTGGATAGATTTATTACTGAATGCTATCAGAGATCTAGTAAGACCAGACGCTGAGACTATGACATCTTAGGACACTGCTGAGGTTCTTTGGTACAAATGAAAAATTCTGAACACATTCTGGGTTAAACTGTATGGAAACACAATGGACCTGGAAGTGAATGTTGTCACTGATGTCAATTATTACAAATGCTGTATTTTAATGTTACAGCATCTCTGAGATGTACAGAAACTAAACAAAGACTTCAAAATAAAATTCAGCTTTGCTGAATTATGCCTGTATCTCAAGGACCTTTCTGATTAGAAAAGTTCAGAAATCGGGTGTCAGAAATGGAAACTTTGGAAACTTTGCTACTATGATGTCCCAGAAATTAAATATCTTCTCTTTATTTGCTGTTACCCAGACCTTAGTGTTCTTACAAGTCTCCTGCGAGATTTACAATTTTAGCTGACAAGTCATAAGCAGAGATGATGATTCAGTGCTCTGTGTAGCTGCAAAGCATCAGTGACATTCTTCAGAACGAGCATGAACTTGCTGCTTCAGTCCTCATCATGCATTCTGCAGGGCTGATCCATTTGCATGAGAATTGTAGAGCTCCCATATTGAGATTTAGTCTGTTTTCCATTTCTGTATGAAAAGATATTTTAATTCTGGTTTAGTCAGAGAATACCTAGAAAGGGTGACAGCTCTTGAATGCAATTTTCATAGAAATCTCTCCACTGAGATGCTTGTGGTTTTCATGTCTCTATTCTAAAGAATCCATTTATGGGGTAGCATTATGTATGTCATCAGAGATCACATTTTGCACTGTCAACATTTAATTAAGAGACATTCCAAATATCCTATGTATACTGAAGAGCTAGAAGATACAATTCAGGTATCCTCACCAAGCAGGGTATTCTATGGAATCTAAAACGGTACCAAATACCTGTGTTCAGGCAGCTAAGTGTCTGCACTACAAAGCTCCACTGATTATAGTGAGAATTTAGTATGTCTTTTTGTATTTATCAAATCACTTCCATTTAGGCATGTATACCTTGAACTGAATCCCATCCCTAATATATTTTTTGTCTCTTCTGAAAGAGCTCTCAGAACTTGTGAAATCTCTGTCAACAGAATTTTTTTGTAGGGAAGTCAAAGATGTGACTACAGCTTAGGTAGGTACAGAGGACCAAGCTTTAAAAAAACCTGCTGTGGTGCAGGTATCAGAGTAGCTTTACTAGCACAGGTATTGTGAAGACCTTTGTAGCTATAAAGAGGTGGAGCACTACCTGATTAGGTTTTTTTTATCTTTATTAAATCTGTTAGCAACTTTATGAAGTATATCAAAGGCTCTAGATGGAGAACTCTTCTCTAGTAATGGGATAGGTGTTGACTGAATTATCAAATTGATCCTGTAAGTAGAGTCCAATACATTAGCTGAGCTTGTTTTGAGGAAGTATTAGGTATATTGATTGATGGGAGGTTTACTGCCATTAACAAATAATAAATAAGGTTCACATCCAGATTCTTCATTCCTTGTTTTTTTCTTTTTTCTTTCTTCCATGCGCTCTAATGTTTTAGATAATACCTCACTTAAATGTTGTGTTTTCAAACGACAGCATGCACTAGCTGTTGTATTTTTTGTTTTGTTTTCTGCAAAGTCTTCCAATGTCATTTTCATTAACACTTGGTACAACCTATGAAATGAAAGAATTATTAGCTAATGCTTGTCACCTTCTTAAGCTCAAGTATTATGTTGGACTTAATACATGTATAAAAAAACTCTCAATAGTGATTCACACCATTAAATGCCTCTCAAATTGCCATAAAAGGTTTGCCTGCTCATCTCCTTTTGAAGCAGAAAGTGTTCACTGGTATAATAGATTTTCTGTGATCTACAATGACAGGTTTATAGGTGTTAAGCATCCAAAGGCTTTTTCTAGTTCTGCATTACGGGTATGATCACTTTAAGACCACTAAAAACAGTAAAATTGCAGAAGCTTTCATATGTGAAGCAGTATTACAGCTCAGTGATATTATGTTAAATGAGGAATCAAAGGTAGAGTGAACTCCAGGGAGATAATAAAAACCGAGTGTATTATTTGAAATTAGTACATAGGAACTAATTCTGAACCTCCTTTTGCAGTCCCATCAATAGTTGCATTGTCGTAAACAGCCATAAGGAATTTCTATGAAATTACAATCTATATGGACCCATTAATGGAAAACACTTTATTCTGATTCTTTGACATAAGAGTATTAAATAGAAAAGAAAGGTCTTAGTTGCAGCATATCCACCTGTATCCTACTCATGCACTAATGAAATGTGGGGCATCTGGGTATGTGTCATAATAACTCGAAACACTTAGAATCTTTGCTTACTTTTTTATGGCTTGCTTGAGTTTCATACTATTCTTCACAGACAGTTAAACAAAATGGAGTTACCTTAGATTTACTCATCCACTGTATTCAAATTGAAGAAAAAGATAATAAAACACTCTTGTTTATTCTGCAGTGTTTTACACTTCTGTGTCTGGTTTTAATCCCTTTGAAGAATATTTAGTCTGGTAAGTTATTTAGTTTTCTCTTAGTGCCTAAGAGAAAAAAATGTGTTATTTAAACTCTTGTCCTTTATCGTTAGATAGCCTGTCCATAGGATGGGAACATTAACCTGCTGAGGAAACGCTTTTAAAGTCTGTATAGCTGTAGGTTGCAAATGAATTCTCCTCTTTTCATGATTGTGGTGCCATATTCTCCTCCCTTTTAAAGACTTTTCTTGACATCAGCAGTAATCTGAAGCCTTAGACAGTAGCTTAAAGGTGAAAATTGAAAGGGAAGACTGTGAGAGAACAGATGCATTTATGTAAACAAAAGTCTTCCATAACCAAAGGAAAAATAAACTTAGGCTTTACCTAGAGGTACCAGAGTACCATGGTACTTTTATCATTCGTATTGGCTCTGAATAATTAGCTCTTTTCTGTGATAAAACAGGAGGAAGTCTTTATGAAAGGCACTGGCTCAGAGTAGGCTACACTTGATTAGATAAATGAACCTCAGCAAGAAAAAAGAAAAGTTTGCACCGCAGTTCCTTTTTTTTTTTCCTCCTTGTAAGTTGAGCTTCCATTGCACTGATGATGAGAACTCAGTCCAGAGAGAGTTAAGTTCTCTTTAAAGGGAATCCCCCATGTGTTCAGTGAAGTTCATACCTCTAATGTAAGCACTGTTATATCACACATGACAAAGCAGATAGCAGAGATGAGGTTAATCTATAATGAAATGATCTATTGCTACTTCAGGGCAGAGGATATTTTATGAGCGCATTAAGATTAACTGTTTTATCTGGAACATAGGAGGCAATGGAGCATCTGTGTAGAAAGCAGTTATTCCAAGTTAATATATTATACTTTTTGCTGAGAGCAACATTTTTTCTTCCTCCAAAACTCTGAAATAGTTCACCTTACAGGAAAGGCTGTAACTATGCTGATGGTAGAGTGCCAGGTCAGGAAGAAGGCCCAGGTCGCAGTTTCCTTCACTCAGCTGTTTAAGGGCATGCTGCTGTTCTTGAAGAACAGCTGTAGATATTGCCTAAGCAGGCTAGGTTTACATTGTCTACAAATTCTATCAACTTTTGCAGCAGGCAGCCTTGGGGCTCTTTCATACTGGGGAGGTCAGGAGCTACAAAAGTGTGTGCCACATAGGCCAGGCACAAAGTACTCCAACCATGATACTGCAGGTGGGTTCACATCTTGGTTTGAGCTTAGTAGTGATGCAGGTCATCTTGTTTATAGTTCCCTGCAGATTTCCAAATCTGGACCTAGTCATGGCCTCTGGTCCTCACAGCACAGAAACCAGAGAGGTTTGGACTTGGGCATAGTCTACATGCTGATGCCTGAAATGTGCTGTGAAAGCAAACACAACCCTTTACAGTGACGTTAAGAAATACTGTTCTGAAAATTCTCTCCAGCAGCAGTGGCTCAAAGTTAGTCACTTCTTGAATAAGCAAATGTACGTGCTCCAAGAAACCTTCAAAGTCATGCTGGAAGCCGGACGGAGGATCTGCTCAGCAGATTCACCTGATGGCTGCTAGTTTGCCAATGTAGGTCGAGACAAAGGAATAAAGTGAATATAACACCATCAGCAATCTAAACAGAGAAATTCAAACTGTTAATCACAAAAAGACACACAGACAGAACCCACACAGTGGGCAAACCAACCTGCCAATGAATATCAGCTCCCTCTTTGGGTTATGGGCAAATCTCTACAGATTGCTGCAGGTATTTATTGTTCTCCAAAAAGTCTGATCCTGGTTGCCAAGCAACTGCAGCAGTTTTGTTACATGTATTTGATATGAACTACTACAGCATTTTTTTTCTTGCCTTAAAATTAATTGAGACAATTAGTAATCTTAAAATTAGTTGTTCTTTATTACGGTTCTCCTCATTGTACGGGTTATCTGTACTGAACAAGCTGTGTGAATTGTTACCAAAATACTCTAGAGGCAACTTTTGCCAAAAAAAGTCTTAAGAGCAGCAGAAGACATAAATGACAATAGGCTTGTATGACAAAGTTTAATTTTGTTACAGTATTACATATATGAAATTTTTGAGACACTGTCTTTCTGTCAGAAACTAAGCAATAGATGAGGATAGAGGAAAAAAAAATCTATAATATTAGTTTGATACGTACCCTTCCCCTTCATAGGATGTAAAAATATGTAGAGTCAACGCTAAATGATTGTAGAAGGCTGCTATTTCTTATATAAAAATAGAGCTGTTAACTTACAGAAACTAACAACAGACTGGTTAATCAGACTGTGTTTTCATTTAGATTAGGTTTCTACTAGGAATCATATCCAAGATCAAAACACAGCGAGAGTCTGGGACTCACCATGCTGAAATCTCTGAGCTGTTCTTGTGAGAGATTTGGCCCAGCTGAAAGACATTTTGCAACACTAAACTCAGTACAGTCAAAATATATAATAGGTGGTTTCTTGAGTTTTCTGCTAGCTTGGAATTAACCTTAAAAGAAAATTTTTCCTTACTAATCCATAGATGCATCTGAACATGTACTGGAATCCCTTCCAGTAGAAACTGGAATACTTAAAAAATAGATATGACTTTTGATTTACTTTGAATTGAAGTTGATGTATAGTAGAAATCCTAAGAAACCTGGCTACAGAATAAGAACTGACACCAGTTCTTACTGCAGCATTTCTAGTAGATAAATATAGAAATTTATTTTCTTTCTTGACATGAATGTGTCTTAAAACTTCATGATTAATCAGCACATGTGGAAACAGAAGACTTAAAAATGCATGAAACATCATGGTAACCAAATACAATGGTAACATAAGATACCACTGCTACTGTTTTTATGACCTTATTTGTTACCTTGGTTTTACTAGCAATTTAAAAATGTATGTATTTAATAGAGTCCAGGTTCTAGACACACTCCATTCAGCTCTGATGACTGAAAAGTAAACACTTTGTCTCTCAAGGCTTTGAAAAAATGGTTGTGCTCATTTCCTAAAATTTTAAGAATTTGCTCAACAAAGGAGAAGGTGCAAGGAACTTTCCTGTAATAGATTATTTTTCATAGAATATGAGATGTCTTCCCAATTTGCTGGTTCAGTAATGTCAGAGGCTTCTGACTGGAGCATCTCCTTTATGAGGAAAGGCCGAGAGACCTGGGTTTGTTCAGCCTGGAGAAAAGAAGACAGAGAGGGGATCTTATCAATACTTATAAATATGTGAAGGGTGGGTGTCAAGAGGGTGGGGCCGGGCTCTTTTCAGTAGTGCCCAATGACAGGACAAGGGGCCTGAGAACACGGAAAGTTCCACCTCAGTATGAGAAAAAAACTTCTTTCCTGTGAGGGTGACAGAGCAGTGGCACAGGCTGCCCAGGGAGGTTGTGGAGTCTCCTTCCCTGGAGACATTCAAAACCCACCTGGACGCATTCCTGTGCCCCCTGCTCTAGGTGTCCCTGCTGAAGCAGGGGGTTTGGACAAGATGATCTCCAGGGTCTCCCTACCATTCTGTGAGTCTGTGATTCTGTTTGGAATCACTGATGGATAAAGTTTTACCAGATATTGCTACTTTCTAGGTTAACATAGAAATTAGGACCAGAAACAGCTCAGAGATCAGTAAAATCCTCATGTGATATATCTTTCTCTAGCCTTTCAGTTGAGCAGAAAGATCAGGACTTTTCCTAACAACAATGCAAGTACTCAATTTAGTGCTTCAGATGACTTATAAATAAACAGCTGAAAAGAAGGGGGTGGGGAGATCCATGCAGTAACATCAGTAGGAATGGATTGAGTGAATATATGAGACAAATTGGATATTGTGTTCTTTAATTCAATATCCACCAAAGCAGTAGTATAGGCTGCTACTTTGTTTTATCTGGAAAAACATAGTGTTTAATTTTTAAAGTTCATTGAATTCAGCCTCATCTCACATTCCTTGTATTTGAACCTCCCTTCTCTGAGAGATTAGGGGATTTGAGGGAACTGTGAGGTAAGATGAAGGTAGAGATTTCTTTCAATTAATTGAACTTTTCTTACTTCTGCACATGAGTGAATAGATACTTCTCAGAACTTGCAGGTGTGCGGTTGTTTTTACCAACCAGCCATGTTAGTGCCAACGTTGCCCCATCCTACTCCTTTTCTTCTTCTCCTCTGCTTTCAAGGACATATGAGGTAACTTAATCACATCAGAAAAGTCAGCTTGGCTGACTTACTTTGCAACAGATAGTTTGTCTTACACTTGATCATTAATAGTCCATAGTTTGTCCTTAGCAAGAAAGACTTCAGACACTAAAGACAGACTTCATCATGGCTAACCTGGGAGATTTATGATGATATCCATGTGGGAGCTAGGTGCAGCCCAATAAACATGATTTCTGCCCTCAGCAGGGGGTGGCCCTGGCTCTGTGCAGACCTGGCAGTGCAAGGGCTCGGCCTCGCTGCAACCTGAGCTGGGTATCGCTGGTTTAACGCCTGCACCAGTGCCAGTGACTGCTGCCTCCCCTGCTCCAGCCTCAGCTCTGGGGATGGCCCTGCTGGGAAGGGGGTGACACACACACCCCTGACAGTCACTGCCTGGGTGCTAGGGGCCACTCCCAGGTTGCAGCTGGCAGCCCGGGAGAAGGAAACAGGCTGTGACAGGGAAACATACAAAAAGAACCCAAAGCAGAGCCCAAGCAAACCTGAGGAGAAAGAAATGTGAGACTTTTTCTAGTGAAGACCTGAGGATGCCTACAGCTCACTTGTGACCCACCTACAACCTCCCACCCCTGTCACTCTTGAGGTGGACTTCAGAGAGTCAACCTTAGGGCCCAGCAGGACACAGGAGGGATGAGCATAACAGCTAAGAAAAGGGATAGATACTAGTAAGACTTTACTGTATAACAATTTTAACTATATTAATTAATGAGGGATTTCTGTATTAATTAGATAATATGTGCTATGAGACCTTTAAAACCCTGATTTCTTGGTGCCATATAAATGGTGTTTTCTCTTTTGCCTATGGCAGGATTTGAAGTCTGACACTAGATTGCCTTTATGCAGAGAAATAGATGTTTTTAGGGTGTGATTCATCTCAAGGAATGCATCTAAAATCATTCAGATAAATCATGTAATAGAAGTTCCTCTCTCTCCATCCACCATAAAGCAAATCCGAATCATCCTGTGCCTCCCTGCTCTCAGATAAGTGCCGTCATCTAAGGCTACAAAATCTATACTTTCCTCCTCAGTTATGTTTTTCATGAATTTTGCCACTCTGAGGGACAAAATGCCCTCTGGGCTAGCTTTCCATCTAGTAGCTAGGACATTTGCTAATATATAGAAGATACAGATATTGAGTCCTAGACAGAGAAAAAAATTATCCCGTCTCTCACTGTCTGAACAGTATAATAATTGCTTTGTAGCATAAAAGATGAACAACGGCACTACCATCACCTCCGTGGCACTGCTGTAAAGGAAAATAATGATCCCTGTTTAGTTCTTTGAAAGTGCAATTGTACATGTCAACGCACAGCAGAAATTCTGGCCTTCAGCTTCTAGGTGGACGGATCTGCGTGCGATCCTTAATCAGACAGCTGGCAGCTGAGGAGGGGTCAGAGTCCCAGCCACTGTCCTACCTGGTTTCTATTATCTAGCATTAGATAGGTTCCTCCTTCATACGCAGGTTTTGGATTATTGTTTGAAAATGCTTAATTTCCCAAGTACTGCATAGTTCTTGATCCTATTTTAGGGGGCAGAAAGCCGCAGTATAGGGATTTGGTTGTGATCACTCTAGTGGAGATGGTGCTGAATCAGTAATTCCCTGAATTATTTATAAAAAAACCAAAAGCAGAATAATAATTCTTTAGCAAACTGAATTTTAGATAGCTATTTTTTCATCGGATTTGATTATTTCAAGGCCAGAATATCTGATTATACCTTTTTCAGACTAAATATGAGGTTTAACCCATTAAAGCTATGTTATGTTTTTATTTGTTTCCTTGCTTTTCTAGGCATAATGCAACTGATAGAAAACACCATATTTGCATAATCTTTCCCAGACTTCAGTTGCAAATGTATCTTCTTTTCTTTATTCTTACAAATGTTTTCTCAGCCCCCATCCAAAAATGATGCATCCTTTTAACAACATAGATTTCCTTAGTGTTAAAAGATGACCTAAATTCCAGTATTCTCTGTATCTGTGGTACAACTGAAGTCATATAGTCAAAATCCCATTACAATACACAAGTCCTCTGAGGTTTCTAGCCAGTTGACAGCCTTGTTCACTAGGCTACAGCTAGAAGTCTTGAACATCTCTCTCTGTTTCTCTGTCCCAGTGGATTTTGCATTCACTTCTGCAGAATAGCGTTATTAAGACATCAATATGATCTATAACACTCCTAAAGAAGATAAGAGCTGTAGGTTAAACCCCTTCAGGGGTTTTATAATATATGTCTCTTACTTGGTTATAATGTGTACATGTGAATTGTTGTCATATATTAAATATACCCACTTTCTATATAAGAGAAGAAAATGCAGCTCATTCCTTCAGAGGGCTTAGCACTATGCTCCTTATGGATGGAGAAGGCTGCTTTGTACTTTAAACAGGGGAGCTGGTTTTAAGTCCTTAGAACTTAAAGCTGCGCACAAAGCTCAGTGTGCTGATTAGTTTAATGCTGTTTTAACTCATTTCCTGTACAGTAAGAAGCTGATCCTCATTAGACATTTACAACAACAAAGTTTTAAACATCAGGGCATTTTTGGTTCTGTCCTTAGCAAGTTGGTAAGACTTTTACCTGTGCAGAAGGAAAAGCTTCATAATGAAGCTGATGAAAACATAAGCCATGGAGTTTTCTTATTCTTGAGAATTTAGATTTTAATGCTAACAATTGGTAGTGTTGGGATTTTACTTTCACGTAAAACCCTGAATTTGGATATTTGAAAGACATAAGATGAATTTCTGATGTTTTGGATCAAGTAGCATCAAGTTGTTTAAATGTATTCAGCGACAAAATAATAATTTGGGGGTGGGCTGTAAAAGACACCGGGTAGATCTTTTATATGTCCTTAATTTTGGGGTGGTCTTTTTCTTTTCTGGTTCTTCAGTAATTCTATAACGTTTATTTGTAATATTACATAGAAAGAAATTCACTTGGGGATGTTAAGCATAGGCATTATTTGAAATTTTATTTAACTTAACCAAACTGACTATAAAATTCCCCATCCCGTGAAGAGAAGGAAGCATAGGACCTTTACAAACCAATTAAAGAAGACACAGTGAATGGCAACAACAGTTATAATCAGTGCTTTCAATATTTCTCTAACGCTGGAAAGATCCTCGTAAGTAATACAAGCATTGCATACTGCGATACTATAGATGACACTGTAAATCTCTTATGTGCTGAGCTAACACCAGTTTTCAGGACAAAGCTTTTGTATTCCAGGCACTTTCTGGTTTTCATTAATAATTGTTCCCCCAGATGTGTGCACAGCACATGCTCCTGTTGTTATGAAGTAGACTGCAACTATTCTGTTACTTTCGGCATATTAACAATTGAAAACAATAAATCTTATTTCCTATCGTGTTTCTCTTTAACCAAGTGATTTTCATATGAATGTTTTTGGTGAAAATCATATATATCATGCAAGTATCTATAGCAGGTAGCTATTCTTTGGTTTTATATTTTTTATATCTGAAAATACTTGTTTCAAATTGCTTGCATTTCATGCATAGCATTTCTAATAAATCAGACTAGGATTTCGGAGAGAATTCTAAACAGAGTCCAGTAAATGAAACATCATTGTACTCAAGTTTATAATGAATGTTTTTTATTTGGTGTAAATGTGGAGTTTTTCCATCCTTATCTGTAACTGCTGACAATGTGCTCTAGCTCCCAAATAGTCATCTATTTTCACAGATTTTTTCTCTTTGTTTTCATCTAAACAGAATCCAGTGTTTGTCAAGAATTCCTCAGTGACTGCTACTGTGTGGTATTTAAGCATGAGTCAGTATTTGTAGTTTGATTTTCCTGAGTAATCTTTACTTGGAGGCATTGGGGACAACATTGTTTTTCTTAAATGGTATTTTATATAGGACAGGTAAACACTGAGCTTACCAGAGGTGAATTTCAGATTTCAGTGAGTGTTAACAAGTACCTTTAGATGGAATTGCTTGGCATATTGCCAGATTGGGCAGAAAATTGAATAACAGAACAACAACTAAGAATCCTGCATGGACTTGGCTGTGAAATGACACTACTTCCAGCTCCTATACAAATTGTAATTTTGTAGCTCATACCTTCCTTGAATTCCTGAAATATTTGTCTTGATTGTTTCCATTTTGTGGAGATTGGAGACATCAGAAGCAGGTAAGATGGTGTTTTACATTCACCCTGTTTACAAAGATTTTTTTTTTATTAGAAGATAAATATACAGACTTCTAAAATATTAGTGGTATGCACAAGATGTTGAAAACACTGGGTTTACTGCTACTTAATATAATTTCAGCAATATAAACAATAGTAATCAGAAAATTATGTAAAAGCTTCTAAGGAATAAGTATGAAGTTGAAACAGTGATTCTTCTATAACCTGCTTATTGATAGCCAATTTTTATCTTAGAAGAGGGTAGGCATGTTAAGAAATACATGATCTGAAATTATAGACATCTGGTCCATTCAAAGTCACAACAGTGAGGGGCTCTTCCTAAAGCAGACTACAGCTGTAGTGGCCCTGGGTGCACAGGGACTTACAAAATGAAACAAAAACTCCTTCTGTCTTCTTGGGCAAGACACTTTCCATATAGGCATTATCCAAGTGACTAATATAATATGGTGCTGAAGGATCTTTCAGTAGTGGAAAAAGAAGCCTTTGCAGAATTTTCTTTCCATTCTTTTAGAAAGTTGTCTTGGGATGGGGTGAACTTTCCACCGAGCATTCCTCTCCATTGACTGAACAGGAAGGCAACGCAATATAGAGCTGCTTTCCAGCTTTTGTGTGGATAAATTAGATAGCTTAGCCGTTGACCAAGTGATCCTTTTAATTGACCTTAATTCTGAATCCATTCTGTCCTTCAGAATGTGCTCAAACATAAATAACTGTACATGTCTTTCTTTTTCTCTCTCTGGTATTTGCTGCTCCAGGAACATTTTTGAGCAGAATTTGTTGATAAACTACACCCATATACTAGAACAAAGCAAGAGAATCACTCTGATTAATATGGACATCAGCAAAGAGTATTGCTGTACGTCTGGCAAAAGTGGCTGCAAAGTCTAAACAGAGAAGCAGGTGCTTTTCCAGATTTTAAATTAGTTTTTGTTTTATAATTAAATATGTATGAGGAAAAATAGTGGAGAACTTGAAATGGCATCCTCTTGGTAGAATATTCAGCAGAAATGGATGACGTACATCACAAAAGTATGACTCGACTTCTAATGTGTGAACAGAGACAGTTCACTTGATATAAAGGAGACATTTGCTTACAATAAGAACTGGAATATGTAACAAAGATATTTTTTTTGTTGTACCGACCTAAAAGTAATCTTACTCCCTTCAAAATAAGAATTGAGGTTTCTTTTCATTTTTACCTTAAACAGTATCAAGTGTTGATACTGTTTTTACTCATCTTCTTCCTAATTCTCTCCTAATTCTAAGATGTACTGTTGCACTTAAAGGACTGGGGAGGTGGTAACTAATTCCAGACCAAGTGGAATTAAATTTAAAATTTAGCATGGCATGTTCTATTCTGGCCATCACTTTATGACTGTTCTGAATTAAATCTGAATAAGATATGTGAAGATATCCATCTGAATAATAGTACTAGGCAGATTGTTTTGAGAACTTCAGGTCCCTTTGGAGAGAAAGATCCTTTTAAATACTAGGCCTCTCACTTATCTCCTAAAATCTCCAGAGCTGACTTTGGTTTCCTCTTAGTTGTGGAGGACTCAGCACCATGCCATCAGTGCAAGAAGACCTATTGCTGTTTTGTGTTTGTGAAATGAAATCCAAATCTGCCCCTACTTGCCTCACCTAACTTCAGTGCAAACATACACATAAAGCTGGCAAGGACCTCTACACACTAAGTTGATTCTCTTGCTCTTGCAGATTGCCGGATAGTATAACCGCTTTGCATAAGCTTCCACCTGAGTTCTGATCACAGATAATCCTGCCTTTTCATTTTCAGTTTCAGAAATGCTATTCCTATTCCTCTTTAGACTGAAGCTCCTCTCAGATTTCATTAGTGACTTTGCTCCCATTACATCTCATTCCTGGTTTCTCCTCCCTTCTATCTCTCTTTTACTAGGTAGGGTCCTTTCCTGCCTTTTCCTCAATATTGCTAGTTTATCTGAATCACAATATATTCCTAATTTCTCATATATCTTGGGGGTGTGTGTGTGTATCATCTTCTACCACCATCTCCTTTGCTCCATTGGATCTATTCTAAATTTGATCAATGTTTCCAAGTTTTGTTGTCATCTTCATTTTTGAGATCTATTGGAAAATCTTCATATATAAATACATGCCTTTATAACAGAGTCAAATATTATGTATTTCACGTCATTTCTTCAGAAGCAAAAATTCTTGTTCTTGCCACCTTAATTGTCTGTGTCATCTTGATAGCAGACGTCTTTATCTATCTACTTTTATACTTTTCCTTCACAAATAAAGGTGTATGGGTAACTGTTATTTGTTTTGCAGCCCTGGTTGCTAGCTAGCCAGCATTTTTAAGCCATTTATCTTTCAGCCCTGTCCCCTCAGTTAGGTTTGCAGTTAGCTGTCTCTTTAACTGGATATCATGATCAAAAGTGGGAAACTTTCCACAAATCCTTGTTTATAAACCTCTATCCTAACCACAGTGTGGTTTTTTCAAAGTCCAATCTGAGTTTAAGCCAAAGACACTACAGTCAAGCACAACACAAACATGTATTTCCTCTGAAGCAACAAGAAGTTTCTCATTTTTCATTACCACTGACAAATTCCATACACGTAGTTATTTTGGAAGGTGTCTGCACACTTCAATCTTATCTTCATGATTCATGCAAAATCATTGCTACAGAAAATTTGTGTGGCTTCCTTTTGCACTGTAAGTTCTTCTACACAGGGGAAATTATTCTACAGTGCTTACACTAGAACTCCAAATTTAAAAAATTTTCAGCATAGAAATTCCTTCAAATGTATGTTTTGAAATAAATTACCGAAGCAGCACTATCATTCTGAATCTTCCCCATCTTTTGAGCTGCTAGTTCCCATAGTAAGAGACTACAGAATAAGAATTTTTCATTTATACGTTGCGAGTGACTAGATCACATACAAAACTAGAGGGGAAGCAGCTGGGACTACATGTCATAATACATGTATACATAATTTATGAACTGTCTATTTTAGGTTTTGAGTTTTGGTTTTCTCTAATAGGTTATGTGTCATAAATGATGCCTACTACATTTCCTGATCCTGTTTTTAATCAGAGTTTCATTTGTTTGACCTTCAAACATTCACTGAGTTTTATGTGGTGTAACATTGGTCTGTTGTGTTATTAATGATTCATTCTTTATTTATATTCTTAAATATTCATGGCAGCATAGTACTTGTTCACATTAGCAGACCTCAGACCACTATGACTCAGAAAGTGAAACAGAAAATGGTATGTCATATGCATTTATCTTATGCCTCCTTTATTGGACATCATTAAGGAAGTGAATACTGTGAATGATGAGTGTTTTTAACATTCACTGAGTGGTTCTTTGTTGATGGTTTACATGCATGCAGGTCTTTATTAGAACTCACTAGTTAAGTGGGAATAAAATGCATACCAGCATAAAAGACAGCCTACAGGCTTCTAATACTTGACATAAGGTGAAGGAAGTAGAAATAAGGCTCACCATGCTCTTAATTGAGTGCTTTAGCATTTCTTTCATAAGACAGCCACATATTTGCACTGCAAAGTACATTGGAGTGAAGGAAAGCAGAGAGAGAGAGACAGACTGAACATAGTACTCTATGTAAGATATTAGTTGAAAGAATGACGACTTCACCAGAAGAGGTGAATGAAATATTATTTCAGAGCACCATGGCTTTGCTGTTAGGATGAATACCATCAGCCCCATTTGTAAAAGATATCTTGATAGGGCGCTACTGTGGACACTATCCATGTCTGAAGGTTCAGCTTTAGTAGCGACTGTTTATGGGTTCCGTATGTCCAAGGTAGACAGATTCTACAGCTGAAATACCTGCCCAGTAACAGTAGTGGCACCACTCTGAGAGCTGGCATACATAACCATGACCAAAACAAGGCATACTGAAGGTAGAGACATGCATTTGGCCAATTTAACTGCAACTCATTGGGCAAATATGGACATATGCAAAGTTGCAACTGCAGTAAATACAACATATTTACTTACAGATACTGAACAGATAAAACTTAGATGTCAGTTTAGTGAGGTGTGCATTAAGATGTAAAAGTAATTACTATTACCTATGAGAAACAAGCATAGTTGCTGTGCAAGCCTTACAATGCCATCTTGCCACAGTATTTCATCAGTGACTGAGGAGAGACGGTTTTCAGGATGAGGATAGTTTTAATCTTAGGACTCTACAAGAATTTCTTCAGTAGCCTTCAACAAGAAGCAGCACACTGCTGAGAATACTTGTCAGCAAGTCACCTGAATCTCCCATAGCAGCGTAGTGCTAAGCAAATTTGAATTGAATTGCTAAATGTTGGATCTGTGAAGATCTGGATCTGGAACAAGAACAAATTATTCACAGAGAGTTCCGTTATCCTTCTGCTACAGTAGATACTGTACATGCGCCCTCAAGTAAATGCATAGAATACAAAATATTATTGTAAGTGCCACTTTCAGGCAACACCTATAGTTGGACAGTCCACGCATCTTCTTTATGGTGATTTTTTTGACTGCATTAGAAAAAAACTAAACACCATGAAACAGACTTAAAAATATCCATCCCTTCTACCAGATGATTTTGCCAAATAGAAATATCATTTTGTTCTGGCTTTCACAATGATTTTTTTTTCTAGTCAGAAAATAATCTTGCTTAAGTGATTGATTTGGTATTAGGGAGCAAGGGGGGAAGGATGATTACTGACCTAATTTTTCTTGTGTTACAGACTTAAAACCTTGTGCTTTCAGTGTGCAGTCCTTGCAATGCATTGCAAGATTTTTATTATTGTGCTATTCCCATCTGTATTATTTATTCTGAATAATGGGGAACATAACCGCCTTCTGGAGTAACCTACAATACTGTGAAGGACATTTTAAAGCCATATTATATACACTTCATGCTGTGACCATTGATATTGCTCGTAATATTTGAAAGGGTTGATGAGACGTTAAAATTAGTTCTTTTCTGTTTTTTTCAAAGTCTAGATGTAAGAAAATGAAGATAACAAGTTGGTTTATAAATAGAAGTGAAAAACACTTGTTTTTTTTATGGATGCATCTGCTTCTCTACCAGTGGTGGCTCTAATGCTTTCTAGCCGTGGGGTTATCAACATGCAAGCAGTGGCACTGGGCTTGGTGCTGGTTGTGTGCCAGCTGCCAGCACTTTGTAGAAAGGGCAGCAGAACGGAAAGATTTTAGCAAGGCTTGTGAAGTTTTGCTGAGAGCAGGCCAAATTATCCCCAAGGTAAGAGCTGCTCCTGATTTCTGCTGTAATAATGCTTGATCCTCTCTATGTTCCTTGTGGTACATTTCAATAGGAAAGAAACAACACAGGTTTTAGCTGACACAGAACCACACACAGCTGAGTTTTTCCTGATTTTTAAATATATATATGTTTTTATACCTTCAGTGAAAGAATCTTTTCTACTGACCTGGTGACTGCAGTAAAACTTAACATCTCTCTCCATTATCTGTATGCTGTTGAGCTAGCCCACATATTGAAATCTCTTGTGTGACTGGCAGACAGCAGTCACACAAGTCTCAGTTCATCTCACTAAGCTAATATTGTAATTAATTGATCTAGTCATGCAGTGTATTTGATGTTAAAATCCACACTTAAGCATGAAACAGAATACTGTTTTAGGAACTATTTGTACTTTAATGATAATAATAAAACAATTTTTCTGCCCGAATTACATTCCAATGCCTTATATAATTTAAATAAGTTACTGCTAGAGGACTCTACCCCCCTTTCCCTGAGTTCAAGAAGAGGCCAAGATCTACCATGTTCTCAGTTCTTTGCAGTTAATATATGTATGAAAAGGTATAGGGAAAATATTATTTTTAAATGTATGGTAAATAGCTGATTTATTTAGTGTTTTATGTGTACTTTTAAGAAAAATCAGGCAATAGCTGCTATTCCACTCCAGTATATACAGAAACATATAGCATTCACTGCTCTTGCTGCATGTGTGAACTATTCTTTTCTAGAAAATGAATTATGGGTGTTTATTTGTAGACAGAAAAATACTTTTTAAAAGAAAGAGTGAGTAGAATACCAAATTAAAACAGAAATGCTGGAAACTTTCAGGATTGTCACGTTCCTCTTAATCTGTAGATATTTTAAGTAGTTTTAGTATTAAAACTAAAAGAATAAATACCTGGCAAAAATATACCTGGCAAAGTAGATCATAGCCAGTTTACCAGCACTAGGTGATTCTGGAAAGATGTCGAATCTGACGCGCTGATCTGAGCATCTGTAAATGGCCATCAATTTGGCTGTCAGAATGCAGACACCAATGAAAATTGGAATGGAAATCAACAGAAACTGGGAGCTTCATTTTAGGTGTTACAACTGAGTATCTGTCATCTTAAAATAATTTCAAAGTAATTCAGGAACTCTCTGCATTAGTGAATAAAGGTACAGGTGTTAGAGCTCTCCAAACTATTACGCATGGGGAAAAAAAGGGATGTCTGATTTCCATTTGGTTTGAAATGGACCCATTGAAGTTATAGTTTTGAAAGATTGTTAGAGAAAAATGTTTTACTGGCACATAGCATATGCCAGTGTGAAGCATAGTCCACACTGCTGGGCACAGTCCAGTATTCCAGTCCATCCTTTACATGGGGAACTCTCCAGAACCTCTTTTTTTGGCCCATATGAGTCATAGAACAGGGACAAAAATAGAGCTATTTGCTGGGGTTCAGTGAGTTTTCTTTTAAGCAAAATATTTAGAATAGTTTAAAAGAAACTCTTCTCCTCCTTCCCAAGAGATTTTTAAAAAGTGTGAGGTTTATGTATTTTATACATATTGAAATTTGATATATATTTTTTTATATATATATATCAAAGTATAGGAAATATAAATTATTCCTGTGAATATAATCTACTGTTTTTCTTGAATATAAATAAGTTTTATGCCTATTTTTCCCACAGTATCCAAATGCTGTGAATAATAAACAAATTATTTACATTTTAAAAAAGAGATTTTACTTCCACTTCCCGTAACATAAGTCTATATTAAAGAATGTTGCTACTTCTATGGTTAGAAATCTCCAAATTTCAAGCTTGTTTGTTTCTTGGCTTCTTTAAACCTCCCTTCCTTCTAAAGGTCTATGCTGCTTGTATATATATCTTTTTTGAAAAACAGCTTGAAAAATGTATTGAGTAAGAAAATCTTGTGTGTATAGATATTTTTGTTGATTCCAACTCCATTTAATAACTCTCGAACAGAATCAAGCAGAGAACTGAGAATTAGTAGAAAATGCAGCTAATTGTCCCCTTTATAGAGTGAGCAGGGAGAGTAAGTGCAGGTCTCACTACCAACAGCACTGCAGACTGACTCTTTGAGTATGAAGGAGTTAAGAATGAAAACAGATCAACAGGTGTGAGCAAAGGAAAGATACACAATAATTGCAGGAAAATGGAAGGAGCTTCCTGGATTTTAGGGTCTGAATTTCCACCCCTTTAACACAGCTGAATTCTACCCATGTGTTTGTGCATGTGTGTGTGTATGTTTATGTTTAGGCTAGACCTGTAGACATAGTGAATTACAGCAGCTCTAAACTAGCCATGTTTTCCTTTCAGAAGGATTTTGCAGTCTACTGGAACCTATAGCTCTGTGTGAGCATGACGAACGAACAGTAAAGAGGTTTTATTCATAACTGTTGCTTTTCTTTGCTTGAAAGCTGCTTGTGGGCTGCACTGGCAATGGTTCTGGATGTTAACCATGTTTTATTGTTGTCTAGCACGCCACATTAGAGAACATTTCAACTTTGAGAAAAAAACATAACTATAATTCTCTGCTAGTCATGCAGCACAGGCTTCTTTGACAGCATAAAACATAGGTTCACTGTAACTGTCGGTACATTATGTGGCACCAAAGGTGAGGCATATCACAGTGAAATAGCAGGGCATCTGGAAATAGAAGTAATGGTCGAAGATCATTGCTCTGCTCGCTCTTTAAGGTGTTTCAGCTGGAGAGACTAAAACATATGGAACAACATGAGACTCACCTGAAAACAAACTAAAACCTTTTAAATACTGATTACAAATATGAAGTAGATTATTGTATTTAAGGGAATAAAGAATAAAAGTTATGGATTATTTTGCTGTGGCTGTCCTCCAGGACTCACTGGAATGACTGACCTTATTTTAGAATGCAGAAGAGAGTGATTGACATGACTTATTAAATGTGAAACCTCAAAGAATTGCAGTTTTTGGAGATAAAATGTAGAAGTGTAAGGAAAATGAAAGAGGTACTTTCAGCATAATGAGAGTGAAGAAAAAACACTGCTGTGTGCATAGGCCACCTGAGACAGGAGGCTCTAAAAGAGGTGAAAAAAGAAAGCCTCATATGACTAATATTATCCATTCAGTCTGCTTTTATATTCTGTCAGAGTTCAGAAAACTGGGGAGGCATAAATTCTTTATAGTTAGGACAGCAAGCATGTTTCTACTGTGGTAAGTTACCTGTTTGAGACTGTTTTCTCTCATGGTCTATTCATTCTTGTCTACAAAGAGCCTGACTGTCTCAGTAACCTCCTTGTAGGTACTGAAAGGCTGCTGTTAGGTCCCCCTCAGGCTTTCCTTGAAGGTTTCTCATCTTCAGCACAAACATAATGCTGGACCCTTTCTCCGTCATGGCAGCTGTTTTTCCTCACGTGAAGCTTTTTTTGCATGTGGGAACCTTCAGCACTGGTTGAAATGCAATCCAATCACATTGTTAACACTGGGCATGCCTGTTGGTAGTATGGAGAAGGTACTATGTACCTGGAAAATCTGAATTCCCACTATAGCTACGCACACAATTGTACACTAAAAATATTGAATGAAGGAAGTGCAAACGACAGTTTAGTGTTTGACATGATTTATTGGTATTAAGTGCAAAGGTTAGATACACTGTAGTTTTGACAAAATATTTAACTGTATTTACCAGCAGTTAGTCATTGTTTGAAAACCTTCAGGGTGCAAAATGGTAATATTTTATTAAAGACATAAATTCCAGCAACAAATGGAACTCCCACTAAGCAGCTTTACCACGAAGAAAGACTGGTTGTTAAAATCTCCTTACTTTTTCTTCCAATAGTCAACTTCAGGGACAAAGTAATACTAATAAAGTTTACTTTTGTCCATGTATTTCCCATATTCCTCAAAAAGTAAAGAAATAAGCCCAGAGAGAGTTTCTCAGCAAAGAATCATGTCTAAATTTGCTTTGTGCCATCCTGATTGGATGACTTATTTATTAATTAAAATGAAATTATTAGTTTCAAGGTCATTGAAGAATTGTTGCCAGCACTAATCTCCCCAAGAATACATTCACAATAATATTTGTTAAACTTCAATTTTCTGTAGGTGTCCTTGTGATTTAAAAGGATGGTGTTAGGAATACTCAGAGGAGAATGAAATGGTGGGGAGGACTAACTAAATATAATGATGTTTTAACTGACTTACTGTCTGTAATTCTTTTAGTGCTTGTACTATTCTTCAGTTGTCAGTGGTTGAGGAGCTTGTCCATCCTATACCAGCACATATTGATTTAAATTCATCTTACTTGCAAGAACTTCTCATCATGCTGTTGCTCAGACACATCTCCTCCTCCCTCACTTCTCTTCAGGTTACGGTAACTATCCCCCAGCACACCTAGTCTAAAGTCATCTTCATTAGGTTAACAAGTAAAAACACTCTTGCTCCACCTTGGTTAGATGTGTCAGCAAAACATCCAGGTGTTTTGCTGGATGAGTCAGCTGCTGGTCAGGACTTGAACCGTTGCTGGTGGGACTGGGGGCACCCATGCCTTCCTCCCTCATGCCCAGAGCTCTTGATGCTTCTGGTTACCCTAGCAGCATTGTTAGTGCCCACATGGAAGAGTGGCAAGGGTTAACTGTGTGGGGGCTGGACAAGCCTTGTGGGTCCCTATGCAAAATCATGGATCCTGGCCCTGCCAGGATCTGGAGACATCAGGTCAGACTGGCAGATTGACACCTCCATACCCTGCAGAAGGGACCCTTCAGTAATGGTCTCACTTGCCTTTGCCCCCTACTGCACACACAAGGTGTGGGCTGAGCTGGCTCCTGAAGATCTTGTTTGTCCTCAGCAGTGCCCTGGGCAGTTGCAGGTCGATCAGGAACTGATGGAGGGGGCCGTGGCGCATGGGGCAGCTGTTGGTGTGGCCATTGGTGGGGCAGGACACCGGGCCACTGCTTGAGTGTTTAGGCTGCCTGCCAGCCAGACTCATGGGAGGTGGTAAGCGCAGGTGGCTGCCCGGTGTGGTGGGCCACACACACACCCTGGCTGAGAAAGCCACAACATTATTCATGGTGGAAGCTAAGAGGCTGTCCCAGGACAGCCTAAATCTGGGCCGTGGGCTGCCATTGGAAGTCGGCTGTTGGGCTGGCAGGGTCTGTAGCCAGCCCAGTGAAACAGTCCTTGCTCTGACCTTTTCGTTTCACTTTTCTAAAACTTTTTGTCACTTGGCATCGCCCAGTTTTAAACAAATATAACTTTCTTATGACCACAGTTATACACTGTTGTACAAGATTTGTTCTGTTCTGAGAGCCGTTTGGAAATAAAATTTCCAAATAGCAAATTAATAGTTCATATTTTGCATGAGAGAGTCCTTCCCATAGGTAATGATGCCTTCTCTTTGAATGTTGTAAGGTATTTCTAATTAAAGGAATAGTAAGTGATGTAAAAGATGTGTCAATGAAAGAGGAAAAAGCAATAGCTTGAACAGGAGTGTTTTATCTAAGGTGTAACATAACAAAAAAGAAGAGCAGTAGAAAAAACATTTATTAAGATCTTCTCTGTGCCTGAATCCAAACAAACTGCAGAGTACGCATTAGACAGAAAAATCCAGAGATAGAAACACCATCTTCCACAGGATCATATGCTCATGAGTATATTAAAAGTTTTTATTATCTCTATCTGCCTTTAAAAAAAAGAGTTACAGTTGTCTAGCCCTCAAGAAGTTTTAAATCGAAAGCCTCTATTCTGAAGCTGATGCAACGGAAGCTCATTGGAATGGAGGAAACCCAGTAGGTACTGGCAAGAATTAATGAAGCCTGCCAGTTGGCTGGGCTGCAAACCTGCCTGCCTATAGCCTTACTGTTACACCTAAGTCTCAAACCTTTTAACATTCTGACATTAATGTGAATTCATGTAAACAGAAAAACACGGAGAGCTGTATGTACACAGGGGAACGAGCTATAGCTGAAAGGATTTTATAGGCCAAAGGGTTTTCCTGTTTCTTAGGAAAGCAAGTGTTAGACATTCAGAGTCAAAGATAAAATACAGCTTCATTTTTTTGTTGTTTTTATTTATTTTCTAAAGGTTTTGGTGATGAGCACTCTGCTTTAGGACAAATAGCAATCTAGGAAGGCAGCTCTAGAGGTCAAATGAAAAAGCTGTATGTAAGCGCAGTAGAAGGATTATAAGCAAAGCTTATGTTCTATAAATAAAGAGATTCTGTACTGTTTCAAACAATGTGAGAATCTTTATAGGTAAAACCACAGCAGTGGGTTATGTTAATAGCTATTGTGAGAAGGTATGTAGCCATTTGTGATTTAAGTAGCACATTTTTAGGGGTTTCACAAAAGACCTGGAGTCTGCTAAATATTCTTCAGTACTTTCTCTCATTAACTCTTTCGTATTTATGGACACAAACAATTGCAGCAATTTTACTAACAAGCTGATTTCTTTAAAAAGCTTTCTGGTTAGCAGCATGAGTATATTTCCCATTAGAAGCCAAATTGGCCCCAAATCCATGGAAAAATGGAGTGTGTTGTCTTGCAAGACAACATCATTTGTGGCCATAGGAAGATAAATTTTTTGTCTGCAGTGATCTGTGTACTTACTACAATTATACATTTCTATGTAGAATAGCTAAATGTAGAATAGCTAAAGATAGAAGCGACTAGCTTTTGCTTGTTTGGTCTTTCTTGAAATTTAGTAGATAATCCAGTCTGGGCTCAGTTACCAGAGTTAGACTGTAGTTTCAGGAATTGTGAGTAAACTGTGTTGTTTCCCCACTCACCTTTTTTTTTTTGCCTCACAGATTATACTCTCTTTTAGTAAGGTGTCTAGGGGCTCACATGCCTTGTGTTAGCAAAGCACCAAAGAACTGACCTAATTTTGACCTGTTCTTACATGTCCACTTAATTATGTGCTGAACAATCAAAAAAAAAACCCACAAAACCTCCAAAAACCTGAGAAAGTACCGAAGAAATCAGGACTGCGGCAAAGGGATGCTCCATGCAGCTTTGCTGTCCTTCAGCCAAGCTAATCTCTAAACAGAGTCAAGAAAAAGAGGTGGTTAGATATCAGTATCTCAGGAGTGTGGGGATAAGTAAGTGGTTCCATGGGAGAAGCAAGATCATGTGCAGGGGCGGTTCAGGGCAAATGGAATGAGGGAAAGATTTAGTGTTCAGTGGCGAGCTTAGGAAGGGAAACAAACAAAGGTTAGGGATTGGAGGTAATCCTCTAAAGCTGTGTCTGCCCTATCTTAGAGGAATTGTCCTTTTTGTAAAATGAAAGAAGTTTTCTAAGCAATTTTGGTTTGGTTTGGTTTTTCTAGTTTTCTGAAATTTACACATACAAGGTTATATTTCAAAACACATTTTTTAAAGATTAAATATATTTAAAATTTTAAAGTCATCTTTTTTGCATCATTGGTCATTGATTGGCATTGCTTGAAATTTTTGCTTTGTTTTCCTGTGTGTTGTATGTGTACATGTATTACTGATACTGATTTGTAACTGTTTCTCTTTTCGGCTCTTCCTTAGAATTTGTTAAGAGCTTTGTGTGGGATTTGACCTCAGTGACTCTGATTTTGTAAATAGGTTTCTGAAAAGTCATGAAAGAGTAAAATTCAGCATACTTTTACAGTCATATACGGGAAGGCAGCATTAATAGTTTGTAATTTATCCCGGTATAATTATGTTCAGAATTTAAACATATTTAGTAATGTATTTGCTATTGGAGCTACTGTCAGAAGAGATTAAAATTTTACCTGTGTTGGAAAATAGAAATGTGGTTTGTAACCTTCAAAGATACTTAGAATCACTGTATAGATGATTCAGTGAAACTGGAGCCAAGCAAAATGGAATTATTCAGTTATTATGCGTTGTGCATTGTATCCAGGTTCATATTGTTGCGCTGACTATTTTAACAAGATGGGTGAGTTAGTATTACTTCAAATTTTTATCAGTCTCATGAAGTTGATTAAGCAAATAATTGTATGCAAGGTGATTCTTCAAGTGAGACTAAAGCAGATTTCTGCTTGTGCAAAAATCAAAATACCATAGCTGTCCTAAAAAGAAACAACCAAACTCCTCATGTTGTATGTGTGGAAGAGAGCACGCATTTTTAATTCCTTATGAGCAGATAAATGTACTGATCTGAGGCCCAGTTGAAGTATTGGCAAGTGAAAAACCTAAGTGCATGACTGCATTTTTGCATGCGTGGGTACCTATGTGCGTGTTGATTACTCTTTTCCTGTAAAAACACAATATATGAGAGAGAAAGGATGGAGAGGGAATGAAAAGAAGAAATTAAGGGAGAGAGAAAAGGAGGTGGGGAAGGGAAGGGAAAGAGGGAGAGGGAGAGGCGAGAGGAGAGGCGAGGCGAGGAGAGGAGAGAGGAGAGGCGAGGAGAGGCGAGGTGAGGAGAGGCGAGGAGAGGAGAGGCGAGGAGAGGCGAGGCGAGGAGAGGCGAGGAGAGGAGAGGAGAGGCGAGGAGAGGCGAGGAGAGGAGAGGCGAGGAGAGGCGAGGAGAGGCGAGAGGCGAGGAGAGGCGAGGAGAGGCGAGGAGAGGCGAGGCGAGGAGAGGCGAGGAGAGGCGAGGCGAGGCGAGGCGAGGAGAGGAGAGGCGAGGCGAGGCGAGGCGAGGCGAGGCGAGGAGAGGAGAGGAGAGGAGAGGAGAGGAGAGGAGAGGAGAGGAGAGGAGAGGAGAGGAGAGGAGAGGAGAGGAGAGGAGAGGAGAGGAGAGGAGAGGAGAGGAGAGGAGAGGAGAGGAGAGGAGAGGAGTAAAAAAAGAAAAGCCCCTTTTAAGTGTACTCCTCTGCAATCTGATGGGCTTGCAGCCATGTATTCACATTTTTTCATTGAAATAAGAGTTGCGTTTGCCCTTGCTGGGTATGGCACAGGGTGCTGGAGGCTAAGAGTGGTTTAAATAAATCAAAGAGACAAGCTAGATGTAGTCAGAAGGGGAATTTTTAGCTTTCACCCTAGCAACTTCCCATTGTTTGTTTTAGACAGAAATAGTTGACATATTTGATTAAGATGGCAATTTCATAATTAGGTTGTGGAATGTCTTCCTTACTTTTCATACTATGTTGTTCCTGCAAAGACTTCAAACACATTCATTCTTGCATCAAAAACTATGTGAACGCCTAACTTTGAAAAAACTATTCTTCACTTATGGGGAGCCAAAGCTGCTAGGTATGTTCCAAGTGCTATCATCTTCATAGCCTTTTCTTTCAGGCATTGATCCTAGTTATCCGCTTAATATAATCTAAACCTTTATGTCGAGTTTTATAAATTCTCAGCGTTAATCTTTGACAGAAGAAAACATCAGTTTTCAGATTCCTGTCTGTCTCTGTGACAGATGTAAAAGAGTATCCTATATCTTTGCTACCATTAGCAGAATAAGAGAGCTGTGGGTGAGGAAGAAAAATGTCTTTGTATCCTTATATCTTGCAAAATTCTATTTACAGATTTTAGTTATGCTCGCTATCACGGTGATTCTTACCTGGAATTTCAAGGCTTGCATTTGAACATGCAAAACTTCATCCAGTTGGAATTTAAGACCTATAATCCTCATGGACTCCTCCTGTATATTGAACAAGGCCCAGGACATTTTTTAATGCAGCTTTTCATCAATCATGGTACCTTACAGGTAAGGTGTCAAAATTGCCCACTGAAGGAGAAGTAAGTAAAAATTAGGTTCTATAAAAATTGTAATATTTTTTCTATTACCTACTATAGAAGATAGTAGATAGAGATACGGAGACTTGATATCCTTCAGTATTTTAAGGAAAATAGTTGTCAAACTTGCTAACTGTTAGTCCAAATTCATGACTAATATAACTAATATGTCTTACAAGAGGTGGTGCTTGAGGAAAATTGAATAGTGATTATAATTGGATTGTCTCATATAAAAAGTACATATTAAAAGACAAAAAGAAAGAATGTAGATTTTGTCTTTACAACTGGTATGAGTTAAGGTATTCTATTTTATATACAAAGCCTAAACTTACTGAACCTCCTCACATGCAAATTTATTAAAATTGTTATAAGGGAGGCTGTGGAACTGAGTGAATTGTTGTAGGAAAATTTACTGTTCAAGGGAATAAGTGTGTCTCTGTTATTGTGTGGCTCTGAGTGGAAAAAAACCTTTTACTTGATCTAGCGTGTTAATTCACAGTTCCACAGGATCCCAAAAAACATTTGCTTGGGTTTCGTGAACAAACTAAACAGGAATACATTTGTTTATAAACATTAAGCATTAAAGTGTGCATCCCCATATATCTTTACCTTTGGCAAATTATTCCTTCTTTTCTGAGGAACAGATAAAGCTTGAGAGATGGGCAGATACTAAAGAGGCTATAAAAAAGATAGTAAAAGATAAGTTAATTTTCTCATAATGGATCTTCCATTTATCTGTTAAAAATTTCCAGAAGTTTGACTGTAATTATATTCTTCTGCAAGGACTGTGAAATAACTGTTAGGAAGAACAAATTTGAGTTCTGTTTGCCTTCATGTTTAAAAAGCATGATCATACTAAAAAGATATATAAATTGCAGATGAACAGAAAAAGAAGAAAATAACCTTTTACTTTATTTTGTTATATTTTGTTTTACTGTGTTTTATTATATTGTGACTATCTTTATCCAGAAGAAATGAGATTAGTCAGGGGCAGGAAGTTATCCAAGGTTTAGAAAATGTTGACAGCTTTAAGTCCATCTTACTTGTATTCATGGTAAAGTAATGATGCAGAAAAATATTTTTCTAACATATCATAAGCACCATAAAATATGAAAGTACTTTAATTGACAAAAATCTATTCAGAGATCCCAGTGTGCCATGTTAAAACTAATTGAATTCACTTAATCATTCACAAAGCCGGTCAATTAAATGTCTATTTAAAGCCCAATGAACAAATGGTTCTAAGCTCACAATCAAGCTACAATTACAAGTAGACAAACCATGAAATCAAGTGCTTGTTCACATTAGTATAGGAAATTAAATGGTGTTCCAAAATGCTCAAGCCTACACGCTACATTACGTGTTTGGAAGTGTAAGGAGGCCATAAAATGGTAAGTAAAATTCACCCATGGCCAATGTTAATCTCAGCTGGGCTGCAGATGGTCAACTTCTTTGCAGATCAGGCTCATAATATCTGATTGTACAACACACAAAGATTAAAGCATTTTCATGCAGTCTAGAAAGCATATATGTGTGCTTCTATATTTCTGGTACAAAGGATTTCCTGATCCAGATCTTCAATGAAACATTAGTTTTCCTTGATACATATGACATTCTTGAGGTTTTTATGAAACCATTTATTTTTAAATTCAAGTTTCTAAGCCTCTAACTGTTTAATTATTAGAAATTATGTAATAAAAACATTTTTCCCACACTGTAGTACCAGTTTTTATGTGATGAAGCAGCAGAAGTCAAAAACATCACTACTACTGCTAGAGTGGATGATGGACACTGGTATAAAGTACAAATTAGGTGAGTTTTATATTTTACTGTTATCTGTGTTCATAATTGCTTCAAAGATCATCTAGATTGGATAGTTAGTAAATTCCAATGACATTATATCTCATTAGCTATGACTGATACCTGAAGGTGTGCAGTTAAATCATTTTATGGGAGTGTGGAGTACAACACACCCTTGGAAAGAATGTTTAAAACTACAGGACAGTGGGACAGTGCTCATCACATCACTGAAGTACTCAATGGAAATAAATTTTTTCTCACTGAAAGGAGGTACCATAGCAAAGACAAATATTCAGGCAGGGAGGTACTGTTCAGTAGGTCGAAGCTACTTAGTGCAGGAAACAGTTGAATTTCCGATGAGAGTGTGACTAATAGAAAAATCCTGGAAAATAGATAGGCAGAAGCAGCACTATGACTTCTGTTGCTGTCACTGACTTGCAACTCATAATAGGGTATATTACTCCTGTAAAAGTAACAATACTTGCAACTGAAGGAGTATAAAATGAAAGAAAAATGATGTAGGTAGTAGGTTTTCCATGTTCTTTGTTTCCAGATTATGTTTGTTACCTGTCATGGCAATGTAGTGGGAAAGACAAATGTATGTTTTGAAATAATATAAATACTTGCCATTGTAAGAATCCACAAGAAGGCTGACCAAAGCAATCACATTTGGATATCTTACAGGAAATCAAAGGGGAAAAAGCACCTGGTGTTGTCTGGAAATAGGTATGCAGAAAACCAAAGTGCAGCAAGCCTTGTAATCAAACTCTTAGGTGACTCCATTGTACTGTGAAGCTGAACAAAGTAATTCTGTCCTACCAAATTCTGACCTACCAAAATCAACTGTATTTGATTTTGAGAGGACATCTGTGCTTCAAAAACAAGCAAAAAAAAGGCAGAAAAAGAGAAAGTTAGGTTTTTGTATAGTTGAGACCTCTAAAACAGCTGTCTAAACACAGTTCAGACATCTGTTAGAGGTTACCAGGGTGCACTAATCTTGTTACTAAGTTAAACTGGGAATCTGGATCACTAATAAAAAGTCGATCCTTTTCAAATACTTGTGAAAAAATGTTTCTTTGCACAGGAGCAATGGTGACGTGCATGTATTTTGGGGTTTTTTTTAACCAAGCAAATGTACATAGATGTGTCTAATGACCAAAGTCTGTGCTGTTAGAATCCACAACCTTTTAAGAACTTGGAAGAGAAAGTTTTGGTTTCATTCTATAGTAACATTAGACATGAGTCCTAGTGAGTCTAATTCCTATTAGACAGATTAAAATAGGTACACGTCCTCAAGTCCAGCAAGAAGAAAGAGAACTAGCTGTTAGAAGTTTGTGAAGGGGTACAGAAGGAACAAAAGTCTCTTACTGGAGTAAGCCTTTTATAGCTAGATCTGTCCGAATGTGGCTAAATGAAGCACTACAGCAGGACAGCTACAACTGGACCCTTAGCTTCTATGGGAAGCTGTAGTGGTGATTGTATCCATTGTATTGTGCCTTGCTGCCTCAGATGTGGCAGTGACTAGTCAGTGAGAAGGACCACAGTTTGTTGCTGCATTTCAGCTATCATCGCTGTCATATATTTTTCCAGCATGGTGTACCGGGCTCAAGCACCAGTCCACACAGTAAGACAATGCAAACTAACACAAGGAGCAAAAGCCAGTAATTCACTCCATTTGTGCTTATCACCCAAAAAGGGAATAGCATAAAACCAAACCATACTATTGGAAGCTAAAAGCAGCATAAGCTCCTCTCTGACCAGGAGGGAATAGAATACATCTTTATGACACTTATGAAAGTGGGATAATCTAAAATCTCAAATAACAGATGCAGTTCTGTTTATTTCTCTGCTTTTGACCCTTTCTCAACCTCAAAATAGAGAAAGTAGAAGTAGAATTTTTTTCTACAGAAGAGATATAAAGATGATAAAGGCATTAAGCAGCTTCAGTGTGAACAGTGACTAATCAAGGACTCTGCAAGTCTGTTAAAGACAACTGAGGGAGAATACCAAAGAAGTCTAAAAAAAACCCAAGTGACACAAAGAAAGTGGAAAAGGACTTGAGACATAAAATTTTTAGTCTGTTAGCTAATTTAATCCTTTAGAATTATATTGTTATTCTGTTGTTGTTCATTTTAAGAAAGATTTAAGATCCTGAAGGTAACAAATGTATGAATACCCAAACCCTCGGTACTATAGGAGACTTGAAGAAAAACATCCTTTCCCCTGGTGCCACAGCATTAGAACTGCCATGTCATTGATGTTACTGAGGGATATATTAACGATCATGATGTAAATGCATTTTCCCACAACTCCATCAAGCAGCAAATAACTTGAATCTATAAATCAGCCTATGTCAATAGCTGGCGAGAAAAACAACCCGCTTTCTATTTCTGGTGTTCCTTTTGAGAATTAAAAGAAAGGAAGAAAGAGTCATCTTCTTTCATATGCAGAGAATGGTAATTATTTCAGGACAGCTCAGGTAAGATGAGCCGTACTGATTTTTGCTGTTGAAAGAGAAGGAATGCATACCATTTATGGGATTCAGGTTAATTAGTGAACAATTATTAATTAATCACTCTACTCACTTTAATAGACTGGAAATGGTTTTAGACATTGTTTTAAGACGACATTGTGCAGACAACACGAAGTTGGGTGGGAGTACTGTAAGAGGCTGCCCGGGGAAGTGGTTATGTCACCATCCTTGGAGGTATTTAAAAGACATGTAGATGTGGTGCTTAGGGACATGGTTTAGTGGTGGACTTGGCAGCGCTAGGTTAACGGTTGGATTCTATGATCTTAAAGGTCTTCTCCAACCTAAATGATTCTATGATTCTAAGATCTAAAATCTTAATGGCACAGATGTCAGAACGATTTGGTTAGACGTTGCTTCTTATTTTCATCTAGTGCATCTTCACATGTGCTTGAGTCACTTCAGGAAATGTATATGGTGTACGGAAAGGTATAACAACCACTGCTTTACATAGTTTTTTCTTTGTTAACAATTAAATATATATTGTTGAAAATTAGATTTGATAGAGTCATTCTTGAAATACGTGTTACTTCTTTTATGAAGTTAACATTTAATTTAATGAACTGCAGTATAATACAGCATAGTAAAACTTAAAATAGCTTTGCTGAAAAATTGCCATAGCTTATTCAGCAGCTGTCTGGAGCTTTGCAAACATTGTTCAATCTTCACAGAGCTGATTTGCAGTGAGATAAGTAAGTTAAGTTTTGAACAATTGTATCTGGTAACTTGGCAAAGTGAGGATGGGAATGTAGGAGATACTGATTGCTGTAACATAGTGGGTATGCACAGTGTGGGATTTTCTTTGTTATGCAGATGTTAAGTATTACGAACGGACATCACAGATAATTAAAAAAATGTTTTGTACTGGCTTGTTGAAAGAAACTGCTCATTCCCATTAGTTAAAGTATTCTTAATTGTTTGGAGCCCTTTTGATGTGGCCTTATGATGGAAAGATTTTTGTATTTCAAATTCACTAAAAGCAGTGCATCTCAGCTCCTAAAGATAAGCCATCTGCAAAGAATATACTGCCTCTACAATATCATATTAAATGAAATAAATACACTTAAAGGTAGTGAGTGTTATGTAATACAAGTTGAAATACAGTGAAAATTATATAGTGATAATATCTTCCTTTTCTGCTTACAGGGGAACATTTTATTGCTTCCTTTATCCCACAGAAATCATTCTTGGTGTGAATAAAAGAAATGTCACACCTTTTAATGTTTGCAAATAAACGTGCATATTACTGTCAGACACTACCCTATATCCAGTTCTCGTAGTTCACCAGAATATTTATGCTGAAAGTAAAACAGCAGCATTGCTGAAACAAGTTTTTCATGATGATGGAATATTGTGGTAACAACAGTTGTAACAATTTAATAAAATTGGTTATAATAAGAGGACTGGATTTGCATCAAGGTCTTGGATAACTTGATAATTTTGGATAGGGCATAACTTTTTGCATCAGGTTAGTCTTTATTTATGGCATTGGCTGCTAAAACTGACATGTTGCCAAGGTTTGCCTCAGAGCAGTGCCTGAGAGTTCTGTTTTATGTGGAAGCTAGTGCGGTTGTTTACCAAGTCTAGCTATTAATGAAAATCATTGCAGCTGTTTCACTCACATATATGATTGTATGGTTTCGTTTCTTAAGAATGTTACCAAGGAAGTGAAAGAGCTACAGTGAAAAACAGATAATGGGCAATATGCCACAGGGATTGGATTTCTGCAGGGTATTGTGACGGGAAGGAAATGTTAAAGGGACTCAAGCATTGGGAAGTTTACATGTTGGGTTTTGTTGTGAAGATACCACTACCTTTCTGGCGACACAGAGGATGCTCTACCGCAATCTTCTCATTCCAGTCCTTATAAAACTGCCTTCGTTAACTGCTTTAAGATTTATCTTCTTCAATCTTTGTCATCAAAACAAGTTGATACAGTAACATGTATCACAGAAACAGGCCAAATTGCAGCAGCATTATTGTAAATTTGTCCTTTTCTTGGTCTGCTATGCTCCATTTCAACAATTATTTCAGTACTTCTAATAATAGTGTCTTAATTTCATTGATTAAATAAAAGAACATTTTTAATTTTACTTTTAATCTCAGATCACATTTGTCAATTGCTTTAGCAAATATATCAGCTTATAAATTGATTATGCAGTAGATGTCACCAGTACAACTTCTTTCTTCTAAAAAAGTCTATCCACTTTGAACATTTTTTTAATCAACAATAACCATTAAGATTAGAAAACTGGTTCAGGTGCTCCATCAGTCTAGAAATCAACAGCAAAATGTGGTAATTTGCTTTTTTAAAGAGCGCATTGTTATTCTCCTTTAACTCATAATGTTTGTAATCTGAAGTTTGCAGTAGTTAACTGTATAACTTTTGGTGATTGATTCTCTTGGTTTTGAGACATAGATGTTTTCTAATTCCTCTAGTCAGAAAAAGGTCTTTCTAATCATGCCATAATGCAACACATGCTCGCTCTGGAGCCTGTATATTGCTTGGTTTTGATAGCTTTTTATGAAGGCCTGAGATAACCCATATGGTGCAAAATATGCTGTATTTATTATCCTTCACAATATGCTACAAAGATCATATTTTCCCTAGGGCTTTCAGGCAGGTAAGACAAGCAGATGATAGATAAAGTGGTTAGAAAAATCTGCAGATGTTTCTCTGTTTTTTTTTAATTTCACTTTTATTGTAAATTCCTATTTTTATTTTATCACAAAGGTGCTGAACATTGGCCTTGATTTTTAACATGACAGGTGAAGAGGTCATCCATCTGTTGTTTCATGTACTGTGTAAATGCCTTATACCCTACTTAAGGAAAACATGCTTAATGAGCCATCTCCTCAAAAAGCAGCATAAGCCACAAGATATTAATAGCAATGGCTGCTGCTTAATTAGAGTAGAAGTGTATTCAATATTTATATAATGCCATAAGGGGTGTATTCTTGGTAGAGTATAGCTTATGCTCTTTTCATTTTCTGGGCCTCTCCCAAGGACGCTATCAGTGGACTTCATCAGCTGCAAAACATTTGTTGATGTGCTTGGACGTACCCAGGGTTAAGCCTGATTTATATTTATTACCAATACAAACGATCTAGGAAGCTGGACCTCTAAACTGGCCACTAATGGGGTCCTTACAAACACACTTTCCTAGCCATGTCTGTGTCGGTCTTTTTTTCAGTCCCTCCTAAAGTGCCTAGTGTAAAACTAGGGGTGTATGAAATACAACACAACTGCTGACTTACCTCATAATTTCTAATTTTTGTATAGTCTGAAACTTTTCCCAGCTCTGTGGTCTTACTTGGAAAAAGTCCAGTTTATTACATTTATTCTAATTCATTTATGATTAACACTGGTAATAAAATGGCATTTCTTGTTTCCTAAATTCCACTGTATCTTGGTTCCTAGTTAGGTTGTATCTGCTATGTACTGTCTAATATCCACTGCAGAGAGGCTAAGTCAATGAAAACAAACTGATCTGAGAATATACTTCAGATGTAGAGGCTTTTTTTTAAAACAGAACCAAATTATGGAAACTTTTGAAATAATGATACTAATGTCAAGACCTGGATTTGTAAGGCAGAAAATAGGAATGAGTTGATCATGAAGTATCAAGAAAATTGGAAGGATTCTTTTTTGATTTGTTTTGGGGTTTTTGGACAGAGATAAAAGAAATTTGACCTAAAATACTTATGGTGACTATCACACAGAATAACAGAAAGAAGTGAAGAATATCCCTCAAAAAGGATGTTCTGGAATACATCTGAAAGTAAAAAAGTACTGACTTTGCAACAACAAAGAGTGGCTGTTGGCACAAATAGCTCAAAAAATGGGAAACTAGTATCTAGGTGCTGAAGATTTCCGTTACACGATGACACTATTACTGTTCACTAGCAGAGCATGACAGTGCCATAGAAAAGGAAACGCTGGATTGAAGCAAGAGAATCAAAGGAGATTCTGATTTATGAACTGTGAGAGTAAAACCAAATTTCAATAAAAAACAATAAATAGAGAAAAAGTTCTGAAATCTTTCTAGTCATAATCTATCTTTATGTGTTTTCCAGTTCATTCTACTAACCTGTGCAGTACATTTAGAGAGAATTAACTGTATTTTAATCCTTTCACAGATAAGTAGAAGGGGAGTTGGGCTAATAACATTCCCTCCTGTGACTAATTTTATTCATTACTTTATCTCATAAATACTTGATAATTTAAATGTAGCTTAATGTATCTTTCTATTTGGAGGTCAAGTGTTCAAAATAAATGGCGGTGCTTCCTAAGAATAAATGGTTAATCAATAAAGGTTTTCAGATTGTGCTGGGGTTTTTTGCCCAAAAACCTGATCCTCCGTTTTTAATGACTTAGAGCACTATGGAAATAATGATTTTGCAGATGCTAGAGAGGAACAGCAATGTAAACACAAATACAGCATCTCACTAAAAATCATCAGAACTATTGAACAATAATAGATAAGCAAACTGGTCTCTACATAGGTTGAATGCTGAGGATGCATTGATGATATATGCTGCTGAAGAAACGTTAAGGAAAGGGATAGGCAATCAATGAAATTGAACTTACCCAGTTTGCTTTGTGAGTAAGCATTGATTTCTGTAGCTGAAGATTATTTTTGTGTACAAATACCAGAAATTAGTTTCATGTACAGTGTATCAATGCAGCTATCTTCTATTAATCTTAAGTATTGTCATAGTACCAGTTAGTTTCTTTTTTTTTCTGAAAAGAGAACATCTTAAACTTCAGTAGTAGAACTACTGTCTGTTCTTTGAAGTATCATTATCGTAAAAAACAAAACTATATTATTATTTCTAGATTCGCAAACTATTCATTTTTTCCTTACTTATAATTGCCTTTCTTTCTCTGTCTTCAGTAGAAAAAGTAAAGAAACAACATGCTCCTTCTTACTGGCTGCTGCATATCACTAAATTCCATATCTCTTAGATATACTGTCTCAATAATTTATGTATTTGCCGGAGGCTTTTCCTCAGGTTATGTCCTTAGCTAGATGTCTGTTTAAGCATATTTAAATCCTGTTCTATCCCATGTGATCTCTATAGTAACTCTTAACTCCATTCTTCACATTATTTGTTTCCCAAATTGTTCATAATTTTACCCTCAGACTAGCCCAAATCGATAATTTTCGAAGTAGTTACAGTATTGACTGACATCTTTTATACATTTGAAATATTTTTTTTTCTTATAAAAACTAATTGAACACATCAACACCCTATTTCCGAATGGTTTTTGTTATTTGGGAAGCAGACCTAATATATATAATACACACAATCCGGTAGTTTCTTTTACATATTCAATGTGCTGAGCCCTTTGACTTCCTAAACAAAGTGATTTTAAGTCCTCATGTTTTCACATGTGATGTCAATGTATTTTATACAATATATGCATACTAATTAAGAATAAATACACCAGAAACAAACAGTGTTGCATTTAGATAATATTTTATAGGACTTCTTTTCCTGTTTATAGATGACCATGTTACATTGTTTGAAAACTTCAGAAAAACATACCATAGGCTACCATTTTTATCTAAAATAAAATGTCTAAAATTTCTTGATTTCAGAGTTTCAGACCAGAAGGGACCACTCATCTGACCACCAAAGAATCACTAGGTTGACTTCCTTTATGTCATAAATGATCAATATTTTGTTCAGAAAGCCACAGTCTTCAGTCAAATCAAACCCTTTTTCTTAAATATTTTCCTAAGTTACATTCTACTGTGGTCACCCCTTCCTAAACCCATAGTATTGGTGAGAAATTATTATATTCAAACGATTCCAGCTGGCAAACCCCAACCAGTACTGCAGTGAAAGCTGAAAATAAAAGCTGGGTAAAGATTCCTTTCTGACCCTGCTAACCCTGTGTCTCAGATACGTGACCCTGGCTATATGAACAGGCAGTAGCAGACATCCCAGAGGTGTAATTCATTCTCACCTCAAAGCTTTTTTCACCTGCTAGATACCCTTTCACCACAAAACTCAAGCTCTGCTATTTGAAAGATGTCCCAGAGAACAGAGAAACAAAAGTAATTGGCCACTTCTATACTGGGGGACAAATGCTGTTAAGCACTGTGCATTGCATCCAGAAGCCTGGAGGCATAAGTTTCATGAAAATCATTGTACTGAGGCAGATATGAGGCAGCATGAGTATTTGAAAGATGATGCAAGCTGCAGAAAGAGGGATACGCAGACAGCGGGACAAGGAGTATAGCTGTCTTCTTTATTCAGAGCTGTATGAATACTATGCACTGTAACTCCTACTTAATAAGAAGGAAGCTGTCTTGCTACTTTATCCCATGATACCCTTTCAGTCACAGTCATCTGGAGTCAGGGGGATAGCTCCTCTTCTGAAAGCAAATAAGCTTTGTCTCCCTGAAGGACATGGAGCCTGCAGAGAGTCTGCAGCAACAACGCAGACTGGGAAAATCCTGGAAAAAAAAAAAGAGTGTCTGCTTGCTGTAGGAAGGAAGCACTAAGGTGAGCCGTGTAAGGTCACAGAAGGAAGGAGATTTTGTTTCAGACCAACAATAAATAGTAAAGAATGTATTCAAGTCAGAGAATAAATTTGCGTTCAAGCCTTTTATTTAATCTATCACACTTATTTCTACATTTTCAGTATTTAAAAAGTTACCTCTTAAAAATCAGGTTAGCTTGTGCTCTAAACAATGTCTGTCTTAAAAAGAGGGATCCCTTTTATGTCTTTTTGGAGGTCACTTCAACAAAAGGGGGACAATTCAGAGTCCCTTCAAAAGAAAGCTATTGGCCTCAGGGAAACATGGTGTTTTTTTCTGTGTTCAAGCTACTTTGTTCTCCCTCTGTGTGTTTTTTTTTTGTTTGTTTGTTTGTTTTTGTTTTGTTTGGTTGGCTTTTTAATCTGGCTACTGGCTCATGTGGCCAGACCTTATATAAAGAACTGATCCAGTTAAAGATACATGCTTTTTTGTTTGTTTTCAGCTGAATGATTTCCTTAATGCAAATTGCTGTGCAAAGAACAGAGGAAGAACATATGAATGCCCATGGAATAAAGGCTGGAACTTAGTCCTTTACCTAAATTGCCAGTCAGACCACACCTATAGATGTGTAAGAAATGCCAGTGAGATGATCCAAGCTCCACCATATCTACTGTACATATTAACAGTCCTCCATTCACTTTCAGAATTTCTCTAAAATATTAAAGCTTGTCTTCTTAAAAATGAGCAATATAAGT
The DNA here is from genome assembly GCF_949628215.1 of Phalacrocorax aristotelis. Lineage (NCBI taxonomy): Eukaryota > Metazoa > Chordata > Aves > Suliformes > Phalacrocoracidae > Phalacrocorax > Phalacrocorax aristotelis. The sequence goes on along the minus strand of NC_134278.1, from coordinate 30,017,073 downwards.
GTCTTTCAGAAACAAGCTTTCTTTCAGAAAAAAATCATGCTGTTATAGTGCTGATGTTACATGAGCATACTTCTTTCAAACATTTTGTAGTAAAAATCTCAGTTCTGCATTGCCAGACATGTCAGAATACCCTCTGCTATTCTTAATTCTCTACAAGTGCTTTATTCATTCAACAAGAACTAAGGTTTCCCAGAGAAAGCAGGAATCATGGAAATGGACAAAACTGAGAAATGATGACAGAAAAACTTGGCATTAATATTTTCAGATCTTGAGTTAGTTTCCAGAAATGGACGAGAATGAAATTAGACTTTCATCTTGTATATCTGTCTCAGTATACAAAAAAACCTGCACTGATCAAATCTTCTAATACAACAAAAGATTATAACTAAGTGCATTTGTATGCAGCTAAATAATAATATTTTATTTTACATCAATGCAATATAAAGTAATCTTAGTTGGAGTGAAAAACCATCATGAAATCGAACCTCAATATGTTGGGCATGTTTTTCATATTCCACAAAGAGTGACTATTTATCATAATTTTAATGAGTCAACAGAGAACTGCCTTTTTCTAACAATGTAATTGAATGCAATGGATTTAATTATACTAAACTGATCATAATAACAGTTAATAGAAACTTAATACCACCAATTAGTTTGATACAAACTGTTGTTTTACAGCCTCTTTAAGATAAAAGCTTACTTAGTCATGCCAAATCTTGGGTACAAATCGCATTCTACACCTTTTCAGAACTCTGCCATCAGACAGTCAGAAGTCATAATTTAGAGTTATCAAAGGGACAAATCTGTAGTGTATAGTGATCTGTTCTTGCTTAGATTATTTAACTAAATAAATACTAATAATATTTCTGTCATTGTTACTTCCTTATCCTTTGGATCTCAAAAGAGCTTGTTAGTCTTACTTCTAAGAACCAAAATTTTCTACTTTAACTTCTGAAACAACTTATTGCAGGGACAGAAACATAAAAACCATAAAGACTCTAATAACATGCAGCATACCTAAAATTTTGTTCTATGTTATTTTCTGAGGAACATCAAAAGATACTTATGGATACACTAGAAGTGGGTTCAATGTTCTGTGGCTCCCTTGGCTTCATGTCACAAGCATAGAATGATTTTAAGGAGAACAGAAACAGGGTATAGAGACCAAAAATAATGCTGGCATGCAGAGTTGATGTAAATATGAATTCCCACTGTGTATCTATCTTCTTATTCAGTGCAGTCTTTCAGTTTCACTAGAAATAAAATGTCAGTGTTGCAAATCTAGATCCAACTCTAAACTTGCCACTGTCTGAATGCTTGAATATAGTACTGTCATTTGAGCCAAGCTTTTTAATAAATGAACCTGTATTAGCATCTACACCAACTTGGAAGAAGTGCATATTGTTTTCTAAGTTTAATTTCTGTCAATAGCATTTAAGGTTGTTACAATGTGAGAAGCAAGAAACTTGAAGGTCTCCAAACTGCAAAGACAGAAATGGCCAGAGGCATAGGTTATTGTTTTTTTCTCTGGCTAAATCTATAATAGTAAATAAAACTGAAGTCTGAAGGCTGTTCTCTGGACCTGAGGCCAGCTGACAAGTCCCAGATCATGTCTATAAAAATACTTACTGCAAAATAATACTTTGGCAACATTTAAATTAGGAATGATTCCTGAATTGCACTAACCAGTGAACTTTTTCCGTTTCAGAATTGGAGGCGATAGCTAGCCTGGGTGGCAACTGTAACAGGAACTGTGATAACTTCATAAAAATACGGATGATTTTGTGTCAGGACTTAAACTCATGTTGTGGACCTTTTTAGTTTAGTAATATAAGTGTAACCTCTGTGAAAAGAATGAGGGGGTACCATATTTATTCATTCCTTAGAGTATGAAATAAAGATATTTTTTTTCCCCTGTATTCTTAGAGAAGTTTGCATCATGCCTTGTCATTAGCTTCATTGTTCTTATTTATTTAGTTAAATCACCCTCTAAGACCAGAATAAAAAATCAGCTCCAGGTCCAGGAAATATGAGTCTGCTGTCAGAGGGAATGAGAAAAAAATATGTTGTTGACTCATTAGTTCATCAGCAACATGAAAGTGTGTGTTACCTGGTGTCTCAGTAGGGCACAGTCGGCACCAACAGATGTGAGCAGTCTAAAATGATGCATCTTACTGTGGAGAGACAATTTAATGACTCTGAGTGTAACTCTCATATTTTCTATTTAAATAAATCTTCTGAGGGTAATATAAGATTCTGCCTTATTCTCTAAATGTTATTACTACAGGGTTGGTTGGGGGTTTTTTTCTGCTAAAGAAAAATGTCACAGGACTGAAGAATCATGGGATAATTCGAGCTAGAAGGGACTTTGGGAGGTCTGTAGTCCAACCTCCTGCTCAAAACAGGGCCAGCCAGGGGGTCAGGCCAGGTGGTTTAGGGCTTTGTTCAGTCAGCTTTTGAAAACCTCCAAGGGTGAAACCTGCACAACCTCTCTGAGCAGAGAGGTCCAGGGTTGTTTCAATCTCAAAGTTATCTCAAATGCCTTTGCAAAGCCTTACGGTTTTTAAAACCAGTACTGGGTCGACATTGATCCAACCTTTTAAATGTGCATTAAGAAAATGTAACTCTTAATTGTCTATCAAAATATATCTGTTGTTTTGTTGCAATTTTACAAAAATAAATGTTCTACTGCAAGGAGCAGTTTGAATGTGAAACTGGAAAATGAAATCTACTAGATACTGAGTGAAAACAGAGGGAAACAGGAGGTGGCTTTGATTTTTTTAAGCTAAGAAATCTGTAAAAATGATAATTAAACACAGTGAAAATGAAATATGTTTCTCAGCTTTAATTAATGAGTCAGTTGTCTTCAATAAAACCAGGGAACTTTGGGACTGTTTTTTAGAATATATAATAATAAAACTTCTCTTTAATTCTTATAGTTCACAACTCGTATTTGATACAGCTGTTTGCAAACCTACTTTTATTTTTGTTTAATAGACTGCATGCTAACATTACGTCCTAAATAGTTCAAGGGTAATTAGCGAGGTTTTTATTGTTGTTTAGCATGATCACATTCAAAGTGAAATTGCTAGAGATGAGTGAAAGTTTCAATCTTGTTTCTAGAAGAAGAGATTTCCCTTTCTTATTAGGAAAACACGATTAAAGAAGCTTTATTCCTAGCAATGCTGCACAGCATGAATGACACAATGCTTTATCTGGGCATCCCCTCTTCCCTCCTCATCTTCCCCCATTTGTTTTATTACCTTTCTATCATTTTATGATAATCACAAACACGTCGCTTAATCATGACTAGCAAATGTCAGCAAGTAAGGACATTATGTAAAAGGATTTTGATTTCATGCAGATATTGTCATGTTTAGGTACCATTATCCCAACAGTTATCAAATTATTATCTGACCTTTCCATCCTTCCAACCTGCGAGGCATTGGGCAATGGATTTAATACTGTTTAGACAGAACTCATCTTCAGGTTATAATTAATAGGCCAGTATTTAATCATTACATTTATGTGAGTACAAATGAGGAAGCTGTGAACTATTACTGCTGGGTTGGACTGAGGCACAATTACTGGTAGCTTACCCAGCAAAAGTGCTTGAGAGTGGCTGTATGCATTTCCACATTTATAATTATGCAAAAAGCTCTGTCTTCTTACTTGACCTTTAAAGCACCCAATGTGCTGATTGTAGAAAAAGTATTTTAAAAGCCTGATGTAAATTTTGTAGAGTGCATGTATGACCCGGTGATTGTATCATCAGCAAATGCTAAACAATAATGGTTTAAGGTTGTTATTCTAATTTGGCCAGACCCTGCTACATTCAATCAAGCACAACCAAAGGCGCGTGGCTGACATTCTAACAAGCTTAGGGCAAAGGCAGCTCACGCTATTGAGTTGCATTAACTTGTTTTCTGACATAAAGTACTGGGAATTAATTTTAAAATACATTTATATATGCATACAAAAATACCTCTGCATATCTGTCATACAAGCTATTAAGGACAAGCTAACAAATATGTCTAAAGCTACCATGAAAAGAACTAGATTTGTAAGTAGGGTGCTCGTGTAATAGAAGTACATATGTGGTCACGTAACCGGTTACAGCATTAGCATCTCAAAATGTGTAGAAGAAATAGTCATTAAAAAAAAAAAAAAAGTTGTTTAGGCAGCTTTCCTTCATTTAGCACATCTATTAATCAGTTTAAAAAAAATTAAATAAGCCTGTCAGTTCCCCTTTTGACCATCTTCCACTCCAGTCTTAAGAATTGTCTTGCATTAAAACAAGTGTGATTTAAAATATTTCAGAAAGATTGCTATCCTCTTATTATGCCTTTATTCATATATATTATATCCTTTTATCAGAATAGGAAGAAATTTTAGATATTCATTTTTCCCTTAGGACTCTCACCAAAGCTTTCTGCTGTAGAATGAATATATCCAAAATGTCACACTAAGTTCAAACCTTAGGAAAGAGTGCTTGATCATTGCAAACAGAGCTACAGAGAGTGCATGTATGAGTTACACACACTATCAGCAAACTTCATTTGTAAGCAAATAATGAAAATGGTATGCTGCAGAACCTTGTGTATGTGCTGAGAGACACGCCCATTGCATAATATCTACAAAATGTGGTAGGAAAATATTCCTTCCCTTGATTGCAGTTTTGGTGAAAATTTTCCCCTTTTTCTCATTCATATTAGCTATGAATTAGCAAGTTTCAAAAAACTATGGAAAAAATGAGGAGAAAAGAAAAAAATCCCTTGAACTGATGCCTTAAGAAATTTATTTTTAGCCCGCAGAATTAAAACCCCAGTTTATTTCTCTTCTTTAATGTTGATTTTAACAACAAAACAAAACTTCATATTCTTCATCTGAAGTTATTTACTATAGATAGGATGGACAGGCCATTTTGCTTGCAAAAACATTTATAGTCCTGTCTGTTAAAAGGCTAATACCATGTTTGCATATTTTCAGAAAGTATCACAAAACCAGAATTACAGAGAAAACAAACATGGAGAGCTGTTTTCAAATGTTGCTACTGTTAAGTCTCCATCCTCTGAATTAAAAAAATTATAGAAGACCTTATCAAATAGTATGTGATAAAACCTTTGTATATCATTATCAGACAGAAGATAGTGAAGAAAACTTTCCATGCTCTTTTTGTAACTAATAAGTTTCAGAAGTTAAATTTGCATTATCAAAGATAAACTGAATTCGTACTTTACCAAAAGCATCCTAGATAAATTACAGACTGCTGCTTTTATACTTTGGTTTGGTATATGCTATTTTTACATAGAGTTTCTGTGACACCTCTATTACAAAGGCACTTGAACGTTTTTAAACATACAGCTGAATGAATGCTGATTTGTTTTGTGTGCAGAGAAAAGGATATGCTGAAAGAAATTCCTATATGAGAGACTCTAGTTCTGATATTTCTTCACTGCGCTTTCTTTGATGAAGATAGAGTGCTTGCTGCCAACTGGTTGTAAGAATGTAAATAAGCTTAATTTTAATGGATGTTCAAACCCCAAAGACATGCCAGCTTACAGCTTGTGAAACAGCTTCTTTTACATTTATAGTCTTTAGTATAAAAACAGCTATTTAGTTGATTTTCTTTCCTCATTGGCTTAGTAACAGCCTGATTAATTTGTCAGATAGACAGTAATGTAAACTATATATGGTGGTAAAATGTGCCTATTTCTAAATTTATGCAGGCAAGGCATGGTACCATGTGAAGCAGAAATGTCAGTCCTGGGGATATCTGCAAAGACAAGTATGCCTAGCAATTTCTGGTCCAGTTCATATTGGCTTGAAACAGGATCCTTACTTGTTGGTGGTTTGCCTCATCATTATGCAATAAATCAGGTATTTTTTTTCTTATTATTTGTTTTTATTTAAGATGTGTGTTATTTTGGGAGTGGCATGTTGAATAGGATGTAACTGAAGAGATTTAAACTATGCAAAAAAAAAAATTACTTCCAGCATTTTGAGGATTACATCTAAGGGATGTGTATGGTCCCCTGCAGAGTTTTGCTGGTGCCTGAGACTTTGGTAAGTGAAGTAAACAGAAACAGCATTCTGGCATGAAGTTATGATGTGCATTCCTGTTTGTCTTGAGTAGACAGAGTTAAGGAGCAAATATCAAATTCAGAGGAGGTACCTGTTACCTCAGGTATCACGTATGAAGATGTGAAAAGTATAACTGCACTGGGTTCTATAACCAGAGGCTCTCCGCTTGCATCCCGTGCTGGTACAGACAGGAGTGTGTAAAAATGGACCAAGCAAGGGAGAGTTAACCTGTGTAACAACATTAATGAATAAGAGTTATGGTACAGGAACTTAAACTCGGGTCCCGTATGCAGCTAGGGTAAGGGCGTAGACAGGAGTGAGAAGTAATATGCAACAGGGCTAGCACAGAGCTAGGGAAGAAGTGAGCTGTGAAGGTGTTAATAAGTACACACAGGGTCATGCAGAGCATTGGAGAGACGTGGATCATTACTGAATTGTTGTTATGGAGGAATTCACATAAGTAACTTCCAACTTAAATATTTTTTTCAAAGCAGGATGAGTATAGATAGTGATTTCTGTTCTAGTCTATGACACTTACACTCTTCAACTCACACCAAAGTCCCAGCTCCTGTAATTCATTTGAGACTAGCACTGTACACACAGGGGACACTCACTCTGGCTCCTGCCAGTGTGATCCCTGTGCAGAACACTTCCCAGCTGGCTCAGCCTTCTACATCTTGCCAGGTGTCTGAGTACAGAGTCCCCCTCTGCACCCAAGGGGTTATTGTCATAACTATGTATAAAGTTTTAAAATTAAATTGTTGGCCTAAGTACATTGCCCCAGGTCAATCTCTGACTTTCCCCTTATCTAAAGCCAATCAGTGTTGCTACCTGGATTATTTCACCCTTTAGACTCATGTCCCAAATCTGTTACAAGTGTATGAAGTTGTTCACCATTACAAAACAAAGATGATCTTTGAGCCTTTTTCTTCCATGCAGAGTGGAGTAAACTAAACTGTTAGCACGGGGTTGGTGTATTCCAGGTCTCATTTATCAACGCAGTGATCTTTGGGTACGTGTCACCCCACAACTGTTAACACAGTCGATCTCCTGGCTTTTTGTTTTCCCAGTGCACAGCAGAATCATGTAGTCAGAGCTGGACTATGTAGCCCAGTTTTCATTTTTTTGAGCCATACTTTCAGATAGGCTTCACCCTGTGATAATTGTTTTAACCTTTTTATTTCTGTTCTGTTCTTTGGTAAGTGAAGGTCATCTTATAATGAGGTGAATACAGTAATTTCAAGCTGTTACTGTAATGCAGCATTTCAAGATTGCTTTCACCTTGTAAAAAATTGGACAGTAACCAATGAAGTGATAATACTGTTGAAATCCAACTTAAAAGTTCTTGTGCGTAGGTGCTCTTAGGGTTGCAAAATACTCATCCAAAAGTTTACTTCTAAATACCTCATACTGGCATTAAAAGAGTATGTCAAATAGTATTTGTAGTCATATAATTTTTCCCTTAATTCAAATGTTCATATTCAAACTATCCATGCATCTGAAATATTTTATCCTATTAGTTGCATACAAAATTGTATTTACTATAGAAACATATCTTCAAGAAATGTTCTATACTAGTAAGAAGTAAGAAAATTTTATTTTCAATATTTAAATTATCTGTCTTCTAGAAGCTAAAAGAAGTGTTTTTTGGGATCCCCCAAAGAATTTATAGTGAAGGCTTAGATAAGTTAGATCCATGGGGTGTATTTAGGAGAAGGTACAGAAGCAATTTGTTTGGGGGATATACATAATAATGTGTATGTGAGAAAGAAGTTTGAGATGGTAAAGAGTTCTTCACCAGCCAAAAGCAAAATAAAATCCAGAACAACAGGTTTATCTTAGGTAAGTTAAAATAGCAATAAAACACAATGGTTTAAGGGTAATTTACTGCTAAAACATTTTGCCCGTATATTTGTTGGATTGTCATATCAAGAGAGGCTTTCTTTCTTTAAGGGTGTTGCAGCTCAATAGATTATTCTATTCTTAATTCAGGATTAATAGGTGAAATGTTATAGTCCACATTTGTTATTTAGATGAGGTAAAAGATGTGGGATGTGCGCAAGTGCTCAAGCTGGTGATACTTAACCTCTGTGTACTCAGAAAACATATGTGCATATAAGTTCCCCAATGGTAAAAATCCATCCTTGACTCTCAGTTGCCTCTCTAGTTTTCCGTGAAGCTTTTTTGCGGTTCACTCCTTTCTGTTTGAGATTACCTCAGCCTTTTATTTCACTTCATTTTCTTTGCTCCTTAGTGATTTCTTGTGTTAATTTCGATCATACTGTCTCATTTTGCCTAATTTTTACTTCTTTGTAGCTTTGGGCAAATTTAATTTTCCTTGGCTTCCCCCACAAAGTCTGTTGGCTATAAGCCACGTACAGTCTAAAAAGGCTACAATTTTCCTTTTTGTCAGGGAATGGAGAACCATCTGCACAAGTTCTTTTTATGTGGGCTTTTCAATTCCAGCAGTAGGAAACCACTCCAGGAAGTTTCTTTCTCATCAGCTTTGACCCAGGCAGTCAGCTTTCTACTGTAAAACCTTCATCATCCCGAAACAGAAAAGGTCTGTTTCTGACCTTTGTCCTGCAGTTCACTTCAAGGGAAATTCCTGCTCCAGCTGAGACTCAGCTTTTTCTGGAAAATGCTCTGATCACTCTTGGAGTCAAGTCTGATAATGACCCTTGTGATATCCGTAGTATCTCCCTAATAATACATTGTCTTGTTTTAGATGAGCTCCTTCTCCCACTGGAGTAGTTCACTCTGCTCTTGGCTCTCCTACTTTCCGATATTGTGGAAGTTGTAGAAAGCAGTGACTTCAGCTCCCAGACTGCTTCAGTTTGTCTAACAGAAACTTCTAGCTGTCAGTGCCAGAAACTGTTGACACAGGAGTTCCCTATTACTGGAATTGGCTCATGCTACACTATTAATTTCCAGGCTAGTTTCCTCTTCCTTTCTGTATGAGTGAAGTTTGATGTGATCTGTGAAGCCCTCAGGGTAAAATATTGTGTCCTCTGAGGAGCTCCTATACTGCAGTTTCCTAATCAGCTCTCAAGTGTCCATGCATTTTTCCCACATATTTGTTGTCTTATGTTTATTATTCAGTAGTGCTTAGAGTCAGAATGCCCTCAACATGTAAGGGAAAGTGCAACAATTATTCTGCCTTTCAGTCTCAAAAAGTTGAAGCTTTCTTTTCCAAAAATGAGAGGGGAATTGCCTTCCTATTTGACTGCTTTTCTTTTCATTCTTTGATGCCATTCTGTATAATGGGTACTAGAAGGGGTAGCCTTTTACTCTTTTCTTTAAGGGAGAAGATTGTTTCAGTCTTCCTTAAAGACCAGTTAGGAAACCTTAGGGTCTTTCAGGACTTATTAGGAGAAGCTACTGTTTCTCTGTATGTACTGGTTGAGGTGTTCTGAGTCTGTTCTTAACCCAATTGGCATTTTGCCTGTTATACACCATTTTTAATAGAAATATCAGTAAACAAAGTCATAATAGTTCTAGATTGGAAGGCTTGATAAGCACCAACCATGTATGTTTCCACTGCCCAGGGTAATAACAGATTCAGCACAGTATCAACAGAAGCTTGAATTTCCTTCCTAGTCACCTACTGATTTCCCTGGTTGCTGCCACAGCTTGGGAATGTACTTCAGAAGAACAGATTACAAACTTACCCTCAAGGCAGTGATATATCTAAAAGAACATCTGTGGCATCTGGGGAAGCAATGCCATAGTACCCAATAGATTTCTTCAGTAATTAGAAGTTATCAGACCTCCCGGATCTCTGCTTCTAGTGGCGGTGGTTGCTGGGATAAGACGCTACCAACAGCAGAGCAAGATAAAGTTATGGACTACTTAAGTAAACCGGACATATAAAGTATAATGGGTCCAGATGGGATGCATACAAGCATGCACTACTGGCTGATGTTGTCACAAGGCCACTCTCTATCACCTCTGAAAGACTAGAGCAATCAGAGGAGGTCCCTGATGACTGGAAAAAAACAAATGTGATGTCACGTTCATCTTCAAAAACACCAAGGAGGAAGTTCTGGGTAACCATGAGCCTGTCAGTCAAATGGCACAATTCAGCTCCTGAGACAACTGTAGAACCAAATGAAGGACGAGCAGGTCCTTGGGAACAACCAGCATGGATTTACCAAGGGGAAACTCTGCCTGACCAATACAATTACCTTCCATGTTGAGATGACTAGCTTTGTGGACAAAGGGAGTGCAGTGGATATTCCTTACCTTTTTTTCCCAGCTTCACTCCCAGCTTCTCTATCTCCTCCCCCCCAAGCAGTGCAGAGGGATGGGGAATGGGGGTTGTGTTCAGTCCATGACAGCTTGTCACTGCCACTTCTTCCTCATACACACCTACAGTTCTCTGATGTTAGGTACCACAGGCCAAAGATAGAAAAAGTATTTGCTTGGATATGAATTAGAGGGTAAGGATCTGAAGATGTGGGTAGAAAAGGTCTACAAGTGCTGAAACAGCTTGGACGAATTCATCCAAGTTCAAACACTGCAAACTTTCATGCACAGCAAGAAATTGTTTCTATGACTCTGTATAAACTGTCCTTTCCAAAGTTTAGTGGATTCGTCTGACAGTGTAGGAAGGCAGAGCTGAACAATCAGGAGGAAAACTAAACTGTAAATAGATGGCTGGCAGACACTTCGTCCCGCTGTCTCTACGCAGCGAAAAAATGCTATTTCAGTTCTGTGACAGCTTCGTTTATTACTTCTTTTTAAATCGTATCCTATTTCTTCATTAAAGAATGTGATGGGAATGCTTCAGACTTGTCACATCTAAGAAACAGGTAAACAGCAAAATCAGTTAAATAGTTAAATAGCATCATCTTCTTAAAACATTTTTTAAGCTGTTTATGATAGCTGTTTTCTAAGACTCAAAAATCAACGACAGGAATAGAAACCAAATTACCTGCAGAAAAAAGGCATTTTAAATCAGAAATTTTAAAACATGTGTTATTTCTGAAATCTCAAGGCATGTTTCAGGATAAATAATTTCATGCTAGCTTTAGTATCATTAATTGTTTACAACAGCTTGTTTCTCTGCATAGAAGATAAGATTGGTACACTCAGAGGGAAATTAAATAATGTTTTTAAATACCTACAGCAGGAGCTGATTGCAGTAATAGTGTCATTTCTGCTGCTCTAATTGCTCCAATAATTTATATTTCTAGACTTAATAGTATTTTAGTATTGAGAATGTGAAATGTCATTATATCTTCATATTCCTTTTCAACATAAGCAGTTCTCTGTAATTAAACTTTGCAAGTATTCAAACAGGGAAGTTTCAGAAGGAAATTAAGCTTCTGTACCCGGAGAACAATCTGCTAAATAAAGTAAAGATAAAAGATGAAGTGGAAAGTATGCAAATACATATGTGGGCATTGGTATCCTCATGTTACCAATGGGGAAATGGAAACAGATAATTGAGTGATATGCTCAGGATCGTAGTATGTTGGTGTTGTAACTAAGATGAGAGGGATATCATTATACTCCTAAAGTCTCTCAGTTAGACTGCTAGCCCATACCTTGGTGAACTTTTTTTGTGGGGACACATATTTTAAATCCATAGGTACAAAATAAAAGCTGTGAATATATAAGAAAACATATAGTTTTCGTATGTGTCGTGGTTCAGCCTCAGCTGGCAACTGAACACCACGCAGCCACTCGCTGACCTCCCCCCCACCCCTGTGGGATGGGGAAGAGAATCAGATGGGCAAAAGAACTTGTGGGTTGAGATAAGCACAGTTTAATGATTACAATAAAATGATAATAATAGTACCAATGATTATGATAATAATTACAATAATGTTAATATAATAAAATGGAAAAGGAAGGGAAAGGGAAAAAAAAGGAAAAAAAAAAAAACATGGAAACACGAACGGTACAACCGCTCACCACCCGCCGGCCGACGCTGCCCGTCCCCGAGCCGCGATTGCTTCGTCCTCCCCCAGCCAGCCCCCCCCCCCCCAGGTAACATACTGGGCATGACGTTACATGATATGGAATATCCCTTTGGCCAGTTTGAATCCGCTCTCTTAGTTGTGCCCCCTCCCCTCCCGGCTTCTTGTGCACCCGGCAGAGCATTGGAAGCTAGAAATGTCCTTGACTAGTACAAGCGCTACCCAGCAACAGCCCAGAACATCTGTGTGTTATCTCAACAGGTTTTTTTTTCCATGCTAATTTCAAAGCACAGCACTATACCAGCTAGAGTGAAGAAAATTAACTCTATCCCAGCTAAAACCATGACAGTATGAAAAAGAGAGAGCATGATATCACAATCATACGATGCTATGAAACTTCTCATTTAGTCTCAGAATATTCTCAGGTATTACCATATGTACATAAAAATGTTTTAAACATTTTAATAAATGATTGCTTAAAGGTATAATAACATTCTTTCTGTTGCAATTACTCCTCCACTGAATTCAATGCACTGAGTGAAGAAACAGACAATGTAAAACAGGTGTTACAAAATACAGAATCAGGCCCTTAATTTGGAATGATCTGAAAGTAGTTTGCTGTATGTCACAGCTGCTGTGCTTCCATAGACCAAAGCAACAGTCATCCCTCTGTAACTGTCTAGTTAGACATAGTTTATGATCCATTTCCCTTGATGGAGCATTGCAAAGTAGTGGGAGAATTTAGTACAATCTGTGCACAGTGTTCAGGTTTAATTATCTGGCATTCACCTTATCTGATAAAGTTGCAGAATGGCGCTCTGACAGGTTGATATATAATAATATATTTACATGATGCTTTAACATCCTGCTGCAGTAGCCATTGGATGTGAGCAAATGACAGTGGTCCTGACCCAGCTAATATCCCCTGGGTTGCAGTGTTCAACTTGAGAAGATACCTGGAGAAGCCAAGTAAGGAAAGGATATCCAATCTTTCATAGGAATACAAAGCATACTAGAGTTACATGGCTACAACCATTTCCTACAGTGGTATAAGCAAGAGTGGGTAGTGTCAAACCTTAGAGGGGCCAGTTCTTGAACCTCCACAAATCTGTCAGTCCACAGCACATAAGAAATTTTCATACTTAATATTTAAGAATCATATGATTTGTATACAATGAGGTCTGTAGACTGGTTTTAGATTTTTTCATTAGATCATAAATCTGCTTGGCAATTGTTCAAAGGATATATAATATTTGATATCATTTAAAGCATCATCTGCTCCATGAGTTTAAGCTGTAGCTCCAAATAGACTAAGTATGAGCTAGTTGCCAGGCATGTAGCAGCTATGCACTCAAGTCTGAGGGTCTGCCGTGATATAGAAAATTAAAATGAACAATGTTTACTCTTCTATCTCATGTGGTTTCAGTGCTACACTGCAGAAAATGTGAGCCTGTATTTTTCAAAAAAATGGATGAAAATATTTGTCCTTGCATTTATGCCACTCCCTTTTAATTTGACTTTCCTTACTCACATTATATGTCTTTTAAGTCCGCTCTGTTGTCGGGTTTGTGATTACAGTATTCAGAAAGGTTTTTTCAGAGTGTTGGTTTGAAATGCATTACACATCCTGATGAGTGTCTGATTTCTTCTTGGATCTTGACGTGACATCCTTAGATCCTGACGAGTTTTTTTCTTTCTACTGTCCTATTTAGGATATGCTCTGGATCTGTCTTCACATCACCTGAATGTTTATTCTAATTAAAAGCTTTGCTTATTCTTCTGCAAGCTGTTTTATGTATTTATGTACTTTTATATGAATATACAGATAGAGACTAGGTAGATATTGTCACATCACCAAAAATTAATCTTTTACATGTATTAATTGTTTTATTGACTGCTGTCACATTCACTGCTGCACATTCTTCTTTAGATTGAGAACTCAGGGTCTGCATGTTCTGTTCTCATGCAATTAATCATTTCCTTGTAATCAAGGGTCCTGTCTCTTGAGTGAAGAGATCATTCTGCAGTCCTCTGCAGGGAACTGCTGTTTTGACTGTTCTGAATAGTTGTGATCAGCAATCTTTTTCACCTCAGTACTTGTATATTATCAGATAATTTGCGAGCGTGTTTAACAGGACAGGACTTGGTGATATTTGTGATAGCCAACCAATGTGAAAACTGACCTAGTACTAGTAATTTTTGTTTCCTTTCTTTTAACCAGTTTATTAACCCAAAAGACCTTCCTGTATTTCCATGACTATTAATTTTCTTTAAAGAGTTAGTGGGGAACTATGCCAAAATATTTTTGGAAATTAAATCAACTGTATTGTTCAATGATCCTCTTGTATTGGACCTTAATGCTTAATACGGAAGCGTAACTTCCTTTTACAAACTTTTACACTGATTCTTTATGTCATATTGTTCCATGTTTTTGCTACTTGAGTTCTTTATTACAACTTTTAGGAAATTGCTGCTGAGTATAGATTTGCTGGGTCCTACTTCGCTTAAATCGTTTTGGCCTTTCATTGTCCCTTTTAAAAAAAATGGGTACCATATTTGACACTTTCCTGTATTTTGGTACAAAATGCAATTTAAATGAAAAACTACTTGCCATCTCTGAACAATTCCAGGCTTCCTACTTTTAACGTTTTAGATCATTTTGATGAGTACAATCTAGCAAGGGATGTGGTAGAGTCCCCATCACTGGAGGTTTTCAATATGCGACTGGACAGGGCGCTAGCTAATCTCATCTAGAGTACCTTTCCCACGAAAGGCTGGACCAGGTCATCTTTTGAGGTCCCTTCCAGCCTGGGCCATTCTATGATTCTGTGGTTCTACGAGTGTTTTTTTCTGCCTAAAAAAAATTATATCCACCACCCTTTTGAATATGCATGGGTTTAAATTTAATTTACCAGATACATTCCCTTTACACTCTCCACCCATATTTTGGCCTAAAAGATGTCATCTAATGGTCTTCTTTATTCCGCTATTTTGTCATTCAAGCTTTTTTTGTAGAAGTCATGCCTGAATTTTTTTTTGCTAGAGTACATAGTTATCTGAACTCAATGAAAGTGTGTTGCTGTAACCTGCAAGCATTTTACCCACTAGATTTTCCCTTATATTTTTCTCCTACCTAGCCTTTTCCTTTATGCAGTTAAACTATTTTTGGTGGATTTTTAAGTGTGTTTTACTCCCAAAAGAACACTGAAGTTCAGTACATTATAGTCAGTGTTTTTAAATGTTTCTTTGATGGTTCTATATTGAAAGAGATATTTTGCCTGGCTTAATGCAAAATCAAGAGTTATTTCTCTTGTGGTTTCTCTAATGCTTCCAAGAAACCATTATTTAGAGCATCTAAAAATGTAGTCCCTGCATCATATCTTGTCATGATTTCTTACCAGACTGCTTGGGAGTAATTAAAGTCTCCTGTTACTGTGTTTTCTGCCTTAACCTTTCTAACCTGCTTTAGTATTTAACAAGCACTATCATCATCTTGATTAGATGATGTATAATGTAGCTTTAATATCATTTTTTCTTTCTGCATGAACTTTCAGTGCAAAAGGATTTGTGCTAGTTTGTTTATATTTGACTGTTTTCTTTATATTTTCTTTTCTTTCTGGTGCAGCTTAAGCCTTACATGGTTTTTACTCTTTCACCATAATATCCTAGTGTGTATTTTTCTACCATCAAGATGGTTAGCGTATTCATATTATTTGACCACTTCTTTTTCTTTTTAGAATTCAGATATTTTTCCAGAGGCATTTACTTGTCTTTTGAAAAGAAATAATGGTTTACTGATTGATAGAAAGGCAGTTGCACTTAAAAACACACAGAGTGTTCTTATTACATATTTTTGTAACATGTTTACCTAGCTCAGTTGTACAATGTACATTTTGAATGTGAATCTTTGATTTTTTTACAAGAGATTTTCCAGATAAAGAGAGAGGTATAATGGAATTAGATTGGTAAATCAGTTTTAATCTAATTGTGATGTTCTGCAATTATGGCTACTACATAATGGTAATATACTGTTTTGCCTAATCCCATTGATCCAAAAGTAAATATAAATGAGACTTAAGATATTTTACTGCAAGTTCTGGTTGTATACAATGCTTCCCTGTTAAGATTCTTCGTTACTAGTGTGCCAGTAGCCCTTACCCTCTAAGGGAGTGATCTTGCTAGTTCTTCAAGGCTAAACAATACAGAGAAGTGATACTGTCAAGGAAAATCTAATATAGTCCTGTAACAGTGTATTAGTTGCTTGTGTTCTTCCTTTCAAGTCAATCTGTGTTGTAAAGTCTGCAGATGAAGATCTTGGGGCATTGCAGTATTTGAGATATCAACTTAAAGAAAAGAGGTATGCACAGAGAGCATTGTAGCGAATAGCACCGCATTCTATTATTATTTTTTTCTAATTAGATTAACCAGTATGTTAATAGGCATATTATTGATTTGTTAATACCTTTTTTACATCTGAATATGCTCATGTAAGTGTTTTGGAGAATTTATTATTGATTTATCTGCTTGAAACAAGTTTGAATTCTTGCTGAAGATCAGTATTAGTACTGCATGATCCTTAAAGCTAAAAAAAAAATCCCACCTCGTACAGGCTCCGTAAGTTTTGGATTCTGCTAGTTATAGTAAAATCTAAACCTAGAATATATTAACCAAAATGTTCAATACATCTTTCTAGTATGCCTAATAAATTCCAAATTTATAATATTGAAAATGCAGAATGGAAGACGTAAAAGCAAAGACCATAAAGACCCCTCAATTCTTTTTATTCAGTTACTAGAACAATTTCCTGAAGAGTTCTCGATAACTCCATATTGAAAAGTTCATATTAATTTGGGTGATTTTACCACTTACAGATTGCACTTCATATTTTATTAGGAAGATAGTTGAGAGAAGTATTTTTGACATTCATAATATCAGACTTCTTATTGATTGTGAACATGTATATTAGAAGCAGTCACCTTCTTCTGCCTTTTCTCCAGCTATATTCTGTAATATTTTTACCGCTTTTTTTAATTTTGAGTTGTTTTAGAGAAGTTAGAATTTCATATGTGTATATATACATTTATTTAGTATTATATTGTGTAAATAGTAATGAAAATACTTCTTTGTGTTATATAATTATATTAACTTTTGATAGTGATATTAATATAATGTTAATACATTGTATTAATTTTATATAATTATTAACCTTTTTTCATAAAATCTACCAAAACCATAACAAAATAATCTCAAACCAGAAAGCAAAAAATATCCTTCACTGTGTTAAGTACATAGACCAGAAAGTTCTGCTGGTGAGGAATCAAGATCTTTTCTCAGATCTTCTTCTCCATCAAATTAAAGGAGATGCTTAAGGTTATATAAAAAGTGATATATTTTCACATGACTGTGATTTACAGAAGTCTAAAAATCTCATTACTATCAACAATTCTACATGAAAAAAAACTCATTTGCGTTCCACATATATAATATGTCAGCAGTCCACAGTATAAACTGATTACTATAAGCAAGATTAAAAATCTAATTCGGTCTCATTAGATAATGCTAGAATGCCAAGTTCATTATACTTATTACAGAGCTACAGATCACCTGAACCAATGATATTATAGTTACACTATATTCTTTCAGAAAAGAAGGCAGTGAACTTTAAGAAGTTCAGTGCCCCAGGCCATCTGTGCAGCAGGCCTTGGCTAGGAGCAGGCACACTGAATCAGAATATTAAAAACAATGGGTTTGCACTCCAAAGCTCTGGGCAGAATCAGCATACTGAGCCAAATAGACTATTCCTGTTTCTTATTTGTATATGAGTCTTGATTTGCAAGGCTCTAACCTAGTTCTCTAGAAGCTCTTTTATGCAGTTAGAAATAACCAGACCTCTGTTTGTGTACCGGCAAATCAAACTGCTGAAGCTTCTGAGTCTGAAATTAAAGGAGTGTGGGAAGAAAAGGAAAACAAAAAAACTAGCAAAGTCTCCTGCTAACCCTGAATGATGATGATTGCCACTGTCTCACTGCAATCCCCTCAGAATTTGACTTTATGGAAGTATTTGTCTCAAAAGTATTTTAATTGTTTCATACTTACAGTGCCTGAACTCAGATTTGTGTGTTCTAAATGCTTGAAGCTAACCAGAGAGCATCCTCAGTAAATTAATAGACGGATACAAAGGCATCACTGAAACTTTATGTCTTGCTCTCTTGAGATCATTTTTAAAAAACCATATGGGGGAAGGGGATGCAAACAAACTCTGTATGTGGAGAATTTAATAAGAGATTTGAGTTCAGATTTCTGTTTAGTATGGAAGAAACGTTTTCTTTTTTTGACTAATATTTCCTATAGAGGGAAAGAAGGCTTCAGGAAATAACAGATAAATTAAAAGGTAATTAGTGTGATATTATTAAATTTCTAGAGGCAACTGGTGGGCACACTAAGATGAATTGATATATGTTGTGGTTTAACCCCGCTGGCAACCAAGCCCAACTCACTCACTCCCACCCCGGTGGGATGGGGGAGAGAATCGGAAGAGTAGAAGTGAGGAAACTCATGGGTTGAGATAAAGACAGTTTAATAGGTAAAGCAACAGCTGTGCACACAAGCAAAGCAAAACAAGGAATTCATTCACTACTTCCCATGGGCAGGCAGGTGTTCAGCCATCTCCAGGAAAGCACGGCCCCATCACCTGTAATGGTTACTTGGGAAGACACACACCATCACTCCCTTCTTCTTCCCCTAGCTTTATATGCTGAGCATGACACCATATGGGTGTGGAATATGCCTTTGGTCAGTTAGGGTCAGCTGTCCCAGCTGTGCCCCCTCCCAGCTCCTTGTGCAGCCCCAGCCTGCTCGCTGGTGGGGTGGGGTGAGAGGCAGAAAAGGCCTTGACTCTGTGCAAGAACTTCTCAGCAACAGCTGAAACACCTCTGTATTATCAACACTGTTTTCAGCACAAATCCAAAACACAGCCCCATACTAGCTACTATGAAGGAAATTAACTCTATCATCTCAGCCAAAACCAGCACAATATACCACTGTAAAAATATATATATATTTGAAAGAAAGTGCATGTTGTGTATTCCTGTGTGACACCAGAAGGTTTTTCTATTGCAGTACCTTTAGAGGATATGCTCAAGCTCTTCTCTTGAATGTAAAATGCTTTTCTCAACATGTAAAATACAAGAATATCTGCAGCCATTTCACACTGTACTGAGCTGAAATGCTCTTCTACTTGGTATTATTTTTCTCTGAAGTTGTCTTTGACTTTTGAATTTTAGGAACTCAGCTTTGACTCCTTTCAGCCTTGTGACAGCTGTGGGTTTGTACCCCATTTCCTGAAATACATTTTTTTTGTACTAACACCAGTGATTCAAGTCTTATCTGGCAAGACAGGTCCATTGTGGACATTCACTTGTTCATCCATTAGGGAAACAGTGGGTCCAGTGTGGAACGGGGCAGAAGAATGCGTTACACATGGCATAGGGAAGGCCGAGGTACTTGATGCCTTCTTTGCTTTGGTCGTTAAGCATAAAACCAGCCCTCAGGAATCCCAGGACCCTAAGACCAGAAGGAAAGACTGGAGTGAGGAATAGTTACCATTGGTGGAGAAGGACCAGGCTAGGAAGCACTTAAACAAACTGGTCATATGTAAGTCCATGAGGCCTGACCATTTCCACCCATGAGTGCTGAGGGAGCTGTCTGATGTTATCGTGAGGCCACTGTTAATTATCTTTGAATTGTCATGGCAATTAGGACTGGTTCCTGAAGGCTGGAAGAGAGCAAATATCACTATCTTCAAGAAGGGCAAGAAGGAAGATCTGGGAAACTATAGGTCAGACAGCCTCACCTCAGTCCCTGGGAAGCTGATGCATACAATCCTCCTGGAAATCATTTCCAAACACATGGAGGACAAAAAGGTCACTGGGAGTCATCAACATGGATTTACAAAGGAGAGATCATACTTGACCAGCCTCATAGCCTTCCGCAATTAGGTGATGAGCTTGGTGGACAAGGGAGAGCAGTGGATGTTGTTTACCTCAACTTGAGAAAAGTCTTTGACACTGTCTCCGGTGACATCATCGTAGACAAACTGACAAAGTACAGGTATAGATAAGCCCACAGTGAGGTGGATTAAAAACTGGCTGAGTGACCAGGCCTGGAGTGTTGTGATCATTGGCCAAAGTCTAGCTGGAGGCCAGCAGCTAGTGGCGTAGCCCAGGATTCAATAGTGGGTCCAATACTGTTCAACATCTTCATTCGTGACCTGGATGATGGAGCAGAGTGCACCCTCAGCAAGTCTGCAGACAGTACAAAACTGGGAGGAGTGGTTAATTTTCCAGAGTTGTGCTGCCATCCAGAGGCACCTCAACAGACTGGAGAAATGGTCTGACAAGAATCTCATGAAGGTCAGCAAGGGGAATTGCGAAGTCCTGCACCTGAGGAGGAATAATCCCATGCAGAACTACATGGTGGGGACAGTTGGCTGGAGAACCTTGGAGTTCTGATGGACAGCAAGCTGACCATGAGCCAGCAACACACCCGCACAGCAAAGGAAGGCCAACAGTATCCTGCAGCTGCATTAGGAAGAGCATTTCCAGCAGGTCAAGGGAGGGGATTCATCCTTTCTACTCAGTACTGGTGAGGATGCATCTGAATTAATGTTCTGGACCTTCCCAGTACAACAAAGATATGGACTTACTGGAGCATCTCCATAACATGGCCACAAAGATGATTAAGGGACTGGAGCATCTCTCATATGAGGAAAGGCTGAAAGAGCTGGGACTGTTCTTTCAATTTTGTGATTCCTTCCTGCCTCATCACCCCAGGCCCTTTGCCTATCAACCCACAGAGGGCTTTGCTCACTAGTCCCCCACAGGGCTGCTGGTAACTCTCCCTTCTCTGCCATTCCTAGTTTAAAGACTTCCAGAAGTCCCTTCGAACGTAAGCACTTCTGTGAATCTGCGGTGCATATCTGCTCTAACCACCAAAGACAGTGCTGATACTGATACTGGGGGTCAATGCCAAAGCACATATCCAAACCCTATTTTTTGCACCTCTCCTTGGTAATTCACTCTACTGTGTCTTTTGCTCTGGAGCCACAAGTTGAAACTTCCCCCCAGGGTATCTTCTGTGCATTGTCATAGCATAGCAATGTGGCCAGTGAGGAGACAGATACACCTGTCTCCTTACTGGCATGCATGCCTGTAGATGTGTTATTCTTGGTCTTTGAAGGTTATCAGGTTCAGCCTGCCGCCTTCTGCTAATCCAGTGTGCAGCTTGATCCTGGAAACTTCTATCCAGCATTCAAAGAGTTAGGGCAGACACAGTGTAATGGAAATTTTCTTCTATATTAGCCCATGCAAGATTATTTTCCATCAGTGAGGCCTTGTTGGAGCCTGACCAGGCAATTTGGCAATTGTTACCCTTTTACTGTCATCTGTAAAATGAACGAACTACAACTGCTAAATGCCCAGGAATACTGAGTACCTATATGGTTTCTGCTGTCTTTTTCCTTAACTTCCATGGCTGCATCAGAGGAATATAGAGGCATGTGTCTTCCAGGAAAGAGGGTTAAGAGGCTGACTGCTAGAAGAAAAAGACTGTTCTCCTATATCCCTCAGATTTCATTAGTGAACTGTTTGGGCTTTGTTCACCAGTAAGAACTCATCAGTAGAGTATCTGCAACTGCAGAATCTGTCTTGAATGGTACCTTAGAGGACTTTTCAGCCACCACCACCAATTATTCCATAGTGCTGAAAACTGCTCATGATTTATCAGGTACCTCCTCCTCTTGGTACCCTTTGTACTTTTACTTTTGCACAGGGCTCCCAAAGGGAATGGAGGAATCTACAGGAGAGAAGTGATTTAAGTCCTTCACTCCTTTAAAGCTATGTCATCCTATATTCCCTCACAATCTTTCTAATGACTCATAGTAAGAATGAGACAGTTTCTACCTCCTTCCCCTAGGTTCTCCTCGAGGTTAACCTCAACAGTCATTTAACCAGCCTCATGGATGATGGCTCTTTATCCATCATGCACTGTCTGCATCATTCCCACCAGATCATTCGTGCATATCAGCACCCTTAAGTATGTGTTGGAAGACTTTTGATACTGTTTCTCCTTTCTACCTTTTACTGTATGCAACTACAATATCAGCCGCCATCTTAAGGTCCTCTTATATTCATTGCTTGACCTTAGATACAAATGGTCATTTGATTAACTTCACTATCCTATTACCTTCTAAGCTTCTGTCAGTTTCCAGGAGTCTGGTGGGTTAACATTGTCTACGGGACAGATGCCCACCCAGCCGCTCACCCACTCCCCCTCCTCAACTGGGCGGGGGGAGAAATAAGATGAAAAAGCTCGTGGGTAGAGATAAAGACAGAGAGATTGCTTAACAATTAACATGGCCAAAATGGACTTGACTTGCAGAAAATTAATTTAATTTATTGCCAGTTGAAATATATTTGGGTAGTGAGAAACAAAGACAAAATGAAAGCAATACCTTCCCCCCAACCCTACTGCATCTTCCCAGGCTCAGCTTCGTTCCCAACTCCTTCCACTCCAACCTCAAGTGGCTCAGGGAGAAAGGAAGGTTGTGGTCAGTCCATAGCAGCCCCTCTCTGCTGCTCCTTCCTCCTCAAGCTTTTCCTCTGCTCCTGCGTGGATCTTCTTCACAGACCACAGTTCTTTCTGGAAACATCCACCTGCTCTGCCATGGTTCTCTCCATGGTCTGCAGGGAAATATCTGCTCTGGCACCATGGAACATATATTGGCCTTAATGTTAACACTTCTGTTTCTCTCTCTTTTTTCCTCCATGCTTCCTTGGCCTTTGTGGCATTTCCCCTGAGGCACCACCACCGTGGCTGCAGGGATCAGCCGTGCCCCGGGGTGGGAACCAGCTGTGTCCAGCACGGGGAAGCCCCAGCCTCTCCCCACAGAAACCACCCTGCAGCCCCCCACTGCCAGCACCTGGTCACCTGTACCAAGTACAAAGAGACACTAATTTTAGCACAAGAAAGCTGCTGTTTTGGTGATACTCAACAGTATGAATTGATGATGTGCAAAGATACGATTCTGTTTCTGTAGAGATTATTTCCTTAGATTGAAGAACATTTTGTAGGAATGACACTGTTTTGAACTTCCATGCAAGTTGCTTTTATGAATTTGCAAGTTCAAGTCCAGGTGATCATTTCTCTTTGAACATATTGGCATGGCTCCAAGGTCACTTTTGGTCTTTCAACTGTGAGGGCACTTATTTTCCCATAGCTTCCAGGCTGACCTGCTTGTAAGATCTTAGGTCTGTGGTTGATGTTGACACTTAATTTGTCCACAGCTCCCACATATTCAACAGGATCCTGGCAACAGCTACAGCCATTTGTGTTGGCAAGACATCCCCTTGAATTCTTATCTTCATGTGTGGGCTCATGAGGGAATTGTCCTGGGAGAAAATATTCAGTGGCAGTGTGATGCTTTCATTCTTTGACAACTCTGCTTTTCTTAGCAGCATTAACCATTTATTACCATTTTCAGGGTGAAAAACTGGCTGGTTGTCCAAGCCCAGAGAGTTGTGGTGAACAGAGATAAATCCAGTTGGCAGCCAGTCATGAGCGGGGTTCCCCAGGGCTCAGTGTTGGGGCCACTCTTATTTAATATCTTTATCAATAACCTGAATGAGGGGAACAAGTGCACCCTCGGTAAGTTTGCAGATGACACCAAGTTGGGCGGGAATGTTGATCTGCTCAAGGATAGGAAGGCTCTGCAGAGGGATCTGGACAGGCTAGATCAATGGGCCAAGTCCAGTTGTATGTGGTTTAACAAGGCCAAGTGCCGGGTCCTGCACTTGGGTCACAACAACCCCATGCAACACTACCGGGCTTGGGGAAGAGTGGCTGGAGAGCTGCCTGGCGGAGAAGGACCTGGGAGTGTTGGTTGACAGCTGCCTGAACATGAGCCAACAGTGTGCCCAGGTGGCCAAGAAGGCCAACAGCATCCTGTCTTGTGTCAGGAATAGTGTGGCCAGCAGCAGTAGGGAAGAGACTGTGCTCCTGTACTTGGCCCTGGTGAGCCCACACCTTGAATATTGTGTTCAGTTTTGGGCCCCTCACTACAAGAAGGAGATTGAGGTGCTGGAGCATGTCCAGAGAAGGGCAACAAAGCTGGTGAAGGGTCTGGAGAGAAAGTCATATGAGGAGAGTTTGAGGGAATTGGGGTTTTTTAGTCTGGAGAAGAGGCTGAGGAGAGACTTTATTGCTCTCTACAGTTACCTGAAAGGAGGCTGTAGTGAGGTGGGTGTTGGTCTCTTATCCCAGGTCACTAGCGATAAAATGAGAGGGAACGGCTTCAAGCTGCATCAGGGGAGGTTAAGGTTGGATATTAGGAAAAATTTCTTCACTGAAAGAGTGGTCAGGCATTGGAACAGGCTCCCCAGAGAGGTGGTGGAGTCACCATCCCTGGAGGTGTTCAAAAGACGTGTAGATGTGGCACTTCAGGGCATGGTTTCGGAGGCATGGTGGTGTTGGGGTGACGGTTGGACTCAATGATCCTAGAGGTCTTTTCCAACCTTAATGATTCTATGATTTGTCCCTTCTTCCTATTCAGCATGCAAAATTCAGGACAGGTACAGACATTTGGGATGACTTATCTTCTGCTGAGCATATTCAGCCCTTTTTATCCAATAGCTTTCCATGTTCCCAAACTGACTTACCAGGAAATTTGGCAGTGTGTATGTGCATAACACCTTTTCAGGCACCTTGTCAGGTGCTTCACCTTTGTTTGCCTATTGTTCATGGTCCAGTCTGGAAGCTGCTTTTTAAAAAGTGGTTGTTATCTTGAAAGTGGCAGCACATAGTAGTATGGGATGGAGAGCACATTCAAGCAATCTGCTACACGGGATCTGTGGCGTTTGATGGAGCTGTGCCTTCACATTGACATCGTGGAAGTCGATGCAATTCGTAATGTATATACCTTTGAGAATTTTAAGTATAGGTTTGCCAATGCATGTCATACAAACAACGAAAAGAAAGAATTTCCTTTGTCTGGAAGCAATGGAGCTCAACAGATGGCATCATCTGTGAAGATGACATTTCAGTAATTCCTTTGTGTGACTCTTTGAGACCATTTTGGAAAATTTCAGCACATCTGGTTGATGATAAGTGAGAAGTAAGGCTTGAGCAGTTAGCATATAACTTTTATGAGCCCTTAGAGGAGGTATTTGGTATCAGTCCCTTCCAGCAAAGCTTAAAGCTTAAAGAAAATACGGTGAAGTGACTTAATGCAGCAGTGCTCTTCAGTGCTTGCTTCCCAGATATCTGTCATCTGATCACTTTGAGTTCCTTCCAAACACTGGCTGAACATTATACTCTTCCCAAGCAGCCTTCCAAAGCTTGGGAGGATAGGCTGTAATCATTCATTGCATAAGTGTACTCTAAGATCTTCTGTAAGAAGCTTGATGGCAGACTATGTACTTGGACTGAAAATGTATAGGGGCACACTTTCCTGGGCAGAAAAAAAAAAAAAGTTTTCACACAGAAAATTCACGTGCAGTCCACAACTACATTTGTATGGCTCCTCATTCTGGCTTACCCTTCCACTTCAGTCTTTTTTTCAAGGCAGAATTATATCTAAGAGATTTGAATGGTGGCCACTACACTCTCCCTATAAACAACGAAGAACAGAGAAGAGCTAGGGTGTTTACCCCTCAGAAAAGGGGATGTGTTGACCAAGCATACCAGTCAGTGGCCTGTAATCTTTGCAGTTCCTGTGGTGATACAGCCTGGTGGTGTAAAACTAAAAGGGAACTGTGTGACAGCAATTACTTCCATGTAGTTTAGGTAGGACCCTTTCAGCTTCAGGAGAAACCAGACTACAGTCCATTTGACAAGGGGGAAATATATTTAACAGAATGTATGTAGCAGCCAAGTAACTAATGCAATAATTACCCAAATAACCCTATCACTCAGCAGTTCCCTATATTAGTTGTCCACTCTTCCTGTGTGTGTTCAGGAACTGTAAGTTCATCTCTTGCAGATTGGTTCTTTCTGCAGTTGATGAGAATGTATGAATCTTACCTTGTGTTTCTCTATGCATTTCCCTTAACACACAACTAAAATCAAGGGCTGATCTCCTTTAGCTGTCAATTTACTCATCTGTTAACTTGCTTTTGATAACCGGTGTAGGTGTATAGGCAGAAGTTGTAGCAATCTAACCACAAAACTCAAGGTACATGAGGAAAAGCATGTTATGCAAACTTTTTATCACATTTTAATAGGCAAAACCAATATTCATCTGTTCCTATTTTATCTATGTGTGATTTTTCTTCAATTTTTTTCAACAGCAGAGTTTTATGCCACAAACATGAAGTTTTGGTCATACACCTCCATCCTACTAAAATGCAAATCCATGGGTTTTTTTTCAAGAAAAAAGAAGATAGTTTGCTGCTAAGTCCACAAAACCCCATTAAAATGGCTTTTACTGATTATACTTATGTGCTTTGGATGGCAAGTGGAGCAAATTGTTGCCATTTCTGATAAATACAGACTTAGTAACCAAAAGCATACATGTGGTTAGAAAGTATATTAAGGTAGTTTATTTATTATTCTATAGCTATATTGTGCTGCCTGAACTGATAATAATAATAAAAAATTCCTTTGCTCTCATAGATGTGTTATTACAATGTTCTGGGACAGAAATTTTTGACGTTTATTTCTCACCTCTTTCACCATTATCACTAAAGTAATGTTTGCATCACTTTGCATTTCATTAACATCTTCAGTGGCAGTTGTTTGTTTTTCCATGCACTGACTCACAGTAAACATTACATCAACTACTCTTGTCATGTGTCTGAGAAATTCTGGATTCATATTGATTCTGTGTGCTGGGTCTGGCTGTGATGGAGCTAATTTTCTTCATAGCAGCTCATATAGTGCTGTGTTTTAGGCTGGTGACCAAAGCAGTGTTGCCAACACAGGGGTGTTTTGGCTGTTGTGGAGCAGTGCTTACACAGTGTCAAGGCCGCCTCTGTTTCTCACTCTTACTGCTCCATGAGTTGGCTGGGGGTGGGCAAGAAGCTGGAGGGGGATACAGGCAGGACAGCTGACCCTAACTGACCAAAGGGACATCCCGTACTGTATAACATCATGCTCAGCAATAAAACTGAAGCGCGGTGGCATTTTTCCAAAGTAGCAGTTGCTTGGGGACTGGCTGGGCACCATTCTGCTGGTGGTGAGTAATTGCCTTTGCATCCTTTGGGTTTTTTTTCCCCTTTGTTTTTTTCACTTATTAAATGTATGTTACGTCAACCCATGACTTTGCTCATTTTTGCCCTTCTCTCCACCATCCTGCTGAGGGGGAGTGAGCAAGTGACTGGAGGGGGCCTTGCCTGACAGCTGGGCTCAACCCACCACATTCCCTCAGTCTCAGTGCCACCCCCAGAGGGACCTCTGTGGCTAACTTCTGCCACATGCTCACAATGAATCACCCACAGTATTCTCTCTTCTGTTAGGTATGATTGTTTATTTGTAAGTTTATATGTAGTAGTCTTTTTAGTGAGTTAAAGGTGTGTCCAGAGGTGAGAGCCCTGCCTGACTAGCTGGAAAGAACTGTTTCTTTCACAAGGAACTAAAAATGCCTTTATAAAGAAATACTGTGACAGCCACTAAGAAGGTCTCTTTACTATCTAGATATGTTATGTTTTAGCCTGGCAATACTCAATAAACATCAGCATTTCTGAAATTAAAAGAACATTAATAATTCTTTGGGAATTGGTGTGATATCTTATCTTGAAGTATCTTGAAGCGATATCTTAAAGTATCTGGTAGTAGAAGTATCTGGTTTATAAATTCCGGGAAACTATACTAAAGGTACTCCATCAAGAAAATAGTCATGTGAAGTTATATACTTTCCCTAATCTTTCAGTGAGGGGAGTGTTGAAATACGGGGTTTCCTTGTGGAATCCTAACACAGGGCTGTATAAATACCATCAGAGTTGATTGATAGCCTCCTGATCTGACCCAAATTACAGGAAGCTACCTGGGCATGATATTCTGCATGCTTTTCTTTAACCGAAGAAGACCAAAAGTCTTCAAAATAAGAAACAACCCATGTTTTAGTAGAATGAAAACTAGAAGATTTAACCTCTTTGTAATAAAAGCTTAGCATCATGTCAGACGAAAAAGAGAAAAAAGGCTAGATGCAATCGTCCCCCACCCACCACGATCTTGCAGGTGAGTTTTCAGTCTCTCACTGCCTTTATGAAGTTTGGTGAATTTGCATCTTCTTTGATACTATTTGCCTATCCATCACCTCTGAGCCCAGGTTCTCCGCTGTGTTCTCCTAACAGTAGCTTCAGTTTCTCTGCTTAAGCTGCAGTCTGCTTCTTCCCTGCTATGCCTGTTGACTCCCATCTGTGTTGTTCTCTGGAACTTTTCTTATAACCACAGCCCACTGTGTGGCTCCTTATGGAAATAAATAATATTTTCCCTTTCTCTAGGGATAACTGTTATTATTAAGGGAACATAATACTGACTTAAATTAGAAGCAAATATAATGTGCAGCCTATTGCAGCAGCACACCGGTACAAGACAGTCTAGGAGAACCATACAAGTGCTTTTCTAGTGTAAGACAAAGGGGTTTAGTGTCAGCCACAGTATTTGTACCTTGGTCCCTCCCCTCACTTGTCAGTCACTCTTCTTTCCTCATTGTGTTTAAATTTTGTGTAAGGTCCAACTCAGTTTGAGCTTTGCAAGTTTTATTTCATCGTTATGTTTTCTACTTCCAACACATATCATTTTTTGCTGCTTCTTTGTGTGTGTATGTTTGTGTGTGTTCTTCATTATTCCTAGTACTGTCCTCTAGCTGGTGATTGCCAGATACTTCTGCCACTTTAATAAAGAAAATTTCACACCTCCCGTCTTTGACAATTTCAGTTCTTTAACTGATTCTTTTAATTTTGTGCATTTTCTTTCCAAAAGAGAAAATCTGCATTGAAGATGTGATTTTCTTTGTTTAAATTATGGTGATTTGTGTTTGGTCCTTCCAGAGTTAATCTGGGTGACTAGTGTTTCTGTAGTGTCCTTGAGATTTATCAAATTAAAATACAAGGTATCATCATCGTCTTTTTTAGGCTGAATGTGTATTTGATGAATATAAAAAAAAATCAAAAGTTTAGCTGAGGAGTAGAGACTCTATAAATATCAAAGTATTTGGTCTCCTGTTATACATGTTAAGTTCATCTCATAGTTGTGTGATTTCCCCTAGAACCTACTTCTCTAATAACATTAGAGAGCTCTCTCCACATTCATTCTCAGTCCCAGGATCTTCCACTCTCATTGATCTTCTACGTACAAGTTTCCATTATTTCAGTAACAATAAATTGACTTTGTGTATCTTGGCAGCTTTGACATTTCACTGTGTTGTTTCATTTCTTTTCCCAACTGCAAGCAATGTAGCAGAGGCAGTTTTTATAGAAAACTATAGTAAATGGAGGCCATTCCTGATCCCTGGCAAATAAGCCCTTCAGTGCTGTTTGCTTAATGGCTTCACTCTAAACTAAGTATCTGAATGTACCTATTGGGCATGCAGCGAATAGCTGAGCCTCTGAGCCTGAAAAATAGACAAATAACACATTTGCCAAGCCAGCAGGAAGTGCACTCTGCTCTTAAAGGTAGAAGCCAGCTAAGCTGTGTGTTATAAAGAAAGAGTCAGTATTGAGAGGAACATGGTGATCACATTTTTTGTAAATTTGTGATTTTTGGTGTGCATCATAAAAATAAGAAAGTAACAAAGGAACTGGCAACTGTTATATGTTAAACCATTGGAAATGTACCTCTTACTTTGTGCTCCTTCATCTAACAGAAGTGAGATTTGGAAGTGAAAGAGTAGAGAAGGAAGAAACATTTAATAAAATGGAACTTCGGGGAACATTAGCATAAAATCATTAATTTCCTATTTTATTAGTATTAATGCTATGCTTTTTGAAGGCAAAAGGACTAAAAGTAAGCAACTATGTCAGTGCCTGTCACTTTCTTCTGTGGTTTAAACCTCCTTCTTATTTCCATACCTAGCTTCTACCTACTTTACTGTGCACTGTTTACTAGATTCTGATATTTATACAGTCATCTACTGAGAGCTGCTTTCTCTGTATGTAATAGTAAACAGAAAAAAACATTCTTTGATTGTGTCACTGTCTCATTATACAGATTCTCATTCCAGGTTACAGAATGCTGTTTTACAGACTATTGTTCTCAGTGCAGGCAGAATAGTATGGAAAATCAGATGAAAAAATTAAAAACAAATATATTTATAAAATGTATTTAAAAATTAACAGAAGTTAATTATAAGATGAAATGTTAATGTAAACCTGAAATGGTAGGAGTATTCCGCTTTTTCACTTGATCCTGTATTGTTTACCATTTCTGAGCTCATGTGTACTCAATACCTGAAAAACAAGGCTACTGATTTTGCCTTGTAATCAGTTTGTGAAAATGGTAAAAATTATTTGTCCATGCTGCAAGCTCGCTGTCTGTATTCTGGTAGTTTCCTCGAATACAACAGAATACTTTTGAACCCTTTACTGGAGTTGAGGAAAGGGATTTGAATGAATCAGATGTATTTAGTTAAAAAATGATTCCTGGTTAACAGTGTAAATGAGTGCATGAATGCAAACCTCTGTGTGTGTACACACGCATGTGCATGTATATACATGTTTATATATGTAAGTTTATTCCTTTTGGCTTCTGAAGTTCTAATAGCTGAAATATCATGTGAAAAGCCTTCTACTAACATGGCAAAAATTCCCTGCCGAAGAAATGCCTGAGATCATCAGGCATCCTGTGATTTGTAGAGTTTTTGCAGAGAAGGGCCCGGGGGACCAGTTGAATGTGAGTCAGCAATGTGCTCTTGCAGCAAAGGTGGCTGATGGTATCCTGGGATGCATTTGGAGGAGCTTTGTCAGCATGTCAAAGGAGGTGATCCTTACCCTATACTCAGCACTGGTGAGGCCACATCTGGAGTACTGTGTCCAGTTCTGGGCTACCCAGCATAAGAGTCATGCCCATACTGGAGACAGTCCAGCAAAGAGCCACAAAGTTGATTAAGGGACAGAAGCATCTCTCCTGTGAGGACAGGCTGAGAGACCTGGGGCTGTTCAGCCTGGAGAAGAGAGGGCTCTCATCAATGTGTACAAATACCTGAAGGAAGGGTGCAAAGAGGACAGAGCCAGGCTCTTTTCAGTAGTTCCCAGTGACAGGACTAGAGGCAGTGAACACAAACTGCCCACATAGTAGGTGTCATCTGAATATCAGGAAAAACTTTTTCACTGTGAGGGTGACTGAGCACTGGCACAGGTTTCCCAGAGAGGCTGTGGAGTCTCCATCTGTGGAGGTATTCAAGAGCCATCTGGACATGATCCTCAGCAACCGGCCCTAGGTGACGCTGCTTCAGCTGGGAGGTTGGACAAGATGACCTCCAGAGGTCCCTTCAAACCTCAGCCATGCTGTGATTCTGTGACATACCACAGCCTTCATGGCTAGTTATTATCTTTTCTAGCATCCTGTATTGGTTGCTACTGGAGATACACGATAGAGGTTCAGTGCCTTGTGAAGATAGTTCTTTACTCTCATCTAATATTGCTGTTTCTAGGAGAAAGTTGGGGGAAAAATATTTTTTATCTTCAGATGTACTTTGTTGTGGCAGTTGAAGCATCCTCAATGGCTGCAGAATAGTGGAAGGGAGGGCTCAATGCTCTCTGAGTACCAGATCTCTATACTGTTATTAACAACACTTGTAATCTCTGTGAAGTCTGACTGGAATACTAAATGTTGTTAGCTTGGTAAGATGTATATTGCATGAACACCTTTTTTTATATATCATTCTAAAGCCTTGAAAATGTTGTGACAGTTGGAAAGTTTTTTTTTCAACCAGAAGGAATGTGCTAGAGAAAGAATACAAACACATTAGATTCTCAAGAAAAGGAATGTGCCTTACCCTGTGGTGTTTGCCCTGAATAACAGCCTGAGGTATGTTCACAGTAAAAATAAAAGAGGTGAGACTTCATCTTGAGAAGAATAGAGCAGGTCATCACTGAGTCTTACAGTGATGCTACGGAGGGAGAGGAGGGAACTCAATTCCAGGATCTGAGTGATGGGAGCAAGTAAGGAAGCAGTTTAGAATCTGCAATGCATGTTTAATTATTTTAATGCTTGTTTTCAGTTTATTTAAAATTAAGAACTTCATACTTCCAGTTTTTAGAATATTGTTTGGTTTCTCCTCTAGATCACCTAGCGCATAATGTGGGTTAATGTGAATCTGATGTTTTTGTCTACTCTGGCTTTCCTGGAAAATATCAGTTCCAAAGAAAATTCTAAATACTGTAGACAGTGACTCTAAGAGCATGAAACTCAGGCCACGTATGAAACTCTCAGACTAGGTGTGTTTTTTGACAGATATATGAACAGTATACAAGTCAAGGTGGGGGGAGATAGAAATGAGTGCTGGAACAAGAGGAGATGTTCCACATAAACCAATATCTCCCTCTGACAATGAGTAGGCAGTACAGAGATAGTTCACAGCTCTGGGGAAACACATATTGTCATAAGTGTCTCAGGACTATGATACTCAAACTGGGGGGGGAAAAAAAAACTAAAACAAATAATTAGGTAACCGAATCCTACTGCTTACCTCACTCCTTTGCTAAAGGTTTTCGTTTCCTCAGGAGACATGAAAAAACAGGTCATGGGTCCACATCTCAGTCGTTCCAAGTTAAACTGCCATTAATCTAAATCTATGCTAATATGTTAAATTATAGATTTATTTTCCTATTCTGTTACATTTGTCACAGGGGCAGTAACATCTAGCTGAAAGACAGTGCAGACAACAGTGCGTAGTAACCTGTCAGTTGTCTCATCAAAAATTGATAAAGGTTTTAAATATTTACTCACTGGTAGAGTTCATTGGTTTTGGAACACAAAAATTTGTCTTGTCGTACTAAAGAGAATTAAATGCATCTTGGAAGTACATGGATTAATTACCTTCTTCACACATGGTTAATGTTTCTATGTGATCTGTCTACTGTAGGTACACTTCTGGTCACTTAAACACACGTGACTAATATCTTGGTGGCCTTGGAATGCATGCGTGCTCCTAAACACCTTGTTATCCATCAGGCAGCTCTCCTTTTTACTATGTTCCTAACACTGCAAACCACTGTAATACCAGTTCTCACCTGGTTCTGATAGCTTATATATGCCACACTGTTAGACTTAGGATTCTCTGAATTATCTTGGGGAATTGAAGACATTTGTTGAAAGGCGTAGTGTGCTAGCTGATGTATTCCTTACATCTTGTGTGAGGAATACTGTGTTTAGTATTTAGCTACCGTGAGACCCCTCTTGTCTTAAAACAAGCTGAACTAGAAAAATAAAATTGCTTATTTACAGTATACAAAAACAGACAATCCAGTTAGAGATGTTTATAAAAGATGCACAGGCATGATAAAAGCAAGCACAAAATAATAAAAATTTATGAAGAAATTTTCTTCTTGTCTCTCCCTTCTTCAGCTCAGGTTTTTTGACTTTCTTAGAACTCTGACAAAATGAACCCTTTCTGAATACCATATATGTCAGGTTTAATCGACCAAAGGAAAGCCTGTTTTGTTGGAACATTTTAGCCATTTTTTCCTTCTGAAGTCCTCCAGGTGTTCCAGATAAATACAGTCATTGTCCCTGAAACATATGTATTTCTTCCTTATGCAGGGGATAGTCTGACCACCATATTAGTATTAATTTCTTTGATATGCAGATGTCTCTATTTCAGATAAGGTGTTCTCTCTTTTAATTCAGACAGAAGATGTACAACTGCTTGCTTCAACCCCTCCCTTTTTTGTAACTCAACATTTAAGATTCAGTAAGAAGTGTTTCACACTGAATCTTATTTTAGAGATCATAGAGACCCATGGGTATAATTAAATCCATCAGTACATAAACACATACTTGACACAAACGTCTCTTGGGTCAAATGTTTGTACGTCTGAGCTATTGGTTATTGACTGGACAAGAATCAGACCTACAGAAGTGGACTGGCTTTGACTAAAAACTAGTTCAGGATGATGGACTTCAAACATCTTTCTTCTAATGTCCTGTATTATATTGGTGTAGCCCAGTGTTCAATATGTTTAACTTCAGCATCACTCTGAAAAGCAAAAGTGCAGGGAGATGAGTTCCACAGTTAGTTCAAGGAGTCTGTACTAGATAAGAAACATAAGTCTGTTTTCCAAATTTCATTCTACATGTTCTAGTCATCTCAGGCCAAAATATTTTCCAGCTTGTACATGGGCAAGGTATAGTACCACATTAACAGGAGAAAATAAAAAAAGATAAATTACAGAACTTACTAAGAATTGCAACAGCAAACACAGTTAAGTAAATCATGCTTTATGCTTATAAGCATAAACACTGAAATTGTTTACAGAAAGGCCAGACATTGCTAGCCATAAAACTTAGGGAGTTCCTTCCTTACTTCAGAGTCTTCGTATCACTTCTGAAATGCAACATTGCACTTGCTTAACTGCAAGGGAAGAGCAAGTTTAAAAGATAAGGATCTTGGACAAGGACAAACTTTCATAAAA
Source organism: Phalacrocorax aristotelis (assembly GCF_949628215.1). Taxonomy (NCBI): domain Eukaryota; kingdom Metazoa; phylum Chordata; class Aves; order Suliformes; family Phalacrocoracidae; genus Phalacrocorax; species Phalacrocorax aristotelis. Next base: position 29,982,431 of record NC_134278.1, on the reverse strand, counting down.
ATGGAAAGGGAATTTCCAAGTACCCTTGAATCTTTCAGACTTACTGATTTTAATTAAACCTTTGTGGCTTAATGAAGCATTCTGAGCCAGAACAAACTGGCAGAATCATGGGAAACTGACAGTGAAACACACACAAGTTTTACCCTGCCAGTCAATTTAGGTGAGGACATGATGCAAGAGGAATGTCAATGTCCGTTATATGGTGAGCTGGCTCCATCAGAGTCTGAGACTGGGCAGATGACCAGTCTTGTTCCCGCTGTAAAGCACAGCAATCCAGAAGGTGTTTTACCTATACTGGTCTGCTTACAGATCCAGTGCGAGGGTATAGTCTCAGTTATTTGCCCTACAGCACAGGAGACTGGAAGGACTCCTGACTTTTTGTTTTCCCATAGCGGGAGAACTACCAGGATAGCAAGTTTTGCAATATCTCATTTGAGTTGCTAGAACAAATCTGAAATGAAGAGCAGAAATGTAAACCCATAGCACCCTAGACAGTTTGGGGAATTTTTTTCCCCCTCCTCTGTCTATTTCATTATGCTTTACCAATTTTGTTTCATGAAACTCTTGTGGTAGGGTTCAATATCCATGGCAGATATGATAAATGCAGATTCAGGATAATCACAATAAATTCTTTAAAAATTTCAGTAGAAGCAGCTACATGAAAAAATAATCCTGATTTAACTTGCTTCTTAGCCCTTCTTTAGTTGTGTTAGAATAACTGAATTAAAATGATTTTTTGAATGTTTGGTTCAGAATCACAGTTTCAGTGTAAAATCATCTATTATATTAACATATAAATTAAATGAAACCTGGATATTACGTGTCAGTTTATACAGTATTTCATTTCATGACCAGCACTGGTCAGGATGTAGGAGAGGTTTCAGTTCCTTTGTGTTTCATCCACTTTATTTTACGTATGGCAGCATGTAGGCAATTTTGTCAGTACACCTTCCCATTTTTCCTTCCTATTTCTGTACTAGTACTAGTAAAGAACCTGAAACAATATTCCTTCTCCTGTATTTTAAGTCTTTTCTGTGATTACTTTTGCTTTTGGAACCAGTACCACTTTTCATTTTCCTACACATTTTGGAAGGTCATTAAACTCTAATAAAAATTGGTTTATACTATCTTATCTAACAATAAAAATACATGTGGATTAAAATTGAACTGAGTAGGAAAAGTATTAAAAATAGTAAATATTAGAAAGTGCAGTAACAAACAGCATAGTTACATCAAACCCCACCATCATCACTGTCTACTTCAGCAACACTTGTCAAAGAAAGGTGCATTCCTCTCTAGTTAGTGGCTATACAAATTAACCAGAATAACATTGTCCATTTTGCTTGAACTACTGGAGTTCAAATGCACAAGGTTTAATTTTTATTAACTGGTGTTTAAAAAGTTTAAACCAGCAAGAACAAAGGTGTTAACTTTTTTTGGTCAAGGTGATTTCTGAATGACTAATGTTGCTTTTTAACAAATCCCTGAAAATTTGGTGGCTTGAAGAGACTGGAGAAAATACATATCCTACCTGTAGCATGTTGCCTTGAATGCAGGCAATCTTCAGTGATAACTAAATGGCATACAAAGGCGGAATAAGGTCCTGTTGGATTAAGCATGTTCTGTTTGCCTTGGTGCTAATTTGATAGTCTGTATAGGTTTATTTTGTGCTGTATTTAAATAAATATCTAACCCAGGAACATGGGTTGTAAAATGACATTTCTTAAAGAACAAATTCTTTTTTAGGGGGAAGGAAAAACATCAACACACTCCCAAGGAATTTAGGCTTTTTAAAAAAGGAGATTATTTTTGGTTTTCTGGTGTTGTCTGGTATTGAAGTTCAGTTGCAGTAGGTTTCAAGCAGGCTAAAACTGAGATGGTTAGTCAAATTTATCACTCTGACCAATCTGAAGAGAATACAGAGTTAAGAGTAGAACTTGCTTAATTTCAGAATTCATTATGACCATTGTGTATGATTCTAATCACTAGCAAGAAGCAGAACTGGAGTAGAGAAACTTATCTCATTTTTATCTTATTTTTATCTTGGAGTTATGAATTAATTTCCAAACTGGTCATCATGTTGTTAGTAAACATAAATAAAAATGTTATTAGAGTATTCAAAAATGTGTATGTGAGCCATTTTGTTTCTGTTTAAAATACTACTATTTGAAAAGGTCACAGTCTTTTAGGGAGAGTTCTACAAGTCAGATTCCAAAATCAGGCATATTTCACAGGAATTTATAGTGAGAATTTTTAAGATATATAAAAGCTATCTTGAGTGGAGAGAAATGAGGAAAGATTGTCATATGCTTTGTTTACTTTTGAGTTAATGATACTTTTTTAGTAAATGCTGTGTTCATAAACTAAACTTTCATTATATTATTTATCAATCTATACTGAAATAAGAGCATGCAAGCTCATTTCACTAGGAACTCTGTTCTAGGTTAATTCTACCTAACAGCAGCTGTAATTTGAGCTAGTCAGTGAGGGATGTTCATAAATGGTTTGACATATATGTGTGAACTTTTCCTACCAGGTAAGTATCTGTACTCATTTTTGTCAAGTATAAAGGGCATTTAAAGAGCATAGTGACTATATGCCAAACATATCTGCACAGTTTCTGAATAGTTAATTGTATTAAATTAAATTTCTGGTGTTGCTATGACCCTGACATTTTCATGTAATTTAAATATTACAGTTTGTCAGCATATTTTGGGGTTGTCCTATGCAGGTAGGGGAGTTGGACTTGATGATCCTTGCAGGTCCCTTCCAACTCAGGACATTCTGTGATTCTCTGATTCTATATTAATGTATTTTTGTAAATGGAAGGAAACCAAACTACATGTGAAGTCTACACTTTAATAGTCTGCTAAGCACAAACAGGTGTCTATTCTCAAAAATAGCAGAATAAAAGCTGCTTACTTTTGATTATTTCTATCAATAGCCCTCATTCCTAAATACGTCTAATAAGGCATTATTTTTTTGTATGGATAGCATAGCACTCCAAAGGTAAGTAACTGTTTGACCAAAGTGTTTATGATGTAGTTATGATTACAAAACAAATTATTTAATATTACGTCAGAGGAACACATTGCATTCAAAATGTACACATATCAATGTAGGAGAGTTGATTAGGATCGCAATCGGTATGTTTGTCTTGGGGGGGAAGTAAACCATGTTGATAAAATATTCACAGATAAGAGTGCTTGGGGAAATACGCAGATAAACGTTTATCCCCAAACCAAGCGATTAATTTGCTGTTCAGCATGCAAAATGGATCATAGGTTGCCATAGTGAATTTTCCCTATACCAACCTGACATTCAGAGTCTTGAATGAATTTAACCAGGCACAGTAGCTGCTGTAAATGTTAAAACTGTATTGTACCTGACCTTTGTGTTTATTGGTTCCTTTTGTTTCCTGTTTTTTGTTTGTTTGTTTTTACAAACCCAAGAATGAGGGCTTTTGTTGAAAAATATACATGGTGTGACTGGAACAATCATAATTAAGCTTTAGTGAAACTTCAGAAGAGGTTAAGGGAGAGAAGAAGCAGCAGAGCTCTAACAAGTTGATTTATGCAGCCAATATTAGAACACTGTTCAATTTTTCATTTTTTTTAGGCAATGTTACGGGTCCCATGTCATTTCCAACTCAGAATTCTGTAACTGTTTCTGTCCGTGTTCATATTAGATTTTCAACAGATCCTGCATCCTGTTAATTTGAAAATTCTTTTATTTTCTATTCATAAAAGGCAGGAAAAAATAATAGTAAGTATCTCTTATAAAAAGTAAAATGTGAAACTTAATAGGACAATACATTTTCAAAGATTACCTGGTATAATTTGTCATGATAACAGCAGACTGCTGAGTATAACACTTGGCAGTTCATTGCACTTACTTTCTTGCCAAAGTAACCGATAAAGGAATCATATGGAAGAGAGTCTTAGGTTGTCCATTATCCATATCAATAGTCTATGTCAGTCATCATGGTTTATCAAAAGATATTGTTCTTTTAATATCCAAAATGTAACTTCGAGAAGGGCGGTGTTCACATCCAGTCCTTGAATGAGGGTTTTGCTTCTTTCTTCGTTCCAGGATGCCTCAGCGCAATCCTCTAAAATGTGTTTGCTATACAGAGAGCCGACCTTTCATGTTCCAGCACCTGAACTTTACTGAGTTCAAATGCCACCTTAAACAGTTACATAACTTTCCATGATGTCGCATTGTAGTAAAATATCTGCTTTAAAGTCTTAACTGCCCTTAAGCCTTTGTTGCTAAGGAAATAAATTATGAACTGTTAATGAACTTCTTTGAGCCCTTCCCATGGGTTGGAAGGCCGGTTCATTTTGTTTATTGTGTGCGCATGGCACAGCGTGTTATGCTTCAGAGTGGTTGAACAGTGCAGAGGAAAGCATTTTGCCTTGTTTCAGCTGTGTCGTACTTGTGCAGCACATCCCTCTGCTGGGAGGGAGCGATATCTCTTTTCCTGAGAGAGCTGGGAGCATTTTATGTGAATTATAGAATCATAGAATGGTTTGGGTTGGAAGAGACTTTTAAAGGTCATCTAGTCCAACCCCCCTACTGTGGGCAGGGACATCTTCAACTAGATTATGTTGCTCAGAGCCCCGTCCAGCCTGACCTTGAATGTGTCCAGGGATGGGGCATCTACCACCTCTCTGGGCAACGTGGGAGCCCCACACAGAAAGCCTGTGGGAGGAAAGGAACCTGGGGCAGTCCTGAGAGGAACAGGGTGCTTACTTAAAGCTTGGAGGTGACTCTTAGCCATCTTGTAGAAGTGATGGCAAAAAGTAAATTTTCCTTGGGACCCAGAAGCAACTGTGCTCATCTGGAACACCAAACGTTTTTGACAGCAAAGTCACTAAACTTTTAAAAAATCAAGACTAGAGGAAAAGACCCTTCCTGCAAAGACAGAGGGAGGTGGGAGATTTATCTATCTCACCTAGCACATCAGAAATCTTCTAAATGGTTGCCACATTCTAATTTAGTAATCTGTGTTCTAGTAAAGCCTAGTTTTAAAATCTTTCAGTCTTTCAAGATCTCATTTCCTTTAATGAAAAGAGCAGGTGGCTTTGCCTCAAGGCTCTGCACACAGCAAGAAGCCATCACAATACGAAACATGTTTTGCTGGCTGGTAAGGAAGAAGGGAAATATACAGGCTAGAGACCATCATTCTTTTTGTGACCTTTAATGATTAGAAAAGACATGAGGAAGACTATTTTGGATAAATCTCTTCCCATTAATTTGACCAATTTTTGACCCCGTTTAGATTTATACTGTCCACAACACCCTATGTCAGAGTTCCACAGCCTAATTTTGAGTGGTACGAAAAGTATGCCCTTTAGCTTGCTTTCATCTTCACAGTAATTTATGTAATTTCATGTCCTTTTGATCCTGTATTGCGAGAAACTGAAAACTCTCTGTTCGTCTGTGCACTACTCTGTTCTACCTCTCCTTGGTAGTGGGTTTTCCTGAATAAAGAATCCTAGTCTATATAGTCAGTCTCTCTTCAGGAACTCTTATATGTATTATCATCTTTACATACGTTATGGTTTTTCCATGCTGTGAAATTTTTGCATATTGTGAATTTTGTTTTTGTTATCATGAGTAATGCAGGAAATGTTGAGCTACTTGTTAATACGCTGAAGAGCCCAGACCCTAATACAGGCCGCTGAGGGAATTTCTAGGGGCTTCTGTATTGAGAAAGCTCACTATTTATTCCCATTTCTTCTGCTTCTACTTTAACCATTCTCGTCATTTATTGAAGGCCTTCCTTGTAATCCCAGGGTGACAGAGTTACTTCAGAATCTTTTAGCACAGAAACTTGTTAAAAGCCTTTTGGAAATGAAAGGCTATATGCCAAGGCATCCTTTTTCACATATTCAATGTTCCTCCTGTGAGTTATGATTTCCCTTTTCAGAAACCATCACAACTATTCCCCAGTACGCTACGTTCATCTATTTTTCGGTTAATTCTGTTCTTTAATGTAGTTCTTAATGGTTTATCTGAAATGGAACCGGGACTTACTGATCCATAGTTTGAGGTGTGCCCTTGCATTTCCTAGCCTTGTCCCCCTTTCCCAAATCATAAAAAGCAAATTAACCCAAACCAATCCAAACCCCCCACCAAACAAATCCAAACCTTCAAAATCCATGTCTACATGTCTAAGATGTAATTTTAAGTGATGACCACAGTAATTTCCTTTAGGATTTCTGGGGAAACATTATTTGGTCTTTCTTTTTTTTTTTTTTTTTTTTTTTTTTTTTTTTTGCTACGGTTCACTTTGTTAATTTATTTTAAAACGTTTTCCAGTAATAATTGAATTTGAGATCTCTGATGTATCCCTACTAAAAAGCAGTTCTGGCACAGGAACCTCCTAGAGCTCCTCTACATTAAATTTTGATTTGGAGAGTTCATTTACATTTCCTGCTAGAGCCTTATCTCTGAACATTCCTTTTATACTTTGATGGTCTATTGGCCCTACAGCCTTTCTGGCAGCCTTACTGCTCCTGTTGGGTTTTTAAAAGCATTTACTGCTCACCATTACACTTTTAGCAAATTGTTCCTCAAGATCTTTTTATTTTTCTTTACCTGGACTGCTTTATTGGATTTTTTCACAGCCAACGTTTATATAACTTCCTATTTTCCTTCATTTGGACATGATTTCAACTTTTAAAGGATGTCTTTTAGCCATTATAAACATTTTGTACCTTGCTATTTAAGCATTCCAGATTTTGAGGGTCTCTAAAGCCTTTTTTTCCTAGTAGTTTATTTACATTTTATGTGAACCTCTGATAGTTTGTTTTAAGTATTCATCTGCATGTGCTTTACCCTTTGAGGTAGTCCTTTGAATTTCCTTTTAAAAATCCCTTTGTTTTTAGGTAGCCCTCCTGTATGAAATTATGACCTCAATGACTTCTTGTTGTTGTTTCTGCAGGTATCTAAACCTGACTTCACGGTCAGTGTTAGGAACAGGTCCTCTGCAGTGTTAGGGACCAAGCCAAGACTTGTTTTTCCTCCTGTGGGCTTATGACCAGCAGCCATTTTGTGCCTCAGGTCATGCCCTCTTCCACTCTTCTGGTGTTTTCTTCCTGACTAGTCTCCCAAGGCCCCATTCGAATGTGTGAATGACTTTCATCTTCATGGACAGTCCGAGCAGTTCTTTTTTCCTATTTTGGTGTGATATTTATTACATAAACTATAGAGTTTTACCTGTTATGTGTCCCCAAGGACAGGTACATGTGATCTGGTGTGACCAGGAACCTGTCCCAGTCCAGTGGTCCAGTTCATAAAGATTCAGTGGCAACATTTTGGGTGGTTTGTTTATATAACATCTCAACATATTGTGTCAGTGTTACTTGTTTAGATGGTAAGATATGCATAACAGTTTATTGTTCCAAGTTTTTTCAGTGCATCTACAAGTGAATCTCATTTCTAGTAGGTCCTTAGGCATCTTTGAAACATGATTAGTGGTACTAGATATCTTTTCAGCAGGGAAGTAGTAAACTTAAAATTAGACTTTTCAAGGCTTCCATGTTTGCCATTCCCCATAACCTGTGTTCATCTATAAAAAGTAAATGCCTAATTAAAGTTAAAGAAGTCCAGTTTTGCTGGTGTCTCACTATACCTATGGTGCTGCCTCTATGTCCAAAACTCTGAGTTTATTTTTCATTCAGTACTGCTTATCTTGCTGTGATTTCCTTTCACATTTATTTAAAAAAATACATAATTTCATTAGAGAAAAATGGAGACCAGGAGGGTTCTTTAGGAGTAGGGTTAAACTATTTTACAAATCTTTTGCAGAAACTTAATTATTTTTAAAACTGATCACAACGGCAACAAACAAAAGAACTGTGTACTTTTTCTCCTCTGTAGATACCTGGACCTGTCTACAATTTCACTGGTTGTATACAAGTCACAGAAATCAATAAAGTGGGACCTTTCAACTTCTCTAATGCTGTGGGAAGAAATAATGTTGACAATTGCAGGTAAACTACCCTCTGTGCCTTTTCAATACAGAGGAAACTGTTTGTGATGATTTTGCTTTCTTCCTTAAATAGGGTGACCATTTTAGATAATTTCAACAATGGTTACCAAAAAAAAAAATTATATAGCTGGATATTGTGCTTTCTTTTATGCTTCTGAAGCCTTTTCTTTATGTAAGATGTTTTTTTGCAGAGTAGTTCAATTAAGCTTGACAGCTTATATAGAGTGAGTTTTCACACAAGAATGCTGAAACACAGTGTACTAAGCAAGATAATCCACAACAAAATACAGGAGTGGGAAGCAGGCTGATGTGCTGGTTGTGTTTCTACTGATGGTTTTGGGATTTCCATTAATCTTGTAATAAATACTGATGATTTCCTGCTACGCTTACTGTGTATGAGATTGTGAAAAATGCTGGAAAGCATTGTTTCTGAATACATAAAAAGGCCCACTTGGTTTCATTTTTGCATATTCACATGGCTGTTGGTCATGCATTGACTGAAATAAAAGGCTATACACAGACAATGGTGTAGATCAGGATTCAATTCTGGCATATAAAATGTTTGAACATGGAAAAGTGGAAAACGAAAGTAGACATGAATTGCATTTGTAGATCATGAAGTCTGTCAGAACAGAGTATGATTTTAGTCATAGGACATATGTCCTGCATCCCTGGAGAATTTTGCATAAGCCTTTTTTTATATGGCTTTATTTTTTTCCCTAAAATTTACAGAGTAGTTTAATTAATGTTTGTGCACATGATTAAACAGTATGTTAGATAGCTACTGGTAACTGACGAGATCATTAATTAAAGATCCATGAGATCTAGACTCTACTCACTTCTACCACTAGCCCCTTGTCATGGTTTCACCCCAGCCAGCAACCAAGCACCACACAGCCACTCACTCACTCCTCCTACGTCAGTGAGATGGGGGAGAGAATCAGAAGAGTAAAAGTGAGGAAACTCATGGGTTGAGATGAAGACAGTTTAATAGGTAAAGCAAAATCCACATGCACAAGCAAAGCAAAACAAGGAATTCATTCACTACTTCCCATGGGCAGGCAGGTGTTCAGCCGTCTCCAGGAAAGCAGGGCTCCATCACGTGTAACTGTTACTTGGGAAGACAGTATAATATGGCTATGAATTCTTACATACAGATTCTGCTTCCCAGAAAGTGTGTAGGAAGCACATCTGCCATTGCGTTTTTGCAAGACAGGCTTCTTGGGAAGGGACACTTGTTTTGAGAAGAAAGGAGAAAGTGCTTGAAGAAAGTTGCTTAAAAGGGCAATAATGGATTATATATGTTGCAAATATGAGTAGCTGCCGACTGCTAGAAAGCCTGGTGTACTTACATAGTGTTTGCAGAATTCGTATGGTTTTGTTGATGCAATATTGCTACAGTTGGAGCTGCCTGGCAGTAACGGAGTACTCTACAATGTGGCAGACAAAGCAATCCAATTTCTTCCTGAAAGAACATCCCTGTATTTATCATCCAGTGGCACTAAGTATTTCTGGTTTTGCTGTTGTAATTTTTCTTTAATTGATCTTCTACCTATCATCACCTGGGGTTAGATTTTTAATATTTTTGAATACCTCTGCTTTTGCATATTTAGCTGTACTCTAGTGGCGTTCAGTTACCCTGCCGGATTTTTTACTTCTTGGTGCCCCAGCAGCACGGATTACTTCATTATTGTGGTGTAGAAGGTCAGCCAAAGGGAGACATGCAGAAACTTCTTAAAGTGTATGGGCTTGTGAGTAAATTTTAAGGTTATGAATTTTTAATAGGTTTGAAATTTACTCAAATGTGTTCTGCCATTTTTTTAACTGGGTCTATTTGAATTTTAAAATACTAAAAGGATGAACTAATCTGTGCAAGGAATATAGAGAGCTTTCAAAAACAAATTTTAGATAGAGTTCATTAACCTTTTCAAAACTATTGGCACCACTACTTCAGGACAAGTCAGTACCTTTCATAGGATAGTATATACTCCACATTGCTAGTCTCAGAGATCAATGCAATTTAGGTTTTTGTTTAAAAATTTTTGAGAATTAAGAAATGTAAAAAATGAAGTAATAAGATTAATTTCACTGGCATAGGTGTATCACTATCTGCTGTCTAAAATGCCCTAGATATATAGAGCAAGAATGCTGTTCGTTCCTTTAGCATTCACATTTTGCAATGCAATTATACACTGCAAAGGAAGGAGAATAATTGTAACTTGGCAGAACTAAATGGGAGATGGGGACAATGTGGAAATTGCCTTTCATGTAATTTTGGAAGCAGGTACTAAATTATGCTTAAATTCAAGAGGGTGATTGGTAAAGGTAGCACTGGGCAATTGGATAAATCAAAGACCTTAAAACTTATAATAACCTTGATCATTCTGCAAGATGCAGGATTTCTGTGCATGCTCAGAAGCACTGAGGTTTCAGGTGTGAGGCCTTAACTCAGTTAATCTGTAAGGTCATGGCTCAGACCTTCTGCTAATCACATGCATCACTGTTTAAGCCTGGAGTTCATAGGTATGCTGCAACACATGATACCATGGGGATGAGAGAACAGCTAAGAGGGCTGTATTGTACTAACGGCTCATCAGAGCTTCCTGCCATAAGATGTAACCAAAGTGGAGTAGGACATGGAAGAATAACAGTATGGGCAGGAGAATTAATTTAAGCTTGACTCTCTGAGAGCAGATTTGCAGCCATCAAAGTCCTCTGAGCTATGCAGCTTCTGCTTTCAGGAAAGGTTATAATGGAATCCTGTCAATCAGTAAAGGTCAGCCTCCAATAAGTAGTTTTCTAGAACTACACTAGACTATATACTTATCTAAATCTTGTAAAAGTTTATGTTAAGATTGTTTAAACTATTCCTGTCTCAGAGCTATGAATATATAGGCAATTTTGAAAGCAGCTGTATGATGGCCAACAGTAGCAGAAGAGACAGTTGGAAATGATGGATATCTGATGAGATCTGTTAAGAAATGAAACCTTTTTTTATTTTTTTCTTCTCCTTCTGAAGCAAGTAAGATACTTGCAATATGTTAATGCAATATAAAGCTTCTCTAAGTGTTTCAGAAAAATGTTACTGGAATAGATTTGCAGGAAAAATGGCTACCACTTTCAGGTAGAGTACAGCTGGCAGATACGAATGAAGCTTTGAGTCCCAGTATTAAAAGCTGGTGTTTACTGTGGCTCGCTTCTGTTTTGGTGTCTGGGAACTAGACTGCTTTATATTCCTGTAAGAGTTTACTGCATGTAGTACATCACAAGGTTCCAACCACACACACACATATAAAATATATACATATACATACATATATGCATATACATATATCCATCCAAGCCATGATTTGTTAGTTTTTGAAGAAATTCCTTACTGGGAAACAGAAAAATACCGTTTCCTGTTTTCCTAAGAGAAGTCTTACTGATGAGTGCAAATGTACAAGGTTGATTTGCACTCACAGACAGGAGCTAATAAGCTGAGTTCTTAATTACTGCCCATTAGACAGATTTTTCGTTGATCTTTTTTTAATATTTTATTTTGCTGATAATTTATCTTAAGATCTCTTTTTCCAGGCTGAAACTGAGCTTCATTTCAGCGAATACTCTGCTATTTGCATTTAGGAAAGAGGCTCTTGAATGTGTATTACCCAAGTTCCATTCCATCAAGAGAACTGATGGGTTTCCTAATGCATGGCAATTTTCTCAGGAGCTTTGCAATACATTTTGGCAATCTCTACATGTTTTCAGTAAGCCCTCAGTTCCACTTTCCCCTCACTTATCCGCTTTCCAACAAGCTTTAAATCCCCTTCCTTATGTGTGAGTAGTCCCCTTTCCATTCTGTAGTTTTCTGTGATATTTTTACAAACATCCCAACAGACCCCTAACAGCTTTGTGAAGTTCAGTCTCCTGTGCAATTTCTCAGCATGTCTCTTCCTTTATGGAACTTCCTGCTTTTTAAGAATATTATAAACCATCACAGCTTGCAGCATCTAACACCAGGCGTCTGAGGTGCTTGATTTCTGTCCTTGGAATGAACTGCATACTTTGGAAAGTTGGGCCTGTTGAAAGTTATTTTTCAGCTGGTTATGAAAGTCAAACAGTTTACCATTCCACACCTGGTAAAGGAGAAATGCTTATAGTGGTGCGTACTGTACGTTAGAGTTCATCGTAAGACCCATACAAGACTCAGGTAAGGTTAAAGAATTTCTTCATATGAATCCACCTCAGCTGAAAAACTTAAATTCCATCAAATGCATAAGCTGGCTTACACCTGAAACGGAAATCACAGAATTCCAAACTTAAGCTCCTCTGTCTACTTACATCTTAGTTTGTGAATAAATGAAGGTCCTATGAGAAGCATTGAGCTTCTGTTATATGTGAAAGATAGATTATTCAGACTTTAAATTGTACTCGTACATCTTAGCATAGGTAGTTATGTTCATATTTTTTCGTTAACAGTTTGGAGTTCTGTGCTTAATTCTGAAACAGCCAAAAAAAAAAAAAAAAAAAAAAGAATATATAGTGCTCCTCGACACAGTAGAAGAAAATGGTTGAATGGACAATACTGACACTGCATAGTTTTATTTATTTAACAGGTTTTCTGTGTTTTCTGTGATTAACATAGAGATTGGACTAAATATTTCAGAAGTACAGAACTGAAGATAAAGCTTCAGAAATATCATTCATTTGTATTCACCACATATATGATGCTTGATATTACGTTAATAACAATTCTGTGCAATTCTAACGTAGAGATTGGTAACAAGCATTTGTTCTTTATGCATTTATTTTGTTACTTTTTTTCTTTCTCATCTGTGCTTTTGCTACCTGATAACCTTTTTTCTGTGTTTCTAATTGCCCCTTCCGCCTTTTCCAAGTGCCTGAGTTGCTTTTATAGACTTTCATCCTCTTTGCTTGATTTGCCCTTCTTGATTTCCCTCGTCTTTTACAACATTTGTTTGCAACTTTTTCTTTTCCTTTGTGAGTTTTGCTGTCCTGTGCAATTTCCTTTCTGTTCTGTGTGTGTACATGAATTCTGGGTATTTTTCTCTTACTTTTTCTTCCTTCTTTGGCATTCCTGTTCAGATGATGACTTTTCAGTGATACAGACTTCAATGGTGAAAAGGAAAGAAAAAAAAAAAGTGACAGATCTAATCTTTCCTACTGTTACATATCCTCAAAATCTCTGTAAATTGATATGTAAGCCTTTTGCTCAGCCTTTTGAAGTATTCTGTGAGAATTGTTTGTGATGGATATTAGACAAATCTGTATGTCAAATACATGCAGGTGAGATAATGTGTGTCTGTAAATATTACATGTCTCTCCCTATTTCTGGAAAAGGTTGCCTCTCATCAGCATACCAGGAAACTAGCACCAGTCTTTCTTGGGGGAGCTCTCTATTTCTAAAAGATTAACAATAATATTTGGTGATGCTTAACTTGACCTTACCTACCCTTCTGTAACTTTAGGTGTGTGTATTATACCAACAGAGGATTGTTTCTTAATTCTGTCAACAGAATTCAGTGGCAGTCACTGCCTCTTGGTTGTGTCTGTAATGAACAATTGTAATGAGATCTTGATTTCTGCTAGAATTGCCAGGTACCTGCACGGAAGCTAATAAGGCAGGACTTAAAGGATACGATGCATTATTTTCTTCTGGTTTTATCAAGGAGCCATTTGCAAGTATATATGTCAATGTATGCATGCCAATGCATAAGTCTGAGGCAGTGTGTTACTACAAATCAATAATATCTCAATTAAATATTTTGGAAAACACTGACACAGTTTCACAGAAAGGAAAATTTGTTATGAGTAAGACTCATTGGTTTTTTAATGAAATTTTCTTTCTACTACTGTTGATGTATACTTCATTATTTTATAATGTATTTTGTTGCATGCACTAAAGAAAAGGTTCCAGTGCTGGAGAAATGCTATTTTGCACTCATGTCACATCTTTGTATCTATTTTAGTGCAGTTATATAATATTGGATATCTCCAGTTAGTGGTGATTCTTACTCCATATGATTGCTAAATTTATTAATGGAATGCATAAAGCTTCTTCCACCCCAAATACTTAACCATTGCATATAAATTGATCCCCTTATGTATCAGTAAAATAAAGTGCTAAACTTTAATCAGAACACTCATAGCATAGAACTGAATTTGCTACATGAATACTTTAGGAAGGAGAAATATGTTTTAAAGACTTCTGTTACAACAAAAAAATCTGTATCTGCTTTGGCCTCTTTACATTGAGTCATAGATTCAAAGTCCCACAGACAACTGTTTAGTGTATGAAGTAACCGTATCCATTCACAGCACATTCTTAAAACATGGAAATGAGAGAGATTGCCTATCAGGTGCCTGTTCAGTAGATCACCACAAGCTCTTACATAGCAGATAAGACATTTAAGGATGTGACAGAGCTCAGAGGACCAGCATGGGGCAGTACGGAAATTCGGGGGCGGGGGGGGTGGCATTACAGTCTAAAGGACAATATGGTGAATTCTCTGTACTTGAAGCTTCTTCAGTGTCAAGAGTGATCAAAATTCGAAATGCCAAGATAGCTTAAAAGGCTTTTTGCAGTCTTCCAGCCTTTCTTACCTGGGGATTGTATGGTAATCTGATGGGTGGAGAGGGGTACAATTTCAGCTGTGTATTTTTAGATCCAGCCAATGAGGAGGATCCCCTATTTTTTGCTTTACACCAAAGATCATAGTTGCAGGAACCCTACAGATTGCCACATTTTGGGTTGCTCTCTAGGTTACCGACAGTGTTCGTTACCTTCTGCTAAATTGCTTTGAGTATTTATACTTCCCTAGAAATTCTGTCAGTGAAAGAGCTGTGGTTGAACATGTTAGCTTTTGAAATGTATAACCATGAAAAAATTTGCATCAAGAAAATACCTTTTTAAGATTTACAAGAAAGACTTCTTTTTTCATGAATGAATGTAACGTTTTCATTTCAGATTTCAGCACAGCTTCCCCTAAAAACAAAAAATATTTGAAACATGAAAATAGGTTTTTGCTAGAATTAAAAAAAAAAAAAAGGATTGGGTTGAGAACATCCCAACTTTCCTGAAAAACCAGAGCAGATTCACAAATTAAAAACTATATTTCAAGCCATTTTTCAAAGTTCTTAAAATTTCACTACATGTATTTTTCACAGGATTAATATCATGTGCCATAGCCATTGAAATACTCTGTGGAAACTTTACCTTAATGCTTAAGAAAAATTATCTTAGTGACACAAGACATCAAGTGGTATGGTTCAGTAGCTTCCTGAAATAATCGCTTGGGCTTCTAGCCAGACAGGTATGTGAATAATAAACCCCTATTCTTGTACTGTCTTAGAATAGAAAAAATAATCTCAGTTTTGTTCTGCCCATCTAAACCTTGCAGATGGGTGCATGGATGGTTTGACAGAATTCTGTTTCAAGAATATTTCCCTATACATCTGCTCTTAATTTTAATATGAGCAGTGGTTCAGAAAATCTGAATATATAACAGGAGGAATTATCTAAAACAATCTAATAGCAAAAGAAATTCTCTTGCATGCTTTCCTTATTGGACACAGTGACACTTAGCTTTAGTGCTAGCATTTGATGTCATTCCAATTACAGAAATCTAGAAATAAAGAAAAAAACATTTTGTTACATACTCACAAATAATTAAACTTTGGAGCAGGTTTCTATGACTTCCAAGTTACATGCAGAGAGTGCCTCGTAATGGAGATGTAGTTTCTCTTTTTATTATACCAGGCTGTATTGTGAATAGAGGCATATTAGATAGAATAAGTAAGAATGGGAGTCTTACTGAAAGGAATAATTAGCCTACTGGAAGCTTGAATCAGTATAATACTTTCTCTTTGACTTCTGTCACCTTTGAGATTCACTTTTGAATTTGAAGTAATAAGAAATCATAAGTGTTGCCTTCAACTGCTAACAGCCAGAATGTCAAGAAAAAGTTTGGAAGTTCAGTTATATTCTGTCTAGCAGCTCTCTGCTGGTGTCCATTCAGTGTCCTTCATTGTGTCAGTGAATAGACCACAGGACTTCATGACTTATAGAGTATTTGTGGGTTTGTAAAAATCTCATTTAACAAAGCTAGAAGTGAAACAATCAACAACATCATAAAACCTTGTGTGTTTTTATAGAAAATAAAATCCATCACAAATAATATTCCACTTTTTGAAAAATATTTTGAACATGTTTTATAACTAAAAAGGTGGTTTGATCTTGTTTTTGGCAGAGCACTTTTAATAACAACAGTCCATTTCAGATCTAAAACTTATTGAAGAATCCAAGTTTTAAAGCTAGATTTTTTTAAGTCCCTGATTCATATCCAAAAGGTGTCCATTGTAGTGATATGCATTGTGAACCTATAAATCATAATTTGACATATTAATATGCAATTAACTTCATATTAGGTGTTTGCAACAAAATTAAATTCCTCTAAAAGTGCACAAACATTGCAGGTTTAATTATTACAACAAAAGGAAAGGTTAAAAAAAGGAAATATGTAGTAACTTTTTTGAAATTAAGTTTGTATAAAACCTCATATCTGAAGTAGTTCTTTAAACTGGCCAATCCCCAAAGGAAGAACAATGTCCTGAAGAGTTATTTTTAGTTAATGTAGACAAGCAGCTCAATGTAAGCAAAATGATAAATGTGATTTCAGTGTGTCTGAACAAGAAAGTAGGGACACAATTTCATTTCAGTTTACACTATTGATTTTGATATTGGTTGTACAGTATTTAATTGTGTGCTAGTGTGCACTGGAGCAGTACCTAAAAAGTACAAAGGATGAAAAGTGTAATTAAAAAATCCTCACAGAAATTGGTGGGATTTTTAAAAAAGGTGTGCAGAAAGATACTTCAAGAATTCAGTCTCTTTGTCTCTTTGGTTTTTTGCTAAAATATGACTGAGGCAATTACAGTGTAAACAAAGATAACACATATGTTTAATGAGGAGAAGCACTGGACGCAGAGGAGGTTTCTTTAGCTCAGCAGAGACCAGCACATTAGAACCAATGGCCGAAAGCTGTAACCAGAACATCTGAATTGGTAATAAACCAAAACAGTTTTAACAGTAATGATGATTATAATTGGTACAAGCTACCAATGGAAGTGGTGGCTTCTTCATTTGTTGCTGTGTTAAAATTAGACCACATGTCTTTCTAGAAAGGATTCTCCAGAAAGCCATAACTTATTAGGCTTAGTACAGTTGTAACTGCAGGAAATATGAAGATCTGAGATGAACAGAAGAAATGAAACTCTGATGTAAGCTGGATTAAAAAAGAAGAAAGGAACTGTGTGCATAAAGGAAATAAAGAATAAATAAGTAGTACTGAATGTAAAGTAGATGATACAGACATGGTTGCATGTCTATCGTATGTTGCTAAGTGATAAATTGTCATACATTCTTATTATCAGGAAATCTCTGCATCTTAGATGCCATCATTCTTAGGTCCTAAAATAGAAAATATTGAATAAACTGATAAAATATACAATTATTTCTTAAAATATATTATTATTTCTTAATGTAATACATTCTTAGTTAAATGTGTCTGTGAATCAGATAGTATGTGTATTGGCTGATTAATATATAAACAAGTTATTATCAACAGACAATAAATGGGCTTCTCTGGGGAGCTGCTAAGGAAAATTTTATTTTCTACAGGGGATGGGGATTGTTTGTTTAAGACTGTAATGTTAAGTAATACAATAGTAGAAAGATGTATCATCCTTCAAGGGACCTTGGCTGTAAAGTTAAGAAAAGTGTTACCTCTACAACTACTTGATTGCAGCAGAAAAACAAATATATTTACCAGTAAAAGAAACATTAATTCATCTCCAAAATTCATACAAATATTTTACAATTACTTAATTTCTCAAAACCTAAATTGATTATAAATAGTTTATGTGTTTTTTCTGTATCTGTAACCTGCAGGACTGTTAAATCGTATCCTGTCTGACTCTTGCTCTGCAGTACTGTAGATAAACAGTGCATCAGTGCCCCCTGCAGCCTTGAAACACTAGTATAACATTTTAAAAAAAAAATGCTGCTGATCTTTGTTGAAGTAACTATTCAGAACAAGAACAGCTTTAAATCCTGTTGTATCCTTTCCTTTTTTCTCCTTGCTTCTTTAAAAGTGAAATCACAGCTCTCGGGTAAAGAGAATATGCTTTGGCAATTTAACCTAAAAATCAAGACAGATTTTTGTATGTGTGAGAATAAAGAAATCTTTTTTTTTTTTTTCCTTCAAAAAAACTGGCATATGAAAAGCAGAAACCAGAGCAGAAGCAATTCAGAATATATGTGTATGCTTCAACATGAATAGTTACAAACGAAAGTCTGGCTCTCAGAAGATCAAATTCTGTAATGTGTAGAATGTTCACAGTATACAGGAATCACTGCTTTATCTGTGCAAAACCGCAGTAGGTATTCATGTATATATTTGACAATTCACTCAAAATCAGACATACAATATAAAGAGAAGTTTGAAATTTGTGTTGTCTTCAGCTCCTACTCACATCTTTCTCAAGTCATTGGTAAATTTCTAGAAACAATAATAGTTATGGGTTTGAGGATTTCTTTTGAAGCTCTGAAGTTTAAAGGAAGCAGTGGTTGGTCATAAAGACAGTAGAAATCTTAAGTCATCTACATGTAGGATGTATGTACAAAAGGAAGGATTTCAGCTCATAAGACCCTGAGATGTTAAAATTACAAGCAGTGTCAAAAAGAGGACATGGCCATAAATGAACTTCAAAAAACCACCTGTCTCTATGCTGTGCAAGAACTTGTTGAGATATACATGCTCCAGACCAGCTTTCCGAAGCCAGATTTCCCCATTTTTCCTCTCTCCACCCGCTCTAAAATTAAGAGGTACATAGGAGGTGAAGGTGCTCCACCACTAGTATTCATACAAGGTCCTAGTTGACATAAAAGTGTGAGTTGGCATTTTTTAACCATCAAAAAAAATTCCTTCTTTAATTAACAAGAGGTAATATGAAATTTTTACATCTGTAAGGAGCAAAGCTGAAGGCCAAATGACATTAGCCAATTGAAAATGTAGTAATTTATTAGAACTAACTGCCTAACATGTTTCACTGATGTTATAAAATTGAGTAAGTATTGTATGAAAATGAAGGGAAGTGATTAGATCTCTTCAGTTTCTGGGCACTAAACACAAGTGTGACATCAATAACTGCCTTCCAGCATTTACCAATTATAGAATCCATTTCATAAACCAGAAGATCTAAAATATTATCGACTGAATTAAAGTATATGAAAGAAATTCACCAGTTCCAAACTCTTAAGTGGCAAGATGGTTCTAGTGGCAAGTGAGTTTAATTTTATTTAGAGTAAATATTTTTTCCTCAAGAATAAATTTCTAATATAAACAGAGTAAGGTAAGTGCTTTAATTTGGCAATATGGCCATATAATTAAGCCTTTGTCAGGTTTTCATTATATTTGACTAATTGAAGAAACTTATTATTTTTTACTAAAAAAGGTATATTTGTATCTCCTAAGCCCTGCTAAGCCCTTTGCAATGGGCAAAGCACAATCTACTTGCCATGGCTGCATTTTCATCATTTAAATCAAAAGGTTAGGTATTTTGAATCTTGACTGCTGAATGAGTTGTCTAAATTTGTCATAAAAAAACCAAGAAAGTAAATTAAAAAAAAAGAAAGTAAAAAGGTAAACACAGCAAAGTAATCTCTTGTATCTTTTAACCTTCTGATTGTCTTCAGATGATAGCTTTCATAAAAGCCTTCTTTTGTTGATGTGATGAGGATTTGGCTGATATCCTTAAATCTGACCCTGTTAAATTGCTAATATCGATATTTAAATATAGGTGCCCCTCATGACTTAAAGTTACTGATGAAAGAACCGCAGAGAAATATAGTGCAATTTGAAGGTAACAATGAGAAGTATTCGCTCATTCTGCCATTGAGAATATTGTCCCAGGTTTGCCTCAGGTTCCTCTTTGTCTCTTGCTTTGAAACTTGTTTTGTAGTTGGAAAGATCAATGACTTCTGTCAATAACCAGGTACTTAAACCTCCAATGACACGGCATTTGGGTTCAGGTAGTGTTTAAGATAACCAAATGCTGCTAGGATCAATAGATGCAAAATATCAGCTTACACTCAGACAGGTTGGCCACCTGTTAATTTCAAAACAACCTACTTTTCATTTAATATGTTCGCTGCCTGCCTGTGACCTTGTTATGTCACAGTATTTGGGCTGATAAGAAGGTCAGAGGGTATGAATAATCCATTTTTAGCATTATTCTGTTAAGAAACCACTGTCATGTTTTAACACCAGCTGGCAACTAAGGACCACCCAACCACTCACTCACTCCCACCCTGCAGTGGGATGGGGGAGAGAATCAGAAGAGTAAAAGTGAGAAAACTCATGGGTTGAGATAAAACAGTTTAGCACGTCACACAAACAAGGAATTCATTCACTACTTCCCATGGGCAGGCAGGTGTTCAGCCATCTCCGGGAAAGCAGGGCCCCATCACCTCTAATAGTTACTTTGGAAGACACACACTGTCACTCCAAATGGCCTCCCTTTCTCCTCGTCCCCCAGCTTTATATGCTGAGCATGACACCATATGGGTGTGGAATATCCCTTTGGTCAGCTGGGCTCAGCTGTCCCAGCTGTGTCCGCTCCCAGCTCCTTGTGCAGCCCCAGCCTGCTCGCTGGTGGGGTGGGGTGAGAAGCAGAAAAGGCCTTGACTTTGTCTAAACACTGCTCAGCAACAGCTGAAACATCTCTGTATTATCAACACTGTTTTAAGCACAAGTTCAAAATATAGACTACTATGAATAAAATTAACTCTGTTGCAGCCTAAACCAGCACAGTCATCCAGATAAAGAAAAGGGAGCTTCTTAAGTTTTCCTAGTCCTAACCAAAATTGAATAGTTTAGTGCAGGACAGTGGTACATTGTTCTTCTGCGACATTTGCTTGATTCCTGTGCAAAGACACACATCTGCTGACAAGGCACCTGGAGTTTCCTCTCATTTCTTTTTTGTGAGCTGTTACGCTTTTCTTCGAGTTGTTCACACTAATAACAAAAATTCTCAGCTGCAGTCTTGATAGTGTTGCCTGTTACTAGCTTTCCATGTTTTAAGATTTTGCTAAACCAGGGTCACATTCTTTTGCTAATATTAATGTCATGTCCATGTCTTCATTGCAAACTTAAATTGCTTAAAGATTTAGAAAGATGGCTTTAGGTTGTAACAGGGTAAAGTAAGCTCTATCCTGTGCTGTAAAGGTAGGCAATTCATAGGGAATGCTTTCAGCAAATATTTTGAATACCTAAAAATGTTTTGGGATGTTTTTCAGTTATATAACCAAAACATGCATGATTTCAAGTGTGACATAGTGAGTAGAATGAAGTAGGAATTTGTCCTCATTCATCAGAGTTAAGTTGTTCAGTTCCATCTGTAGTCAGTGGAGAAAGGTGTTCACCTGTCTTACTACGGGGTATTCTGGAGATTCCTCTCTCTGCGTATAGATCATCTGCAGAGAGAACCAAGGTGATCAGCTCAGGCAGGTTTCCAAACTCTTAGGCAGATAATGTTTGACAAAGTGAATTCTGTCCTAAGAGTTTTATTGGCAGACGAAATTTCTTCAAATATTTAGGAGCGAAAAGGCTACTTCGGGTGGCATTTTGATGTCTTGGAGAATTTAGAATTGAAAAGAGATTGAACATGAGGTCATAATATTGAACATGTTAATTACTTTGTTATTGATTGTTCTGTTGCTGCTGTCATTGTCATTGTTACACTATTTGTTCACTCTCAAGTAAAATGAGAGTGCTCACTACAAAAACATATTGTGGTCAAAATTCAAATAGTTTTCCAACTGCATGAAAAAGAATATTCCATATTCCAGCATTTAACAACTTTCCTTTAGGAAAATCCCATTAATAAGAACATAACTTTGTTTAGTGTACCCTTACAGTCATTTCATGCTAATATGAGAAACAGAGAAAAGACATCTACCAGCATTGCCTCTTACACTAGGAGACTCTAAAAGATGATACTGCTTTAGGAAAAAAGAAATTATTAAACTGTAAACAAGAGCAGGCAGCAGATAATTGCACGTAACCATACACACACACACGAATATCCAAAATTGAACTTCTGAATCCTCAAACAGAAGCCTCCTACTTGATAGCTGCAATCAGTATGAGGTGGTTGTAAATTTTTGATAATGTTTGGACCAAAGAAAAGTAGCACATCCTGAAACCGCCAATTAATAGAAAGACATGAGATAAAAGCACCATTTAGGAGGCTGATCTCACATTGTGCTTCTGTACAGAGAGACTGTTTTGAGTGGGAAAAATGGGTGCTGGGGTTCTTGAGAGAAAAGTGAGTGCTGAAAAATAAGAGCTCCTGAAAACAAGATGTGGTCTTGGACAAAAGAAGGGGGCCATGAAAGAAGGAGGTGAACATCCTGGCTGAGGAAAAGATTCTGGAAGTGGCGAAGGTACTGAAGATTAGAAAGATGCATGGAGATGAATATCAGGGGATGCACAGGGACCGTGGCTGGTAACCAGTTACTACAGTAAAGAACATTTACTATGAGCAGTGGCTCAGTGTGAATCAACATGACTTTCCACCTGATTTTCCCAGACCAGTAACAACTTCCCTCTTGGGAAGGAAAGTGGAGACCTAACAAATATAATGGGGCATGGGGTGGAGTGAGAGCATGAGGGAGTGTGTGAGATAATCAAGCAGGGTAAAAGCTCTGATCTTATTGGTTCTTAAGTAAATCCCAGTACTCAGATCCACTATGGGCTGTTGTTTACTCTCTCATCTGTGACACACGCTTTATTGGCTATAAAGTCATTTTTCCCTCATAAAAAAAAAATGTCCATAAAGACCTATTATTTTAGTTCCTCATCTGTTACCTTGTAAAATACTATTTAGGAAGTTTTCAGCAGTGTATATTTTTACTCTATCTCTTAATATCACAGAGATTTTTTGACCTATCATATTAACAACATTCTTCTTTATGCACTCAATGAGAATGCAGTAATATTTTAATTAAATGCGAGATTACTGATGAATAAATGATGTTTGTGTTTATGCATGCCAGCCATTCTCCAGCATTAAGATATAATTAGAAATTAAGTCTGGAAGAAAGACTAGATAATACATAACAGTACTCTGCATTTTTAACTCTTCCTGTACTGATGAGTTCTACTTATCTGTCTCGCTTGCAGGCCAGCTCTCATGGTAATTTCAGTAGTGTGTGATATACAGTGCCTTTTTATATCCCCATTTCTCTCCAGTCCCAGAGTCTTTGAATAGCAAAATGCTCTCTATCCAGCAATCTTAATTAATGTTTATAAAGCAATGTAGGCCTCCCCTACATTGCATGCAGGCAAGAACTATCTTCAGTACACTGGGAAACAAATGCAAAAAAATATTAAGGACTCTGTCTGTAATAATTATTTAGATGCTTAAACTATTCTTATGTGAGGCACCTAAAACCAAAGTATGTACTTTCAAAACTGCCTTTTATCTGTAATGTAATCAGGGTGCATTGAAGGTCCAGTCTGCCAAAGTGTGTGTTTCCATGCATTTCTGTAAGAACTTTGAATCTCTTGAGAGTCCCCCTCACTCCAGTTAGGGTCTGAGAATGCCTCTACTCATCCTTCAAAAGTGTACCTCACAGAGGGCAAGATCTACTAGGCATGCCCAGAAGAAATTGAGATGAGACTGTACAAGACATACCCAATGGTGCTACACATCTGCTTTCCCTTTTTAGTCTTCACATCAATGGTAAGAGCACTGTTCTGGTTTATCAGATACTTGACTTCAGTTGTGTCCACAACTTGTTGGAATTACTTGCCAGTCTGCTACCAGAAGTGCTGTAAGAACTCCCCAGACCAGACCCTTGGTCTGTCTGTCCTGCGTGGAACAAGCATTCATTGGGTTGAGTGGTGAAATGAAATGTGTTTACATATGGTTCCCCATCCCTTGGGTTAGAATATTCATCAGAGTACAGACTTGGATTTTTCTACTGTATCCACCTCTCGAAGGACTTTGTTTTCCTTCTTGGCAAGGCAAGGCTCTAACCATCTGGAGAATCTGCACTGTGGGCAAACACCAAAGGTTTGGCTACTACAGTACTGAGAGTTACAATGCAGAAGTCTTGCCTGAGATTAATTATTACTCAGGAAATCAGCTGCATGTTCAGGATCTAGAAGTGATTCTCCTTTGTCCCCCACAGACACATTGTGCAATAATATTCCATAGGTAGATCTTCCATTTTGGAGTCTAAATTATGGATGATAACACTGAGGTGGAAGAATGTCTTTAGCCCTTGAAGCTAGACAGAAGCTTTGGTAAACAATAGTGACTCTATTCTGGAATTGTGGTATTTTTATTTTTTTTTTTTAGGTAGCTTTCACGGCATCTCTGTTACAGGACCTTAAGTTACCCACTACAATTAACTCAGCCATTTAGGACAGAGATGGAATGGTTACATTCTAACCATGCGGAGGCATTTCAGAAGGACAAGTACAGTGCCATGTTAGAAAAATAATATTTCTGATCTACTGAGAGAATCTTCAAGTAGGGAATGAAAGTATATTTCCCATTCAAAACCACTAGTTTCAAGAAACAAAAGTAGCTGCATAAATCAACAAAAAGATGCAGTACTCGGGCATTTCAAGTGCTGTTTTTCTAAACAGCAGCTAAAATGAAACTGGGAAGAGGTTTTCTAACTGTGACTATTGACTAAATGTAAAACAGAAAGCTAAAGTTTAGACAGATTTGAGATCTACTTAAACTTCAGAAAGTTTATGATCTGCGCATTGGGCCACTCAGTGCTCAGTAGTTCTGATTGTTCTCCTTTTCTTGAGTTTAATGTGTGGATGATAGGAAGTTGAGGGGCTTAAATGGGAGGATGGGGAACGCTATGAAACAGCAAAACCAAGCCAAAGTAAAGATCAGTGTGAACAATTGAGAGATTCAGTGCTCGCTCACTTCTGCAAGTAAGCCAAGTGATAAGAGGACTAGAGTTGGTACAGAAATTCAGTTCTAGTACAACCATTATTTGTCATGTCCTAAACTTAGGGACTAAGAGGGATTTTTTCAAATATCATCTAGAGAAGATTCATCTAAGGGAGACTTGCTTTAATGTCTTGTTTAGGAAGGCTTTTGCTAATACACTTTCACCATAAAGTTGTTGCTGCAAATCCTGTGTCACATTAACGTATTTATCAGTTCAAAGTCTATAGAACCTACATGCTTTAAAGCAAACAGAACAGGAATGTACCTCTTTGTACATGTACTTCCTTCTTTCTCTTTCATTTCTCTTTCCATACCTTACATTTCTTCCCACATCTGGCACTGCTATGCATCCTGGACTTTTTCTTTGGATTTGTAAACCGAGCTTTCATAAACTTCATATCTGTTAATTGCATTCTCACATCCTCGGCTGCATTGTATATCGAATATATTATTTGCATTGCTAAGAGTTTGCACCATTAAATGAGATGCTGTGTGTGCAAAAGCAGTTGCAAATTATGTTATACCAACTGCGAATTTTTAAATGGAAAGCTGAAACTACAGTATCACTGAGTTCTGCTACCAAATGTTGTGCTTAGTAGGAGGGAGAAGCTGGGCTCATAGCCTGGAACGTATATTGAGAATTGCATTTTTTAAAGAGATATGCCTGATCATAAGTCATCTCTATTAGGAAAACAGTCACCTGATTCTTCCAAATCAAACAAAGACTGGGATGGGTGAGGAAATAAGATTCAGATACAAACTGCCGAACAAAAATAATCCCTCTCTGGTAATCTCTTGAATTGTTTTCTCAATTACTGTGTCGAGTGATTTAAGTGGTTTCTCCAGTAGGGTAAGTGTGCAGATATACTGTTCTGCGGATTCACTGAAATCAGTGAAATGCCATTTAAAGTATTCTTCTTGACATGGTTGTGAACAGTGAAATAAACAGCCTGTAAAAGGCTTTGTCATTCTTGCCAAATTACATGCAAGGTACTAGGGTTTTTGTTCCTGTTTAAACCAACATTTCCATGGAATGCAGTTGTTGTCAGTTTCATAAGATTTAAAAATTATATTCTACCATGCATACTAATGCCCTTGAAAAATCTTTCTTTTGGCTCCAAAAATCTAAAACATTTGCTTAAAATAATATTCTGTCGCAACCTAAGAGAAATGACATGTAAGTACTTCCCCACCGAAGAAAATTGCAAATAAAAGCAGTTGCTTCCCTGCACAAATTACTTTATTGACAAGCTAAAAATACAAGCTTCCTTATCGCACTCATATCAGATAAGGCTAAATCCATTACTTCAGTAATAAAATGTTAAGTGCGTGAGTACCAGAAGATATAGGCAGTGTAGATGTTATCATATCATTGGGAGCCCCATGCCATTGCATGTCTCATCAACCTGCTTCATGGAAAAATGTCAGAGTGCTTCTGCAGAGGTGGCTGCCATCAGCATGATAATGAATTACTTTGGGGACAAGTCTGCTCTCTTTGCAGGTCTCGGTTTGAAATCCATTATGCAGATAGATCAGCCCTATGAAAAAAAAAAAGGTTTTTTTCTTATATTTAGGTGGAATTTCTTGTATTTCGGTTTGTGTCCATTTCCCCATGTCCTTTCACTGGCCACCGGCAAGAAGAGTCTGGCTCCATCTTTTGCGCTCCACTCCTCCTCAGGCATTTATACAAATTGACAAGATCTCCCTGAGCCCTCCCTTCTCCAGCTGAACAGACGCAGCTCTCTCGGCCCCGGTCACTGGCCCCGGTGCAGGGGTTAAACCAGCGACACCCAGCTCAGCCCCCGGAGAGGCTGAGACCCTGCACTGTGGGGCATCCGGCATGTTAACTTTTTAATCCGCAAAGCCTCTAACTCCACACACTAATAATTTCAGGCTTTTTTTGAAAAGAGAAGGAGACCGTAGGGGAGGAGGAAGCACAGTTGGTTAGTCTGTGTGTGCTTTTGGTTTAACAACATAACATCGAGCGTGATCTGTAAGGGCAATATTCCTGCCGTTCAGTTGATCGTACATCACCTTGAGTGGTAAAGAATGTAATATAACATAAACAAGACTTCAAATTGCACTAACATCTATACGTAGACAAGCATTTCAAACTTACATGCACTCAGGCATGAAACACAAGGTTACAGGCCTCTAAAACTCACCTGTCTGAGCTCATCTTAAGATTAAAAAGAATGTGTTGATGCTCGCAGCAAGTTAGAAGATCTTCATGTGCATTATTGACCTGAGAGGCAGTGACAGGCTGGGAAATTGAAAAGAAAAAAAAAAAACCAGAAAATGGTGACCTTGTTGTGTGGTATCAGTGAATCAAGTTTTGCCTGATTTATTTTTGTTACACTTTGTCAAAACTTCTAACACCTCAATTACCAAATTACTTTAAACACTTCCCGACTCTTTATTCAAATGAATGTTTTGGTTAAACTGCGTTGAGCTGAGGTCATTCCTTATTCACAGCAGCAGCTTGACTGGCTTGCGAGTGCAGCTGCAGACATTTGTCCCACTAACCAGCTCAGGCAAACTCTTCTCTGCCGTGGGAGTAAGGCAGCGAGCCGCAGGGTGCCTGGAAGAGGTGCTGACACATAAGCAGTCAGGCACCATCTAGAAGCAAAACATCCAGAACAACACTGCAAAGGCTGACACCCTGCAAAAGACTAGCAAATGAACCGGGGAGAAATCAACCTGCCAAGGAGCTTTCCTTTCTTTCTTCTCGGTGGATTAGAATGTCAACCAAAAAATGAAGGGAGGCTGCATTACTTGCGCTCATGAAATTTCATTTGAAGCACACTCCTGTGATTCTATTTTAGAGCTATATTTAGCTTCCTGACAGAGAGGGGACGTGAAACTTCCACAGCTGGAAATCGGTGCTTCCAGTGGACACAAGAATGCACAATTTGCCAGTCAGGCAGTTCCCTTTCATTCAGTATTTTACCCCTGACAGTAACTGTGACCAGATTCAGAGGAATAAATTTTGCAGTGGTCATCTGTAGGATTATCTGTCATTAGAGGAATGGCCTTTCTAATAGCTAGTAGTGAGAGCTTAGTTTATGCCCTAATTCTTCCCCAAGTTTTATTTATTGTTGGTGTTTTTTGGTTTTGTTTGTTTGTTTTTTTCAGGAGGAAGAGAAAAATCAACCCCAAGTCCCAGTAATAGCTCCCCAATGAATTTCTCCTGTAAATGTCTGATTCTTTATGTAAGCCTACTATTAGTTCACAGTTTCTCAAACATTTAGTTTGTATTTAGGGAGCAAATTAAGATATTTTCTTTTAATCAGTGGTTGTAATCTCAGCAGCAGGTGACAAAGGATTTTCAATTTGCTGTGCTAGCCAGGTAGAAGAGAGCACACATGTTAGTGCACTGTTAATGCTGCTCTGAATGGAATAGCCCATATGAAGATCATGTTTGTTATTTCCCTTAGGAGAAAAGGATGGTTATAAACCCAACAATTTCTTTGTTGTAATTCTATTCATATAAATGGAAATGTTGTTCTTCTATTCACGCAAATGGAAAGAAACAGGAAGTTTCTTAAAATTCCAAGCCTCTTATCAGCAAGTCCTCAGCCTCCAAATTCTTTTAGGGATTTGTTTTCAGCCTTCTTATTGTCTGCCATCTTTTTGGATGCTTTTCTCTCATATAAAATGGATGGCTTTTAACTGCCTTTAAAGCCCTGTGTCCTCATTTCTAACCACCACAGTGTGTGTGTTTTGGCTATCCTATGTTTTGGATGCAGCCTGTGCCCCTGCTTCAGTATCGCCTTCTAATGCTTCCCTTTCCGTTACTGCTCTGCATGTCTCCCCTTGGCTGTCAAATAAGCCCTGTGCCCGTTTTGTTCTTTCCCAGGCTCCGCTCCATTCTCAGTTACTGTGCCTTCCTCTGGGTCCTCTTAGATACTTACTCTGTCTTGAAGTATTTCTGTCTTTCCTCTCTCCAGCTTCCTACCAGCTCCTGATACATCAACATTGATCGTTCCTTTGTACAGGTGCTGTACTGATAATTCAGAGAACTGATTTTTCAGTCAGCGAGATTTGCAGACAACGTACTTGGGATGTGTTATATTGTTTTCTTTCAGAATATTATGAGGTTTGTTAGTACTTTCTAAAACATGGATTTCAAAAAGTAAATTTTTAAAATCAGTTTTCATGTTGTCATGACTAGATGGGATATGTAAAAATTTGGAAGCTGGATTTAAGAAGACAGATGGCTGGAGTGGAGAAAGCAAAGTCACACTAAAGATGTCCCATCACACCGCTGTGTCCCCATCTACCTTGCTTCTGCAGTCACGCTCTATTGTCATGATGCATCATCCCTTTCAAATGTTTCTTTTTAATGCATACACCAACCTCTAGAATATGGTGAAGCAGAAATTTTAGCTGATACAAGACTAAGTAACAAGGAGAGAGGGGAGGGTGCAGCAGGAGCTAATATATGATTTTTTTAATTTTTTTATAAAGCAGGTTTATACCACAATTTTCACCAAAATAAGAATTGGGCTGTTGATATTTAACACATTGACAGCAATGCTGACTTTCACTGGCTGTGATGCTTATAAACCATTGTATGAAGTATTTAATTTCTAAGTTCTGTTTTGGCCAAAATGTTAGTGACATTTCAGTTCAACCTAGTCTTCCTTTCTCTAATATGGCTTTTTTTTTGCACAACATTAAGACATAAGAGAAGTATTCAGAAAGTTTAAAATGACCAATGAAGTAAAAATAGTAAGGCATTTTATTAGATTACTATTGCAAATTTTCAGGATTAGAAGTTGATTTCTGAAAAAAGTGGAACCTCTTGAACTTCATAAAATGAAAGAAGAATGTTTATCTCTTATGTAAAATTTAGTGGAAACTATTTTTTTATCTGTGCAAGCTTACTCAATAGTCATGAAGCTTCTTGAGACTTCTGATTCCTTTTGGTTTACCCTCATCAGAGGAGTTTGTGTGATGCACATAAGGTGTTCTGGTCAGTAAATGAGTAGCCTTAAATTTGTACAGTTCTAGTGAATTACAAGTTTGGCTGTCTGGATAAGACAAAACAGTGATAAACAGAGTTGATAATTAGGCCAAACAGGTGGTATTGCTAACTAATTTCAACTTTGAGACAGGAAATAATTAAAAAGGATGCAACTGATTACCATATCGGTCTATTAAATGTGAGAACTCAAACATGGAGAAGAGAGACATAATGTCATTCTAAACAACAAAATTTGTGGGGAAATGAAAACAAATCCATCTCTCTTTTTCTCCCCTCCCCCCATATAGTTATTTCTATGAATTAAAAGATATTGTATTGCTGTATTACAGCATTTGCCTTCTGCATATGCATGCTTAGCCGACTTCTGTGGAAGTAATATCTTCCAGAACAGCCTTATGAGATTTGGTAACTTCAAACAATAAAATATTTAATAATACAAACCTGTATTTATTTATGTCTCCATTGTTGACATCCACCAAAAAGGAATTATGAGAGCACGTACGAACTGCGCTACATGTGTGCAGGTTATTTCCTGCTCCCTCACAGGATAAAATACCTTCATTATCTTTTTGCTAGATGTCAGGATGGGGGCTTGATTTGGGAATTACTAATGTATTCACATACTCTTATTCTGAATTTCTAAACAAAAAAATCCCTACTGTTTTAAATGAAGCTGAAGTGTTGTAGCAAAATTCAGTCTCACGATTTTTTTGTTTTGATATGTTGTCTCTGTCCTTTCAGGATCCCTGTATCCCCACATCTGTCAACAGAACTCCATGTGGTTTCTTCTGATGTGCCTGAGCTGCCTCAGCCTGTTGTGCCCTCTCAGATTTCCCCCGAATTACCGTCCGTGTGCCAGGAAGGACTGTGCCATAACGGAGGGACTTGTCATCCTCTCTCCCTGCCTACTGGGGCCACCTCGTTCCAGTGCGACTGCCCACTACATTTCACTGGTAGATTCTGCGAAAAAGGTAGTTGTTGTTCATTCTTTCTCTATTAGTCATAAAATGCAAGTCTTACGCTTCTCTGGAGCAGGAAAAGGGGAAGAAGTAATGACAAGCACATTCCTCTGCTTTTCATCCCAGCTACTGTTGGTAACTCAGCATTTCACTGAGGTATTTAGAATAATACTTATTTGCAGCGTTAAGAGAGGTGATATCAGTCAGGCACACCAGTAAGAATTGCAGGCTTGAGTTAATGAAAAAAAAAAAATTGTATTATTTGTGCAAGTTGTTGTTCACCATGTTAATGCATGTTATGCAGTGTAGGATTTGTGGGATGGAAGGACGTTAACTTCTGAAAATAAGGAGAAGATTTCCTCAAAAGGTAGTATGGTTTCCATTTCTACAGTTCTGTTTTTCACCATTGTGCCTGGTCCTTTTTTGAAAAAGGCTTTTTTCACTCTATAGCTCATTTATAGTTCTGTTGTACTACCGTTGCTCATAAAGCACAGACTAGCGAAATGAACATAATCTAATTAGAATTTGAAGAAAAATAATCCTTTGAATAATTTTTCTTTCCTCATAAAAAGAATCAAGGCTGCAAGACAAACTCATCAATAACTTCTAGGGTTTCTGTTCTGTAATTGTAATTATTTTGCATTACTGCTTTTCAGAAAGTTTTTTTTTCATGACAGATTTTATGGCTGGCTTCAAAAACTTAACTTTTAATGTACAGTGGGTTATAGGTGGCAGTGGACAATTCTCATAGTATAAAAGGCCATTACTGGTGTACAGGAAAAGATGAAAAAGGTTGTCTAGATTGTGGTTTAACTGTAACATCCTCCTAACGAACTTCCCATGGTATGAAATACAGGCAGCTAGAGTTAAAAATGCCCTTGCCAGACTGCCAGTATATCTGAGCTAATATCACCTTGCATTACAGTCTGGCAGTAGGTCGTTACACTCACTATACGGGCAAGCCATCAATGACTGTGAGCTCAAAAAAATAATTGTCGTGTGTTGCTTAGCTCTCAGAGCATATTTTACCTTTCAGCCTTTCCCAAGTTTATAAGAAATTAAATAATATTTTTTTTCAAATTGTCAGTATTAAAATTGAATTCTGTGAATATCTTCTATGCATTTGGTATCCAGGCATACTATTTGCACTTGCTTTCAATACATGGCAGCTGTGCAAACTGCACCATAAAATAGTGGGTTGGAATGAAAATAGCGGGTTTCCTTCAAAGAGAACAGATTTAGTTACTATTCAGTGTGTGTTTCAATGAAGTATTTTCAATATTTCAATAAAGTATTTTATTTATTTACATACATTTTATGTGCCAGAATTCCCTTCTGTGTTCCAAGGAATGCAATTGGCATCCTTTGTATCAGCAGATTTCGGCTTTTCCCAAGGGTTATGCCAGGAATAAGCAATGTTAAATTTAAGAAGTTTGATAGATGTCCAGTGGTAGTAGGCCGTATCAGAGTCTATGCACAACCACTCTGTTGGGTGACACCTTTTCTGGACTCCACTGGTGCCTTCTACTGGTGTCTGATTGCTGCCGCCTTCTGACCTAGTCTTACCTTCCAGTTGATCTGTCAATCTCCAGGAATCTTCTACAGTTTGGTGTTTTTAATGAAAACTGTTATAATCTATGTTTGAATCATATTATCTGGGCTGAGTACGTACCTCCCTGAGCCACAGACTTTGGTAGAAGTACCTTCTGGGCCACTGGCTGAACTGGCTATTTTTGAGTTGCTCATTCAAAAATACATCATCCTAAACTGTTTTCTCCTTTGAAGCTGAATAAGTACAGGCCTGCTGAGTTCATAAAATGGAATGAGTTGACTGTCTTCTAACTACATTGCCAAGGGAATTCCACATATTTATTTTACTTGTGTAAAGAAGGGTGTCCCCTTCCCTCTCTTTCTGTGACCTTGTTCCAGAAATCCAGAAATCATGTGTGAAAATATGACTGAATTATGACTACCTGAAGAGCAAACTAAAAGCAAATTAAATGCTCTCCCACATGGGTGGGAGAAGGCTGAGGGGAGACCTTACTGCGGCCTTCCAGTACTTGAAGGGGGACTATAGGAAAGATGGGGACACACTTTTTATTAGCACCTGTTGGTGGTAACCTGTAGGACAAGGGGTAATGGGTTTAAATGGGTAGATTTAGACTGGATATAAGGAAAAAAATTTTTACGATCAGGGTGGTGAAACACTGGCACAGGGTGCCCAGAGAGGTGGTAGATGCCCCATATTTGGAAACATTCAAGGTCAGGTTGGACAGGGCTTTGAGCAACCTGATCTAGTTGAAGATGTCCCTGCCCACTGCAGGGGGGTTGGACTAGATGACCTTTAAAGGTCCCTTCCAACACAAACCATTCTATGATTCTGTGATTCTATGACTATTAGAGTAAGTAGCAGTTGTCACCAAAATTCTGGTGATTAAGACTGAAGCATCCTACGTTAGACACACTGGTAACTATTCCATTCAACAAAATCAGAATACAAGCTTTAAGAAGACTCTGAAACAGGTAGCTTCTTTAGAGAATATAACCTCAGCTATATAATCATATGATCCTTATCCTTAACTGTTGAATGTCTAGTTTCCCTGAAATACCTTTTCATTTTTTCTAAAATTGGAAGAGATGTCATTTGCTTTTCTGAAGCTTGCAGTCATGCTGGATGATGAGATTTTGACAGCAAACCATTTTTCTGCATAGGATGTCTTTAAATAGTTCTGGCACTGGAAGAGGAACATTTCTCTTCTTTTTTCCTTTTGTGCGGAGAAGACGAATCAAAGAGTTCCTCTTTTCACAGAGCTCTGCTTTTACCCTCTACAATCCCACTGTCAACACAGGGAACAGCTTCCCGCTTCATGCTTAGCGCTCCCGCGTCAGCCAGGGCTGTGGTATGTGACAGGCTCATTGGCAGCTCACTGGGGCACCTGCAACCCAGGGCATGTGCTGTCACATTGCATGTTTATATAAATCAGGATGAGATTTCATGTATCCTGTATTTAGCAGCTGAAAGCGGAAACATAATGTGATTTATCTAATCCTAAAGTTTCAACGAGATTGATAACTTAGTGTAATGAGACTCGAAATTTCCCAACTGAATTAGCATTATAAACCTTTGATATTCAGGAACCAGTTCTTCAAGAACTCTGGAAAGAACTCATAATTACAGGCGATAAGGGCACCTGTAATTATTTTATAATTATTTACTATAGACCTTGCAAAGGAGAAAGCAAATTATCAGTTATGCAATTCAGAAGCTCTGTTCCAGTCAAGGAAATTGTCTCTTGACTCCTTAAAGACAGCTGTGGTCTGATTTAATCATGCTGTAACGTATACCTGTACATTTCAGTAAATGTACTTCTTAATCATCTTGGTGATCTACCTTGTACCTAATTAAATTTCAGCAAGAAAATATATCTTACACGCAACATGGTATATCACAGGGTCTTATATACAAACCCTGTGTAGGCATCTTGGCTTCATTAGTATATGTGCATTTGCTTCTTTCATATCTAGGTTGAGATACACCACTTAGTTTCTTACTAACAACTGTGTATTTCCAACAGTCTATATGACCATCTTCTAGAGAGAAGACAAATGAATGTCATTATCTCAGTTATGTAGTTCAGCTTGATAGTGTTTTGTTATATGCAATATTACATTTTCCTATTCAATTGTTCCTTAACTAATAAACTCCAACAGCTTGTTCTATCCTTACAAGAAATATGTTCAAGTCCTGTCATTATGGATACATAAGGCCAAGCCAGTTTATTTAAATACATAGTGTATTTACTCTAAACAATCAGATACCTCTGAAATCTGAAATGTCCTTAAATGACAGTTTTGAAAACTGGAAATCTGTCTCCATTTTTCTAAGGAAACAGAAAATTAGGTGTATGAACCAGTGTATTTGCTGAAGTCAAACTGAAGATATTAACGCTGGATATTTGCCAAAGTATACAAAGTAAGGATTTAGTCTAAAGCTTATATCTGCAACCATCAGAGGCCTCAGTTCCCTTTAATACTGCTTTCAGTATTTTCCTCCTTTTTTTTTTTTTCTTTACTACACATTGCCAATTTATCTGGAAATGAGAAGTTCTTACAGGTTTTATTTTAAAAACTCTAAATGCAGCATGCAGCATAGAAAATTTGCCGCTAATGTAAATTTAATCTTTATTACTGAGCAGTGAGTGCTAGGTCATACAATAGAAAGGGAGGATTGTGTATATAGGGAATACAGTGAAGGGTATATAGTGTACTCTGAGTTAACATTTCTTCCTTTTTCCTTTCCTGGTAAAGCTTTTGACTTTAATATTAAATGTATCATTCTTTCCTCTGTGAAACAATTCTTTATTAGCTAAGCTGTTTTATCTGCTTCGCTGTGAAATCCCTACGCATGAGTGGAAAAACATAATGCTTCTGCTTCAGCGTGAAGGCAGATGGTTGTCTATTACTGTAAAGTTCATAGCGATAGGTTTGGAATATCACTGTCTTGCATGTGCAAAGAAAGTATGTCCCTGACTGTTAATTATAAGATTAACATTTTTAAAGTCTCCAAATTCTTTAATATTCTGTAGAAGTTTTATAAATTGTTCAATAAAAAGAACATTTAAATATCATGTGTTAAAAGCAGGGAATCTGTTTAATTTGATATGTGGCCTGTGTATATTCTGTTCATTACTTAAAGGTCAACTCCTTTGACAAAGCTGCAAAACCAGGAGTAAAATGGGAGGCTGTTACAGGAATTTATCCTGGAGACTTTGCTACATTTGTTTCCTGGGGTACACTTGTTGAATTCCTGATTTGTTGAGCAATACTTGCTAATATCACCCTGAACATTCTTACTGGTAAATTTTATAGACATTATTCCTAACTTAACATTTCTAACTTGCATCATTGACTAGTATCATTCATCTCTGACAATTTTTTTTTGTCTTTGTGTATGTGGTTTTGAAAATAAATGTAATTAGTCCAATTTCTGTGATTTTGGCCACATTTAGAAGTGTACAGTCTCATGTCTCCAGTAGGACATAGATCTGTTTATCTCCTTAATACTATTTATACTGTGTATGTATGATTTAAAACAAGTCTGTGACAATTTCCAACAAAAAGAAGGATAAGGAACTGGGAATCATATAAAGAAGTACAAGTGAGGAAGGGCAACCATGCATTCATCTCCACATTCAAGTCTCAGTTTGAGGTACCCAGAAAGAAAGACAGGATACTGTTACCCCATATACTCTGTTGTTTCCAGAATTCAAGCGTTCTTTCACCCATTTTGTCCTCCCTCAAAATCATTCATAACCTTGTAAGACTCTGTGAGCAGAAAAAGAATAATGTGTTTAGAGATTAATGTATGAACTTTAGTAATTAATTTGATGTCATTAACCACAGCCAATGTCTAAACTCATGAGATATACCTATTGATTTCCTACAAAATGATTTTTGTGTGTATGTATGTAAAATCTTCACATGAACTCTCTAGCTTTTGGGCTAAATTTGAAAAAAAAGTAGTAAGTTTCCCCTTCAGATTTAGACTGGTTTTTTAGAGGATGACTTTAAAAATTAAGAACACAGTGGGCTTGTTAAGAACAAACACGGACTTAATCATAAGTTAAATAACATCGTATATATATGGCTTTGATACACTAATTGCCATTAAAGCAATTATAAAGTTGTGCGTAGAAAACAGCTAGCCATTCCCATACAGTTTATTTGATACAGTAAAATTCAACAGAAGTAGTATTTTGGTGAGCAACTGGAAAAGGAGTTACCTAAATTATCATAAACGTTCTTCTCTGCACTTTCAATCATGGATATAATCTTGCACTTTGATATGAGACTAGGCAAATCTTGTGAAGTGTAACTTGTTAACACTTCATAATACCCTGCGTCTGTGAGTAATCACATGAGCTGCACAGTCACCTGGGCTTAGCATACAGTCCTTACTTTTTTTCCTTCTTAGTTTGCAAAATTATGGAGTTTATAAAGATGTCTAAAACATCTCTAACCTGATGCCATCTTGTTTTATCCGTTACTACATATCAGGTTTTTACTTTAATGTGGGTTAATTTGCTGAAGTGTTTTTTAAATTGAAGGAAAACAGGATTTTGAGTGAAAAGCAGCTGGGTTCATAAAGAAGTGGTGAAGCAATTTTCAACCAATCTTTCTTCTGCCCTCCTGAGCAGTTCTGTAGCATTTTACCACCTCAGAAGAAAGTGTCAGTTTGACTGAGCTTTAATACAAGTTAATATTATGTTTTCATCTAATTTAGAAATTATGTCCCAGGTCCAGTGGAGCATGTAAGCTTTACGTATATTTACCTGTTAGAGCATAAGAAATCTGTGTGATTCATATGCTTAATGTTCAGGATGCAGGTATTCTGCTACACCAGATCCTGAATTAGGATCCATCCATTCTCTTCCTAGTTTGGTCATTTATGTAGCTTATCAGTTAAAAATAACCTACAGCTCAGACCCTTCTAGAGGACTTCATGAAATTTTATATGTGGCAGTTTTCTATGATTATTAAGACTAGATTAAAAACATGATTAAATGAGAGCTTAAGATACACTTTATTTATAGCTAGAGGGAAGGTAACGAGAAAGAGCGAGCTTGCTGAGATAGGGAAAGAGCTCTTCAGAGCACCAACCAACTCTAACAACTGGCATTCCAGTCTCTGTAAAGCTATTTACCATTGCAACTGCCACCTATCCCCAAACCCAGAGCTTCAAAGCAGCTATAGGGTCTACTGCTGTAGGGTATACTTTGGAACTGTAGGGTTCTCTTACTGAACAAAGAGTTAATATAAATTTCACAAACCTCTTCTGGGAAACAACCTTACGGACTCTGTGGGGCATTAGCTGCTTTGAAAGATTGTGGTGAAAACAGTTAAGAGTGACAGAAACTTTTTAAGTAGTTGTCAGTTTGCTAATACATTCTCCTTTTTGTATTCACATCCATTCACGTAAAGTCATGAGCCATTTAAAATAATTAAGTATTGTCTTTAAGTATTGCTTAAAGATTATTTTTTTTCCTTTGGATGTTATTAAAAATGAGATGGCTGTAGCATTTTATTATAAAGGCTTGCAAGAATAAGCGCTTTTCAAGAAGTTATGCTTTTATTTCTGGGAAAAACAATTGATAAAAGCAGTGGAAACCTTTTTGTCTCCTCATGTAGATCGGACCTGTGAAATCTTGGCATTTCTAGCATTAGTCCTATAAATCACTCTTTAATGTGGATGAGTTTTCTTGTTGTAGTAATCTTTGTGAGAGCTGAAACAATTTGTTAATAAATACTATTTTGCACAAGAACACATAACACAAAATGAAGTAATGGGGAGTTTAGAATTTGTGGGGAACAAGCTTTCTTCCCTTCATTTTCCACTTGAAAACATCGGTATAAAAATTGATTTCTTCTAAAGCTTGTAACCTATTCAGCTGCTAACCTCCCAGCTCCTTTGAGTAATTTTTCATTCAAAGGTAACCATCATTGCACAGGTGACAAATACTTGCTTTTTTTCTTCCTTTACTTCTCCATTTATGGCATTTTCTGGAAGGACCTTCTTTCAGTAACACCTGAATAGCTGCCATTTGTTCTGCTGGTGCTAATTTGCTGATAATCAAGTCATCTGCGGAAATGTTATGTGTCTCCCCAGGCAGTACGGTAATGCTTATTTTCTGAGCTTGACTCATTTGCATTCTTCCACAGGAAATACCATGTAATAAAGCAGGTGAGGTATTAAATAATGTCTTTGAGCTTTATTACGTAGCCTGTAAGAAAGAGACATAAAAGAGTGGGTTTGCTTTTATAGCACAGAATAAACAGTAGTTAGTTAGACCTTTTACCAAGGAAATCACCTCTGTTACCGAGTTAGGATAATGGTATATTGTGCTACCTTGACATTTTGATTTCAAGAACGCAGTGATTAAAAACAGAGGGGAGGTTTTCATTCCTGGATGCAAAGGTGTGTAGCTGCTGATCCGCTCCCAGACTACCCTCAGGAACTTCAGCTAGCTGAGACTGCAAAGTGAACATCAGGATGCTCTAGGGACCTCACTAAAGCGTCCTGCTCAGGGCCATGCTGACTGGCAGATCCTTTCATATCACCTCCCAGAGTGATCCCAAGTGGTCATTTTGGGAGGACACTGGCTACTTACATGATGTGGTTACAGAGGAAATGGCTTTGCTGTTTCCTGGCCTAAGCATAAAACTCTGACTTAAGCATGAAAATCACCATTTTTTCTAATTAGGAGTACCTGACATGTTCCTCTTCATGCATCTTTATGAACACTGGTGTTTGTGTTTACTTAAAATATCAAACTGTTGTTGAAAGGGGAGGAAAATTTTTTATATACATGTTAGGAAGTCACTGTTTTGAGGCTCCTTAAGACAGCAAACTTTCCTTTGAGGAAAAGAAGTCAGCTTCTTTTATGTAATATAAATAGTCTGTTTTTCTTCCCACCCTTGTAGTTTCTTTACATTTTTTGTAATAACAGTTTGTGGTGACAAAATATGCAAGTAATTATATAGCAAAAACATTTTAGCTATTTAGCTACCCAGGAAATTCAAGATTCAAAAGGTGAATTTCCTAATAGTACAATATACTCATATACTTATCTTCTACATACATGTATATCAGTTCTGTGCAGAATGTATGGAAGGTTTGAAAGCTTGGAAGCACGTAGAGTCCCCCTGTGTTTCAGTGGAATTAGTGAAAATACTGAATGCATTATCAGAGTAGAGTTGAGGCATTGCACAAACAGAAATTGAAATTACTGTTAGATTCCTACTTTCTGATATATTCATATTTAAGACAGGAAATTGCATAAATGAAAACAATTTTCCTATGTGAATCGTATTGCCCTGCATCACGAATTTTCCTTAATGAATTCTTTAGCCCTGTAAAAGATTAAATAAAACTACTGTATTATAAATAAATAATAAAAAATATTTAATACTATGGAAAATATGCAAATATGGGAAATAAAACCAAGAAAAAAAAGCAAGCATCCTATTAGCCTCTACCAATCCTAATGGAAAACTATAGATTCATCTGACTTCCAAAAATGTTTTCCAACACATGACATTGCTCTTAATACTCTCTAACGGAAAAAAATCATAGCTGTAGTGACTGTTTCTTTTTATTCATATGGACAATATGTTTCAGAAACTGGTTGAACTTTAGCAAAATAAAGACCATAAATCAACCAAAAGCGTATATGAGTAAAATATGTGCAATGTGGCAAAGTACAGCATTTAAAGTTTCTTTTAGTGTTTAACAGCAGAAGCCTAGTCCCTGTTGGGCACCTGTCTCTTCACATATGTTTTCTCATATAACAGGGAGCTTGCTACTGGGTTGTGGGGTTTTTTGCAGCACAGTTGCAAAACAAAAAAGGTTTACCACTGCAGGTTCATCTGAGGTTTAAATTATGGAGCTGTTATTTTAATAGCAAAAAACTCCCGTAAGATGGGAGTATTCCTACTAAATATGCATGTACTTAATTAAATGTATAGTAGAATCAGTATGTAACCCTCTCTGTTCCTGAGGATTCTTATGTAGGTTTTATAGGAACTCCTATTATGTTAATTCTGCTCTTGATATAAAAGCGTTTTAAATCACTCGTAAAAATATTAACGCATAGAAAAGGTGCAGAAAATCAAGCATTTCCATGCATTAAAAAATTGAGTAAGAAGGCACATTTCTTTCATTGCTCTTTGAAATCTAGCAGACTGCATAAATCTCTTCCTTTAAAGATGAATCCAGACAGATTCAAGACAGGAAATGATAAGATGAAATTATGTTCTAGATTATCAGAATCAGTCTCCCATTTCTTGACATTTCTGGAGACTAGGCTGGGTGCAGTTGAGAATGAAGGGAAGAATGTCAGCTCAGATTTAAAGCCTGAACATTTCCATGAATAATCTAGATGCTGATGCTTGAGAGTCTGAAATTTATCCAAATACGCTGGGAGGCAAAAGATTTAAAAGGAACAGTAACAATAAATTTTGCCAAAACTGAACATTGTGATACAAATTATTGGCTAAAAATGTGTTTGATGCAAAGGTCATCCTTGCTTTTTTTTTATTTTGTTCGTAAAACAACAAAGATTTAGTCTCACAGCAGTTTAGGTACATTCATAAGGTGATTAAGCCTTTGGTCCCTGTAAAATATGCTAAAAAGTTGATGACACTTAAGGAAAAGAGGGCAGAACAGGGTAAAGAAACTACTACTGTGTCACTTAACAGCAGGCAGGACACATTTCTAAGGTTCTGTGATAAGGCGAATCAACACTGAAAATATTCTTGAAATACTAATCTGGAAAAGCAAAATAAAACTTGAACGAGATGTTCCAAAAAAAGTATTCATCAGCATTACACTTAATCCAGGTGAAGCTATTTTACAAGAATAAAGGAAAAAATCTTAGACACAGAGAATCCTAATAACGACTCAGAACTATCTGAGGAAGGAAACTAGTGTTTTATACTTGACATCTGCCACAAAGTCTTTCAGCTTGTGGTGTTATCATCGTATCTCACTGCAGAGGTAGTCTACTACTTTGTTGTTAAAATGAGGTTTCAGCAGGGACCTTACCAGCCCCTGCATTTTCTGTTACCTCTGAAAATACATCACAGGTTTTCTGCGTTTCTGGAACAGAGTCGTTCTTCATTCTTTCTTCTGGCTCCAGCAATGGTACACTGAAATCCTGCTGAGTTGTAACAGTTTCAGAAGCAGTAGATTATTACTATACTATTATATTGCTGTATCTTATTTTTCACATAAACAACCTGCCAGAAGTATATAGCGCTCTAACTCTATGAGTAGTGGTGAAGCTTACTCATAATAATCAATAAGGCATAGTCATTTTGTATGACATTAGGAGTTTTATAAGTTCTGGCAGTATCTTCATTTATCTATGCCATGGTTTTTTGCTCATAACATGGCTATTTTCATTCTCTGCTTTAAAAGGTGCTCTTCTAACAAAAAATGTCTTTCCACTTAACTTTTGATTCATGAGTTTTTAAGTGAAGATATAATCAGACAATGCCAGCCTACCAAAAAAAAAAAAAAAAAAGTAAGGCAGAAAAATGCTGAAGGCATCTATGGAAATACTGTGAAAAGTCATTAAAAGTGGTGTCTTTTCTAAGAATGGAAATGCTTCTTACTGAACCTGATCAACACAGTTTCTTCTTTTCTTTCTTAACGTTATGTTACAGACCGTGCAATATTGATATTATGTCCTTATTTCTTTTCTGGCTTTGATCCCCCAAATAATAATAAACTGGTTATATACTATTGTTATATGTGCATAATACACAAAAAACCATATAGAGACACTATATTTTTAACTTCTTATTAGTTTTGTCTCTTTTCCTGTCACCCTTTTTCATTTGCTTATTCTCCCTTTTTTTTTGTAGCTGTTGCAGTCCTTTCTGACTTGCCAAACCCCCCCAGTGCAGTGTGAACAGAACAGA
Source organism: Phalacrocorax aristotelis (assembly GCF_949628215.1). Taxonomy (NCBI): domain Eukaryota; kingdom Metazoa; phylum Chordata; class Aves; order Suliformes; family Phalacrocoracidae; genus Phalacrocorax; species Phalacrocorax aristotelis. The sequence goes on along the minus strand of NC_134278.1, from coordinate 29,939,950 downwards.
AAAAGGCTGACTGCGCACCTCTGTTTTTATGAGCTACAGTATAAAGATAGGGACATTTTTAACATCTTGTATTTGACAATTTCTTTGTCACTCTTACATGTATGGCAGCCTGCCAGAAACAAGTGAGACCTGGTCTGAGGGTTTTCAATCCTTGCTTGGAGGGAAGGTGATGTCTTCTGCCTGGTGCCTGCCTACTGTTACAAACTTGCATTGCTCTTCTTGTAGTCCAGTTATGTGGAAAGCATTTCTCATCTCCAGTCCAAACCAGTTTCATCTAAAGGTGACTTTACAGATACAGCAAAGCATATGCGTGTTGGGTATCAGCTACAACATTGCTCTGTGAGGCAGTCTGAGCCATGCAGCAGTTGCTCAGCTTGCTCACCTCAAACAGCGTTTTTTGAACTAATCTGCCCATTTCACACAAGTCAGCAGGAGATGCATTCTGTGGTGAAAGCGTTCACGGTGGTTGTGGCTAAAGGTGGTTGTGGTGGCCCCTGTGGTGGGAAGGCCAGGCTGGTAGAACTGTTGTGCACCGCATCCCATTTAATAGAGAATGTGGGTGAGATGAGAAGTTAAAGTAAGATTCTGTATGACTGATGTTTTTACTAAATGCTTAGTGGAAAAAATACTTCTACATAAAATATTCCTTCAGTTTTCCCATTGCCTTTATATGCTAACTGCACACATTTAGTATGCTTTGTGGTTATTTCTAAAAGATGATGACAAAAACTTTGAAAATGAGATAACAGTAAACAAAATCTGAATTCAAATCTGAAGTCAGCTGTCTCTTAGTGGAAATCCAGGTGCAATTCTAAAACCAGTCAAATTTAGTCCAAACAAGTCCAACTTAGACTTTTTTCTTAAAAGAGCATGAATGTTTCCCTATTATCATCACTGAATAAAGACTGAGCTATGAAGTTTCTTCCTTTTGCAGGAGGGGAAGGCTCTTTATTTTTGTTGTTTCTATTTATATTTTCTATGCTTTAATTAATTTTTTTTTTCTGGCAGAAAATGGAAAACTTTGTGGTACGCTGAAGGTATGGCAGCATAACTATTAAATAACTACTCAGAAGAATAATGATGAAAGCAAAAACTGAGAAAAGGTTAACCTTCAAATACCTTCATAATGTTTGTGATTATTAGTATTGTTTCTTTTGCCCTTAATGTTTTTGGACAACAGCGTGTGTAGAATAAAATCAGTAAGTTTTTGCATCCCGTATTTCACCACACAGTGTTATGATGTCCTTATTTACTTCCTTTTCTAATCCTGGGATGTTTGCTCATTTAGTTCAGCTGCTTTTGAAAGCTGATATAATATCTTAAAGAGCATAAGGCTTGACTGAACTAGCAGCTCTCACAATGTTCAAAATAAACAGAATGTGGTGAAGGAGAAATGGAAAATTTCACGGAAAGTTGGGGTTGAAATTTTGTTAACATATTGGTCACCTAAAGAAACAATGTTAGGAAATGACTGAAGAATTTTAATAAAAAGCTGGTAACTTCACTGCTATCAGCCAGAGAGTATTTCAGAACATACATCCAAATACTTGTTTTACAATTTAACATTAGTAATTACTGTGCTTTACTAGTCCTGTCTTTGACCACAAAATCTATAGTCCGTACTTTGTGTTTTTCCACTGGTTCCCTAAGCTCTTCTCTCAAAATGTGCAGTAGCTTGCTGCTTATTTTCATTGCTTTTGTGACCATTGGACCATCACATGTGATACAGCAGAGAACAGAATCCACCACCCAGCTTAGCTTGGTGCTCTGCACATGTCATATCAGATCTACAATGAGAATAAAGGAAAGGGGGAAAGGATTTAGGGAGGAAAAATAATACATATATTCTGAGATGGCCTGAATCGCTCCAGTGAGACCACAGAAATGGTTTTCTTTGGCTATACTTAGTGGATTATAAAGCTGAATTAAAGGTAGCAAAGAAAAAAACCCTCACCAAGGTGGAACATAGAAAGAGATTAGTTCCCAGAGAGTTTGACTTGAAAGAGAGATGTTTTGGAGAAAGGTGATGTCATGTAGCTTTGCAGAATTAGTTTCCTGGAGCCAACTATTCAGTTATTTCATGGTAGCAGTAGAAGAGGTACTTGCCCAGACAATGTCCAGTGTAAGGGAAGAAATAACAAATATACTGAAAGAAAAGTAAAATAGACTGTCACAAATCAAAGAATGTGACTGCTTCTCAGTCAACACAGAGTGTATTTGAGGAAAGAAAGAACAATCAGATAAGGAAGTGAAAAGAGCATCCCCACATCCAACGCCAAGTAAACCTACGATAATTTAGTAGAGCAAAAGCCGGTTCCTGGGAGTGACTTAGGAACAGTGCTTCAGGACCCTAGAAGCAGCTCCACGAAAGCTCTGCAAGAAACTGATTTTCCAGTTACTGATGTATTTTTTTCTGTTGTAGTCTGACAAGGTCACTGCTTTATAGAGAAACCGTTACTATTAGATAGCATAGGAGACTGAAAATCAAGCCCTGCTATAATCTTGAATATAGCTTCAGAGACACTGTATGACTTTAGACTTCTGTTCCCTCACTGCAAATCTTGCTGCACGTTCTCCCATAGTTTTTGTGGAATCATGATCATGTGATTCTGCTTGCCAAGTGATAATTCACTTTTCCATTCTTTATGTAGATGTTTTGTTAAGATTTTCAGGGCTGCCTCAGGAAGGTCCTTATTTATGTCCTTTTCTAATCATGGGAGGTCTGATAATTCAGGTCAGCTACCTTTGAAAGTTAATGCAGTATCTTAAAGGGCATGAGGCTCAGTGATTTAGCACCTACTGTAATCTGTCAGGTTCCTCAAATTGAATACTGAAATATGTTTTCTGACAGCAATCACGTCCCACAAAAGTAAGTTCCTGAACATTTTTTCCTGCAGATCCTGCATTTTTTCAGCAGATCACCCAGAGAGGCTGTGTTTTCATAGGCAGAACCAGCTGTCCTTAACTGAGTACAGGACAGTCAGCAAAGACAAATTCATTCTCATGAGAATGTTTGGCAATAGAAACTAACTTAGACTGTGCATGCAGGTATTTCTGGTCAGCATTTTTAAAACCTCTACCCAGTACCTTAAGACCAACCACAGATACTCCATGTGTTTTCAAGGATCCTATTCATCATACATTTTCACAGAACAAAAACCTTTAGTTTTGTTTCTGTGAAACAGGTATGTGTACATTATCAGTGACTTTTTTTTTTCCTTCTTTCTTATCCCAGAAGAAAATTTCTTTCCTCAGGCGAAAGCTTAACTTAGCTTGGATTTGAAAATGTGCAAAAAGAATCTTGAGGATTCATTTTCACTGATCAATTTTAAAATATCTGTTTCTGTATATCATTACTATCCATGTACATCAAGTATCCGTAATTCATTCTTGGCAACAAATCCTATTTGTTATTAATAAAAAATATGCCTGTCAGTCTAGTAATTTAAAAAGGCAATTTTCCTCATTTTTAATGGAATCAGATGCATATATAATTAAAAAACTTTATCTTGGTGCACCTTTCCTTGGTGATTAGCTGATCATAAAATCATAGATTCATAGAATCATAGAATCATAGAATGGTTTGGGTTGGAAGGGACCTTTAGAGGTCATCTAGTCCAATCCCCCTGCACTGAGCAGGGACATCTTCAACTAGATCAGGTTGCTCAGAGCCCCATCCAACCTGACCTCGAGTGTTTCCAGGGATGGGGCATCCACCACCTCTCTGGGCAACCTGTGCCAGTGTTTCACCACCCTCATTCTGAAAATTTTTTTCTTTATATCCAGTAAATCTACCCTCCTTTAGTTTAAAACCATTATCCCTTGTCCTATCACAATAGGCCTTGCTAAAGGGATTGCCCCATCCTTCCTATAGTCCCCTTTCAGGTACTGAAAGGCCTCAGCTTAGTGTCATCTGCAGACTTACTGAGGGTGCACTCAATCCCACTATGTCAATGGTAAAGATATTAAACAGTACTGGTCCCACTACAGACCCTTTAGGGACACCACTCATCACCAGTCTCCATCTGGACATTGAGCCATTGCCTACTATCCTCTGGATGCAACCATCCAACCAATTCCTAAACCACCAAGCAGTCCACCCATCAAATCTGTATCTCCCCAGTTTAGAGAGAAGGATGCTGTGGGGGACCATGTCAAAGGCCTTACAGCGGTCCAGATAGATGACATGCATAGCTCTTCCCTTGTCCACTGATGTAGTCGCTCCATCATAGAAGGCCACTAGGTTGGTCAGGCAGGACTTGCCCTTGGTGATGCCATGCTGGCTGCCTTGGATCACCTCCCTGTCCTCCATGTTCCTTAGCACAGCTTCTAGGAGGATCTGTTCCATGATCTTCCCAGGCACAGAGGTGAGGCTGACAAGTTGGTAGTTCCCAGGGTCCTCCTTTCTACCCTTTTTAAAGATGGGCACAATGATTCCCTTTTTCCAGTCCCCCGGGACTTCACCTGACTGCCATGACTTTTCAAATATCGTGGAGAGTGGCTTGGCAACTACATCAGCCAGTTCCCTCAGGACAAAGATACAAGAGAAAACATCCTCTTATTAATTGGATACTCAGAATATATTAAACATGTTAAGAAACCTGTAGTAGCTCTGATACATGATTTCTCTCGAGACAAATCTAAGTTCATAGTTTATCTAGTTTGGTACAGATTTCAGAATCTTGCAATCAGAAGAAAATACAGACCCCACATTATAAGTGTTACTGCCTGGCTAGAATATATAGCTGTTTCATTATATGATACGTTTTATCATATCATATTCCAGATTATGATTCCATTATTATTCTTCTGAATTATATTTTGACTAGATTCCATCTGAGAAATCACTGGTCTTGAAGCAGTGTGTGAAGAAATCATAAATAATATGATATTATTAGCATGGGAATTCACACATTTGGGAAAATTACCACCATCTGTATGCACTAGTGCATCATGCCTTTCAGAACAGATCTGATTCATTCCCTGCCAATTTTGTTTAGAAATTGAATTAGTAGGTATTTTTCTGCACAAGATCATGCAGACAGGCCTCTGTATGGCCATGTGATTGCTGTCCTTGGAATACCGGAACGACATTATTGCCAACATTTTCATATATGTCTATATGTCAGAGGAATTTAATTATGATAGAAAATGGATAAATATGGCAATTTCATTATATGCTATATTCTCCATCCACAAGAAGAGGGTTTGTCTGGAAGCTGACCACCCTACACCAGATTATATTTGCCATGATTCAGCCATCAGGTCTGCAGAACACCAGAATAGAAAACTTTAGCAGACATACTCTCTTCATACTGTAAGTGGGAAATCAAAAGGGGATATCAAAATATCTTTTAAAGACTTGGATTTAGCTTTAGATATGTGTATATTTAGGCTTTGATTAGTTCCTAAAATATGGATGTCAAGCAGGGTTCAAACAGTTGGTTTCAAGAATTCAAATCCTTTCAGCTTCCCTCCTCAGTGTCCTACTATTCCACCTGAATCTCTGGTCACAAAATGAAGAAGTTCTATCAATAAATTAAGAACCTTTTACAGACATTACAAACACATTCACTTGCCTTCATCAGAAAGCCATAGGACCTGCAGTACAAGGGATACTTTTCATGTTACTTCCGGAGATACCTCAGGAGCTTTATGATACCTGTGAGACCTTAGAATCATAGAATCATAGAATCACAGAATCGTTAAGGTTGGAAAAGACCCTTAAGATCATTGAGTCCAACCACTAACCTATCACCTATGACTGCCTTGGTCCCCTACATCCTAGAGTGCTTATTGAAACTGAAATAGAGCAGTCTGTCGTTAAATTGGGTCAAAGATTATTTGGCTAATATCAATTCCATTTTTTTTGTGTGTGTCAAACAACTTTCTCCCACCCTCCTTTAAAGTAAAATTGTTGAAGATTTGGTTGAAAAGTCTAGGTGTTTAAACCCATTAAAGACCTGAGGTTGGTTGACCTTGGCTGGATGCCAGGAGCCCACCAAAGCTGCCTTATCGCTCCCCTCCTCAGCTGGTCCAAGGAGAAAAAAATATAACAAAAGGCTCATGGGTTGAGATAAGGACAGGGAGAGATCACTCACCAATTACCCTCAAGGGCAAAAGAGGCTCGACTTGGAGATATTAGTTTAATTTATTGCCAATCAGAGTAGGATAATGAGAAATAAAACTAAATCTTTTTCGCCTCATCCCCCGCTTCTTCCCAGGCTCAACTTCACTCCCAATTTTCTCTACCTCCTCCCCTCCAGCAGCGCAGGAGGACAGGGAATGGGGGTTGTGGTCAGTTCAGCACAGGTTTCCACCTCTCCTTCCTCAGCAGGGAGGACTCCTCACACTCTTCCCCTGCTCCAGTGTGGGGTCCCTCCCACAGAAGACAGTCCTCCACGAACTGCTCCAATGTGAGTCTTTCCCATGGGCTACAGTTCTTCATGAACTGCTCCAGTGTGGGTCCCTTCCACGGGGTGCATTCTATGATTCCTTTGGGCGCATCCACCTGCTCTGCTGTGAGGTCCTCCACAGGATACAGGTGGATATCTGCTCCACTGTTAACCTCCCTGGGCTGCAGGGGCACAGCCTGCCTCACCATGGTCTTCACCAGGGGCTGCAGGGGAATCTCTGCTCTGGTGTCTGGAGCACCTCCTCCCCCTCCTTCTTCACTGACCTTGGTGTCTGCAGGGTTGTTTCTCTCACATGTTCTCAGTCTTCTCTCCCAGCTGCTGTTGTGCAGCAGTTTCCCCCCAGCGGTGGGTCTGTCTTGGAGTCAGCTGGCATCATCTCTATTAGACATGGGGGAAGCTTCTAGCAGCTTCTCACATAAGCCACCCCTGTCACCCTCCCGCTACCAAAACCTTGCCACACAAACCCAAAACAAGACTTAGTCACATCTAGGACATTACCATTTTTAGCCTACAGAGCTGTCTTAAATCAGTGGCAACATGATCCCTAATAGACATAGCATTAAAAGTCACTTGTAGTTTGGCAAGAGAATAGATTCTTGAGCTATGATGGCACTTCCCTTTTCTTCTGTCTTTACAAGCAATTTCCGTCTAAGTTGCTGAAAATAATAATGGAAATACATTTTAATGCATAATCTTAATGTATCGGTACTATTTCCTAATTTTCACCCTGTGTTTTCTGTAAGAGCTGGTAACAGCTATCACATCTTCAGTGTTTAGTGTGTTCTAGTCTTCTATCTTCAAAACCTGAAATCATCCAGACCTTTGCCAATACTTTCGGCCAGTCTCAAAAAGGAATGAAAGGCAAAGCTGTCTGAACTCGGTCTGTTAACATGATTTTCATCTGAATGAAGACTTGCTGGTGAGTAGTCTATCACTTAGAAGTCACTTAGCCAGCCCTCCCTGCTATCACTGGAGTATGTGTGCAGTTTGAATATTGATACAACAGCTGCAGGAATAAGTTTGTAATTTCATAAAAGCTTCTGTTATTAGATCTTCAAGAGGTCGAGCCAATACTTTGTTATTTGTGCTCTTAGCACAGAGTATAAGAATTCATATGGTGCCTTTTTCAGGGGAAAAAAAAAAGTTCAAATAAATCTTCAACACAAAATACACACAGTGCATTTGTGTCATTAGTGAAATATGTAAGAAGGCAACACGTTTTGAAGTACCACCTAATCTGACATGATTAATCTCTCATTTTCTACCGTATACTCCAGAAATTATGATAAAGTTATCTAATAAATAATTGAAGCTATGCGGGTATTTTAGCAGTAATTTATAAACTCGGTGTTGACTTATGTACGTCAGTCCTAGATGAAGTACTGTACAAATAGCAACTTCTATGCATTCAACAATGAAGTAATTTTTACTACATTTTATAGACAGAGACTGTTCAGTACTAAGTATACAAACTAAATGCTCAGTGAAGAATTTGCTATATTAAATATGCAAATCGAACTTAAGGAAGACACGTAACTGAAGTAGCACTGAGAAGTCCCTGGTATTCTGTGATTTACTTGGAGAGAGTTTCTGAGAAATTTAATAGTGGAGTTAACAAAGCCATGAAAACTTCTTCCCATAAGAACAAAAGTCTTTAACTAAAGTTTAATGAGAAAAGTATTAATAATTGTCCCCAAACTAGGGTAAAGTGGAACAGGAAACTTGCTGTGCTTTGGTACTATTGATTATGGCCTCCTAGAATGCTCCATTATCAGCCAACTATGTGTTTCTTATAAATGCATTAGAGTTCTGGGACAGATCACTCATTGTTAGAATTGGCAGTTTAATCCCTAAAGGCAGACAGGGTGCAGAGCCTGGATGTGTGTGGTCCCTCAGTAACATCCCTCTTGTACTTCTACTTCTTTCCAGATAATTTTGTTACAGACTATAAAGTATCCTATTGATTGAGCTCTGAAAGTTGTAAATGTGATTTACGAGCTATATTTGATTAAAAGTGTGGCTGCTCTGGGGGACACAGACATTTCTTCCCCCTTGGTCTAACGCTGTGTAAATCACTTAAATCCACTGCCCGAGAGAGTACACCCTTATAAAAGATGAGTAAAAATGGAAAGTTGCGTTGGAAAACTAGGTAGGAGAGCTTTATTTTAGCAAGAGTGCTAGGGAAAAAAAAGATGGATGGGCACAGAACTAAAACACTGCAAACATTATTCACTGCTAGATAAAATAATACAGTTTTCCAGCAATTTTGTAGCTACAGCCATTTGAAGATTGTAAACTATAACTTGACAGCAGGTTAAGTAGCTAAGCTGTCACTCCTGGCATTGTTTTTTTAATTATACTTTTATTTGATATACAGTGCTACGTATCCAGTTTTCACTCAACAGGAAGGAAGCTTTACTTTCTAAAAAAACATGCAGAATGTGAGAAGAATAGTTTTTAGGCAGGCAACACATCTTCCCAGCTTTCTAGAAGCAAATACTTCGCTTTCAAATTGTTTACATATGAAATAAGAGGTCTTTACAGACTTTGAGCTTGCATCACTTTTAAGTTAGAACCAAGTGAACATAGAGTGAAGGTATGTGATATGTGTTAGTGTCCTTACTACTAATTAAGATGAGGCATTTTGTGGGTGCCCACATGACTTATCTCTTCTGCCCGATACTCAGTGAGGTTATACTGTGTAATTTTAAAAGAAAAATGTCTTTCTCTATCATCAGCCTATAAAATTGGCTAGGATATGTGCTTGCTCTACCACTTGATCAAACTAACCTTGTGATGTACTGCAACTTTTTTCTGATATTAATCATATTCCTAATGAGACTCATTTAGTGAGAAGAATATTTCAAGTCTTTGGATTTCTGGGTGTGAAGGATTCAGGAAGTTAATATTTAACAAGAGTTGAAAAAGCATGTTTAAAAACTGATTGGGTAACTTTTCCCTAGTATGCATCAACTTTTCATTTTAATTTTTTTAACATAGCACTGATATTAATTGCATCCTTGTTGGTCACAAGCTGTAAATAGCTGTATTGATGTACCAAACAGAGAGTAACGGACACCATGTGATAAAATTTTAAAACGTGGCAAATCATTTATGAATCTTTAAGCCTACATTCCTTTACATAGGTTATATCTGTGTTGCAGTCACAGTTAACAACTACTTGTAGCAAGCTAGCTGTGGTAGCACTGAACCCAAACTGTGATAAGAAACTTCGGTGCATAAGTATATATAAATATTAACTGTATGCAGTTATGTGAATAGAGCCGTCTCTACCAGGGTGTACCTCTGTGAAAGTAAGCTCTAGGGATTGGATAATTTTCTTCTCTTCTTAGCTCAAAACTGCCAGGGGCTTCAACCATTGTCAAATCTCTCACCATAGTTAGAGAAAAGAAGTGAAGTCCTATGGAGTTAGATTCCAGGCTTGAATACACTCTGCTCTTCTGATATTTAGGATTTTATTTGTGATATTAAGCTGAAAGTGAGTCTTCACTCACACAAACAGAAGCTTGTAAGCCTGCCACCCTAACAAAAAAGTAGTTAACTGAGGATCTAGAGCAGCCTTCAATTTGCTTTATGGTTAATTAGCTTAATTTTGGTACCTCATTGCTTACTAGTGGAGTTTGTCTCACATAACTGTATTTACAGTATAAATGTCTGTATCTGAGCTAGCCATCCAAGACTCCTTTAGTTAGTGAAGAGAAGCAGACATTTTGTTGGCATCCATTACCTCATCCATCTAAAATGGTTCAGAGGAATCAGGCACTCAGTGTGGCTATTTCCACTCGCTGACTAGAAACAGTCTGCCTGAATAATTCATACTGGGTCTGGTGAACATGAGCTTAAAAAGACAGTCAGCTAATGCCAACAGTCAGGCCAGGAACCAAAATCAGGTGGGTTTTTTTCAGTTGTAGGTGCTGGTTGTTTTTTTCTTTTATTCTCATGAAAATTAGTGATGCATTTTACATCAGCTCTTATTATCAGGTTTCAAGAGAAGAAAAACTTTTTACAACAATGGCTTCAGTCTTCCAATGTTTTCTGCTCCTCCAATATATGAAAAATATGCTCCTCACTGAGTGATCGATTGCACAGATTTTAGTCCTACTGCTCATGCACTGCCAAAAGTCATATTTTAATTGATTAAGAATGTACGTTGTGGGTTTGCGTATGAGTTATACCTCAACATAGCTGCATAGGTACTCTTTCCTCCATACTGAGCTCCAAGCCAGGTGTAGTCAATTATATGCCTGTCAGGTCACTGTCTTACCTGCTAATAAGAATATTCAGTGATTGATCTCCTCCCTATGATTATGCCCTTCCTATTTCACTGCAGCACCAAAATTGTGGACATATTTGTTCGGGAGTCTCTGTAAACTCGAGGTGGTTCTGACTTTACAAAGCACTGTGCAGAGCCAGTTTTCTGAACAGATCAGTGCCCATCAGAAATGGGACAGCAGGTAGTACAGTTTTTTCCTTCTCTCCCTCATTCTCTACTTGTGCATGCAGTGCAACTCCAGGAAGTAATACAATTTTAAACTCCTTAAAACTGAGGGAGTTTTAGAAGTAACTGCCCTAGTATCCTCTTACGTGCTTGCTTGCTTACCTGCTTGGATATTCTTGTCATCGCTGACCACTGGTAGGAAGGATTCATCAGCTGTATTGTACCCTAAAGGCATACAAGAGAAGTAAAAGGAATTGGTTTTGATAATAGTATTAAGACACTAAATTAATTCAGGAAATAAGATGTCCAGTCTTAAATCACCAGGAGCCTATTTTTCGTGGGCATTATAACTCAAAAAAGTGGGAGTAAGGATATTTATTTACCTGTCTGCCTGTACATACTTTCTTAGAGAAGAAGACTTTAGGCTTTGACTGTTAAGATTTAGACCAGAGTCTTCAGTGATGGAGATCGCTCTTCTTATGAACAATCCAAAGCAAAACAATTGTGAGAACTGTACAGAAAATTATAGACGAGTGGAAGACAAGTTTTATTCAAAATGTAAAAGCCAGACTGAAACCCTGAAAATATTGAAACAAATTCTAAATTGTTGTTACTCAAATAAAAGGAAATTTTTGGCAATAGATCACATTACAAAAAGCATGTGTCTCTACAGTCCTTTAAAGCTGGAGTCAATCTTGTATCATGTGTGCTTGGAGGCAGCTGGATGTGAATCTGGTTTTGCCCCAAAGCAGAAAACGTGTACTGATGCCACGCTGTTCATGAGCTTTGTTGAAAGCATACTTTGCAATGAGCTGTTTTGTTAAAATTTAATACAATAAGTGCAGTATAAGCAATCACTTTATAATTGTCCGTAAGTCCCTTTCTAGTAACCTTTCATTGGTAACGTTATAAACAATTGGTGTTTAAATCAGCATATAGAAGTGTCTGAGACTGAACTGACAGTGTCGAGACTAAATGGACCCAGAGACTGAAGCAGCTTTAATAACAGATATGTATTTAATGCTAATGAATGACAGGCCTCCCTGCCCACAGCAGGAGAGATGGGAGGGCCAGGGAGAGAAGCCCCTCGGCGGCAGCAGCGGTGGTGGTGGTGGTAGTGGTTGCTGTGGCGGGGCGATGAGGCGCCTCCCGCGGGGCCCCTGCCCGCTCCCTCCCTCAGCCACCACAGCCTCTGTCAGTCACAGGAGCAGAGAGGGAATACCCGGTTCTGATTGGCCCAAGTTCCCACAGCACCTGCCGATTGGCTGCCGCTGCGTGGGTGCTCCCCGCCTGTTGCTCTGGAAGGTTCTCCACCGCCAGGTAAGTGCTGCCTTTAGCAGTCAGCGACAGGGGGGATTGCCTGAAGATTGACAGGGTCTAACCAGCCCTATGCTGCAGTAAACAGAGAGTTAAACTCAAAGCCCAAAGTCAAGAACTGAATTTCGATTGTCATCCAGACAGTAGTGTGTTGTGTTTGAGCTTGTGGGGCCATTGCTGAAGGTGCAGGTTTCCCGAATTGCCTTGATGTGCATGACTGGCTGCTGTTCATGAGTATAAATACTTGAATAGGAACACTGCTTTTCCCCTATAAAATGAAGGTAATTCTTATTTAAGAGGAATATTAGATAATTGGCTGTTGTTTTATGGCACTGAAATAGTAAACTCATATGTAAGTGTTAATTGTTATATTTCACTGGACTTTGTTCAGCTATGATCTGCATATAATTCATATTGACATTATTTGGATTCTTTCAACACTAATAATAAAACAGGAAATTTGATAATGAGGCCTCATTTAGTTGAGGCTGCAACATCACCCTAAGGCAACAACAACAGCGTTTTTTTCATTATTACTTTAACCTAACACTCTGAATTTTGAATAGAAGCAGAGATACAAGAAAAAAAGATCTTTTTTTATCCCTCAGACACTCTTTAAAGACATGAGATGTACGGAAGCATTAAAAGGCAAAAAAGGTTGCAAACATGCCTGAGGGTCATGTAAGGACAGCTCTAGCACTTCTGGTTGTTTGCTTAAGCATTGAAGTTTTTCATTTATAGGAAAAAAAAAAAAAAGGGCAATCTGCAAGTGCCTTTTAACCACTTTATACAATCAGGTTCTTAAGTGTCACCTAACTTTTAAAATCACTTTTCCCAGTTGCTCTGCCCTTTCTTTTTGTTGGCACTAACCCAGGCTGCCAAATACAGCAGGCATAGTTTATCCCATGGTGATGCAGCTGCTACTGCATTTTCACTTCTGGGAAATTCTGACTAATTGTGAGTGCCAATCTTCACACGGTAATAAAGCCTAAACAAACCAGAAGCCTTTCAATCCCTGTGGACTACTGTTCTCTTTTCAGGGGTTGTGCCATTTTTCCCTCTATGGGCGTAGAAGACTCTCACGTCTTCTCTTGCTTTTTAATAGATAACAGAGGTTTTGCTAGGTTTTTTTCATTTTCATGCTCAAAGCATGCTGCCATTATATACAGTCAGCAGTAGTTGCAGTGTAATCATCTTGTGTTTGTTCTGAAATATAATAATAAAGTTTAAATAGCTTGTGAACAGCTACTCATTGCGGCCACCCATGCTTCATATACTTCAGAACACAGTCCTTTTAAGATAAAGGTAACTTAGTGGACCTAAGCCTTGTTCCAGCTCATCTTGCAGCCTGCCTTACTGGAGGCTCAGTGCATGATTTCCTCAAGACAAGGTGCATGCTTCAGAAGTACCACAGAGGTCTGAACATAACAGAAGCAATTCTAGCAGACCTAGATACCTGCAAAGTGAAAAAACAGTCTGTCATTTTCTCCACAATAACATCCATTACTAAGACTATCTCAGATTCCCGATATCCTAAACTATTTGCTTAAGCAGCTGTGCCTGTCACTGGATTTGGTAATAGTATATTTAGCTGCTACCTCAGCCATGTATCGTCTGTTGCAGGGCCTTTTCAGCATTTTGTCAGCAAATGACAGCTTTTCCAAAGGATTTAAATGAAATTGTCCATTAAGTGGATGCAGTATACTGAGTTTATATTTGCTTTTGGCTTCATCAAACCTCACTATCCCACATTTCAAATTTACAGCTATTTTGCATCTCATTACTAGCGGCAACACCTCCATGAAAGAAGTGGATAGCAGACATTGATAATTGAATCTCCTGTCATATTTCATAAAGCTTCTGTGAAATTGCATCTTACACATATGCCAAAGTTAGCTGTGTGTCACTTCATAAATGAACCTATCACCACGCCAGCATTTCCAAATGACTTTCAGCTAAGGAGAACACAGACTATAATACTGTGCATTTGCAGACTTTTCACTCTATCTAGACAGGTACATTTTCAAAAATGTCCTGGACGGTTGGGAATATATGGTTGAAGAATAAAATACAGGTCCATCACTAATGAAGGGATCTCCAGTGGAATATCTGGACATATCAGGTTATATCATCACATGGCTGAAACGCTGCTTCTGGCAAAATTGCAGCTTTTTGGTTTAGGACTTGGGCCCATTGAACAGGCATTGGGCACAGACAATTATTTAGTTTGGATATTTTCAGGATGTGTGATCTTTTTTAATGTCCTGTCACCAAATGCATTCCTGTTCCCATGTTCTGGTGATAGAAAGGTTGGTACTTTTTTGCTTGGGACACTGTATAGATAATTTTTTTTTGTCAGAGTTTTTATTAAAAACCCTACTGCGGTGGATCATCAGCAATAAAATATGTACACACAGCCACTCAAGGAGGAAACTCTCTTCTCTCCCAGTAAATGATGAACTTCGAAACATGTTGTAGCTGTATTTTGTGATGTACCTTTTGTTCCCACTACTTAGTCATGAAAAATTTGCAGAGAAGGAACTGACCCAACTGCTAAGTAGAAAAGTCTCTGGACTGAATGCTTTGAATCTGTCTTGAACAAGAGAAAAATGCTGTCATGCATCTCAAAACCTACTCTGTTGTAAGGCACTTCAGTGTTTGTTGTCACTTGCATATATTTCATATATAAATTGTCATATTATTTTCATTATTTGCATATTTTGCCTTTGATGTCCTAATGAACCACTTATAAACTGATAATAGTAACTACGTATGAAGTATCCATTTAATGAGTCCTTTAAATGTGACAGAATGACAGAATTAGTTGCTGTCTTTGGCTTTGGCATATTACTTTATACTATTTCCACTCATTTTCAGTGCTCTCTATCATCAGTTATGCCTCATGTAATTTTTATTTATCTGGGGGGGTAAAGTATTTACAATGATGTACACTTCAGAAGAGTAGTATCCCTGTTGACACAGATTCTACTGCTTGCGTACCTAGGTGTTAGGATCCATTTCAGGAGATCTATCCATAATTTGATGCAATAATATATACTCTTCTTCAGGAACAAATGCAGGTCTTGTTCTGTTGATGGGAATGAAAGTCTCATTTTTGTAACCAGTTGGTTTTGCTGACAAAATACACCTTGATGCAACTGTCATGTAAGTTGACCCAAACATCTTGGTCAAAAAAGCAGAAAAGTTAAAGAGAAAAATCTTTTAGGAATGTTGTAGCAGAGTCTTAAATGTGCTTTCACTAGCCTTTAACAGTGTCTGTCTGCAAGCTGAACAGCTAATTCCAGTCCTAACAGCTACTTCTTTGGCACCATGATATACTTCTGTGACAGAAATATGGACTTCATTGTTCATTATAAAATTATGGTGCTTAGTGGATTTCTTCAAAAATGGAGAGAAAAGAAATTGTGAAGCTATTTAGCAAACAGAACTTCCTTAAAAGTTATTTATCCTTTGCAATGGCAGGCTGGGTTTTAGGATCGAAGAGTGTCATGCAGCAAAACTGTAAGATCCCTGCTTCTTTTCTCCAAATAAGCAGTGCATTTGTAACAAGTGCTCCATCAGTACTAGCATCTTCACTGAACTACTGACAGTAACATTTAGAGCATTTATCTCTGGGACATGACAAATCTGCCTCCAAGCTAACTGATGGGTTTAAAATTATTCATAGTATAGGTTGTTACGGCATTGTACTGACATTGCATCAGAAATGGGATAGCACCACCAAGTCTTTTTATGTAGATCATTGAAAACTCATCAACATTGAAAACAATCTCACAGTGATCTCCTCACCTCCGTAGAAAGGCCCCAGTGCCACATTTTACACAGTTTATTGGTGTGCAGAAGCAGCTTGGGACTGGGCAGCTCTTGGCACTATGAACATGTGGTAACCAGAGGTCTACCTCCCTGCGTTATATGCAGCATGAAAATATCCACTGTCTGCGCACCCCTTAACAGCTCTCACTCAAGTGGTGAATGTTGGAACTAGATGATCTTTAAAGGTCCTTTTCAACCCAAACCATTCTATGATTCTAAGTGTGGATGTTGGGCATTTTTTTCTGAGATAAAGGTGATACAAGTTTAGCCAGACTTAATCTGTGAATATTAGTTTTCTTGATTTCCTTTCAGTCTTAGAATTTTAGTTAAATTCTATCATTCTAGTGACATCTTTGGGACATGAGTCAGACTTTACAAGGTCAAAATTTCAGTTTGTTTCATTTAACCACATGCTGAACAAATGAAACTGTGTTCTAAGGAATTGTGAAGTAATGCCCCACTGATACCATGGTACAATATCTAGCCTTACCCTATGGGTAGTAGAGCCAAAGAAATATAAATATTCTGTTCCAAACTTTATTATACTAAATTTCAATGCTCACTTTGTATCAGTATTCCATGTCATACCTATAGAGACTGGAGCTCCATATCAGCTCTTCCATAAATATGACAAAAACTTTCTCACAAGAGGTGATGATGCTAAAAATTCTCTATGAAACACAAAATCCTGAACAAAAGGTGTTGCAATGTATTCCTGTTATTTTATGCAGCAGTAGTACCATTTTGATTATCTGAAAAATAACCACCACAAACCTCTTTGTGATACTTGAGAGTTATTTATTTCTGTATGAAAACATCTGAACAGGATCGTGGCAAAATACCATAAACAGAAGAAAGGAAGAGCTTTCAAAAAACTGAGTTTAGCTATGATAGTCATTGTATTATACTAACGTAATACATAATCTAATGCAGAACGCATGAGTTAAATAAGAACAGGAAACAAAGGCCATAGAAGGTTCTGCTGAGTGTGTGTTGGGGGTTTATTGTTACTATTTGGGGCTAATTAAGATATCAAGGGCGTTCTGGTTCTTTAGAAAGCTGTGCTTTCCACATGCCTACCCTGAGGCAGTAGTCATTTCACGATTTGCGTAAGAGCTAACAAAATTTTTAAACTGTGAAGTGTTCTGTTTTCTTAAAAGCCGAATGCTTATTTAGCTTTTGAAAGCACAGAGTTGAATTCATGAAGCAAAAGGTTCATTTTTAGAGATTTTTCAGAGCCTTGGTAAAAAGTGAGTCTGCTGTCTAATTTTTCACCTAATTTAGGATATTATTGTAATAATGGTGATAAAAAATGACGCTGTAATGCTCTCATTTGTAAGATGATTTAAGCTAACATGTTTTACTGTGCACTGAAACGTACTGAAAGGGTTCATGATTCACATGATTAGGAGATCTTATCTGAGGGCAGGGTAATGAGCAGCTGAAGAACAGTAACATTTTAAGCTACTACATCTAATTCATAAATGAACATGAGTATAGTCTCAGCATTTCCACTATTTCCAAAATTGTAGCTCATTTAGAGAAAGATTTTCCTGCTTTCATTTCAAATTAGCGAGTTCTTCTTGCTCTCTGTCATATGTCCTCTGATGTTCTTTTTCAGTAGTTAGTTGAACTTCAATTCTTTCATTAGATGGTAGTATATGTGAGAAGAAAAAAATCCAATGAATTGAGGCATAAATTAAATTTACTTTTACAGATAGAGAGATGAGGGGTAAACACGTCTGTATGAACATGAGGGTTTTGAACAGCATTTTCTCCCATGACACCACAATGCATACTGCGTGGAGAAATAATTGAGGGCTCAGGGCTTCTTGAGCTCTCCCTGTAAGTTTATGCTGGTAGAAACTAATTTCTTAACAGACAATATTGTCTTTCATTCCTTTTGACATTAGGAATGGTAGTCTGCTGTATTTTTGTTACGTCTATACAGTCTTCAGTCAAGACTTTTTATTTGTAATCTGCAATAGTA
This sequence comes from Phalacrocorax aristotelis, assembly GCF_949628215.1. Taxonomy (NCBI): domain Eukaryota; kingdom Metazoa; phylum Chordata; class Aves; order Suliformes; family Phalacrocoracidae; genus Phalacrocorax; species Phalacrocorax aristotelis. The sequence goes on along the minus strand of NC_134278.1, from coordinate 29,921,934 downwards.
GAATCAGTTGCTTTATCTCATTATTCTCAGCAAATGTGCTGAATCGTATAATAGGTTTTCTTCATTTTCAGATTTTGAAGATAAATACAAAGTTCTTCAGAAAAGAAAAAAATCAGTTTTGGAACTAATTTCTTGGGGTGTGATGCAGAACTGCTAGCAAAGCCCGAAGATCTGCTTCATGGAATCCAGATTTTCCCACAGCTTTTATGTGGTTCAGGAATGGTACTTTTTAGCTAAGTCCTTAAGCATATTAGGGAAGATAAGTTATGATTTGTTTTGTCCTTTTTAAGGACCCTTAGCCCGGTTGAAATCATTGGGGATTCTTCTGCTTGTATGCTTTGTGTAGTATAATTAAATAGTGGGACTTTTTTGTAGGATATTGTGGATACTAAAAATTACATGGGTTCAAAAAGCAACACGTATAAATTACTGAGGTAAAGATTCATTAAAAGAGATTAAATGTAAAGACAAAATCTTTGGCTCATAAAGTCCACAGGTTGCAAATTGTTGGAGGCTGGAAGAGTAGTAGCATCACTACGTACTTGCCAAGTTCCTAACCTCTTCTGTGGCATCCTCTCTTAGCCCCTATCATAAACAAAATCCTGGGCTAGGCTGTGGCTGGACTATCTTGTTCTTATGACACCAGGATTTTACTCATGTAACAGCTTGACTCGTGTGCAGTTTTTGTCTGTGTTACAGCTTGTCTATTTCTAGCAGCAAAAATGAATGGGATGGCTGTGAGAACCTGTGTGTGTTGGAGGGCTCAGCACTTGAGAACAGATTCACTACCTCAACATTTCTAACCATAGATCTCTCATATCTGAAGATACTATATCTCAGATATCTCCTTCATATTTCCCCATTTGGAAGCATCCATTCTGATATTTCTCTTAGTAGAGCTTTAATCCATAGCCTGCACCAGCTGCGCCTCTGGTCCCTTCCCAGCCCCCCTAGCAAAACAGAAGGGTTGCCACTCTAACTGAAGAGAACATTATTATTATTTTGTTGATCCATCAGGACTTTGTTTTTCATCTCCTTGATGCATAAACACAGGCAAAGAAGAATCAACATGTTTTGGCTGCAGATACCTCCTTACGCAAATATGTGAATCTAATTAAAGACCAGACAGTACATTTTTACAGCAGTAGTACCAGTTCTGTTGCCACACTTTCTGTTCCATAGCAGTCGTATGCCGTAGTAGCAGATATATTCATTTATTGCCAAAGAATAAAAAAGGAAGTCACACAGTTCTTCATATAAATTAAAATATCCCATAGATTAAGAAGCAAATATGTCAGCTTGTAAGACTTAGGTGGTTGGGGAAGGTATCAGTTTCAGTCTACGTTCACGTTATTATTTTCTCTCTCTTGTTCCCCTTCTACTCTGAAAAAATTTTAAACAAGTCTAAGAAAGCCAACGTGGTAACTGAGTAAGACTGTGTGCTCTTAGTAATGCCAACACAATTTACAAATGCATTTCATGTTTGGGTATAATTTTGAAAATGTTTTACTGTTAAAATAATGGCTTTATTCCATGCAATTTATTCTTTAAAATCAATGTGAAGCTCCTTTCAAAACAGCTACTGCTGAGGAACAAAGGAACACACACTATATAATGAGGTTTTAAACATCTGTTGTTTATTAACATGCTGTGCATAAAAGAGAAAAAAAAAGCAAGCTTTCATTCTGTTGGTCCAAGATACAAAAAGATATTAAGTACATTTTTATGATAATTTCTATTGTTAATAACAGCTGCCCACACTTTGTGGTAGCAGTCACTACCATACTTAGCTTTGCAGACTCTTTATTTTGGCTTTATACTACTGTATCTGACATGAATAAGAAATGTAGAAAAACAAATCAAATGGCAAATTTCAGTTTTTATAAGCATGGTTTAAAATAAATGTGAATTTAAGTCAGTCTAAAGAAGACTGCTCAATGTCTGACTCTGCTAGACATTAGATAATAAAGGTAAAGAACAATTCAAGGTGACAGATGTTATTTTGTGTCATATACAACTTATAAACTGGAAGTGGTATACTAATGACGTGTGGTTTGGGAATTTTTTTTTTAATTTCTGGGAGGCTACATGACTTGAGGAAAGTATGTAGTAGTCTTATTTCAGATTAGAGTTTTTGGGGTTTTTTTAGTTTTTAAAATCCAGAAGTAACAGCTGACAGTCCAAAACTAATTAAAGTGATTTAGTAGATAAATTAGATTAAATCTGTCTTGGATCATTTATCTGCAGTTCATCCATTGTGATACTTTTTAGTAGGTTTGTTACCAAATGAGTGTAGTAAAAACCCAGAAAAAGCAATTACATTTTCCAGTCTGAAATCCATCAGCACTGACTGTTAGGAAGAAAATATCTGAGGTGTGACTCAAGGTAGAATATGGTTCAAAGAGGAAGAATCAGACAGCACTAAAATGCAGAACGTACCTTTGTTAATAATTAGATACCACAAGCTAAAAGGGCAGATGTTCCTTGTCCTGGGACATGTTCTTGTGAATATATCTTGATTTTATCTCACTCTCAGTGTGTTTTGAGATTGTGTTTCTTTCAAAAGAATAATCAGCACAGCTACTGCTTGAAACTGCGTCTGAGCTATGCCAAATGGTAGTTCATTTCAGCCTTGTTTTTTCTTCCCATATTCATTTTTCATCCATGATTTAAAAAAAGAAGTAATTTCATAGATGATTATTTATAGCCAAGCAGGTATGAGTAAGGCAGATGGGGAACATGTGTTTAAAAGTAACAGTAAATGTGATTTCAGTATTTTTTTGTTCACTGCTTTCCTGTTTTCTTTATCATGTACTAGGGAACCATAATATCATGTGGTGTTAGTGGCAGAGCTGTGACATTGCTGTGAGATTGTTTTACGATTGCAGTTGCTCATCAGACTGGGAAAAATACACAGAAAAATAATTCTACGGTAGTGCAAGTAGTTCTCAAAATGCAACTTAACTCAGCCCTGCCAATGACTTTAAACGCAATTTCCTATCCTAAATTACCACGTCATATTAAAAAGGAATTGTTAGTAAGAGTGTTTTGTTATATAAGAGCAGATCCTGGGAGAGGCTCTACTGTACACAGTTCAGGCCCATAGTCTCTGGAGACAAAGAATTAAGTGTTGCTTGAGCTGTGTTTGTGAACCAGAAAATGAATATAGTAAATTCATGGTGCAACCTCTACCTGTTCTTCTTGGGTTGTGCCAGTGATGCAGTTAAAATGGTGTGATTTATTTTGCTTTTGCAATGACTCATAGACATATTATTTATCTCCTGTTTCTTCTCTTCTATTGCATTTGGCCATGTCTGTCATTTTGAAATGACGTTTCAGAGTCTGATGGAAGAAAAGAACAGTTGGTACACAAACAAGCCTGTCAAAAGAGGAGTGACACCTCCTTTTTGCTAATAATTCTAGCAATTATTGTTCTGAATTTTGTTACTTCAGACATTTCAGATACATTTCAGATTTTTTAGAAATTTTTTAAGTTGTCAGTCAATGAGGATCTTACTATGTTTGTTTTGAAAGTTCTGTGTCTCATCTTAGGACTCTAGATGGACTTACGTACACTTCCCAGCTATTATTTCCAGTATCCAAGGCTGAACAAGGAGCTTTGCCTGCTTTCATAGCTGTTAATAGTTGGTTTCTGAAAATTACAGCAAACAGCATTACAATGCTTTCTAGATGGCATTTCTGTAGAACAGTGTCGTGGTTTAACCCCAGTAGGCAGCTAAACACCACCCAGCTGCTCCCTCCCTCCCTCCCAGTGGGATGGGGAAGAGAATCGGATGGGTAAAAGTGGGAAACACTGTTTTCATCACAAGTCCAAAACATAGAACCATGCAGCTACTGTTAAGAAAAAAAAAAAACCTCTATCCCAACCAAAACCAGAACAGTCATGCCATTGACATTTACTGTGGAACATCAGAGGTTTAAAAGTGAAGAAATAACGGTATAGGCAGCAACAACAACAAAAGTACTGAACTCTGTGAAGTAGCTCTTGAATTTCTAATTAACATGGCAAAAGACTGGCACATAGAACAATTAATGCTGTTCTAGATTAGTAGTTAATTTTAGCTATATAAAAGCAAGTTTAAGCTTTTCATATTTTGATAGTATTCTCCAATGTGTTAGGTAATAGAATTGAGTTAGTGCAAGATGGTAGATAATCTGTTATTTAATATGTATCAGCCATAGATTGGTGATAAATGAAACAAAGGAGAAAATAACAATCCCTAAAAATTGGGTTATTTCACTATCAGTATGTCAGACTGTGGGTTTATTTTGCTACATGCCAGTAATATTATATCACAAGGTTAGACTCAGAAGTATTTGAGTTTTGAACCTGTTCTACAAATTAACTGCTTTTGCAACATAAACATCAGGGTTTTTAGAGCAAAACAAATGCTGCTCAGCTCTGTTGGATATAATAAGTGCTTTGTGAGCAACTCTAAGATCAAAAATAGAAATACACCAGCTGAAAAGCTGGAAACTTTGCATTGGTGAGAGCAGCAGACTTTCTAGATCCGAAAGTTTAGGCTCTCTGAAATCACGTAGTCCCAATTATCATCTTGCCTCATGCATTCCTGTCCGCCTTAGTACAGTTTTGATTTTAGCAGCTGCTCACTGAAGGACTGTTAAAGCTAAATCTAAAATCGATATCAGACATGAGGTGAAATATTAATCTCTAAATCTTGGAGTTGATGAGAATATATGTTCTGAAGTCATAATGGATGGAGGAAAGAGAAGATAATCAGAAACGCTTACTTATAAAAGCAAGGCATTACTTAATTAATTTTTTCGATTTCTGATACTGTATCCAATCACAGCTTTAATAGTTTCACAAAATGTAATGAGAAGTCAGTGTTTCTCTCTCAGGTGTGTTCACCCCTCCAGTCTGAGAAATTGCTTTTCTCTTAGCTCACTGTATTAAGTCTCACTGATTTCCCAGTAAGATTATGTGTAACATGTGAAGTAATATTCTAATGGAATGTACAGTTGGATTTATTTTAGCTTTAAAGAAATAAATAACATTATAATGGGGTTTGTTTACTGAGTTGTCTATGATATTATTAAAAATGGGAAAAACAGCCTAACTGCCACAGAACATCAGCAGCTTCATTTTGAAATGACCTTTCAGAGTTTGCTGGGAGAAAAGAACATTAAACCTCTAATTAAGATGTAATGAATTGCGTAAAATTATTATTTGTGGCTTGCCAAGGAAGATGTATGAATTGGTAGACATGCAAATGTCAAGCATAATGTAAAATTACTTGTCCTGAGACTTTGTGTTCTTGTGTGCCATCGTACTTTGAGTGCTTTGTTTGTTCAAAGCAATGATCCAAATGAGAAAAGGAGATAAAAGAACACTTCTACTGAGTCCAGTCTCTGTAGTTTTCAACAGCTTCAAGCAGACAATTGCTCCACTCACCTGTAAACAGAAATTAATTCTCCAAGTCTTGAATTGATGTGGATTCTTGGTATAGTATCCTGATACAGATCTGTTCTTCTGAACTTTAGTTCTATATGTTCATATGAAGCGAAGTTTGTACAACATGATTTGTACTTCTAACAAAGCCACTTGGCTGTGGTCTAAGCAGTTCACTCAAGTGAAACGATTTTTTTTTTCCTATTCAGACTTGAGAGATGGATTCCATCTGCCTTTTATACCCATGAGTGAAAAATATTTCTCTTCTGGGCTGTGTTTTCTCCCTCATATCTTCATCACTTTTCTTTCTCTGGACCACATCTACAAAATGCTAATGGACTGAAAACTCCTTGCAGTGATTATAATGTCATTTTTCTTATCTTATTTGCTACATTTTAATCTTGTCTTTGAAGATGCCCCATAGGATACAAATGCTTTAGGTTGATAAAACCTCCCTGGGTATCCTTGAGAAGTTGCTAATGAGAAAGATTTCCAAGTTAAATAATTAATAACTAGGAGTTGCTAAAACATTTCTGTCTAAATATGGAAAGTAAATGAATAGATTTTATGCAAATTCATACGGTTCCACTCTGTCTTTAACACTAGTATTTACAGGATGGGTTTATGCCTGTGTTTCGTATCTAAACTTTTGGCCTGAAAATTTCCCTTTTAAGACAAGTGTGAAGAAAAGGTAGACTATTTCACATATCTTCTCCTGGTTCTTGGAAGCATCATACAAAAAAATGTGCAGTGTCACAAAGTAATAAATAATACAGAATAACAAATTACTACAAGCAAAAAAATCAGTGCATGGTCTTTCATCAATAGTTTTTAAGCTTTTCTTAGGAAATGTGTTCTGTAGCTGTGAAAAAATCTGGAGTTCTTTTTCTTTTAATTTTAATTTGGAAAATTAAAAAGAAAACGTTATGGTTACTGGGACCTAGTATTTTGAGATTACTGCAACTGTAAACTCATCACGCTTTTTCCAAACTTGAGCCAGCTGGTTCTTCCGTCTTGCAGAAATTCATCAGTTTCCAGACCTAGTACTCCATAATGTGGAAACCCCTGGATGATCTGAGGGGTGCCCTGAAGTGTAGGATTTCCTTCCCCAGAGCTGGAGGCCAGGGGATCTGAAGATTTCTAGATCCTAAGTAAGGAAGTGTTTCTTTAATGTTGACAAACACTGGTAAATAATTTGTTGTTTGCTTTCCAGCATTTGTGTCATTTCACTTACTGTATTTTCCAGACTGTATTCTGGTGGTGTAGCTTAGCCACCTGGAGTTAAATCATTATCAAGCAGAAGTTTTGCTTATCTTGAAACTAATGTGTTTAAATTCTGCAGTGAAGCTATGGAGAAAAGGAAATTTTTGTCTACACGTACTTTTCTGTAGGATAAAATTATCTCTATTCTTTCATTGACCACCTCACTATTCATTTAACTAAACTATGTATATTTACAAACTAATGCTGAAAATCAAATCAACAACCTGTTTGAATAGACCTACTTACACCAACACAAAGGCACTTACAGTAGTGCTAAAATCTATTTCTGTGCAGTTAAACAAAAGGAAAATTATGTTAGGTGGTGTGTAATGCTTCACTGAAATCAATAGGCATGTGGTATTTTGCAGTAATAGGAAAACTGTACCAGAAATGGTTCTGAAATAAGAGCTTATAATCTGAAGTAACCACTTGGCAGGTTCCCAAGTAATCCTCAGCCTAGAGTTAAAACACTATTTCCTTCTCCTTCAGAGAGAACACCCCAAAACAGTAAAGGAAACTTCGTCTAAAGTCATTCTGCATAGAACATTAACTACCAAATTAGAGCAAAATAACTCTTTGTATACATGAAAGTCAGATCTGCACTGCACAGAAGTTTAAAAAGATTTGAAAACAGATCTGTTCAAGAAGGGTGGCTTCCTAGGTTTGTTGAAACTCTCATAGCCCTTTTTATTGCCTTTGGGACTAAATTTAGGCAGGCCTTTGTGGGTGGGCAGAATGGAGGGTGAGGAGAGATGGGGTTGGGAATGTCTGTGTTCACAGCATGCTTCAGGCTTCTTCAGTCTCCAAATGGAGCTTGATTAGCTGTTCCTTGGAATAGCAGAGTCTTCCCCTGCTTTCTTCCTTCTCAGAAGGGATTTACACAGCTATGGCAAGGCAGTAAGTTTCTTCTCTACTGCTCAGTCACTTCTGCTTTAACAAGATCATAGAATCATAGAAATCATAGATGCATCGAATCACAAATGGTTTGGGTTGGAAGGGACATTTAAAAGTCATCTAGTCCAACTCAACTATCTAGTCCAGCAACAGAATTGCTTTTACATCTTGGCTGAAGGAGGCTGCTAAAAAAATAAAACATTGTGCAAGAGATTATGCGCTTCTGAGTTTTCCATTGGCCACCTTATTAGTTTAATCCAGATAAATTTGCATACTTGATTGTAACATTCTCTTGCAATTTCATGTGGCTGAACTGGTTGTGTGCCTATAACACTGAGCCCAATTAAACCACTTTGAAAGTATTGCTGTCAGGAGTAAGTGAACATGCATATTTGCAAATGTACCTGCTTCCTCTAAATGTGGCTCTCTTGTAATTGCCGAAATAACAACCAAAGTTAATGCAATTCAGATTTATTATTATTACTGTTGTTATTATTAAATATTAACACAGTAAATATTATCTTAAAATCAATTGGAAAATACTTTTCTAAGACCATTCAATGTTAGATACAGTCTACTGCAAATGCTAAACTGATCATTATATGTAAGTGGTATTTCTAATTATAATTTGGTACTTCCAAACTCATATAACAGTGGCAAATGTTAGGAAATGAGGAAAAGGAATAATAAAGATGTCAATTTTATAATTTTGTATTCTTCTATCAGAAAATTCAGGCTAAAAATAAATGAATTACATTAACAAAACTGTGGGGAGGCAGAAAATTACCGTTTCGTGAATCCTCAAAGGAAAGGGTAAATACATTGAAATATCTGTTTTTCTAATTCCTGCTCTGATGCTAACTGAAGATTAATCTGCCTTAATTTGTTAATAACTTTAAGCCTTAAATATTCTTCATTGTCTGTAATTTGTTGATTTTTTTTCACCAAACTCTAGAGTTAGCTACATGATTCCCAAAAGAAGCCGTGGCAAGGTGTTAATATGATTGGGAGGTGGAGAAGAAATTTTTTTCAATTTCCTATTCTATGGCTTTCACTGTTCGTCTTAAAACTTCACATTTTGAAAGAGCAGAAATTAACAATGTTTATTTTCACATTGTTTCTAACCTAGCTCATTCTCAACCAGAAGTTATTGTCACTGGCTAATCCCAGGATCTTATCGTACATGACAAAACAGTCTTTTTTCAGAATAAGATCATAACTCTCTGATTTGAATCCAAAATCCTTGAAACATCCCCCACCTCAATCCCAAGCCTCAGAAACAACTGTAAGATGCTAGCTAAAACAAATTAAAACATTGCAACCAATACACTGGCTCACTGTAATTAAGTAGAATCAAGTAAATATATTCATTCTAGGCTTATGAAGTAGAAAATCTTACACTCTCTGGTTCAAGAAGTTAGAAGGACTTCTTGATAAATTTGGTGTTTTTGTTTGTAGTATCCTTTTGCCAAAAGGCAGTGATTATTTTTAAATTTTATTGCAGCTCAGTGGATTTTATTGATTTTATTGTCTGGCCTCCTAATTAGTTTTGTAAATGGGAGCCCAAGTTATGAAATTGCCTTTGAAATCCAATCTTCCACTGAATATCACATATTTACTTCTCCTGCATCATGACCTGTATCATTTTCCTATCATGTTGCTCTTAAGTCTTGGCTTGTTTTGTTTTTTCTTTTTTTTTTGTGTTCCAGTAGCTTATTAACAACTTGTTATGCTGAACAATATTCTGACCATTTATTTGCATTAACAATCTGCATGGTTGTTTAGTATGTTTATATTTTTAAGTAAGATAGCTATATATATATGCACTATCCCCCCCCAAAAAAAAACAAAAACAAAAACAAAAACAACAAACAGCACAACAAAACCAAACCAAAAGTATTTACTAAGAATAAAATTTAACCAATGTTCTGGAGAAACACTGAACGTATTGACCACAAATTATTGTGCATCGAAATAAAGGGAGGCATAAAACCCATAATGTGAATATATTCCTGTAAATGTGGTTTAGAGATCTTGCAAAGTCCTAGGAAGCAGACTGACATTAATGGCAAAGCAGTTATCTGAAAAAGTCTAATCAGTATTTTCTACATTAAAAGCATTGGTAGAAGGATGTCAATTGATCATTGGTTGATGAACCACTTGCCACCCTACCAAATTAATTTCTCCATTTTATGCCATATTTGTTAAAAGGTTAGGAGATAATTCATAAATAGTTCAAATGAACTTCAGCAGTGTATTACCAAAACTTTAGTAGGAACATAACCTTCTTTGTTTCATAGGAACACAGTAGTAGTACCTCTGAAACTCTATATTCTCTTTTTTTCCCCTGCATTTTTGCAGAAGGAACTTACTTTTACAGAGAAGGTACTGATAAGCAGAAAATGAGAAATTTCAGGAACTACCTTTGCACCCTAAACCTATGAAAACAAGCTCAGGTTAGAATTCAGATTAGATTTAACAGTTCTGTAAATTATGCATCTATATGTCAAAATAGTAATAGGAAAATGTAATCAAAACCTAATCAAACTCTCCTAGGAAAGTAATATAAATTTGGAGTGTAACAATACATAAACTGTGTTATTTATACGAGCACATTAAATTTAGTGTGCTTAGAACTACAGCCTGCATTTCACATATAATATTGATCATCTATTATCTGATACCAACTATATGACAAATTAGTCTGCAGTGCTATTCAGATGGAAGATTCCTCTTCAACTGACTGAATATGACACACACTGAAAAGCTCTGAATATTTGTCCAAATTAAACTTTCATAGCCAATTACTTGTCAAGTATTTCTCTGATCCTTTGGGATAGGAATGTTAGTTTATGTGTTCAAGCACCATTGCAGAGAATAAAATTAAACTTAGCTGGCAGAAATAAAATTAAAGTGATTGAAAATACATTGGTATCTCATAAAGAAAAAAGATGGCCTTAGAATTTTGATAAACATAAGAATTACAAATATACAAATAAAATATGTACACGTTTAGCTGAAACTCACTGTAAAACAACAGAAAATGAAGCTATAGGGTCACATTCATTTGTGTAACCAAGCAGGCCTCATTACAATGAGTAATATACGACCTCTAGTAAAGCAACATGTTGAAAAAGTCTGAGTGTCCGAACGAGTTCCGACAGCAGCCTTTTTCCCCTGAAAACCAATACTTTATTTCATTCACTCCTTTTACCAGTTCATTAGACTTGAATCAAAAACATGAACGCTAACGTTCAAGTAGACCTTCTGTGATACTTTACAGAACAAATATTTTAATGAGTGAACTTCAAAAGATTTTTGCAAGTCCTTGCTTCATTAAAATTTGCCATAATCTGTGTCACAGTGACCTTAAAAGCAAACAGCTTTTCAACATCAAATATAGTAGTGCATCATGACAACTCCAGTGTCAGTTATGGTTTGATATTCAAAGTCTGCTTTACATTTTTTCCTGTAATTGGGAGAGATTGAAAAATATAAACAAAGATACAAAGGACCTTCATTTCCCTTCTAGATGGGACTTTTTTTTTTTTAACAGATGAAACCCTGGTGTTTTTGCAGGAAGATCATATTTCCTGTCAAGTATGTTGGGCTTGAAGAAAATATTAGATAATAGCTTCCCAATTTCCTCTTCGTCAAATACAGGAAAAGAGCTAAGCACTTATGCATCATTTTGAATCCAGGTGGTAAAATACATTTAATTAGGTACTACTATCAATTAGGAACATTCTTTTCACTTTCAAAATCCAACACACTTAGGAGCAAAGTAATAATTTTTGGAGATGAAACCAATCAAACAGGAAAAGATAAATGACTGGGTTGTTTTCAAAGCTGCTAAAACCTGGTAGTAAGATGCTAATTTTGTTTGAGGGTTTGGTCTAACAACTAGATTGTTTAGGACTTTCTCAACACCCAACTTCTTTACTATTTTTTATACCTTCTGTTGAGGTACTACTGTCATACGTGTTTTAACAAAATCTTGAACTGAATATGAATGAATAATTTTCCTTTTTCCTTTCTTATGTCAGACTGTTCCACCTACTTACACATCTGGTCTTGCCATACATGCCTAGGTAATATCCATTTAAAAAATCACAGAATTTAATAATTACACAGCATCTCTCAGCTGGACAGTTTAGCATGCTTCGTGGCTGTTAACTGAATAAGCTGCTTCTCATTCTGTGAGGCAGGTGATTTTCTTCATTCCACAGATACACAGGAGTTGGCCAGAAATACTGAATTCTCATCTGCAGTAAACTGTTGCAGTTATAACTTTGCTGATGTACAGCAACTGAGGTCTAGGCCAAAAAAAATATTATTTCCTCCTAAAATGTGAGGTTGTAAGGGGAATAATGAGGGCTACAAAATAGGAATATGAAAATATTTTTTAATTCTTGTGGCTCCATGTTTCCCAAAGCATAGGAACATCAGGCTGCTTTACTATGATTTTGTTTTATCAGACATGCAGCTACTCTTGAGCTTATCAGTTTTTAAGGAATGCTAAGACTATCAATATGTAAAATTGCTTTCCTGAAATAAAACTAATAAAATATTCATATTGGGTTGATCTACTTATTATGGTGCAGCCACCAAAAGAGGGGGGTAACTTACCTCTAGGCACTAGGTAATGACAATTGCTATATGTTTCAGATAACTATGGAATCGTTAACTTCCTTTATGTTAAATGGTGTGCATCTCTCTTCTGTAATGCAATCTTAGCAGTGATATGGCATGCAGAACAAGTCACATAACAATTACCAGCTAGATCAGACCGGTAGGTCATCTAGCTCAGCATCCTGTCTCTGAGCAAAACCAGTCACAAATACTTTGAAGGGGTTATAAAAAACAGGACAACTGTAATTTTTCCCAAAGTACATTACTTCACCTTCCACCAGTCAGTGAGATTAGGATTTCCTGAGCTGTGGTTCCATTATATCTGCTAGTCTGGTGGATTGGTTTTCCTGTACTTTTCTTAATATTTCATAATTTTTAAAAATTTTAATACTTTTTACCCACATAATGTCTTGTGGCAATAAAATATCCAAAACAAATATACATCCTGTGAAAAGTTATTAATAATTTTCTTTTGTTTTTTTTTCAAGCCTGTGACCTGAGAGTAACATTGAGTGCCCTTTGTTTGTGTGTTACAAAACGAAGTGGTCATTTCTTTTTCACATTTTTTTCTGCATGTTGAATAGGCCTGATCTCTTTCTCACTCTGGAAGCCATACCATTCCTTTGATTATCCCTGCTTCTGTTCTGGGTTTCATTGTACCTTTGCAGGTGCATGTTACCAGGCTGCTTGGAAAATTCAGAAGAGACTTTTAACGGCATCATCTGCTTTATTTTCCTAGAATTTTTAAAACTCTCTTAATCTAATACTGCTCCATTTGTATGGCAGTTTCCTTCAATGAAAAAGAAATGGTGTCTTGCTCCTAAGGATTGCTTATGTGACCCATTGCCTCTCAGTGCTTCCACCGAGTCTTCATGATTAAATATACTGTCTTTCTGCCATTCAAAGCCGCTAGCTATCTGCAAAGTAAGAGATTAAGTCAGTGATCTGAATTCAGATCTCCCAGCTGACAGCAGAGAGCATTATCAACAAGGCACCAGGCTGTCCTGATAAAGAAAAACTTGCACATTTTATTCCATAAGGATTCTTTGCCTTGCAGTGTAGGAGTTCAGTTACAGAAAGTGGAAGGTTTTTGTGCATTGAAACGAATGAAAGCAGTGAGGGTGAGATTTATTTTGTTTCATATTTTATTGTCTGGAAACAGCTGAACTTGCCTAATCAATTATTTCTTAGCTTTCTAAAGTTACAGTCATTGAGGAAATGGTTATTGTATTTCTATACTATTGTAGGTGCGTGTGATGCTTTATGAAATACCCAAGTCAGATTTTGTATGTACCAGACATAATCCCTAGGAATTTTCTGAATCTTATTTATTTCGCTTTGATTTTCTTCCCACCGTGAACATGAGATAAAAGAATGCATTACTCTCAGGTAGTTAAATTTGGTTCCCTGGGATATTCTGTGAGCATGAGATGGATAGAGCAAGTCATGTATTCATCAGTCCCTTGATACTGCTGCTAAACTGACTTTTTGCCAGCTGGGAACACCTCCATTCTTGGTAATGTGGAGATTTGCTGCACTTGTTGGCAAAGTTTTTTCTCATCTGTGCTTCTACGATATTTTTTGAGTGATAGAAAAGAAGAACAAGCACAGAATCTGTCCATTAGTTTCAGATCTCTGTAATAGGAAGTTCACCCTGTAAGTGAAAATTACAAATAATAAATTCAGAGTTTAAGCCCCTGACTAACTCTGATATCCTGTTCAGTTCACATCTCACAGAGTCACAGAATCACAGAATCACAGAATGGTTGGGGTTGGAAGGGACCTCTGGATATCATCTTGTCCAACCCCCCTGCTTGAGCAGGTACACCTAGAGCAGGGAACATCTAATCTCTAACATTTCAACTCAGAACTACTGTATTAACTTGGTTTTGCCTGAAGAACATCCTCCAGCAGGCCATTTGGTTCTGATGCACAGACATTAAGAGTGAGATTGTTCATCTAACTTCAGATATTGCTGGTGTGCATGACTATAGCTAAGCTAGTGACCCTCAAGTCCTTTTACAGCAAGTGGAGAGAAATAGGTGGGTTTAGGTCATGATTCACCTGGCCTTTTTAGGTGTTTGTTGCAAGGTGAGGAGAATCACAACCTAGGATTACCCATTTCTCTTCTAATGAAAGAGGACCATGGACTTTCAATCCAGTTATCTACCCTGTAGAATGTAGACAGCTTGGTCAGATGTTTGGCTGGATGTCTCCTATGAGAAGATGAATGTGTTACTTCCCTTTGTAGGGTTTTGTGGTGTGTTTTTGTTCTGATGCTCATCCTTACTATTGAAAGTGTTACTTATTTCTCATTTGAATTTATTTAGCGATGGCTGGTGCAGTTGATGGGTCTTACTATATTCAAGATTAAAAAGACTACTTTTAATAGAATTCAGTACAACTTAATAGAATTCAGTCCTAAGCCAAACTTGTCACAAAAAGCAAACAATGCAAATGGAAAATTAGAGATAGGAGTGGAAACAGACAGATTCCAAATTACTAACAGTGGAAAATTGTATTCTTCCCCTTACTGCTGTTTATTTTCTAACTAAGATAAAGTCAATTAGGATCATAACAGAAACTTGTCAAAGTTTTCTCAAGATTTTCTTGTTATACTATGTGTTATTATGAAAACTGTAGTCAGTAGTATCCCATATAACCTGTCTGTTTCAGCAGAAAATTTGAGCCTTCAGTTAAACTATTAAAGTATAATTCTTAGCAATACAGAATCACAGAATCATAGAATGGTTTGTGTTGGAAGGGACCTTTAAAGGTCATCTAGTCCAACCCCCCTGCAGTGAGCAGGGACATCTTCAACTAGATCATGTTGCTCAGAGCCCCATCCAACCTGACCTTGAATGTTTCCAAATATGGGGCATCTACCACCTCTCTGGCGAACCTGTGCCAGTGTTTCACCACCCTCATCGTAAAAAATCTTCTTCCTTATATATAGTCTAAATCTACATGTGCTGTTCAGGGAATCTAAGACTCAACTCTGTAGTCTCTGTTAAGAATTTTTGCAGGCATTGTATCTTGAATTATTTGTAGTCTCCTTTTTTACCCTTAAAATGTTAGAAATATTTTTAATTTCTTCCAGATTAATTGAAACCTGTAAAACTGTTACATTACTTATAGTTGATTGTGACTTGTACTTACAAAGTCTTTTTCATATATTAATTTTGTTTATCATTGTATTATGTTGCTTCCTGAATGCTAACATATTCTAGTATCTAAAGATGACGCTTGTATGCAGACAGGGACATGAGTTTGATCAATTAAGGTTTTAGACAGCTATATATCCTAAAAAATACAGTTTGGGGACTAGAATTCATTAAGCCATTTTGCTTATTGAAACAGGGACATACTCTGACTCTAAAAGTACTGTATGGTGCTGAGAATTTGTGCCGTATTAGTTTTCTCACTATCCTCTATTGGTATAGTGTCATATTTGTCACTCTTTAGTTGTGGTAACAGCTAATATCTCAAAAAGTTACATTCTGCTCAAAGACCTTAAACGTAGGTCGAAGAATCATAATGTAATTTCTTCGTAGAAGTTCTCCACATTATAGAACTGCTGTGCTAGTGACTCCGTTACGTTCCCTCTCCTTCTTGTAAGGTTGGTAAGTCCCTATTGCCCTTCTCTTTCTGTGAAGCACAGTGGTCTCAAAACTATTTTGACTGTGCACTCCATCAGTAAAATCTTTCTGAGGACACCCCACCAATGTGCGTGAGTATTTATTTATAAATTACACATATGTACTACTGCAGTTCTTATATTTTTCTTCCTGCACCTGGGTGAATTGCCTTGCGTAACCCCTGGGGTGCATGCATTCCGCTTTGGAGACCGCTGTCCTGGTGGAACAGTTCCTTGGGGTCATAGACAGGGCTGACAGGGTTAGTAGTCCTAGGAGGGAAGAAAGTTACCATTTCTTCTGTCAGCCTGTCCTGAGAAATAAGTGTAGTACAAAAAAGAAATGAAGTGCAAAATCACTTATTGCCAGCAACCATCTTAAAATAAGAAGGTGTGTAAATGTTACTAGAAAACAGCATGAAGTACTCTCATACTGTGGCAGAGTCTTATATGTACATTGTAGCAGACATCAATAGCATTTCTGTTACTAGCTTATTGTAGTTCAGCATATGCCCTCTTTGGCTCTCATTCATGGGACCTACCAGTGTGCACCCATGCTTGGTGCTACGTGGGGTATTAATTCCTGATAATTCAGAGTTCAGTAGAAGGAGGGAAGTGGAAGTAGCGATTCCAGACAAGCAGCTTTGCCCATACTACTACCTGTGTATTTCATCACAAACCTAAAGATTTTAGCCTCTTAATACACAGACTCAGTCAACTACATCAAGGAGCAACAACTGATTTTTCAGAACCATGGTTCTATCTTAGTATAGGTTCTAGTTGCAAGTGCATGCATTTTCTACATTTTTTTTCCTTAAAGTTACTTTTTATTACAAGTTTTTTTCATACTGTATGGGTGTTTGTTTTAAGGCTATTATTTTGTTAATTTTTAGAGAGTTCACAGTAACCGTCTTTGTGTACTGTGCATGCATGCTAAACTTAAGATGTCTTTTCACTGTCTGCCATTACCAATTATATGTATAAACTGAAAGCATTGATACGTTTGAGACACATTAATGATTCCTTATGGTGCCTAGAATGTCACCTTCTTTAGAGCCCTGTGTCAGGGAATTTTGTAGTACTATTTAAGATAGCCTTATGAAACAGTTCTATAGTTATCTGTATAATGCAGCAGCAACTTGACAAGGTTTTCCCTTAAAATTATGGTGTTTCTTTTGTTTATGGACTTCTTATAGTTTTGATAACAATATTCCATGATTACAGATCTCCTAACGCTCACATCTTTATGAAATCTCTCAAAGGTTATTACTAAGTTCTTCCAAAAATACTGTGAGTGTCATTAGGTTGATCCTGATAAGCTTTAGGAAGAGTAATGCTGTGTGTAAGGCTGCAGTTTGCTGCAAACAACTATTCACATTGCATCAAACTGTTCCCTGCTATCAAACTGTTTGCTGCTGTTACTGAATTAATTTCAAATGCTGGGTCTACAGTTAGCTGTATGTATGAATTCTGTTAATGATAAAACATGAGATATGAAAAATTATTCAAAAGAGGTTTTTAGACTTTGCTACTTTTGCCAAATCCAGCAATACTGAAAATGCATTGCTTGTTGCTTGACAAATATTTAGGGTTTTTAAAATGTGTTTCCACCGTATGCAAGATAAGACAAGAATACTTAGACTTAGTGAACATTGCTAGAGGTGTCCTTGGGATGCTGGGGTTCCTACATGCTCTTCCCTGTCTTGTCAGATGCTGGGCTACTTGCTTGACTAATGCTTGCCACTGAGTTACAGTTTCCTCTCCAGACCTTTTCTTGCAATTGAGTTCTCATTTGTGTATGAGTTTACTCAGAATTAACTTTATTATTTGTCAATTTTTAAATATGTGTACTTAAAAACAATTTTGTAGTTACAGAACAAAGTTACAAAAGATAAACTGACAAACTAGTATGATTAACGGTAAAGATTTTCCTCTGCTATTCAAGCACTCCAGCTAGCTTGTGATGCTTGCGAGTTAGCTTTTAAGACAAACAGAGAAGAGTGCTCTGGAGAGTTTTCGTGGGTGCATTTTCCTGTAGAAAGGATGTCCTGTCAGAGCACACTCCCTGAGGCTGGGAAGTTCTTCCCTGCTGGATCTGTGGCTATTCAAACCTCTCCCGCCCGTGCTGTATGGGACACAGAAAGCACAGCTGACCATGTCCTGTTTCAGTACTTCCCAGCTGTTGGATTGCAGTGCTTCACAGTTGATCCCTCTTGATTGGTAGGAGCTTTTTCTTGATGTCTTGTGCTTAAGAAGCCTTTGGTGTCTTCTTTGCTTCACTGTGCTACCTGTAGAGCTTGTATTTCTTCTTCTGATCCACACTGCAGATAATCAATCTCAGTTTGTGTGAAGATGAAAGCTCAAGGAGATATCCACTGTTTAGTTTTATCCCACTTAGGCCCTTCATCCAAGGAGAGGACTAACCCCTGTGCTTTCAGTGACTTTTTTGCTGCTGCGGTACAGTTGTGACAGATTGCAAGTGTTGTACAGCTTTAGGGCAGAGAATGACTGTTGAGGGTCAGCAGGCTAATAGTCTGCACACTATCAGGAAGAGGGTGTACTCTGCATCTTTGCAGTTCTGGATGGCTATGTTGACCAGGTGTGCGTTTAAGTCTTTGGTGAAGTGTCTGTCTTTGCTATATCTCTTCTGTTGATTCCTGAGAGGGCTTCACTGCATTCGTGATGGAGGCCTAGACTACTTCGGGCATAGCACTACAGGTTTAGTCACAACAGTTGAAATAGCATTTTTCTCAGTAGTTTTGGCTATCCATTAGTGCAGAGACCTGTGGATGCAGGGTGCTGGACTCCCTGGAAAGTTGCAGGTCTTTAGGGAAGATCTCTCCTTTGAAGGAAACTATCCCAGCTAAAGGACTGATGAAGTTGTCCTTCCTTTCAAGATTGCCTGGATATCCTGTGCTCCATTTCCCTTCTCTCTCTCCTCCCCTTCCCCCTCAGCTACCTGAAAGAAACCTCACAAAATATTATTTTAAAAGTAGAAACTAAATTGTATCAGTTAATCTCAAAGCTGAGTATTTTTTGAAAACTGCCTAATAAAAGACATTTTAATAGCTTTAGCTGCAATGTGTAACACTATATTGTGAGTACTATAATACGCTGAGGTTTCTGAAGGCACTACATTTGAAGAATAAGAATTAATGTTGTCTGCACAGCGCCCTTGTGTGAAAAAGTACAGAATCACCAAATCGTTAAGGTTGGAAGGGACCTCTTGAGATCACCTAGTCCAACCACCTGCTCAAGCAGAGCAGGGTCACCTAGAGCAGGTTTTTCACAACCACATCCAGTCAGGTTTTGAAAATCTCCAAGGATCAAGACTTGCAGACGTCTCTGGGCAACCTGTGCCAGTGTTTGCCCACCCTCACAGTGAAAAAGTATTTTCACGTGTTCAGGTGCAATTTCCTGTGTTTTGATTTGTGCCCATTGTCTGTCAGGGGACAGTGCTGAGAAAAGTTTGGCTTCCTCTTCTCCATCCCTGCCAATCTGGTATTTATAGACACTGATAAGTTCCACCCGAGCCTGCTGTTCTCCAGCTTTAGGAGTCCTGGCTCTCTCAGCCTTTCCTCATATGAAAGAGGCCCCAGTCTATTAATCATGTTTGTGACCCTGCATTAGACTAGCTAGATCTGCTACTACTATTTCCCTTGAAAGTAATGCATTTAATTAGACAAACAGCATTCTCATAATTGTGTAGCTCTGCTTCTGATTTGCAACACCTTTGACCGTTACCTCAGCCTCTGAGGGAATTTTTTCATCCCACAGTTTTTTCACTTTCTCCAACAATCGTGACTTTCTCAGATCTACCATTTAGAAACATAACTATTTCTTGCTTTCCATCCTGCCTTTCTTTTGCTGTCAGGGTATGGTGTTTTTTTTTTTTAATTAATGCCCTTCAGCATATGCTTGTTTAATTAGGGGTTTCATTTTGTTCTTTCTTCTGAAGTCCAATAAAAATGGCAGAGAATGAACCATGGGCAGATTTCACAAACAAACAAAAAAGTTAATAAAATACCTGGAAAAAATCCATGTATTAGTCATGTCTATGTGTCACAAATCCATTGTAGTTTCAGTTCATTGAACTAAAAATTTCTTAAAAAAAAAATTACCTGAATTCAGACTGTTCTTCTTGTTGCTCATGCGTTATTCATATACCCGTGATGAATTTGGACAATCTTCAAGGAGCATTGCTTAATGAGGATGCTTAAGGCATCAGGAAGACATTCTGCCTAGCCTCAATTAGTTTTACTCCATGTTTTCTTGCTTGAGTGATATTATTATCACAGCTACAGGGGAAAAATCCCCAAAACATAACGACAAAGGTAATTAATGCAGTAAATGTTGCAAATGTTAAACCTTCATAGTTAAAAACTTTCTCTTGCAATTTATTTTCAAGACAGGAGTAGTGTAGTGGAAAATGTACATACTGCCCAACAGCACCCTTATCATAATTTCAAACCTAGAACATTTGAGTGTCCTCAAAATGAAGAAAACGTGTTTTTCTTAGCTACAACTATAAACCAGAAGTACTTCTCAGGGATGTCGTAGGACAAAAGCTCTGCACAGACACATCTGTAAAGATGAAAATTTATTACAATCTTTTGAACGTTATTGCATCTTCTAGCAGTAGTCTTAATGATAAATGGAAAAGACCTATAACGGTCTTTTCACTTCTGTAATTTTCCAGATACTAGAACATTTTCTTTTGTTGTGTATTTAACTTGAATGTTTGAAATCAAATAAATTTGTATGCATGTTCTGTGAATAATATAGTTGATTACACTATTCACAGGTATTCAGAAGAATGGATATTTTAAAATGTGCTTTGCTGATTATATTGTATTTTACTACTTTATTTTGTAATAAATTAATAAAATTAGCTTTTGATTATTCATTTCAGACACAGCACTGTTTTTTCCATCCTTCACTGGAAATTCTTATTTGGAACTACCTTCTCTGACATCTGTATCTGAGACCAGGACTGCATCTGGGCAGGAAACACACAATTTGACAACTCTGTACTTGACAGTGAAAACAACTGCTCTAAATGGCACAATTCTTTACAGTGAGTACCAATGATACTTGAAGCTAAGTATCAGTTTTAGCTCCTTCAGGTCCTTATCAACTTTAGTGTACATCAGCTGGCACTTCCTATTCAGCAGCAAAATGAGTCATTAAAATGCAGTAGAAGCCTTTTGGTATTCTAATGCATGATGCATTATAAAATTTGAACCATCGTTCTTTGTGTTCCTCTGGAAAGTTCTTTAATTTATGACTCATTGAGCAAAACATAACTTACAACTGAAAATGCTGCTTCCTGACAAGAAAGAACATAGTAAGCATATGACTCCAGTAATAAGTGTTACAGCTCTAAAATACAAATGTTGAAGAAATTTTGAACAATTTATTACAGAGAAACAGCTTCTGCATAGTTGGGTTGAGGCTCACTTTTTATTGTAATTATGATCTTTGTTCCAAAGAATTTGTGACTTGCAGAAGTACGTTAAGTTCTGCAAATTTTACATATTTCAGTGTATTTACTGTGATTTCACACTTCATAGGATTCTTTTGTGGCCCCTGGAGAGTATACTTGCAGACATGGACTTATGCTTGTTAATACTACAGAAGAATATTGCTTCTTGCCTGCATATTTCATTCCTCAGTATATGGCATGAACTTCTGAGACAGTATGCTTTTCACTAGTCAGTAAGAAAAATAGGCTTCTCTGCCAATTAAATGTTTAATTATATATTTTACCTTATAATTTCTATCCAAATGAAAAACTGTGAAGTGATTTTTTCCTAAACACAGGAAGAGCTAGAAAAATATGTTTGTGCAATCTATGTGCTAGATTTACTCCACAAAGACAAAATCATTAGGGGCATTCTCTGTTCACTGCAGCTTCCAAGGGTTTGTCTACACAAAGAAATCTTGTTCATTTAATATAAATTATTTTGATCAATTTTTTGTTATTTTTATATTAATCTGGAAATAATATATGTGAATTCACCTGCACTGTGTAAATATTTATAAGCCAGGGTTAAAAGCAGTGTAAGCTTCATGGCATTGTTTAATTATGCCTTTTATTATTATCTGTATAACTCTTTAGATGTAAAACACTGTAGCCCAAAATTAAACATTTATGCTTAGTGCTTTTCAAAATGCTGTCTCAAATCCTTGCATGTTATAGCTGGGCTGTTGCTGCAACTGCCTAAGCTACCTGGCTGCAGAATTTGCTAAGAACCATGGATAAGTGGGGATGTGGCAGTTCTTTATGTTGAAGTGTCTTATACTTGTTATTTGTTGTATATATGTATATATGTTGTTTCATTTTCAAGAGGAGTTATTTGTCCTTCAAGAAGAATTCAAGGAAGGTCACTGGAAATACTTTGAATTTATTTGGCATTTAACAATTTTGCTTGCCTCATCACTGCAAAGTAGTTGCCTCCCAGCCAAAGTTAAAGTAGAGTTTGCTATCTACCCATAAGCCCTAATGAGTAAGCATGTATGTTAAAAAAAAAAAAAATCCAATATGGAAGTTTCTCTGCTATTGGTAGGATGGAATGGTGTTTTCTGAAAACCTGGATGAGTGTACTGTACTCCTACAACCAAAGCCAAATTTCTTTCTATCACTACTTGTTGGAAAAATTTTGATATGAGAGTAGTAAATTTACAAAGCTGGAAGGCATGGGGGTTGGAGTAGCTTTGGAACAGAATTTGCAGTGTGGGATGCTGTTTGCCTCGTTTAGAACTCGACTATTTTACACATAGCAAATTTGTTTATCTTTACAAACATCAAATGTGCCAAATTTGTAACTGAAAATCAAATTCCAACTCCTTCACTATCTATGCTTTCCCATGATTACAAACTAATATAAGATACTTGCTTTTCCATTGCATTTTATACAGAAATTACACAAAGATGAACAGTATATCCTTTTCTTTTTGTTTCCATCCAGCTACACAAGGCAGAGTTACAACCTAAGCTTTAGTAAGTAGCAGGTGTCCCACACTTCAATTCACAATTGTTGTTTAAAATGACAGTGCATTGAAAAGCATTTTAAAATTTACAGTTTTGTTAGGAGATGCCTCTGCCTTTTCTTTTTAGGTTTCTGCAATTGTCAGGTGAGAGCTAGCCTGTATGTGGAATTAATGGGCTCCTTGGAGTACTGTTGAGGATCAGAAATGAGTCTTATCTTGAGCTTTCACACTATGATATAGACCTATGTGGTCGGTGGAATTGCTGCTTTGCTGCTTGTAAGATTTTAAATTGTTTTGAGAAACCTAGGAATTGCCACATTTTATTTGTTTAGTTCTGACCAACTAGTATGATAAGGCAGATAACTGCACATACTGCCTATGTCTCACAATTGTGGCTGAGTACTTTAGGGAGACACTGCCTGGAGATTTAAGTATCTTAGGCTACATGGGATGTAGCATGCAGACTGCCTCAGAATTATGTACTGAGGGTTTAGTTGGAGCTGAAATGATGCTGTGAAAGGAAGAGAGGGTGTGGATGCCTTCTTTGTGTACCAAGGGAGAACATAATGGGGCACAACTGATAGCTGTATTACACTCTTAATTTCATTCTCTGTATCCCAGTGAATCTGCTTCTACCATTGTTTTCATCCAAAAGAAAAAATGTACTGATTTAACAAAAATATAGTTCCTTTGTGCCTAATTCAGTTATATGGATACAAATACTGGGTAATTCCAGGGATGCTTTGATGATCACAGAATAACAGAATCCCAGGTTGGAAGGGACCTCAGGGATCATCTAGTCCAACCTTTCTGGGAAGAGCACAGTCTAGACAAGATGGCCCAGCACCCTGTCCAGACGACTCTTGAAGGTGTCCAAAGTGGCCAAGTGAACCACTTCCCTGGGGAGATTATTCCAATGGCTGACTGTCCTCACTGTGAAAAATTTCCCTCTGGTGTCCAATCGGAATGTCCCCAACAGCAACTTGTGTCCATTCCCCCTTGTCCTCTCCATGGGACTCCTTGTAAAAAGGGAGTCTCCATCTTCTTTGTAGCTACCCCTTAAGTACTGGGACATGGTGATGAGATCCCCTCTGAGCCTCCTTTTCTCAAGCCTGAACAAACCCATCTCTCCCAGCCTATCCTCGTATGGCAGGCTTCCCAGTCCTTTGATCATCTTGGCGGCCCTTCTCTGGACCCCTTCCAGCCTGTCCACATCCTTTTTGTATAGCGGGGACCAGAACTGTACACAGTACTCCAGGTGTGGCCTGACAAGTGCTGAGCAGAGCAGGATGATGACTTCTTTGTCTCTGCTGGTGATGCCCTTTTTGATGCAACCCAGCATCCTCTTGGCCTTCTTGGCCGCAGCAGCACACTGTTCCCTTATGTTGAGCTTTCTGTCCACCAGGACCCCCAGGTCCCTTTCCACAGAGCTGCTCTCCAGCCAGGTGGATCCCAGTCTGTGCTGCACTCCTGGATTATGTTTTCCCAGATGCAAGTCCTGGGAATGTTGCTTTGTATTCAGTCAGTGCAAAATAAACCACACCGAATAAGGTGTTTTTGAAATATTCAGAATCATGCCAAATATACTCATGATGCTGCTGCCTCAAAACAAATTCTGTAGTTTTTCTCAGATTATGTCCTTGTAATTGAAGCAATTTCTGCTTTTGAATATCAGAGAAAAAATTAATGCTCCTAATTGCATTAGTTAAAGTTACTTTCATGTGTAAAAGTAGACAAAATCTTTCAGTACCAAAAGTAGAAACTAATGCATTTTTCTCCTACCAAACATGAAATTCAAAAGCGAGTAGTCCACCATGAAACTTAGACCCGATCACACATTGCAGAAATTTTCAAAAGGAATACTGACAATGAGAAAAAAATATTTTTAAACTACTAACCAAAGTGATCCTGTGTCTTTTCAGTCTTCTAGCTCTGTACGAGTCACGTGTACATTTGGGGCAAAAGTCTTTTATTTTAAAAGTAAAGAAAAGTAATACCAGGAAGAAGAGTAGAATTTTGTTGCACAGTGGTGTGCTCCATAAATCCAAGCTAATACCACTATTTAACCAGTTTAATATTATCATAATAAAAGCATTCATTGTGAATTTAGAGTGAAAAGTAGCACATATGTACACTTCATAATTTATATCTCTTTCTTTGTCAATACAATGAAAAGCTCCAAGGAAATCCTGAAGAAGTGGCAGTGGTTGGAAGCCTTCAGTTCCTGCTTATGACCCTCCCATAAGTCCTTCCACAGATTTCAATGGAAATTACTCTTTTGAGTAAGAGCATTTTTAAAAATTAAAGCAGTTTTGATGTTATGATTTCTTTGCTTAGCGAACAACAGAATTTTAAGTATTCTAGGAGAAAAATCTTTGAAGCTATGTCAGAAGGGTTTTCATGGAATGCTCCCACCATAGTTATTCTAGAAGGGTTTTTTTTCCTGTATGCCAACCTTAGTTTTACCTTCTTTATACAGTTCCAGAGCACGTGAATTGTCTTTAACCTATGTAATTTTTTCCCTAGCCTTTATTCAATTTATTGTTCTTTACTTCCAATCTAAACTTCTCCAGTAATGTAGCTAACTGTAAAAAATTTGTTTTTCATATCAGTGGTGGATGGAATGATTTTTAAAAGTTTTCATCAGGTGGTAAAAATGTTTTGTCATCCTTTTATTAGAAATTATATAAATAGTAGATGTACAGTGGAAGGAGAAGCAAGAAAATGGGCTTCCTAGCAGGCCCTTATCTCTTGGGTTCTGGTGAGTGCAAGGATTAAGATTTTGGTCTTGAGATTTTGATCTTAAGATTTTGTGACGGATGCTTTAAGATCGAATAGAATGTTCCATTTTGCTAGAACTTACATCTAAGAAACTGTTAACATTCCCAAGAACGTTTCAGCTCCAAGTTAAAAATTGAGAGATACATTTTCATAATATACAGCAATTATGTATGAAAATTTGTCATTTGTATATTAGCAATGATGCCATTTTCACTTATTTTCCCACATATCTTTGCAAAGATATTCACTGTTCACACCAGGAAATGTCTACATAGGCATATAAATTTGATTATCTGATGTGGGTAGAACCTGGGAAGCTAAAGACTAAAAAATATCCAAAGAGAAAACATATTTATGTCTTAATGTCTTTTTATTGGCATCCCAAATATTTATACTTACTGTATGTACTTTTCTTATTTGTTGAACTCCTTCAAGCTGCCTAGTGATTGCTGTTGGGTTTGTATAATGATTCTTACTAAAATCTGCAGATTTGTAGTTCCCTCTGTCTGAACCCCTGACTCACGTAGGAAAATACACCTGGCAGGTAACACTGGCCATCTCACAGCACTTTCTGATCTTGAAAGAAAGCTTAAGGACAATAACATATAACAGACCATGAGTGAGTGGCAGCAAAACAGAAGTAAGATCAATATCTAAGGAGAAAAATTAAGCATTCTATAGTGTCTGCACAAGCCTTTGAATTTCTGTGGCCCATCTTAAGATGACTGTAATAAGGAAAGGCAAATGAATGTGTACCATGAAATTCAGGCTGTGAAAAATGAGTACACTTTCTTTTGTTACGGAGGGTAGATTTATAAATGTCTTTTCAATCCTTCTTGAAAAGGACTAAGGATATGTCACAGAAATAAATATTATTCATGGATTTAGAGGTGCAATTCTCAATGAACTTCTATGTTTCTGTAAATGCTGTTAATCAAAGTGTATATCTGGATCTTTGGAGAAAAGTGTATATCTGGATCTGTATATCCGGATCTTTGGTGAAAAAAAAAAAAGATTTAATTTCTTTCAATACAGCTAAAAAGTAGTGGTTCATTCTCCTGATTACAAAAGAGACCCAGAAGTATAGACCAGCTGACAAAAGGATATAAATGGGAATGAAGGGTATTACAGAAACAGTAGAACAAATGATGTCTTTAATACTACCACTGAATTCCTCTGCAACATATTTATCTAATAGAATCTAAACTATTCCAGATATTTAAAATTCAGTTTTCTTATTAAAGTATATAGAACTAACATTCTTAATCATCCTGGATGTGAGAAATAACGGCTCAGTAGAAACATTACTTGTGGCACTTTCTTATTTTCCCTATACTTCCATCCTGCCAACCCTTCACTTGTTTACACCCTCTTCTACTCTGTTCTTTTTTGGCTGAGTACTTCTCAGGTTCCTTCACATTAGGAGAGAGTCTGGAGCATATTTCATCATCTTCTTCACAGATTTCTAAAACAACTTCTTCATAGACTTCTAAAAGTACACAAAGTAATTCTTCCCTCAGAAAATCTGCAACTGCTAGCAGCAGAAACTCCATAGACCAATTACCTAAAACATAGAAATTTGATCAAAGATGTTTAAAGCTGTTAGGTTAGTCCTGCCTGAGAGATTATCAAATCTTCACCCACTTTAATTTGTACTTCCAGGAATATAATAATGTCATGGTTTAGCCCCAGTCAGCAACCAAGCACCACGCAGCCGCTTGCTCACTCACTCCCCCCTGGTGGGACGGGGGAGAGAATCAGAAGAGTAAAAGTGAGGTAACTCATGGTTTGAGATAAACACAGTTTAATAGGTAAAGCAGAAACTGCACGCAGAAGCAAAGCAAAACAAGGAATTCATTCACCACTTCCTTTCGGCAGGCAGGGGTTCAGCCAGCTCCAGGAAAGCAGGGCTCCATCACGCGTAACAGTTACTTGGGAAGACAAATGCCATTACTCCAAAATGTCCCCCCTTCCTTCTTCTTCCCCAGCTTTATATACTGAGCTTGATGTCATATGGTATGGGATATCCCTTTGGTCAGTTTGGGTCAGCTGTCCTGGCTGTGTCCCCTCCCAGCTTCTTGTGCACCCGGCAGAGCACGGGGAGCTGAAAAAGTCCTTGACCAGTGTAAGCGCTACTTAGCAACAACTAAAACATCTCCACGTTATCACCGCTGTTTCCAGCAAAAATCCAAAACATGGTCCCATACTAGCTACTACAAAGAAATTTAACTCTATCCCAGCTGAAACCAGGACACATAACCATGAAGTTAAATCACAGAAAACAAAAAATTGTAATTTTCAGCTTATAAAATAACTAAGCCATTCAAAACCAGTGCCTATATGAATTATAAATGTTTAATGCTTACTGTTATAGGAAAAGTATTACTTCAATTTTTACCTAAATTAATTTGATCCCAATTTCACAGAATTATTACTCTTCAATTGTACCTTGAATTTATGTTTGTCTTTGAGCTGAATTCTCATACTATCCCTGCACAGAAGTCCTCTGTGTTCTTAGTTAAGAGACTGTAGTTTTTGATACATGCAGAGATTCTTTTTTCATTGACTCATAGAATAATAGAATGTCCTGAGTTGGAAGGGACCCACAAGGATCATCAAGTCCAACTCCTGTCCCTGCACAGGACAACCCTAAATTCACACCATATCTCTGAGGGTGTTGTCCAAGTGCTCCTTGAATATCGCCAGGCTTGGCGCCGTGACTGCCTCCCTGGTGAGCCTGTTCCAGTGCTCCACCACCCTCTGGGTGAAGAACCTTTTCCTAATACCCAACCTAAACCTCCCCTGGCACATCTTCCTGCCATTCCCTCGGGTCCTGTCATTGGTCACCAGGGAGAAGAGATCAGCGCCTGCCCCTCCCTCCTCCTTCCCTTGTGAAGAAGCTGTAGACAACGATGAGGTCTCCCCTCAGTCTCTTCTCTAGGCTGAACAAACCACGTGACTTTATCTGCTCCTCCTATGACTTCCCCTCTAAACCCTTCACCAACTTCATGGCCCTCCTCTGGGCACTCTCTAGTAGCTTTATATCCTTAATGTACTGTGGCGCCCAAAACTGCACACAGCACTCGAGGTGAGGCCGCACCAGCGCAGAGCAGAGCTGGACAATCACTTCCCTCGACCAGCTGCAATGCAGGGCTTGATGCACCCCAGAACACAGTTGGCCGTCTCGGCTGCCAGGGCACATTGTTTTTCCTTAAGTTTTCATGGGTTCTAGTTCCTCTTACATATTTTGACACAGTATGTGTGTGCCTTAAAAAACTTCTTTAAGGGTTTCCATCTTCTGAGGTATTTCTTGCCATTTCCCACTTACATACCTTCTTCTTGACTTTCATAGAAATATGAAGAAATGTTTGCATTCCAGTTTCACTTTCCAGATTCTTCCAACAAAAATTAAAATGATTGGCTGGAATTTCAGACAGTTGAAACATTTTCTCTTATTTTGATTATCTGACTTGAATTATTAGTCTCAGAATAGAAGGTATTTTCTTTTCTAGATAATGTACTTATCCTGCATCTAACCTAATAGCTGTTCAGCTATCAGGTCATACCTTCTGGGGAAAATTGTTAATACAGTATTTTTGAGACATTTACAGAGATTTTGCTACAGCAGTATTTGAGCATGTCACATTCTTTAGAACTTTGCACTTTCTGGAAAGATAGAGTGGTATTAGTGGAGAACCATGCATTTGTTTTCTTTCCATTTATCCATATCTATGGACTGTGTCGCAGCTCCCTTCATGTCCCTTCATGCACCCAGAGAGAGAGGGAAGATGGGAGTGTCGGGATGCAGTGGTATGAGTTCAGTTCTCACCCTGACACTGATCTGGGACAGCTCCAGGAACTTGGGATAATTTTTACATAATTTCTAGAAGGTTTTTGCTCGCTTTTTCTTCATTGGTTCCCAGTAACACATCATACTTGCATTCCTATTCCCCTTGTTACCCCTAAAATGGGGTTTTACCTGACTTGGAAGATCCACCCTTTAATGACCAGCAAGTTTTCTTCTAAGGTTAGGTCTCTGCTAAGATAAAAAAAAAATAATAATAATTTGGATCTCTTCCTGGCTGTTGAGCACAGACACAGAGAGTAGTGGAGGACTGCACATCTTGTGGAACTCTGATACTGCATTTAATATTAATTACAACTTTGCATTACATTACATTGTGTTACATTACATTGCATTTCTACTTTGTCGTCCTCAGACTCTTTTTCCTTTTCTATAGCACCAGTTTCTTTCCCTTATTTTTGCTCTTTTTTGTTCTATGTGTCTCTGGTAATTAGATTCCTTTTCAAATAACACAAATGTTTGCTATGATTGTCCATATCAATATCCTAATTTAGTTTTACATTAATGTAAAATACAATATTATATACATTTGTAAAGTAAAAATCTCTCCAGTGTTTTGTGAATTAATTCTATGTGCATACACAGATTATCCAGAATTTTGTAATTTATTATTTCTGTATGCAGGCACCAAGCTCTTCTGTAGTTCTGTCAGGTAAACATAATATCCTTCGTGAGTTCATATGCTCCCTCTGTTCTTCCTTCATGCCTGCTTTTTGCTCCTTGCTCTATCTTTCGTTTTCCCTTCGAACAACTTCAAAAGAGAAGCTACTGTTGTCAGCTGTGCCCATTTAATAGTAGTACAACTCCTGCTTCTGCTGCTGCTTTTTTGAAGCTGTGCTACCATCAAACAGCTGAGAAATGAACTATCAGCAGAAAGTCAGCTTGAGGCTAGTGCACTCACTATGTACAAGAACTACAGAATTATAAAAAAGCATTTATGTTCCTGGCATTTTCATATTCTGTTAATATATTGATGTTAGTAATAGCTTGATAATTAAGGTTGCATTAAGTTTCTCACATTCATAAAGCAAAAATCCTCTATCTTTGTCAAAAGCGTTTTTTAAAATAGGAAGAAAATAGCAGTGATCTGCTTGTTTCGGGTGTATTTTACTAGAAAATAATTACATATTTTGATTTTTTTTAATTAGTCCACTTTCAGATCATTCGTTTTACAAACACACCTGATTTGACCAGGTGGTGATGAGGTTACATCTATTTCTCTGGCAGATAATTAGTAAATATTTAATTACAGTGAGAAATCTCAGACAAGATACTGTTGATATACAAATGGATTTGAATCAGAAAGTATGCATAAGAATAATATTTATGTCAGAATCTTAAGGAAAAATGTAAAAGGATTGAAACTTGGATATAGCTTTACTTAGTATACCAGCCAGTGAGCTTCAGAAAAGGAGATCTGTGCCTTCTCCACTTGTTCACATTCATGTGTGTTAAAATAAGGAGAGGTGAACACTTGAAAGTACCAATGCATTGTTGTAATACCTTTTACCAGTTAATGTAAATATATATAAGAAAAATAAAATGTATATATACAGCAAACAAGCCTATTTATGGGCTAACTGGTAGTCAGAATACGAGAATCAGTAACTGTGCTGGGCATGTCACTTTACTAAATTGCATCATATTGTTGTTGAAAAGCATTATCCTATTTAATACCTTTATTATCAAGGATTTTATCAATGGTTGGTTGAGAGTAACAAATACTAAGGACTAACTGCTGTTTGTAGAGGCTGCCAAAAAACAGGTTGTCTCTTAAAAACATAGGATGATTTATAGAAAATTATTACATATGTCAGAGGAATTGGTTTGCACACCATTTTTAATAGATTATAAACCATCATCTGTTCTAATGCAAAGACAAATGTATTTACCTTCTTAACGTTTCCCTAATTGTTTTCAGTATGTATTTAAGAAGCATACGAATGGTAACAGTCGATGGGCTAAAATTGTTTGGAGTTTTTGCAGTTACCTTATGTTTAAATTAGTGGCAGACTGTGAGGAGATTTCTTCTTAGATATGTCAGGAGCAAAAGGTTGAAAATATACACAATTATTACATTTGTGCCAATAAAGATTAGCCATCATTTGAGAAATATTTCTTTGTTGAATACAGTATGCATTCTTACAATTTTGTATTCTATTCCTTATTGATTTTACTTTTTTGCATGATTTAATTTCATCAGCATGTCAAAGAAAATTTTGATATTTAGCCACAAAGCAAAATAAATTGCAAGTGGTCATAAAACCCTGATATAGTTATAAAGTTTTACTTCATCATTTTCACTTTTAACAGAGTCAGCATAATGCTGTTCACAATCCCTTCAAGGAGAGATTGTTTAACTTCTACTATATATGGTATTCTATAACTTCTGACAATTGGATTTCAGATATCACAGCCCATGTTTATAGCACTCCTTAAGGACACAAGCTCCTTTTTCATAAGTTGTGCTCATAAATTATTTTCCTGTGCTCTCAGAAGCTCTGATCCCCAGATCTACCCATATTCTACTTCTCCTCCTAAAGCTAAAGATGGGCCTTTCAAGCAATTCAGTCACAGTCTATTTGTCTGTTATTTCAGCTAGCATTCTCAAGCAGAGCATTTCATAGTACCCTTCCTCTATGTCAAAATATGTTTTTTGCCTAATAAAGCTTCACCCTATAGCTTAATGGGAATTTAAATGTCTTCTCTAGGTAGGCAGCCATTTGAGGCCAGTGGCTGCTTGCTTGCCATCATACTGATGTACAAAAATAGCCCTCCAGCTTGCCATTTCCTATGAAAGAATGATTGCTGAGATCTGATTTCTTTGACCTGCTCCCCTCACATAATCTCCACTAAGGTCAAGATAAGGTACCCCTAATACCCAAAAAGATTTTTTACTCAGATGGTTCCTGATCTCTGTTCCCAGAACCTGTCTATTTTGCTTAAGACTCTTAAGACTGTTCCTATGAAGGCAACTTCCCACCATATACACTAGGTAGCAAATGCTCTTTTACATTGCCAGGACAAAATTCTTCAGAGGGACACTCTGCCTTCTCATGTTCATTGTAGAAAGTCTTAAAGGACCTTCCTTTCAAAGGATCTCATACCACCTAGCAGATAATAAGAAGATTGATATTAGTCACCTGTAAGTGTGACTTACAAGCACTCCCTAGACAAGTTCAAGAGGTAGCACTCACTGAGGTAATGCTACTGTTGGGGGAGCTTGGAGAACCTTCTTCCAGGTTTTCACTAGTGGACAATGTGAGCAGACAGACAGAGTCACTGGAAGAAGAGAAATAAGGTATTAATCTGTAACTTCACTTCTTCAAGACATGTTGTCAGTATTTACATTCACAACCCTCCCCCACATCATTCTCTCTGAATTCAATGTAACTTACAGTTTTACTTGTTGGTAGAAACTGGAAATGCCTGGAACAGCCTGTTCAGGGAGAAGATAAGGGAACAAATGATGCAAGGTGTGCATGTATCAGTTATGCTAGGGTTAAAAAGCTGTGACTTTTTAAAAAGTGATAGCGCAATACATTTTGAAAGAGAATTATCAAACTTTTGTAGAAGGAAATCATGAAAGCCAAAGACATAAAATCCAGTCAAATGAAAGTAGCTTTGGATTTAATTAGGTATTTGGAATACAAAATATGTCTAAGCATAAAAGACTTTCAGTAGGTCATCGGGATTTGTAACAGACTGAAGAAACCCTGTGTTGACTAGAAAGCTGCTCCCAAGGAGAAAGTTTACATTGTGAACTGTTTCTGCTATGAACTATACAAAAGCAAATGGTCAGGCAGTTGCAAACATCTGTTGCTTCTCTCTGTCTGCTAAAATATATTATCTTTTTTCTTTCTGTTTTGTCCTGCAAATTAAAGTTGACAATTTTCTCTTTACAAATTAGTAGATTTTCCAGCAAGGAGCTGTCCCAAGTACACCCACATGCCTTATACCTGTCTGAATAAAAATGTTAAGGGATGTTCTAAGCAGTGGCCACCTCCAGCAGTTCCAGGCCTGGGAGTCCCTCCTGCACAGCTGCTGGAACCCAGCCCAGAGACACGCAGACATGTGCACACATGCAGACAGACAGAACATGAGATGTCTGGCTACACAGGCTGCCATGGGCAAGGCACTGCCTTCAACAGCACCTGCCTAGAGGACTCACATAAAACATGACTGTAGAAAGCCAAGTCTTCTCCTCCTCTCTGGCTGGTAGAGATGGAAGTTCACTAGTGAAGGCACACACATGACACTTGCTAGACTCACAAGCACGTGCACGTTCATGGATCCCCCAAGTACAAGCATGCCTCCCTGTGTCCATCCAATAGCCCTGCCCAGATCCCAGGCCTTCTTACCTACCCCACGGGTCTCCTACTCTCTGGTTCACAGACAGACACATGCACTCATACAGCCATCCCCCAGGCACTGCACACTTGGGGGTCCCCCAAATACCAGCATGGACCCTCTACCTATCTGATACCCATGCCTGGACCTGGGGCCTCCTACTCATAGGTATTACATCTCGAAGTTTGCTGACGAATATGCTCACCTACACTCAGAAGCTGGCACAAGGCACACAGGCTGGGACCTGTGGTCCCACTCCAGCCACTGGCACCGAGTCCATTGCTCACTTCACTCACACCAGTCTCTCCCAGCGACTGGCAGCTGAGATCCTCACCCATACCAGTAGCTGGTACTGAGACCCTCACTGGCTGCAGTTGCTGGCACCACAGGCGTGGGGGTGCCTGCACCCTTGGTCTGACTCCAGTTGCTCTCCCCTCAGGGTCCTCTCTCCTCCACTCAGGCCTCTCTCATCCATTAGTGGCACCTAGGCCTTGCAGCCCCCACCCCTCCCCCTACACACAAACACACTTATCCTGGTCTCTCCCAGTAGCTGTTTTTTGGGACACACCACATTACTAACCCAGTGGTTGGTGGCTGAGACCCCCCAGCTGCTCTAGTCCCTGGCACTGAGTCCCTGGAACTAGTTACATTAGCTGACACTACAGGCTGGAGTGTCTATACCCCCAATCTGACTCCAGTAGCCAGCACCAAACCCATTCACACTGGTCCCCCAAGTAGCTGGCACTTAGTCCTCACAGCACTCTAACATGTGGGATAGGAGTGAGATTACACAGAGAGATAGTTCAGAGAAGATTTAATAAGAAGACAGGACAGACTGTGGTGGTCAGGTGCAGGACTCAGACAAGCATGCTGACCAGCCCTGTTTTACATGCAACCCCGCCCTTTTACACCCCCTCAGATCTGTTCCTACTTTCTTCCTCCCCGGTTCCCTTTTTGTACACATTGCCTCTTTGGTTTGTGCAGTTCCACCAACACGACCCTGCCCCTGTGTCACTGATCCCGAGGTTTGCACGCTTCTCAGTTGCAAAGTCCGGGTTGACACACTTTGAAGTGATGCCTGAAGTTTCTCAATAGCCCATCCATTAGCGTGACTGACACGTTTGTTTTCTTGTCATTGTTTCTGTTACTTTTTGTCATGTCTGTGTTTTGCTTATTGCCTTCCCCTCTTCCTTATCATCCCATTTTGACAGGGTCCTCAATCAGATAATCTTACTAAAAATAGCATTCTGGCACTCGGTATGCCCGTATCAGTTAGTGTAATCAACCAGGTTTGGTTCTTGTTACTATCTCCATTTGTTGGTCAGGTTTGTGCCTCTTCATGTTTTGGTTTTCCCCTTTTCCTTATCATCATTTGACAAGGTTGTTGATCAGATAACCTTAGGGAAGCAAATGCTCTGTCCTAACACATACCCTCATAAAAAGTTTATTTGTACAGTGTATATGTTGTGTTTTTTTCCTTTTTTTTTTTTAATCATCTCAGCTACAGACAGTGGATAGGAGATGTGCTCCAGGCAACCTAGAGAATTAGATACAGATATGATTTTGGAACTCAGAGTTCGAGGTTTTCAAAATTCGGTGTTCTGGAAGTTAAGAACAACATAGTAATCTTATGCTCATACTGCTGAACAAATATATGCAGTAAATTCAATTTCATGACCTAGCTACTGAGTCTTTTTTACTTCAGTTAAATACAGTAAAATATAGTGCAAAAAACAGATTAACATTTCAACACTTTGTCTTAAAGGGGAATAAAAATCCTAAACAAGAACTGCCTTACCTTTGATAAGAAGTAAATACAGTTAAATTCAAAGGGCAAATTCATCAAAAAAACCATCAAAAATAATTTGAAATTGAGGTATCAGTTCTTTTTTTAGTAGACAAACCATGTGCCATCCATCATTTAAATAGAAACTTTTTGCTGTCATATTTACAATATTCTATTTAGTGGAAATGAACAGAAAGATTTTAAAAAAAAAAATCTTTTTATTCTTAATTTGAACAGTGCAAGTTACACAGTATGTCTGGTGTTTTGTAGATAATTATTCTTCTCATCATTTTAAATGTATCATTAAGTGGGAAAGGTGAATTGTTCATAAACTTTACAGAGAAAAAGGGGGTGTTCTCTTACAATTTTTGTTTTCTGTAATATGGTTGAAAGGCTGAACTAAATAGTAGATCATGATATTATTGAATTTTTGTGATTTGTTTTTTTAGCGCCACCTTTGTCGCCTTAATGATATTGCTGGAAAAGTTCACCTTCAATAAATGTAAAGATCTCCATAGGGTTTATGCAACTACAGTGGTATAAAAATAAATTTTGTCTTTTGGTTATTTTCTTTTACTTTGGCCTGTTACCAGCTATTGATACAGCATTTAATTTTATTCTCACAGTTACTCAAGCAGAGTCCTGTATATGGATAGAAGACTCCTCAATGTCACATAGACATTATGCCTGGCAATGGCATTCCAGTAGCGTGGAATATTTTTAGAAGGTCCTACACTTTCAGAAGTGTGACTGTCTCCATTTTTGTTTTCAAAGCTAGTGAAAGGAATTTTGGAGAACAGTTTCTTCACTTGTATCTTGTGGAGGGAAGACCAACAGTTCGATTCAGCTGTGGAAACTCTCAGAACATTCTGACTGCATCCGTCAATCAATCCATTAACAAGGGTGTACCCATCCCTATCACAATAAGGTAAGAATTTACCACTGTGTTACACTAAAGAGTTTTAGTCATATATATTGAGCAACAAAGTGAGACTTAACTTTTTTTTTTACAATAAAAAGACATGTCATATTGGAAAGCAAAATTGTATGCATATTTGGAAACTTTTTTCATAAGATAGTGTCCTTGATTGAAAATACATTTTAGTTCACACAGATTGGTTCAGTCCTTTGGAGAACCTATGAATCATTCAAACTCCACACACTTTTACAGATACAGATGAAGTCAATTTGAGAACTGAAACGATGTAAACATAATGTTGGAGGTTACAAATGGGTAGCTCATAATCTATGCTTATTAATTTACACATTGAATAATTTACATTTGCCATCAGAATTCTAGTGCTAAATATAGGACTAATTTATTGTTTAATTTTAAGATTAAAAATTAAAAATTAGCATGCTAACAACATCTCGCAATGCAG
This sequence comes from Phalacrocorax aristotelis, assembly GCF_949628215.1. Classification (NCBI taxonomy): domain Eukaryota; kingdom Metazoa; phylum Chordata; class Aves; order Suliformes; family Phalacrocoracidae; genus Phalacrocorax; species Phalacrocorax aristotelis. Next base: position 29,884,920 of record NC_134278.1, on the reverse strand, counting down.
TAAGCTGTGATATCCACATATGCAACTGTACTGTCAGCAGTATACAATGGAGGCTGACCAATACTGTCATTTTTCATCTAGTACAAAAAATAGTTCACAGAATGTCTAACTTATGATTTTGGAAAAGGTATTGGTATCATGCCCTCGTAATGGATTAACTCTTTATCACTCATGGGCTTTCATATGGGCAAGTTAGGACGGCAAGGTAAGAATGAAATAATATAGATATTGTGTAACATTTATATAAGTAACATTAAATTAATGGTAAAGTATTTAAGGTTTGCTTTAAAAATATTTTAGAAATAATTCTGATGACCATATAAAATTTCAGGTTACCCTGATCAAGGTATTATTTTATTTATTTCATAGTTAAAGTATCAGAGATAACTATAAGCATTTGTGATGTGAAGGAACTTAATGCACAAGTTATTAAATTAAAGGTAGCTTTAGCTGGGACCATTTTTGCTGTTAGAGGATGGTATATGAAGGAGACTGCAAAAGTTACCCTGAAACATGGACATCAGCGTTCCCAAGATTACCTTCTTACTACCAAAAAAGGAAAATAAAAACATCATCTCAAGGTTTTTGTATTTGCCTTCTGAACTGTTTGTGTATGATGTATATATTGCAAAATTCTAAAATGCTGCTCATGCCAAGAGGTTTGATGATCTCAGTACATAGAGTAGATTGGTATGGGAGAAGAAACTGTTTAGGCTTTTTTTGGTTAGATTTTATGCTCACCCCATAAGATTTACCATATTCTTTTAGAAATAAACATCTCAGAATAGAAATATAAAACCTCAATATATGGAAAGGAGTATCTACCAATAAAGGATCTACCATTTAAGAAACTGTTTCATTTCCATGTTATATTTCTTCTCAGCCACAGGTCTGTATATTACTCTCATGCTCCATTTAAAACAGGTTTTTTTTCTTTTTATTCTATATTAGTATTGATGCCTACTATTAATGAAGCAAAGTCACATAGCATACATTCAAATGTAAATACTGTTAGCTTACAGTGTATTAATCTATTTTAGGTTTTTTGTACAAATTGTAAATGTATATAAAATTTACAAAGAAAATTCTATCCCTGCCTGTCCCTAGGAGCCAGCAGATAAAGAATTTTTTTTCTCTTAGAAGACACTTGACAGAAGCATACAGCTCAATACTAACAAACAATTCTAAGTTTGTTTTTAATCAGAGACTACTCTTGTGTGAGACATTGGTCAGCGAATTCTCTGCATTGTATTAGCTGTGGTAGCATTGTCTCTGCCTCATAAGATTAAGACATTAAAATGTTGTACAGATTTCAAAGCCTAATAATATCTTAGCAACAAATGCAGCTAAATGGCATTGAAAAGATTGATTCTAGTTATAGAGTTCAAGTTCACACTGAAAAATATATTCATTTCCCTCTTTTTTACCTTAAAATTAACACCGGTATATTTATGGCTTCATTCTCCATGTTGTTACACTAAAAAGTAATGTCAGTTCGATTTACACATTACCTTTGTTTACTGGAATTTATACTGCTATCTTTAAAACAGTGGCATACTAAATAACTTGCAAGGTGTGATTGTAGACTGTGACTGGCAGGGATTTACATGCACCTGAGTTTATGGGCTTGGCCTTCAAAATGACTAGTGATTATTCTTGTGGGTCCTTCTGAAATGTAGAGAGAGCAGTAAATCCTTCACCAAGCAGCAATAAAAATGTAATCCTTCAGCAATCATCCTTAACCTCTGCCAAAAAAAAAAAGCAAACTTGACAAGGCATTTGTGGCCCCCCAGGATCTTGTATCATAGGCTATAAAATATGAATCCATGGCACAACTGCTGATTTATGTTCTCTTAGTGACTGTTGAAGATAGATAACTCTATCTGTATGGTTTTACCTGCAAAATTAATGAGGTTTTTCCCCTGTAATGCAGGAAAAGAGACAGACTGGAATAAATAACTTAAACGTTTTCTTTCTAATTCCACCATATACAGGAAGCTAAGATATCCTCATAGTTTACAGCTCTTACTTTCTCTTAACTATATGATTAGTTTCCTTACACGTGGCCATTTCTTTCAAACCTGATAAAGATCTAATGAGTTTTAAAAGTTCAGTTATTTTCTTTACAGTCTCTGTGAAACAACAGCTTTATAGAAAAAAAAAAACCAAACCTCTGTTTACTTTTTTTGCCTTGCCTGAGGAAACTAGAGACTTTTTCAATCCAGTTTTATTAACTGCTTCCATTTCTCATTATTTTATAATTATTTGTTCAATGGTTTTGAAAACGTGCATTTGTTTGAGTTTAATTTTTTGTTATTTCATAATTGAGATGGTATAGATCTTTCAGTTAAAGCTATGAGCACATACTTGAGATGTAGTTTGGATTGCTTTTTTGGATTTATTCTTTAAAATTATTCAAAGACCATTAGTTCGAACACATTTCATTCCATGTGCGGGTTCTGAAATCCATTTACCCGATGTAAACTTTGCTGTATGTTATTTGTGGTTAAAGTGATGTGACTGTCACTGGGGCCAGATGGTATTTCTTCAATTCAGTGGTCGAAGGAAAGTAACTATAACAAGCAAGAGTTTGAGATAATCAAGTCACCAAGATTATTTTTTCTTTTTTAGATAGTGGGATGGATTTTAGCTTACATTTCCTTAAAAAGTTTAGATTGTCTGTTATAGACAGTGGTGGGGGACACCAGAATCTTTTCTGTTTGAAAGATTCTAGGCAAGCATTAAAATCTTGCCCGTATAGGTAGTGTCACTCCCTTCCATCTTATTTACCTGTAGAATTGTCAGAATTTTGTTCTGGAATTTAATGAACATAGTGCCAATCCCCACAGGGCTTTATTGTTGTATTATATACATTAATATTTCATGTATCTTCCAAGTGAACATATTGAATCTAATTGTTTCCAGTTTTCTGTCACACTTTAATTAGTAGTATGGATGTAAGCATTTACTCATGGCTGAGAAGGGCACCTTTAGCTGTCCATAAAATCATTTCTTTGTTAAATAAATTATTTAGTTATTGTTGTTTGGCCAGTTCTAGCCTAGACCATGCAGTTTTTCAGAAGCTACTGAAATTTATTATTTTGTCTTCATGCTTCAAAAGCAGATGGCATGTTCCGAACTGTGAAAGTCCTAAACATGTTTTTATAACTCCACATGGAAACTTTGGCAAGACATAATGTACTGAGTACAAACTGCATGATTACATTATCCATGTTTTTACCTACAATTCCACTTCCTACTTTTCCACAGAAGTAGCAGTTGTTTGAACTGAACTTGCAAAGTTTTTTTATTGCATGTGCATTCTGCAAACCTTTTTTTTTAAAAAGCATATGTAAATCACCATCCATATAATCTGTTGACTCATTCTGAGTCCGGGGGTTTACCTATTTCATTTCACCATTCCAGAGATATATATGTTTTCATATTACTGCATACATTTAAATCATCATTTATTAGTATTTGCAGGTGCTGGGTGCTGTGCGTAGTGTGCATGTCACATCCCTCCAGGGAAGGAGGGAGAGGTGACTCAGATTCACCAATCCTCTCAGTGTGAATTAAGGTGAAACAACACTCAAGGTCCATACACAATCATTACTTTTACTATGTATAATTGTAATTGCATCGACGGGCCCAACAATATTGCAAAAGTTACTTCTTAGCTTAAGTCTTGTATTACCTAATTAATTCAAGTCTTGTGTTCCTTATTGGTCCCAAGCCTTGTGTTTCTTATTAAGAAAGGGTGAAAGAACAAAAGAAAGAGGCAAGGGGGGCAGAGAGAGATCACCTGTCTGCCCCCCAGGATTTTTGCATCTTGCAAGTGTTTGAGACATTCCTCAGAAAGGCTCAAGGGATCTCCACCCCGTCCCCTTATCGAGCTTCGTCTCATGCAGGTTGTAAATTAGCACACGTGCTCAATAAAGGAGTGGGGGCCAAGTTTTCTTAGTCCTGAATTGAGTCAGTGGACACGATCTCCCCCTGATGCCTTTACCTTTCCCCTAGTTCCTGCAGTTTTTGACTGACTTCACACTTTATCAGCCGGCTGAGGCGGAAGGTTCCCTTTTATCAGTCTCTCAGTCCTTCTCCAAGGTTATAGTCATAAAACAAATGCCTCCTTATCTCACACCTCCCTCCTCCGACTGTTAAATTCTGTTTTGCAAAGCTCACATGTTTCATACAGTTCTTTGTTCCAGGGGGTTGCAAGTCAGCCTTGGTGTTAAATTGCTTGTTCTTCCATATATTGGTCTTCTACAGTGCAAGTATTACCAAAAATTACATTAAATCAATAAAACAAAAAAGTACTAATTTTCTGACATTTTGCTATTGTTTCCAACATTACCAGTTACCTAGGAATACAGGAATTTTTTATTTGATGAATTGGAAACATCTGAGCAGCTCTATGTAAAAGTTAGTGGCTTTGTATCTGAACAGGTATATAGTGCAGCCTATATTCATGATGTGTGGAAGACATTTTGCTGCCTTCAAATACTCTTAAGCTTCATACTTGAAATACTGAGTTCCAACATAATCGATTATGTGATGAATGAGAAATAGAAAGATGTTTTGGTAAGTAAATTGAGCCAACTTGATGCAATATCGCCATCATCTTATTACACCTTCCCTTTTCAAAATTCGTTGAAGTGAAAACAGTCTGTGAGAGATTTAAGAATTGTTATTCTATCATATGAGTTTATAAATTGATAAAGAAAACATTTAGATGTGATTTTGAAATAGAATATCTTACATACTGTATATTTTAATATTAAATTTGAAGTCAGCACATGAATCATACCCATGTGAATGTTGTGTTGCATAAAACTGGAAATGCTGTAGGTCATTAAGTAGGTTTAGTGAATTTTTATTTTAATATGAAATTACTTTTAGGACTGTATATACAACTACACATATTTATTGCATTTTCTATAGAAATTGCGAATCATGCTAACTCAGCATAAGTGTCAGTGGGACAAAACCTAAAAATGGCTTTCAAAGAGATGATTTTCCACTGAAATTATCTGCAGTTGGTGACCATTTATCAGGCCTTGTAAAAACAGTAGTGGACTCAGTTCAGTTTGTGATGTGTATGTATTTCATAAAATCATCATCGCATTTGCCACTGTGAGGTAGGGGGGTTTGTACAATGTATGCTTATATAATATTTACTCTCTTTGAAAACCTTATTCCCAGTTCCATAAATCAGCTGTTACAGTTTTACATAGGTAAATCACTGCATCTGTTACTCAGTTTCAAAAATAGTACCATAACACATGCATTACGTCAAACTAATGCATATAAGTTCTTGTATATGCAATTAAAATTGATCATTTGATAGAACATTAGAATCAACCAGTTAAATTATTCTGTGTGGCCTGCTAGCTGAAATAATCAAATAAGATAATGGATTCTTATAAAGACTATAGAAAAGATTACTTTTTGTTTTCATTTAAATTTCAGATTTTGTGTTTGAACAGAACATTCAGTGTGTTTAGAAACATATGTTACTTTCTGAAACAATTTTTTTGCTTTCATTCAGCACCAGTAATCTGTATTTCATCAGTGATCTGTGAAAGCCAACAAAGCAACTGCTATGGCTATTCCAGTTCATTAGCTACTGACTTGAAGAGCAGATGTTTGAATTCCTGTATGCTTCATACTCTGGCTTAGACTAGGACTTCTTGAATTAACTGACCTTACAGGAATATCTCAAGGACACAGAAACACAAAATCACATGATTTTTTAAGTTGGAAGGAACCTCTTGAGATCATCCTGTCCAACACACCTGCTTAAGCAGGGTCACATAGAGCACGTAGGGCCATGTCCAGTCAGTTTTTAAATATCTGAAGGAGGCTCCAGTGGCCTTTTGCTGAACTCTGTAAGTCTGAACAGTCCTGTACTGGGGAGTCCGGAACTGGATACATCACTCCAGATGTGGTCTCACCAGTGCAGAAGAGAGGGCAAAATGTACCTCCTTTCACCTGAAGGACAGTCTTGAGAGTAGAGACTGAGATAAAGAAGGACTGAGTATCTCAGCCTTTTCCAGGTCCTTTGTCAGCAGATTGCCTTCCCCCTTCAGCAGTGAGCCCACATTTTCCTAAGTCTTCCTTTTGCTGCTTGATGTTCTTCTAGAATCCTTTCTTGTTGTCCTGCATGTCACTTGCCATAGTCAAGTACAGGTCAGCCTTGGCTTTTCTAACTCTTTCCCTACAAGATCAGACAGGAACTCTATACTCCTCCTGGACCACCTGCCCACGTTTCCATGCCTTATGCACTTCCTTTTTTTATGTCTGAGTTCAATTAGAAGCTCCTTGTTTGGCTGTGCAGGCCTCCTAGCTGCATTTGCTTGATTTCCGACTTGTTTGGGTGGTCCCTTCTTGAGCTTGTAGGAGGTAATATCTGAATATCAACCAGGTCTCTTGGACCACTCTTCTCTCCATGGCCATATCTCATGGGTTTCTTCCAAGCAGATCCCTGAAGAGACCAAAGTCTGTTCTCCAACATCCACGGTTGTGCTTCTGCTTTTTGCTTTATTCCCTCCTCTTAGGATCTTGGCATCTACCATCTCATGGTCACTGCAGCCAAGGCTGCTTCTGACTTTTATGCCTCCAACTGGTTCTTCCTTGGTTGTAAGTATCAGGTCCAACAGAGCACCTGCACTTATTGCCTCCTTGATCACCTGTGCCATGAGATTGTCAACGCACACTAGAAATCTTCCAGATGGCTTGAGCCCTGGTCTGTTGTCCTTCCAGCAGATACTTGGGTGGTTAATAATTCTGATTCTAGTCTGAAAATTCTGCCAAAAGCTTTTGCATCTCTGTCTTAATTGGGTCATGACCAGATTGATTTCTTCATTCTATTATGAAATAACTGTAGATCCCACTGGATGTGGTGCTTTTTGTCTCCTCAACATGGGCAAAGCCTATACACACACTAAATAGTATTTCTGTGATAAATGCTTGCAGACTGCTCTCTTATTAGTTCCAAACAGTACATACTGACAAGAATTCTCTTCTTTCACCTTCGGTTTTTTTATGCACTTATCCTCAACATAGGTAATTCACTGAGCTTTTTATGGCAGCTGTGTGAAGGGGTGGGGTAAAAGTAACATGTGCTTTGACCATGATGTTTTTTTTCTTTTCCTTTGAACAATGTGATTTTTAAGAATGCAATTGTGATTTTATTTTGCATTTTATAATATCTAGCTGGGTAGATTTATTCTCATATGAAACTGAATTTCCATCATTAACTGATTTGGGATGGTTTATTCCAAAGTGGCTCACCACAGACCAGCTCATAGCATATGGAGTCACAATATTTTCATCTCCCCATTCATAGTATGTCATTCTACTTTTATCTCAGATAAAAAAGCTATATCACTGTACAAGTGATATCTGCTGTGTTTTCTTATCTGCAATTTAGGGAACTGCAGTAAATGTCATTTGAACACCTGCAAGGATGTGTAGTCCAGAAGCTAAAACAACTGATGGAAAACAGTGCATTAGAGAAGGTTTAACCACTTCTGTTGCTAGGTATGAGTTTTCTTCATTCTCTTTCAAATACCTTCATATCAATATAAATTTTTAAAAGTGAACTGTAGCAACAGTTCAGTAATACTGAGTAGCATTGTAGAGCATTGTCAGCTGCCTTTCCTGAAGTGGCAGGCATCCACGCTTCTTCTCACAGTTGTGAGGATCAGCACCCTCCATCATACTGAACTGGACTCTGAGTCACAGATAGAATACTATGACCTACCTGAAGCCACAGAGGTAACATAAAAAAAGCAAAGTATATTTACTGTATTTCAAAAGCAAAGATATTGAAAAAATATGAGGCTGCTGATTGCTTATGTTATTCAAGAAAAAATCTAAGTTGTATTCACTCCATCTAACTTTACCTGCTTTCAAGTTAGGTATCTAGTCTAAATGAGTTTCTCTGTATAACTATGTGGATTTATGGCAAAAATAAAAATTCTTAGAGTACTCAGACTATTATTGCCTACCAGACCTTTTTGCCGTTCAGCTAAATGTTAGCAGCTTGTCTTTGGCTTACCTACCTCCATTGAAGTATAGAGGTCACTGTTTCAATGGTGAACATTCTGAACAAATAGAAGAATGGGCTTACAAAACAAAATATCTTTCTTTCTCACAGTCTTTTCCTCCATTGATGACCGTTTCTTTCTGCTTGCAATTACTGCAGCTTCAAATCTAAGTGACAATTCAAGGTTCTGACGTTGTGAGACTTAATGATAAAAGGAATACATTTTATAAATACCTTTAGTACCACAAAATATAATAGTGCAAACACTAACAAAGTTACTTAAATTTTAAACAAATTTCTCTTTCTGAAGCCCTGTTAGTATGGCGCAGCTTCCAATCTCCTGTTGAACACAGAATTTGAAAAATTAGATTCTGTTGGTAATTTTAGGTAATCAAATTTTATGTCAGATCTGGCATTCTGTTAAATTAAATTCTGTCTGGGGGCAAATGCTGACTTTTAACTCAAAAAAAAAGCACTCTGAACTTGAGCTTGAAATTGACATAGTAAATTCTTGTCTGCCCTTCAGTGTCCTGAAAAAAGAGGCCATAATTTAACCTCGATTCCTCAAGGTATCATCCACTAGAATTTAAATTTGTTGATTGATAGAATCAGAGATGCTACAGATGACTGTATTCCCTATCAGAAACAAGGATAGCTCTTATTTTTACCAATATTATTATCTGTTTTAGGAATCATAGAATAATGGAATCACAGAATCTACGATTCTATATTATTATCTGTTTTAAGAATGTAACATACTTCATTTGTATTACTAATGCTGCTAGACGGTATTTATACGTCTAAGCATTTTCAACTTAGCATAATAAAACAAAATCAGGTAATACAAAAAAGTCATGGTAATTTTGGCAGTAGTTTATTTTGGATTCCATTTACCTGTGTAGGATGAACTAGGTCATCCTAAAAGAAGAGAAGACTGGTAAATCCTGTCTCATTTATAGACTTTCAGTGTAACAACATATCATTTGAAAGTCAGCACAAGAAATAAATTCTACCAATCTGTGGTTTTGTTTGCAAAAATATAGTATCCTTGGAATAGATTTATTTATAGTGTACTTATATACATATTATATCAAAGGAAGACTGTTGTGAGCTCCTTTCTTCAAGCCTGTGACAACTGATGACCTTTGACTTCAGTAAAGTTGTTCCACTTCGTAGACAACATTTATATTGAAAATATAGATATATATTTTTCTCAGTTTGCAATGTTATTTTCCTTGCCTGCAGGCATAAGTCTCATAAATATGTAAAATAATTAATCATTCACCACAAAGACTTGAAGATTTAAATTTTCGCTAAATGTACAAGAAATACAAAGAAATGTTTTATGATGGTGAGGGAAAAAAGTAATACTTCGGAAGCCACTTCTGTCTTGTCAGTGGCCATTTTGACATGAGTCAAGCTTTGTATTTCCTATACTGACTGTCCCAGTGAGAGTGCCTGTATAGCCTCATGTTAGAATGGAATTTTTTTTAATCTTTCCAGTGATTAAGGTGCATTCCCAGCCAATATTTTCATTGCATTTCTGCCATTCTCTATCTCTAAACTAGAGGACCATACTTGAAAATAATAGTGAAGGTTGATATTCTCATTTTTGACCACTATTGTTATTATGTCCTTTTTTCCTAAGATAAGTCAAACATTGCAGTAATACCCCTCGTACCCTGAATTTCATTGCTGTCAGTTATTTATTGTAAAGAAATACCAAGTGGTTTGAGACAGCATTTTCTTTATTATTTTTCCTGCTAGAATTGAAATGGTAAAAGGAATAGGACTAATGAGGGATTCTTACAAACTATGTCATATCAATATTCATGTGTTTAAACAAGATCAGATGTTTAATGCCCATGGTAATCTCTAATATATGTTCAGCATTTCATTGTTATGCATATTACAAATATGTTGGTAATTAGATAAGTGAATAGATTGTTAGCTTTTCATACTAAAACCTTCACAAAGCATAACTAAAGTATTGTATAATTCAAAGCATTCTAACATGTTCCTGTTTAGCAAGCCCTGTTATAAAATGTGACATAAATAATAGCTAGTGTAATTTTCAGAATCAAGAAAAATCAGAAAATCTCATTTTCCAAAGACAGCTCTAGGATTAATAATCACATTAAAGACACAGTTTCAATACACTGTTGATAATTGCAATAGTTATTTATTACTTTCTTAGTGGCTGATGTTGCTAATAGCAGTTTTTAGTTTATGGGATTTTACTGAAGCTCTATGTCACAATTCACTTGGTCTTCTAAAGACAACGAGCTGCGGATTCACTAGAATTAAGGTATACATTATAAAATATCATGAATGCACATTTCATCACCTTTTATTTTTAGTCTGGGCTCTGTGTTATGATTTTAAAATTCCAAGTTTCAGAGAATCTCTCTGTTTCTGCAAGGAAAATAGCAAGGTTAAATTTCTAATACTCTATGTAGCCCAATTCCTGTTTTCTGGATACATCCACTTTGCCTTTCATCAATGTGACAGTGAAAGCATTTGTAAGTGTTCTTTTTATTATATCGTGGAAACTCTAAACTGCATTTAACCTAAGTTTCCAGAATTTTGCTAAGCTGTTTAGAACTCTCCCTTCATGTATTAAAGGAGACACTGCTTTATTGGTGCATACTGATCCTTTCAAGTGTGCCATAGTCCTTTTTTTTCCTGTGTGCTGCATAAAGCATTGTATTCAAAGTACAGTTCATGTGATTGCTTACGCACTGCAGTTTCTCTAGATAGATAGTTTCCGCTCCATGATCTCATGTGATTCACTCTTTCGTCTTCTTGTGGCTGGTTGAGACTGCATGACAGGTTTCAAAATACTTGGCTGTTCCTCTGTTCCAGGGAAGAAGCAGGATGCAGAGCCCTTCTGATCTGCTTGGAAGGAAGAACAGGTCTTTCACATACATGATAGTAGAAAAGGATTTCAGTGCTACTGAAGAGATACTAGATATTCTGCATGAAACAATGCAGATACCTGTGACTTGAAGGAAAAAGGAATCACTGGATTACTTTTTAGAGGGGGATAGAGGAGATCATAAACTATTAAAATTCAAGATAACCTGATATATTGAAACATATTTTTTCAATACTCAATATTTTGATAGTTTCAATATTTATTTACTTATTTCTAAAGTATATAGAATTCTGTAAAATTCAATAGCTGATTGTCTGTTTTAGCCAGTGCTTCACACAGAGGACTTTTCAGACAACTGTTTGGTTTCTGTTAGTTTGGTACAGCACGTGGAAATGTAGCAATAGAGTAGATTGCCAAATAGCTGATGAAGGTGCCATGTTGTCTTCTTCCTAAGAAGAGAGATGATAGTAAATATTTACACTGTTGAGTATTTGTGAGTTCCGAAGAGCTAAACCAAAAAAAAATATGTGAAAGCAAAGCAATTTTTAAAATTCTTTTCCTCAAGCCTGTTGTTGCTTAAGTGGAAGATCAATACAGAAATAAAATTGGTTCAGTGTGCTTGTAACAGCTCGCAATTCTCTACAGGTTTGCTTTAGCTGAAAGCAATAGGAAGTGCTATTTGCTCTGTGGACATTGAAAATTGGTAAAAATTAAAAACCAGTAGGCAGCTAGCCTTTGCATGAGTGTCCAAAAAAGGAGTGGTGGAGGGAAGGGGATGAAAATATATCTCCCAACAAGCCAGACTGGCTCTCTTTGATACGTCATGAGCACCAGTAATTGTAGAGGGCAGGTCTCCACAAACAAAAAACTGGCAGTGAAGTTGTGCAGTCCAGACTACTGTGGGGTTAGCTGGATTCTTCCTCTGTGCTGAGGAGAAGGGAGCAGTTTTTATCTAGGTGATCATCTCCTAGCTCAGCAGCAAACTTCCCAGGTGTTTTTTTAAAAGAGTTTGGTTAATCTTAGCTTGTTACTTAGTTTGATGGCTCTAAAGTGGGAGTAGTACTTACCTATCTCAGAAAGCTGTTCAAAAGATTAAATGTATTTAGAGATCTGGAAACACTCATATTACCGCAGTTCCGAGGGCAAGTTAAGTATTTAAATAGATTTTTTAAAATGTGGCATTGAGATCCTGGTGCATGATCTGTATTTTGTACTATGCTCAGTCCATCCCTGTGACCCAAAATCATCACAGGACCTCAGGTATACTAGCTTGGGATCTCTGTTTCCTAAGTTCATTGGGAATCTTTTTTTCATGGGGGATGAGGGAAGGAAGAAATAGCAACGGTTATTCTGTGGTTTATTATTATTATTTTATTTTAATTGCTATATTTTTTTCCTAACTTCTCACTTTCTAAATAAATTTCAGGGAGATACTTAATACATAGTTTGCACATATGCAGAGAAGAAGGAACAAAACAGGATATCAGACAGCTGATTGTTTCAAGACTAGCCAGTTTAGGTCTAGTTTTACATATTGGCAGTAAGAAAATTTGGTGCTGCAAATTGAATCACTTGATTAAAGAGAGTATTGAGTAAAATTTACCCATACATTTGTTAAGTAGTCCTGCTTAGTAGTCAGGTTAGAGAAATAGACATGTGAGCTGCATTTTTGTGAAAGTCTGAAAGAAACTTATTTAAGGAACACAACTGAGGAAGGAAGGTATTTTTCTCCCTTTGACTGAAGTACATCAATTGTGTGACAAATTCATATTCTGGAATGTAGTTAATTCAGGTGGGAAAAGCTTTTTGATTCATCTCCTCACCACCTTGACTGTCCTTATTGTCATTTGCTTGTCCTTTGAAGCACACATTGACCTGGCTTTTTATTAGACCATAAACCATCCATGGAACTTTCTTTGCTTGCTCACCATTGTGTGCCGCTTGCCTTTTGTCCCACTCTCTTTAGCTTTGTTGATCTGTTTTCTATGTAGTTACTGATGCTACTGTTACATCTGTGATCACTTTCATCCAAAGATGCTTTGTCATTTGTGACCATTACTTGATCTTGTTCTTGACGTGGCTGGAAATACAGAATTAAACAAAAATGTACTTCACTGGAGGCTGATTGCAGATGGAAATTTAAGCTGTGGCTAAATGTAGCAGAAACTAGAGGGCAGACACCTTCACCAGAAACAGGTTAGATGTGCAGATTTGTGCTAGCATTACATCATGCAGTTCAAAACAAATAAAGATATTTTAAAATAGCTAGGACTAGTTTTCAAAGGCATTGCTGTCATACTGGTACTGACAAGGTTGTACAATAAGACACTTAGGTTTTCAGCTAGTAAATTCACATCCACATGTCAGTAGCTTAATCTGTTAGCGAAGTGCATGCAAAATTTATAGAAAGAAGGTGTACTGGGTGCAGGGGCCCAGGCGCTGGCAGCACTGGGGGGTGCAGGGAGGCCTCTGTGAGGAGCTGCTGGGGCTGCCCCGTGCCGGGCACGGCCGGCTCCAGCCCACACACCCCAGGGCACGGCTGAGCCCTGCAGCCGTGGTGGTGGTGCCTCTGTTGAAAAGTATTTAAGAAAGGGCCAAACAGCACATAGGCACAGTGAGGAGTGAGGGGGAAAGAGAAACAATCCTGTGAGCACCAAGGTCAGAGAAGAAGGAGGGGAGGAGGCACTAGTGCTGCAGCAGGTGGGTATTTCATGAAGGAAGTGTGGCCCGTGGAGAACCCATGCTGGAGCAGGGGAAAAGTGTGAGGAAGAAGGAGCAGCAGAGAGGAGCTCTTACGGACTGACCACAACCGCCATTCCCCATCCCACTCCTGCACTGCTTGGGGTGGGGAGATACAGGAGTTGGGAATGGAGTAAACCTGAGCCTGGAAGAAAGGGGGTTAGAGAGAAGGAGTTTTAGTTTTTTCTTTGTTTCTCACCACCTGTATCTATTTAATTGGCAATAAATTAAATTAAATTTCCTCATGCCAAGTCCATTTTGCCCATGACGGTAAGTGATCACCCTGTCCTTACCTCATCTCCAGAGCTTTGTCATCTTATTCCCCCATCCCTGCTGTCATGTTGAGGGGGGGAGTGAGAGAGCAGCTGGGTGGGCATCTGGCAGCTGGCCAGGGTCAACTCAGCACAGAAGGAACTGTGAAGTGATACAGAAAGTGATTTTTCTATATTCCTTGCATACATAGTTGTGTGGGCAAAACTTTGTAATAAATATGTGCCCTCTGGAATTTATTTAAATTATGACTAATGGTGCCTTGCGTTGGATAAGATTTTATTCTTCTGTTGTTTAGCAGAAGGTAAAGGTGAATTGTAGAATCCTTGTAGTCACATTATATGTATTAGCATGTACTGAACATAGAAGAGTAATTAATGTCTAGCACTATTGTCTTTCCAGAGGCATGAAAAACATCTGCTGCATTACAAGGTATTTCAGGATATAGTAGCTATTTTAACATAGTTTGCAAACAGGTTCTCTGGGTCTGTGGAAACGCTGTGCTTTGCTATGAATGACAAAACTATATAAGACCAAATCTGCTTTTGAACTTACACTCCAAGTGAACTGTATTAAAAAGACATGTAATGTGGTGGTTTGGAGTACATGGAAATGAAATTATTCCCCAGGCTGTGGACTGCCTTTCCTGGAGGCTTTGCTCAACTGCAATATCATATGTTTGCTGTATGTTCCCCCATTTGGGGAAATGGTGCCTATATAGCACCAGTTCACATCTGTGCCTTGTGATATATGTCCCTGTGTTTTTTCTTCTACAGCTTCTGTGTGGTTCACGGTGCTGGTCAGCCTTTTGCACTGATGGTGGATATGACTTCCTAGTGAATGGCTGGGCTTTAGTGAGAACACCAGGAACTAGGGATCTATACATTGTTACAGAAATCGTTTTATCCCCCCTACAGTTCACATTGCCTTGTCAGAGCTGCCAGCACCTAAGGGACTAGTAGTAATGAAAGATGTGAATGTAGGAGCTATAGTGTAGGATGCTGTGTTGCCACTAAATTCTCAGCAGCAGCTGCTCAAAACACCTTCAGAAAATACATTTTCTCTTGCATTTGAATACATTTTATGTAAATCTGATAGGTGGTTTGGCCCATGGGTTTTGTTCCCAGCACTGTCAAAAACAATCTTCTGCAACCTCTTTTGTTCACCCATCTGGAAAATAGCAGGATTATGGTCGCCTGCCTTCTGGGGGAGGGTGTAAGTTTTGCTCAATGGCAAATGTTGTGAAAAATACAAATCTAAACACCAGTTTGTGGCTGACATAAGACAAGGCATGATCTGACCATTTCTTTGCTTGGCTGAAGTAGATGAAAAGGACTCCTCCTGAACCAGCCAGAGAGGAAGGTGATTATTATTAAGATTGTGAGTTCTTCCTTCACCTTTAACAGAAGAGAAGCACATACAACTTTGTTTTAGTTTATTTATTTGGAACAAATACATACTCCTATAATCTTTCTATAGAGTCTCTTTTACCCCAGATTTCTAACTGTATTTCATGTAGGTAATGAATCTGGCACCTCTATTGTACCACTTTGTAAATGGTGTTTCTTCACTTCCCATGTAGACCAGCATGTACACAAGCAGTTTTACTGAAAACATAAGGTGGAGATATGTAAGATAAAACAGGCTCACAGTGACATGAGAGGAGTTTGCTGGTTGCTTGATGCAGACAATAATCTCAGCAGCAGCCTATGCCAAATGCATATATGTGGTTTTCAATTTTAGAACTCAGTGCATCGATGCACTGAAGTTCCCACAGCCAATGATGCCACATTGCTGGTCCTGCTAAATACCCAGTTCCTGCTCCAAAGGCTAGAAATGCTTTCTAAAGCCTATATTATTCCATCTGTTTCCTTGTTACCTCTTTAAGCCTCAAATTTAAGCCAGAAAATTTTGGGGTTGGTTTTTGGTTTGTGGGGGTTTTTTTTCTAAAACACAGAGCACACAGTTAATAATAGGGAAATTCTCTGTTTAATAATAGAGAGAAGTGATAGGCATCACCATTTACTCAGTCTCTAATAAAAACTGCAAAATAATATTAGAATGCTAAAAAGTAATCCTACGGCATTCAGCTGTTCACACATTCCAACACATACAACATTCTTTCATACTGAATGGCAAATGGCTGTATATTATTGCATATACTACATTTCAGCATAAAGTATTTTGAGCCAATATAACATCTGCAACATTTTATTTTCTTGTGAGTTTTACACTGATCAACACCTTACAGCTTTTGGAATTAATTGAAGTCCTCATTGTTCGGGAAGGTATTGTCAGTCTTAGTGGTCTTTTTGTTCATGTAGTACTAAATAGTGATTAAATGCAGAACATATATTTTTGCTCTCACTCAGAATTCTTTCTGTGAGTTTGTTGTTTGGGGTTTTTTTGTTTTGTGTTTTTTTTTTTTTTATAAACTACTCAAAATCTACTTTAAGAAGACAAGAAAGGATAAGATGTAATTTTTCTTAATTATGAGCAGGAAGACTGTTAAGTATGCCAGAGGTTGCACACTGAATACAGAAGACCAAAGGGCCAAAACATTTACAGCTACATTAGGTAGGAAATGAAGCAGCATGGAATTGTTCAGTTTAGATTCAAGCTAAGGTGCAAGAAGCTGATATATCTCATCTCACATTACACAAGTTCTTGAACTAAACATGAACTAACATTTTGCCACCTGCAACTTTCACGGCATAGTGCTCCTGCATCTAGAGATTATGAAATAAATTAAATTGCCTAAAAACTGGGAAAATAGGAGATACATATTCTATACTTTTCAGATCTCATTACATAACTTCAAACAACAGAAAGACAAATATTCAGTGATTCTCTTCCTCCAAACTGCATATTCAAACATTTGAGATCTTTTAGATGTCAGCAGCTGAGAGTATCCCTGCTCTTTTTAATCCCGGATAATTGAGGATGGTTTTCTATGGCTTCCAAAGAACTTCTATAAAACTAGTTGCTTTAAATCATCATCATGGATGGAGGACAAATAGATTCCAAAACACTGAATTAATCAAAGATGAGTATTAAAAACTTTGCCTAATAAGCTTCTTACTCTCTCCTTTGCAGTTTTCCCTCTGAAAATAAGCATGCTGTATGTTTATGTCATTGTAGGGTTGGTTTCTGATTCAAACCAAATAAGAGCTGTTTCTTCCCTACCTACCCAAACTGTTACATCAACATTCAGCAATGACAATAGAAGACAAACACAGAACGAACTTTGCTCCACAAACCCTTCCTGAATGAGAAAAGGGTGATAAACGGAAGACAGTGAAAAGCAAATAAAGCTAATTAATCATGCAGTAGATTTTCCATAATAGATTCCCCACACAACTTATTCTGCTTATCTAATTATATGCAGCACATACTACAGTTGCATCATCATCAGCATGCACCCAGCTGTTCATATGCCAGGCACAGGTGTTTGGGTTTATTTTTTTTCCTCCCTGACCAGACAGTAGCCTATTTTTGTTATTATTTTTTCAATTTGAAAAACAATCCAATAGCTGTTTACTGAAGGCAGTGGTAGGATTAGCTGTTCTAATCCTGCTCAGTGTATCTTCCTGCCCACTCTCCTCCTCTGGCTCGCAAACGAGAGGCAGATGTGTAATTGGGGAAGTTTTCCAGATTCATCATTAGGCAAAGCGCTTAATATTGACTGAAGACAGATAAATATTTACTGCTGCAATTTAATCAGTACAGTGGGTATGATCTTTAAAAGCAAGTTGCATTTGGATTGATTCTTTTTAATTTCTAGTAACTTCATATAGGAATGATTAATTAGTGAATATAATCATGACAGTCACAGAACTTGTACGGTACCCTGGGGTGCATTAAAAGGAGTGTGGCCAGCAGGTCAAGGGAGGTTATCCTCCCCCTCTGCTCCGCCCTAGCGAGACCACACCTGGAGTACTGCGTCCAGTTCTGGGCTCCCCAGTTTAAGAAGGACATGTAACTTGCTTGAGCAAGTCCAGCGGAGAGCTGCCAAGATGATCAGGGCACTGGAACATCTCCCTTATGAGGAAAGGCTGAGACCTGGGTTTGTTTAGCCTGGAGAAGACTGAGGGGGGATCTTATCAATGCTTACCAATATCTGAAGGGTGGTGTCAAAAGGATGGGACCAGACTCTTTTCAGTGGTGCCCAATGACAGGACAGGGGACAATGGGCTCAAGTTGGAACACAGGAAGTTCCACCTTCACATGAGGAAAAACTTCTTTCCTGTGTGGGTGACAGAGCAGTGGCACAGGCTGCCCAGGGAGGGTGTGGAGTCTCCTTCCCTGCAGACATTCAAAACCTGTCTGGACATGGTCCTGTGCCCCCTGCTCTAGGTGTGCCTGCTCAAGCAGGGGGGTTGGACAAGATGATCTCCAGAGGCCCCTTCCAACCCCTTCCACTCTGTGATTCTGTGATTCTGTACGTGATGTATTTGATATTCCTTGGACATAACCTTGGGCAAGTCTTTTCATCTGTCTTTGCTTCAGCTCCTTCCCTGTGATACAAGATTTGCAGAGATCTTGTTATTTTAAAATTAATAATCACAAAGTGCTGAGCTGCATGGCCGAAAACTAAAATAATCTAAACAAATAGCTTAAGTCTGATAGGTAAAGGTGTTTCTTAAAATACACTGCTGTTCAGTTAAAACCTATAAAAACAGATGGACTTTGCTTTAACCTTTCTGTCCTTTCAACAAGACTTTCATCATTGTCCCCCATATAATCCTTATATCTAGATTAGCTAAGTGGGTGGAAAATTGATGGTCAGCAGTGCATACTCTACCTGCCAGTCAGTTACTAGTAGCATCCCTTAGTGCACAATACTGTGACCAAAAGAGATAATGAAGTAGTGCTTTGGGTCCTTCAGAGGAAAAGAATCTAAGAATCCTCCAGCATGGCCTGCTAGGGATTTCTTCACAGCCATGTCAGAAGTGTACTGCTATGAATGCTCTTCTGACCAGGCTAGAAATATTTTCACTATACTGCGTTCTTTGAAATTATCCTTTTTTTCCTTTCCTATTTAAATTTGAAGGACAACTTTCTTCTCCTCTCCGAACCTTGCAAATATATGATATGTAGGCTTAGATATGTTGATATATTTACTTTGATAATTTTTTAATGAGCTTGTTTTTTTATTGCTATTTTGGTGTTTAAAGCTTGAGAGAGTGACTTCAAATGAAAGACAACTCTCGGGTTTTTTTCACTTTCTAAAGCAAGACTTCTTTTTCTACAAGCCATCTGATGAAACTCAGCTGCTGATCAACATTGAATCCTCTGAGTAAAGTGACTTCCAGAATGTGATCATGTTATCATCCATTTTTCTGTAGTGCCGAGTATTCTTTTAGCTATTGCTGTAAAAAAAACCATAAAGTAACCTTTGGACAAGGAATGCTGTGATGGGACCAGCTAGAATCATGAATAACAAACATACAGAAAACAGCATTGAAATATAAAAATCAGTTTATCTTTGGCTTTATGGTGGGCCATATTAAAAGAGTGACTACTTTTAGGCCCCTTTTAGGACACTCAGGTGTTAGGGTGCCTAAAAATTGTCTGTCCTTCAAGCTGATTCATACCACTTCAGTGAGTTATTTTTTCTGTTGACTGCAGAAGCAGCCAGGCACCTCTGTGACAATGTGTCACTCCCACATGCTGAGTTGCAGCATTTAGTATCAGTTGCTAGTGAACAGGACAGTTTATGGGACAGGCCTGATGCACACCCACACATAATGGGGTTTCCTCACTTGTGGGATACTGAATATTGACTCCTCCAATACAGAAAAAAAGTTTAATTAAACCAGAGAGAGACTATAAACAGCTTGACTTCAGGCCAGTGTATATTACCTTGATGACTTCAGAGTATGTAAGAAATTCTTGGGTGAGGTGTGTCCCCTTCACAGTGGTACAAGCTCAAGTTCATTCTCCTGTTTCTTCCTGTGACCCGGCAAATGATACATTCCTTTCTGTGTAGTGGCATGCCTTCAGTGAGAAGGATGGAAAGTGGTCCTACTCCATCTCAGCCCATTCTAGTTTCCACCTGGATGACCAGGCTGTTCTCTTGGAGTGTGTAATCTGACACTTTATGGTTGAAAAAGACTAGACAGATGTTTTCCTGCTAACCAAATTCCCTAACCACGAGACTTTTTTTAAAAAAATAAAATGGGCTTCTGAACACCTTTTTTTACTATGTTGTATGATTGTCTTAACACATGTGTCTATTATGCATACTTAACAGGTCATGCTCATTAAAGGAATGAGGACAGGGTTTGGGCAACTAGCTGCCTGTCTGTAAAGCTGTAGGAGAGGAGCCCTAGGAAGCAGCTAAACAATGAGGTGCTCAGGGTAGGAGCATCTGGAGCATGTGTGTGGTTACATACTGAAGGACATTTCTGAGACACCATCTTGAGCAACCTTCTGTAGCTGACCTTCCATTGAGCAGGGCAGGTGGACAAGACCATCTCCAGAGGTCCCTTCCAACCTCAATTCTGTGATTATGTGATTGTGAGGCAGAAAGGAGATCCTGTCCACCTTTGGGTCTCAGAATAAAACACAGATGCCTAATTTACACTGTTGATTCCGGAGAATATGTGTCAAAATGGTTTTTGGGTTTGTTTTTCTAAACCTTCATTTTCCAAAGCTTGCTTACACATGAAGTTAAATGTTTTGCGTACTGCATATGGAAAGCTTTTCAGTAGTCTGTCTGTGGTTTTATTTAAATTGATATTTTCCTTTTACTTTTCTATCAGACTTGGGCTCAGAGGAATTCAGTCTGTTTTATGATTTATGTCTGTGGACCTATGGGTTGTGTGCAGGTGGATCTCTGACATCACCTAGCCTACCCTTGGTCTGCTGTTGGTTTGCAGTTTGACACAGGGCAAGTCATTTCAATTCTTTGACAAGTGAAAGGATTAATAATGAACTTATTTATAGGGCTGTTGCAAAGATTAGTTAGTCCTCAGTCCACTCTGCAAGTTTTAATATGCATTTACGAAACAGACTTTTTCTTTACATGGACTGCCTAATTGCTCTATATGTCACTGTATTTTTATACTTATATGCGCAGTGTGACAAGGACAGCTTCGTGCTGCCTGCATTCTCCACCAGTTTGTCAAAGTGCAGCGGTGGTGCTGAAACATGTGGATCAGCTTGTGGCTTCCCCTACCTCTGGTACTTTCTGCCTGCATGCTAGATTTCATCTTGATGTGCCTGATTGATTAGTGTGGGTGTGGTTATGCCAGGAAAAGGGATGATACCTCACTTAATGCTTATTTTATTAACTAAGATTAAGAAATCAATAATAATTAATATTAGAAAGGTAAGAATACCAGAGAAAGCACAACTTGAACAACAGCAGTACCTAGTAACAACACAATGCATACACATCTCAATATGACCTCTTAGTGTTGCATGCTGTCTGCAGCCCATGCCACAGCCGCAGCAGGGAAGCCATGCACCATGCTAATCATCATCCCAGTGGGGCCCTGAACACATTCCCCTTCCCAGGGTCTGGTTCCCAGGGCCACCTTAGAGCCTGCATGATGGAGGACACCCTTCCCACTGAGGACTGTGGGGAATTGCTCCCAGACAGTGCTGTGACGTGAACACAGCCAGGGCTAATCCAGTCCACTAGGAGCTGCTTTCAGCTGAAGCCCCACCGCTGTGCCTGTTCTTGGTCATGTGCCCCACCAATTCAGTTCTCAACTTCAATCCCAACCCATGGGCTGACCTCCCAGCCTAGACTCAGCATAGGCCCATCATCTGCACAAGAGGTGCTATTTTGATATGATCCCAGTAAGAAAGACACTCAGAATCTGTGAAGTATTATTTAGAATGCTGTTTAGCAGGGGTAACACTATAAAGAAGCAGAGGATAGTACAGGCATCTTATGGCCCTTCAGATGCTGGTAACCCTGGGTTGTGCAGCATCAAATGGGTCTCTGATCAGAGCGCAGTGCTCCGTGCAGGTCACATATGTGAAAGGGTTACCCCATTTTGACCATTTGAGCTATTGTTGGATTTTCTTGCAAGAAAACAACTCTGTTCATCATTTCTAGAGCTGCTCTGCTCCTGGCTGGAGCGGTGGGACAGGTGCTGGCTGCCAGACCCTGCCCTGCTGCCCCAGAGAGCTCCTGTGGCTCCTGGCACCACAGCTTTGATGGAGCAGCTGGCCCAAACTGTGTCCTGACTGGTCAAGTTCAGAATATAAGATGTGGTCTGCTTTTTCCTACATCCAGCAATGAGATCAAGGCTCCAGTACTTCCTCCTATGAGGCAGTACAAGTTGGACCTACTGGTGATGACTCCTCTAGGGTCTTCAGAGCATCTTTTGTCCCATCAAAGTTTGCATACTACCATGGTGGGTTCACATAAGCAGTCTCCTGGTCTGAGCATTATGCGGTCACTCAAATATTAATTTCAGTGATTTCCTCCAGTCATCCCTTTGATCTCCCATTGCTGGTTCCTTCCTCATGTTACTTTTTGTACCAGTCTCCAGGCAAAGTTATTTACTTCTTCGTGTTCCTTTTGTGCCACTGCTGTAGCTAATCTCCAGGCAAATATGGCTGATGTCTTCCCACCAATCATGCCTAGTGACCCACTTCCTTACAGCTAATAGCCATGAAAACTTCTGCATCGCATTTGTCTCTGACAAGTTTGTGGTGACCAGGGAGGACCATCCAGAGCCCCACACATATCCAAAAAAATCCAGCTCCTATGAGTAATCCTGTTTAGTTTGATGAACTGAATGCTGACTAACGATGCTGAGTGTCACCTGAATAAAAATATTTAGTATGACCTTTGGTTATTTTGTAATTAACAGTTAAACTATCTCAAACCAATGGTTTCTGCAGTTACCGGACCTATCTTCTATGTGTGTATTCTTCTTCCTGTGATATTTGTCTATTATGACACTATACAGACACTGGAGGACACAGGTTTTCAAAACACTTCTTATGTTTCAGTAATAAATGTAAAGTTTGTGGTAAGCTTTGTTTTGACAAATGTGGTATTTGGTATGTTTATGAACTCTAATTTTTTTGTAGTTCTCCAAAATGTTATGTTTTTTACCAAAAAGACAGGCAGTTTGAACATTTTCACATTCTTAATTTTTCACTGAAAGTGCAATTTACTACTAAATAGATCAACTGAAGGATAAGATCAAACCAAATGGGATTTATTCCTGCTGTGGGAACAAATCTGAATGAATTCACACGTCCAGGTGGGAACTTCGTGATTTCACGTTATTTAATAGGGTCGTTAAATTGACTCCAATTTAATTTGTGCATATAATCTACACTGTTGCAAATCAGAGGCAACTTAATCTGAAATGAATTTTTGTTAGGTAGAAATGTTTATTCTGATAAATTGAAACTTTATTCAGTGCTTGAATTTTTATCTAGAATATCTACATGGTCAAGAACACAGAGCATCCCTTTGAAATGAAATAGTTAATCTCAGTTTTTTTCTTGTAGTGAATATTTTCTAATATTTCCAAATTCAGTATGCGTGTATTTGCATTCATAATATTTAAGTGGACATCAAAATGAAGAAATAAAGCACCTCATCTGTAAGGAAAACCAAATTGTGCATACACAGCAACAGTCATTAGGGTGTTTGTTTATACTTCCATAATTTCCTTAACAGCTTACATCCATAAAATATAATCTTGTCAAAAGGCTACTGTCCTACATAAGATTTTGTTTACCCATGAAGAAATGTAGAACATTTCACATCATACAAGATTGCTCTTTTCCGTGGACACCTCATAGTTTCTATTTCTAAAATCTGATTAAAGTGATCTATCTTGTTTAGAGAACAGAAAACTTAATAAAGGGTGGCCTATGAACACACATTTACTCATACAAGCTAAATGTATGGTATTTACCTTATTTTTCTTTTTTTTGCAGTCAGTATTCATGATTCTTGTGCAGTATTTATTTTGCAAATACTACGCTTCAGCTCAAATATAAATCACTAATCAAAGTGACTGAAAAAAATAGGTGAGGCATTTGTAATACATTATAAAATGTACATCTGGCTATTTAAGTAGTCTCTCTTGAGGAAGATTCAAATGACATTATAATCTATATTTTACCTTTTTATATTCAAATAGGGAATAAGCATTATGATCCTGAACTTTCAGGTATGTTTAAGAGTAGCTTTAAAGAAGATTGCAGCTAAAATGTGTATAAATATATCACCATAAAGCAGCCTCTTTTTTCTTTTTTTTTTCTTAAAAGTTGGTTATAGCTTAGCAAAATGTTCTTAGCTGTTCATGTTGGATGCTGTGATTCAGACAGCTTCAGGTACAATGTATATTTGAAAATATTATGAGTATCTTAATTTCTTTGACATAGCAGTTACAAAGCTCATACTTAGAATCACAGAATCATAGATTCATTAAGGTTGGAAAAGACCTCTAGGATCATCAAGTCCAACCATCAACCCAACACTACCATGCCTGCGAAACCATGCCCTGAAGTGCCGCGCCTACATGTTTTTTGAACACCTCCGAGGATGGTGACTCCACCACCTCTCTGTGCAGCCTGTTCCAATGGGTTTTTTGGTATTAGGGAAAATATCTTTTTAGTATTAGGGAAAAACACTGCATATGTATTATCATAAGCAGACTGCAACAAAATAGCTAATGACACTGGTCCAGATAAAGGTGAGTGGATCCCTTTAATTGGTTTAGGTGACAACGGAAAACTTCAAGTTCTGTGCAATTCTGAATCTATGTATGTATTCTGAAATCATGGATCTGCTCCATCGGCTCCTTTGTGTGTTCAAAGAAATAAGTATCAGTCAAGAAACAGTTTTTCAAAAAAGCAATTAGCTGTTTGCATTGGCTGTCAGTTAGGATTCACAAATCAATAAATCTTAAATGTGTGTCGTGGTTTAGCACCAGTCAGCAACTAAGCCTCGCACAGCCGCTTGCTCACTCCCTCCACCTCTGTGGGATAGGGAAGAGAATCAGAAGGGCCAAAGTAAGAAACTTGTGGGTTGAGATAAGAACAGTTTAATAATTAAATAAAACAGTAATAGTAGTAGTAGTAATAATAATAATAACAATAATAATAATATAATAACAAAAAGGAAAATAATGAGAGTGAGAGAGGTGAAACCTCTGGAGGAGGGAAAAAAACAAACAAGTGATGCAGCCACTCACCACACGCTGGCTGATGCTGCCGGCCCCAAGCCACAATTGCTGCTTCCCCCAGCCAAGCAGTACAGTGGAGAACTCCATATCCTATTTTTAGAGGCTGTCCTGGGCTCCATATGCCCTGACTAACATTCTCTTGCCATATTTTCAGTTGATCTTAGAGTAATTAAACTGAATTAGGTATTCTTAGACCTTTATAAAAGAGTTGAGTAGAGGATACTAGTGCTTCACCCGTTGTTCCTGAATTATAAAAGAGATTAGATGTCTGCACTTTCTTTTTTTCCAACTAGGATGCTTCTGAGAATGTGAAGAAGCAAATTACTTGAATGTCGTCAGCAGAGCCCAAGAATAGGCTGTCTGAATATCACTATGAGAAGCAGGCAAAATGAAACTTCCCTAAGTCTCAATTAGGGCAATGTGAGAGTAGCTCCAAGGTCCAAAGATTAAGGTTACAAAGGATTAAAAGGCATGAGCCTTAAAGACTCTGAAACCGAATTTTTTTTTTTCTAATTGATACTTAAATACAACTGAAATACCAGCAGGATGTCTCTTGGTCACCTGTATTAGCAAAGATGCCAGCCTCAACCTCAGGGTTTGCAATAGAAGGATTTTATTCTTTAGATCCTCCCCAGAATTTCCAGTATAAATATATAAATTGTTCCTTCTTTGGCATTCAAGTTAAAGAGTTGCTTTCTCATTAACCACACTGCTTAACCTGTTTTTCTCTGAGTTTTCCCATGTATAGAGGAGGTAGCCATTCACTTTAGACCATCAGAGTAGGCAAAGGAAAATTAATTAGTAGTGCCTGGTAGAAGCAATATCACAGAATCACAGAATCACAGAGTGGCAGGGGTTGGAAGGGACCTCTGGAGATCATCTTGTCCAACCCCCCTGCTTGAGCAGGCACACCTAGAGCAGGGGGCACAGGACCATGTCCAGACAGGTTTTGAATGTCTGCAGGGAAGGAGACTCCACACCCTCCCTGGGCAGCCTGAGCCACTGCTCTGTCACCCACACAGGAAAGAAGTTTTTCCTCATGTGAAGGTGGAACTTCCTGTGTTCCAACTTGAGCCCATTGTCCCCTGTCCTGTCATTGGGCACCACTGAAAAGAGTCTGGTCCCATCCTTTTGACACCACCCTTCAGATATTGGTAAGCATTGATAAGATCCCCCTTCAGTCTTCTCTTCTCCAGGCTAAACAAACCCAGGCCTCTCAACCTTTCCTCATAAGAAAGGTGCTCCAGTGCCCTGATCATCTTGGTAGCTCTCCGCTGGACTTGCTCAAGCAGTTCCATGTCCTTCTTAAACTGGGGAGCCCAGAACTGGACGCAGTACTCCAGGTGTGGTCTCGCTAGGGCGGAGCAGAGGGGGAGGATAACCTCCCTTGACCTGCTGGCCACACTCCTTTTAATGCACCCCAGGATACCGTTGGCCATCTTGGCCACAAGGCCACATTGTTGGTTCATGGTCAGGTTGCTTTCCAAAAGTACAAAACGAGTACAAAATGAGTACAACAAGTCCAAAATGAATAACATATATTATTTATTTCTTCTACCTGTAATAAGTAAGAAATTAGAAGATTCTCAGCTGGATGTCACTGCAGTATTGCATCATTATCTGTATAACATTGCATTGATACAGCTTTATTCATGTGTCAGGTGGCGTCCTAATTTTCATTCATAGGATCAGTTTTATGTGAGACACTAAATGGAAGGCTATGTCTGATGATGGCTCAACATAGTAATTAATTCCTGTATTCTAGTGCAATATTAAGCTTCTGCTAACTCCAAAAGAGTCACTGTGCTGCTGGGAGTGATAGCCCTCCCTCACGGGAGAGGAGACATAATTGGAAAGACATTACCTACTATGTATCTTTGCAAGCACATTTCCAATGTTTTTTTGAGGTGTTCTGTTAGTGAGGTGTTAGGACAAATCAACCCTCAACATTTGTTTGAATTTACCTTTTTCCATATTGTCTTGATTGGATTCCCCACGCACCCACCCACCGCACCCCACAAAAAAAAAAATATTTTGGATATGTTATTCTTTTCCTTTATTCTTTTCTTTGTTCTGTTTTAAACATTCTAACAAGCAGAATTTATGTATACACAGAAAAATTCTTACCACTGTAGGCAAATTGTTATTATAACCATATTGTAGGTAAGCATTGGTCATTGTCAGAAATGTACGTATGCATGTATTTTCTTCGGTTTTGTATCACTGTTTATCTCGTAGCTTTTTAACATGAGACCATTGCTTCTGTACATACATACACTGATTTCTTGTTTTTCTTTATTTTCACCAGTACTTTCATATCCATGACATTCAGTTGGTAGGTAGATACATGATTTAACAAAGAGTTTTAAGACATGATATCAAAGTCTGCAATGCAACAGTGTGGATGGTATCCAAATAGTTTTTCAAAAATTGAGGTTTTACCAATTACTCTGTTCCATATTTTGCCAAACTTACAACAATGTTAATTTGCTCACCAGGAGATAATACTGAATGTTTCTTATATAGACTTATACTCCGCTTCTACTGATATTAATGTTTCCTAAATGGAAACATGATCCAACACTCTTTTTCACTGTGTTCAAAATCACTGTAGCTACAAGTGATTTTGTACTTAAAGAGAATTGTGTGGCTGATAATGGACAGAGAGTCATGTTTCTCTCAAGAATAAAAGATCTCTGCCTTGGTAAAGTCTTGTACTTTCGTAGAGTATTCTTGTAAAGTGAGTATTCAGCTGCTCCATGCAATCAAATTTAGGCTTCAAATTAAGGGAAGAACAGGTTGAAACCTATTATGTAATGACTTTTCATGTAAAAGGTTTCACTCTTTTCACATCAGAATATTCTTGCAGTGAATATTATGGTTGAATTTCCCTCACTTTTTCCATGTCTTCCACACTTTTTATTAGGTGTTGTATAGGCTTTCACTGAAGATTTTTAAATTAAGGAGGAGGCAAACTTCCCTTTTTGTTGTTACATAATTTTTAATAAAATTGCTTGAATGTGATTACATCTATATCAAAAATCAGGGAATGAGAGAAACCAGATTAGAATATAAGAACAAGCTGCGCAAAAGACTGCAAGCTCTTTCCTTGAGAAGTATTCATCTCTGGAGCTCCAATGAGCAGAAGAGTAGAAGTCTTTCTGTTTGGTATAATGTAGGCTGAAAGAAAAGTTCAAGGTAGTCATAATGAAAATTAAAACAGCTTTGTCCAGGTGCAGCAAAGGCCCAGTTGGTACATGAACCTGAGGCAATGCTGTCAGAAGCAGGAGAAGTCAATAGTATTCAGTCTTGAGTTGGATTACTGGGTCTAAAAACACAGGGTTTTATCAGCATTAAAAACTGGTGGTACCATGAATTCATCTAACAGAAGAAAAACCACAAAAATACTTTAAGAAGCCTATTACGATTCAACAGAGAATAGTCAGTACATAAGCACAAGCACAGTACATATTCTCCATTCTTCTAAGTAAAAAACAGTTGTTCCAAAACTCAGATTACAATATAAAGTTTTTGTAGGAGTTGGTGCCAACTGTCAGGATCATTTTTGTAACAATAAATCCATCCAGTACTGTCATGATCATGAATAATGATAACAATAACTACCATAATGATGATGATGATAACTATTACGTTTTGTTGTAGTTCCAAAACTCTGCATAAATGTTAACGCTAATTCTTCCAGTATCCTGGTGCTATTCCCATTTTTATGTGTGTAAAATGAAGATCACAGAATCACAGAATCACAGAATGGCAGGGGTTGGAAGGGACCTCTGGAGATCATCTTGTCCAACCCCCCTGCTTGAGCAGGCACACCTAGAGCAGGGGGCACAGGACCATGTCCAGACAGGTTTTGAATGTCTGCAGGGAAGGAGACTCCACAACCTCTCTGGGCAGCCTGAGCCACTGCTCTGTCACCCTCACAGGAAAGAAGTTTTTCCTCATGTGAAGGTGGAA
This sequence comes from Phalacrocorax aristotelis, assembly GCF_949628215.1. Classification (NCBI taxonomy): domain Eukaryota; kingdom Metazoa; phylum Chordata; class Aves; order Suliformes; family Phalacrocoracidae; genus Phalacrocorax; species Phalacrocorax aristotelis. The sequence goes on along the minus strand of NC_134278.1, from coordinate 29,855,828 downwards.
CTTCCTGTGTTCCAACTTGAGCCCATTGCCCCCTGTCCTGTCATTGGGCACCACTGAAAAGAGTCTGGTCCCATCCTTTTGACACCCACCCTTCAGATATTGGTAAGCATTGATAAGATCCCCCTTCAGTCTTCTCTTCTCCAGGCTAAACAAACCCAGGCCTCTCAACCTTTCCTCATAAGAAAGGTGCTCCAGTGCCCTGATCATCTTGGTAGCTCTCCGCTGGACTTGCTCAAGCAAGTTCCATGTCCTTCTTAAACTGGGGAGCCCAGAACTGGACGCAGTACTCCAGGTGTGGTCTCGCTAGGGCGGAGTAGAGGGGGAGGATAACCTCCCTTGACCTGCTGGCCACACTCCTTTTAATGCACCCCAGGATACCGTTGGCCTTCTTGGCCGCAAGGCCACATTGCTGTCTCAGGGTCAGCTTGTTGTCCACCAGCACTCCCAGGCCCTTCTCAACAGAGCCGCTTTCCAGCAGGTCAACCCCCAGCCTGTACTGGTGCATGGGGTTGTTACTCCCCAGGTGCAGGACCTTGCACTTGCTCTTGTTGAATTTCATCGGGTGCCCCTCGGCCCAGCTCTCCAGCCTGTCCAGGTCTCACTGGATGGCGGCACAGCCTTCTGGTGTATCAGCCACTCCTCCCATCTTGGTATCAGCGAACTTGCTGAGGTTACACTCTATCCCATCATCCAGGTCATTGATGAATGTGTTGAACAGGACTGGATCCAGCACAGACCCCTGGGGAACACCACTAGTGACAGGCCTCCATCCAGACTCTGCTCCATTGATCATCACCCTCTGAGTTCTGTTGTTGAGCCAGTTCTCAATCCACCTCACTGTCCACTCATCCAACCCACATTTCCTTCGCTTGCCTGTGAGGATGCTATGGGAGACAGTGTCGAATGCCTTACTGAAGTCAAGATAGACAACATCCCCTGCTCTCCCTTTGTCAAAGCAGCCAGTCACGCCATCATAGAAGGCTATCAGGTTGGTCAAGCATGATCTTCCCTTGGTGAATCCATGTTGACTTTCTGATAACCTTTTTGTCTTCTACATGCCTGGAGATGACCTCCAGGATGAACTGCTCCATCACCTTTCCGGGGATGGAGGTGAGGCTGACTGGCCTATAGTTCCCCAGGTTCTTCTTCTTGCCCTTTTTGAAGATTGGAGTGACATTTGCTTTCCTCCAGTCCTCAGGCACCTCTCCTGTCCTCAGTGTCACAGTCTATCAGGCTGTTGTCATAGTGTGCTGATGTATTGTGTTTACACCAGTGCAGTCCCTGTGAAGCCAGTGGAATTGCAGAGATATGATTAAGGGCAGAATTTACACTTTCCTGTTAGGAGCCAGTCTGAGAACAAATATCTTTAAAGTCACGATTCATAAAATATATATGTTGAAGAAAAGCATTCCATTGAAGTAAATGATCCTTGGTGCATGCTGTCTGTAGCATGCTCAGTGATATATGCAACAGAAAGAGTCCCATTAACCAGTCTACTAAAGGATCATATACTTGACTGTTGGACTGGCAGAGCTGGGGTAAGTGAGGCATAAAACAAGCTAAGTAGAACCTAGCATAAACAGTATCTCTTTCACCTAAAGCAGATATTACCATTTTCAGCTAGTAATGTGCTAGCATACAAACGTGCATTTCTGGGATTTTTTTACATTCTATCTAATGTGTGAAAAACTCTATGCCAACATTAAGTAAAGAAATTGCAACTTCTGTGCAAGGTAGACAACTTTAGGCAAGATAAAGTGTATTGGTCTCCTTATGCTATCCAACTCTACTAGTATCTCCGTAGCAATATATAAAAGATACACTTTGAAGGTGAACAAAAGCATTTTCCTTTCTTCCCTTTCATTCAGCACTCTCTAGAAAGATATCTTTTCTTAAGTAGGTAACATTAGATTTGTGTATAATAGAATCTAGTCCTATATAAATTCAGACACTGATTGTTGCATTCACTTCAATTTAGTCTTGTTGTTTGTCTATTATGAGACCTGTTCCACTCTTTCTTTACTTTGTAGATGGGCTTAATTTTCTGAAAGACTGTAAATGTCATATTAATTTTAAGATCACTTTTTACCAAATCTGAGACAAATTTTTCAGCATTCACTGAATTGTATGTAATTATTCTGATAGAAATGTTAGAATTATAGAATTGTAGGGTTGCAAGACATCTTAGGTAATCACCTAGTCTACACCACTGCCATAGTACCACACACCTATGCCATATTCGTCACACCTGTAAATGAAATGTGTATGCCATTTCTGATGCATGTTTGTCTAACCTTTCTTAAAAACCTCCAGTGAGGGAGCCTGTACAAACCCATGCAGTCTACCTCATTATCTGTACTATTAGAGAGATTTTTTACAATGTGTGACATGGAGGCAAAGGGAAGTTTACTTATTTCTTGTTTGTAGCAGCCTTCCATGTCCTTGGAGATTATATTGTGCATCTGGTTAGGCTTCTCTTCATCAGCTCTTTGGATTTTGCCTCAGTGATGTCTGGTGTTATCAACATCAGATATCCACTGCAAGAATGCTAACAACTGAAGGGTATATCTTGGATTTGATGAAACCTGGATTTAAACTTACCTTGCAGGTCACTTTCTCAGATCTTCAGTGGTTCTTGAAGCAGTTTTTTACTCTTGATTCTCTTGGCCCACATATTCTTTAATGCGATGCACCATTTGAAGGCTATTAGCATGCCTCATGCAGCAGCAACAATAGAAATGAGGGAATGCAGATGCCAAATATTTTGATGATACTAAGGGAACAGATCAGAGATTAGTGCAAATGGATTGAGCAAAACTTGCTGATTAGTAAAGTGGGTTGTTAAGAAATATGACATAATTCATTGTCCTTACTTCGGAAGAAAGCAGAAAAATGCTTTACAAGTCCGCTGTCTCTATACTTATCTATACATAACAAGATGTAACAGGATGCAGTAAGAGTTGAATACTTGATGTTCGTAGAATCGTTAAGGTTGGAAAAGACCCTTAAGATCATCGAGTCCAACTGCTAATCTATCACTGCCAAGTCCACCACTAAACCATATCCTCAAGCACCACGTCTACCCTTCTTTTAAATACCTCCAGGGTGGAGGCTCAACCACCTCCCTGGGCAGCCTGTTCCAATATTTGACAACCCTTTTGGTGAAGAAGTTTTTCCTGATATCCAACCTAAACTTCCCCTGCCACAGCTTGAGGTCATTTCCTCTCATCCTATCGCTTGTTACTAGGGAGAAGAGACCGACCCCTGCCTCGCTACAACCTCCTTTCAGGTAGTTGTAGAGAGCAATAAGGTCTCCCCTCAGCTTCCTCTTGTCCAGACTAAACAACCGCATCTCCCTCAGCTGCTCCTCATAACACTTGTTCTCTAGACCCTTCACGAACTTCGTTGCCCTTCTTTGGATACGCTCCTCGATGTCCTTCTTGTAGTGAGGGGCCCAAAACTGCACACAGTACTCGAGGTGTGGCCTCACCAGTGCCAAGTACAGGGGCACGATCACTTCCCTACTCCTGCTGGCCACACTATTCCTGATACAAGCCAGGATGCCATTGGCCTTCTTGGCTACCTGAGCACACTGCTGCCTCATGTTCAGCCAGCTGTCAACCAACACCCCCAGGTCCTTCTCCACCAGGCAGCTTTCCAGCCACTCTTCCCCAAGCCTGTAGTGTTGCATGGGGTTGTTGTGACCCAAGTGCAGGACCCGGCACTTGGCCTTGTTGAATCTCATACCGTTGGCTCCGGCCCAATGATCCAGCCTGTCCAGGTCCCTCTGTAGGGCCTTCCTGCCCTCCAGCAGATTGACACTTCCACCCAGCTTGGTGTCATCTGCAAACTTACTGAGGGTGCACTCAATCCCCTCATCCAGATCATCAGTGAAGATATTGAACAGGACCGGCCCCAACACTGAGCCATGGAGAACACCGCTCGTGACCGTACGCCAGCTGGATTTCACTCCATTCACCACCACTCTCTGGGCTCGGCCCTCCATCCAGTTTTTAACCCAGTGAAGAGTGCACTTGCCCAAGCCGTGAGCAGCCAGCTTCTCCAGGAGAATGCTGTGGGAGACAGCGTCAAAGGCCTTACTAAAGACCAAGTAGACAGTGTCCACAGCCTTCCCCTCATCCGCTAAGCGGGTCACCTTATCATAGAAGGAGACCAGGTTAGTGAGGCAGGACCTCCCTTTCATAAACCCACGCTGGCTGAGCCCGATCCCCTGGGTGTCCCGCATGTGCTGCGTGATGGCATTCAAGATGATCTGGTCCATGACCTTTCCCGGCACCAAGGTCAGGCTGACAGGCCTGTAGTTCCCTGGATCCTCCTTCCGACACTTCTTGTAGAGGGGCGTCACATTCGCTAGTTTCTAGTCATCTGGGACCTCCCCTGTTGACCAGGACTGCTGATAAATGATGGAGAGTGGCTTGGCAAGCTTCTCTGACAGCTCCCTCAGCATCCTCAGGTGGATCCCATCCGGCCCCATGGACTTGTGAACATCCAGGTTGAGGAGCCAGGTTGGTGAGTGCCACCTCTTCAACAACTGGGACTTCATTCTGCATACTAGCTCCATCTCCCAGCACAGGGGCCTGACAAACCTGAGGATGACCAGTCTGACTATTAAAGACTGAGGCAAAGAAAACATTAAGTACCTCAGCCTTCTCCTCATCTTTCCTGGCAAGGTTACCTTCCGCATCCAACAAAGGTGGGAGATTCTCCCTGGCCCTCCTTTTGTTGCTGATATATTTATAAAAACATTTTTTATCTTTAATGGCGGCGGCCAGTTTAAGTTCCAGCTGGGCCTTTGCTTTTCTAATCTTTTCCCTGTATAACGTCACAGCATCCTTGTAGTCCTCCTGAGTCACCTGCCCCTTCTTCCAAAGGCAGTAAACTCGCCTTTTTTTCTTGAGTTCCAGCCAAAGCTCCCTATTCAGCCAAGCCGGTCTTCTCCCCCGCCTGCTTGACTTACGGCACATGGGGACGGCCTGCTCCTGCACCTTTGAGGATTCCTTCTTTAATAACATCCAGGCTTCCTGGATGTCTTTGCCCTTCAGGACTGCCTCCCATGGGACTCTGTTAACCAGGCTCCTTAACAATCCAAAGTCTGCCCTTCTGAAGTTCAGGGTAGTGATTTTGCTGACCCCTTCCTTACTTCTCCAAGAATCTAGAACTCTGTCATGTCATGGTCACTGAGCCCAAGACAGCCTCTGACCACCACATCACCCACCAGACCTTCTCTGTTTATAAACAGCAGGTCCAGCGGGGCACCTCCCCAGTTGGCTCACTTACCAGTTGCGTCAGGAAGTTATCTCCCACACACTCCAGGAATCTCCAAGACTGCTTTCTCTCTGCTGTGTTGTATTTCCAGCAGATATCTGGTAAGTTGTAAGTCTCCCACGAGAACAAGGATGACACTGTTGACTTACTTTCAACTTATCATCTGCTCTTAAGGATCTTTACTGTGGAACTGTTATCAGCTGTATAACCCTATCCAAGTCCTAGGAGCTTTCAAAATCTACAGTGAAGTATGTTTTCCCTATAATTATTATGCCATATTAAGCACTGTGATCATTATGTTAATAATAGATTAATTATTACTAGATTATGTGAAGGGACATGACAACAAGTGTAGCAAAACACCCCCTTAAAAGCTAACTGGAAGAAAGCTGATGATTTTCATCAAGCCCATTTCTGGTGAATCTTTATTATATTCATTTGTCTCTGAATCAAATAAAATGTCACGAGAATGGAAGATTAGAATAAATAAACATTTTTTAAATACCTTTCAAACTAAAAATAATGGTTCTGTGCAACAAAATAATGGCAAAAAGTCAGTGTCAGACTGACTAATCTTTTCATACTAAAACCGGGTAGAATAGAGGCACATGTGGGAAGGTTTGAAATTTAACACTTTGACAGTATTTAAAATATATTCTCACAGCATGTTAATAATGTAAAACCAAGAAGTGTTGTTCTCTATGGGTACTTCATTTCTTATAGCTTGATATATGTATGACTGGAGAAGGCTCAGCAACTCTAATGTGAGAGCCTTGTAAGGATGCTATTATTCTTCTTGGATTAATCAGAACTGAGGAAGAGCTGGCCATATTTTTCTCTCGTGTTAATGCAAGTCCTTTGACATGTGATACTCTTTGTTAGAATTTGGCCTGCTCTCAGTAGGCCCAGCAAGTACTGTGATGGCAGTTTCAAAGTCAGAATTTTGACAAATGGCATTGTCCAAGTACAGCAAATTATGCTGGTTGAAAGTCTACTAAGAAACAAAAGGCAGATAGCCCTTTTTAATGTCAAACTGTATTATCTTTATAGGAAAGTGTATAAAACATCTGTAGGAAAAATTTCAAATGGTAATGTAACACCAGTTTTATTAACATGGTAAGATTTTTGTTAAGAAAATGTTGACCTCCTGAAATATGCAAAATCACATGGGGAAGAGCTAGAAGTTTTTTCTGTTTCTTGTTGCTTTTCTCATTCAGACACTTAAATTTTTTAAAAAGACCTATGTGGAAAAACAGGGGGAAAGGAGGCATTTAGTACAAAAATTATTATATTACTGTGCAAATCACTCTGTGTGTTACATAGGAGCTCTAGTGTAAATATTGTATGTATGGTGCAGTTCAAACCTCCTCATACATTTTGAAGTATTGATTGAAATGTTTGTTATTTCCCACAGATAAATCCAGAAGTCTGGCAGAAAATAAAGTGTGTTCTGTGGATTAAACAACGCTTTAATAAATCTGTAATCAAATACAAATAAGAGACATTTAATTTAAAAAGAAATTTATGTTGAAAGTGGTGCCTAAGACTGGTATTTCCATAAAACTGTGTATCTGTGTTCAAACAACAGCTAGATAGTTCTTTTTTTGTTCCATTGGTTGCATCCACAATGAAGAAAGAGAAAATGGAGTGATCAGAAGACTTTCAAAGTCAAAGTATAATATAACTGGGTTGGTGCTCTAAAAACTCAGTTTCAGGTTTTTTTTAAGCAGTCCTTTTTGCAACTCTTTTCATTGAAAACAAAAAGTAGTATTTTGCAACAATGCAATATGGAGCACTTAGGATCAAACTGAGCTGAAGACAGAGTGCTATGTATAATAGTAGGAAAAAATTCCAGTTCACTTTGAAATATTTTTCACTGTCTGCAGTAGCCGGTAACAGGACCTCTAATGTCCTTTTGAATCAAGAAGAATCAGTGCTGTACTGCAGGACCACTCTGCCATACAAACACACCAAGCTGTATAAGGCATAGAGGTAGATGAGCAATATCATTTGTATCCTAGCTATAGTACCCTTATTATTGGACACAAATATATCAGAGCAACTGCTTATATTCATAAAGAAGGCTAGACCCCCAAAACTATTCACGTGCATTACTATCTCCACTCTTACATATGCTAATTGGCAGTTTTTAAGGGCTCACTCTCTCAACTTTGTTCACCTTTGTGTATTTTTCTAAGTTCTTTTATTCCTACATATTCTAGTAAAACTGATCAACGAATAAGGGAGGAGTTTAAATAAATATAGCAGAAACTATTTTTTAGCAATGTTAGGAAGAACAGCCTTCAATGTGTGGATACAAGGAATGTGTCATCAATAACAGAGAATGTAATGTTCAGTGTAACACTGCCAAAGACTGGTAAGTTTCTTACATTGAGGACAAACTGCACACAGTACTTGAGGTGGGGCCACACCAGTGCAATGTATAGTGGGACAATCACCTCCCTCAAGTGGTTAGCTATGCTGTGCTTGATGTACCCCAGGACACGGTTGGCTCTTTTGGCTACCAGGGAACACTGTTGGCTCATAGTCAACTTGCCATCAACCCAACCCCCTAGATCTCTTTCCATGAGGCTGCTCTGCAGCCTCTCATCCCCTAATTTGTATGTATAACCAGGATTGCTCCATCCCAGGTAGAGAATCTGGAACTTACTCTTGTTAAATTTCATATGGTTGGTGATTGCCCAGCTCTCTAGTCTATCCAGATCTCTCTGTAAGGCCTCTCTACCCTCAAGGGAGTCCACAGCTCCTCCTAGTTTAGTATCATCAGCAAACTTACTTAATGTACAATCAATTCCTGTATCCAGATCATTTATAAAAACATTGAAGAGAACTGGTCCTAAAATTGGGCCCTGGGGAAACTCACTGCTGACTGGCAGCCAGCCTGATGTAACCCCAATTACTATGACACTTTGAGCCTGACCCATCAGCCAGTTCCTCATCCAATGTATTATGGACTTGTCTAACTGTGTGCTGGACATTTTATCCAGAAGGGTGCCATGAGAGACAGTATCAAAAGCTTTGCTAAAATCCAAAACACAACATCTACTGGCTTCCCTTCGTCACCTATATGGGTGACCTTGTCAGAAAATGAAATTAAGTTGGTTAAGCAGGACTTTCCCCTTATGAACCCGTGCTTGCTAGGTTTTCAGTAACTCGTTTTTCAGTAACTCCCAATGTAATCTTGTCCATAATTTTACGAGGCACTGAAGTGAGACTAACAGGCCTGTAATTACCAGGGTCTTCCTTCTTTCCCTTCTTGAAAATTGGGACAATATTTGCCAGCTTCCAGTCAACTGGGGCTCTCCAGACTCCCAAGACCATTGAAAAGTAATAGAGAGAGGTTCCGCGATGACATTGGCTGGCTCTTTCAGTGTGCTGGGATGAAATCCATCAGGCCCCATAGATATGTGCATCCAGCTGGAGCTGCAAGTCTGGAACAAGTTAAGGGTCGGCTGGGAGTTTACCATCAAAAAAAAAAAAGAAAAGGGCATCAAGGGATTACTGCAAGACACTGTGAGGAGTCAAAGTCATTTGGGATTTTTTATCTTCCGTACTTTCAGTACCCCCTTCCCTTGTCTGTCTTTCTTTCCCTCTCCTCTCCTGGTATGCTTTTATAGTTCCGTGAGCTCATAGCCACTAGAAAACCTGAAATTTGATGTTGAATGGCTGGAGGTTACAACAGATGTTTCACTGATTTCAAATAAAATGTCAGACATAAAATGAAGCATTCATTTTTATAATTATCACTTCTTCGTGTTGTAACTGAAAGTGGTAAGAAATACCAAAATTTGACCTTGTTGGAATAGAAGAGGGTGAAGAGACATGTTAATATTTCCATGGAAGCGATATGTTGAAATTAATTTAGGGAAGAGAAGGTACATTTTAATAATGAAAATTTTTTAATTTTTTTTTTAAGGAAGAAAAAATAGTAAGTGCAAGGATTTTTGAAAGAAGTACCAAGTGATTATTAAAACTGTAAAACACAGTACTGATTTTCACACTTGTGAATTGAATGTGCTCAGTCAAAAGTAAAATCACTGTTCCTGAAAAATCTCCGGTACTGCTTGACAGCTGGTTAGATGTTCCCTTGACAACTGCTCTGGTTAATCAAGGGTGTAAATGAAGCCGCTGTTTCAGTGTTTTGCAGGAGTCGTTTTAGATCATGTCTTTAATATCAACACTTTTTTCAGTAAAGAGGATTTTTGTGGGGATTTTTTCCTATGATGTGCTGTTAAGTTGGGGTAGTGTTTGTCAGCTTGTAGGGAGGAAAACAGCAGATAGTTCTAAATGTAATCCTCCAGCTGTGGCATTAGAAAATGGACAGTAGAATAACTACTTTTTAATAATTTTTCAGAAGACCAGAAACCCTGGTATGCTAGCAGTGTGAGATCTTTTTTCAGAAAAAAACTTACCATGATAATTTAGCTTGGATAAGAACAGAGGCTGGTTCTCTTTATAATGCTTGGGTTTTTTTTATACTTGATGATCTGACATTTTAATTTTGTTATGCCTTTCCTTAATCTGCACCTTCCTCACTATATAGAAAATATAATTGCTATAAACTAAATTTTCTTAAGTATGTTTACACAACCATGAATGCACCATTTTTACATGATTACATTAGGTAATTATAATGCAAGAATGCAGTTAAAAGTCTTCCAGAAGTTCCAGTCTCCAAACCTATTCTCATCCATATTGTCAAATACGTAATCAGTTTAAGATACTTTACTGTGTTTCCCTTGATATAAACTGGAAGCTGAAGCAATCATGCTATCAGTTAGGGCTTAAGTCAGCCTTTCCAATCATTAGCAGAGACATTAGTATGAATTTGCGTTCATGTTTTCTATTGTGCTCCTTTAGTGCCACCTGGTGACTAGCCTGAAAGAAAAAAAAAAGTATGATTGCATTTCTCACGTGGAGAAGTGTCTGTGATAATTTAACTAAAACATTTGCTTGAGCAAGATTGTACCAGGTAACATTTGATTTAGAAGTGCCTCAATCTTAGCTAGTTTAAGAGAATTTCTTTTGATATCATTTCTAGGTCTAAATTAATCCAATACTTAATATCCACAATTGTGTCATCGCTATGAGCATGTTAGGTAAACATTGCACTTTGTTAGAAATTCAGTGTTTATGCATATAATGAATCAAGATGTAACTAGTAACAGCATTAAGCACTGTATTTAACTTCGGGTTTGCATCTGTTGAGGTCCATGAGTCTTTTGTAAAGAAACAGCCCCTGTAGTAAATAATTTGTTAATTCTTATTCTTAACGAGCTTATATAAAATCCATAGCACCTATGAAAAAATCATGTTATTCTAAGCCAAGCACAGAAAAGAAGGACGAACCTCTTCTTATTTCAAATCTGTGGAAACAAATATTCAACTACATCATGCCTGTACCTTAGCATCTACAGGAACAAGTTGGGTTCCACATGGCTTCAGACCTAATTAGATTATTCTGCATAACATTCCCATACGCCCTCCCCACATACCCGTTTCCCATACCTACTCCCTGCACACCCAGTTCTCTACCGCTCTGTGAATCCTTTTTATATCATTATGACTGTGCTGTGCATGAATCACAATTTTGGTGCCTGACGAAATAATCCTGCAATAGGAATCATATTGCATTCTCTCCTGTCACTGCCTCTGGAGGGAAAAATAAGCTGGCTTTGAGTGCAGCTGAAATATGCCACTGAGATGTGAGGCAGATGGACTGAAATGCCTTCAGCATCTAAACGAGTGAAAAAGCACTACTGAACTAAAAATACTTAAAAATTTAAAGATGTCAGTGATTAGCCACTTTCATCTCAGGTGTTCTTAATGTGAGGTCCCTATCTCATAAAATGAGGTTAATTAGAAAAATAAAGAAAAAATGTCAAGAGAATAAATCATCAGTTTCATTTTATCTTTTTTAATGTGGATAATGGATTTCAATCTTCGATGAGATGCGTCCGATAATGCAACTACATTTATCTGGTTGCAAGATTAAGACAGATTTAATCTTAGATTATGAGAAATACATTATCAAGTTATAGAGCTACATGAAGTGGTGTTTTAGTTCAGGTCATCTCTGCTACAGAATATTTCAAGCGCATTCTTTTTTCCATCATTGTTTTTAGAAACTAGTGTAATTATGTCTTGCATATGTCCATATTGTAGCACTTTGTGGTTTTAAATGCTATAGTAAAGATAGAGACAGCATTTCTGGTTTAATTGCCATTTTTCATTATTTTCCTCATTTTCTCAAAGAACTGTCTATTGGGCTGTAATTTTCCATGCTCTGTCTCTTTCTAAAAGCTATTCTAAGCATATTTGAGTAATCTAGCAAATTCAAACAGTCCTAATTTTGTGGTAATGTAAGCATGAAAAATATTCATTTTGTTCACATTTCAAATGACAGTTTTTCCTTTCTATGGCATAAGACAGAGAGAAATTTCAAGTATAACTTGCTTGGAAATCCTTGCAGAGGAAGGAACAAATGCTGAAGAAAGTGGTGGTAGCATTCCTAATGTGCGCTCCAGAATACAGGGCAGTAGGTTGCTGCCTATAGCCTGTGGGGTTTTTCTCACAACTCAGATTCTAATCTACTGGCTGACATCAAACAAACCAGTTCCTTTCTTTGAGATTTCATTGCTGAATCTTAAAAATATAGCCTTATGTCCTTTGTGAAGTTGAGACCTAATGATCAAAATCACTGTATAATAGCTGCTGTCTATAGATACGCTTTTTTCCCTTTGGAATTTATTTTTTCTTTGGAATTTATTTTTCCTTTGGAATTTATTTTTCCTTTTTTTCTGACACATTTCTTTAAAGGTAGAATGGATCACCAGCTGTGCCTGTGTAGGGATGACTGTGTTATTATCTACATGGATTTAGGATACTTGGGGTTCTCTACATAAAGGTACCTCCGTAAAGACCGTGACAGCATCAAGTAATATTTAAGGCTTATTTTACCTGCACCTATTTTTATTCTTCCATTATTTTTTCCCCTGGCAAAGAATCAAAATAAAAGAAACTATGTTTACAAAACAGTGAGAATGTGTGAATGCCAGGCATTAGCAAAGAAAGTTTACAAAGCTGGATTTGGCTTGGATGGCTCGTTGCTTGAAGATGATCAAACTGTCATAGACCATATTGGTTTTTTCTTTTCCATTAGATGAACGTTCTTATTTATTAACTTTGCCTCGTCACTTAAACCTTCATTCTTTGTGGGATAGACTATTATAATACATGATATAAGGGCTTAAGCCTTGAATTTATTTAGAAACTGCAGCAGATGTGGACTTCAGAAACATTCCTGAAAAGCAAGGCAAGGGCAGAGCACGGCATGGCATAGATTAGCCACGGGTGTGTTAGGTCTATACTACAATATCCACTCAGAGTAGAAAGCATCAATGGAAAGTTATGAGTTGGTTTTCCCCAAGAGAATACTAAATGAGCTGATTTTCTATTACCTGAGAAAGTTATCTGTATACACTGTGATTTACCTGGACAATTCCCAGCAGCTGAAATATCAGTAGGAATAATAAATAAAATTCAGAATGTATTTAACATACCAAGAATTGGTTGGAAATCACAGTAGATGGAAGTACTTTCTCTAAAATTGCCCTTATTCCAAGTATATAAAAAGGAAATGACAAAACTATATGTCAATATGCCCATTATTATTATTATTATTATTAATGAATGAAGAACTTCTGTTTACTCAATTTGCATTTTGTAATGAAATTGTGAAAATTAGCTGATCTTTAAAACAGCAGACATTGCTGTTTTAATCTAATGTTGTGCTAACTTTAGACTACGTAAGAAGGAACTTAAAATATACCTAAAAAACCTAAAAACCATACACTTTTTTGTTTAACCTAAAATAAGAAAGAAAGAAAGAAAAATGGGCATTTCTCAAACTCACTTGAATAGTCATGGGGTCTAGATCACATTTCAAGAGGTCAGAATATGCCATTCAATATCTCAGTCTTTTTAAAAGAATTTAAAACATTGTTCCCAGTTCAAAAATAGGAAGAGTGATACATACTTACAAAGGTGAAATAATTTAGCAAATTTCATCCCCATGCAGCAGAGAACAGTGAAGTCAGTGAGTTAGTATTAACTGAATTAGCTCTGGAACCAGAAGCCATACAACCAGTAGAAAGGTAGGTTTATTAATATGGGTGCATCACCTGCTGATACAGAGATTCTGCCTATGAGGCTTTTGTTATAAGATGCTCACTCAGAAATCACTGCACTGCAGTGAATGTTATAAATATTCATTAGGGGCCTAATACTATATCCATTTATGTCAAAACAATGTTCCCAGTAACTTCAGAGGAGAAAACTGAGACTCTAATTTTCATACTGAATCTGCAGACAAGAGAATGAAATAGTAAGACTGTAGACACAGGAGCAGAAAAGCAAAGCTCGAGGCATAAGATGGGATAAATCATACCATGGCAGCTGCACACAACCAACCAGGTAGTAATATATGAAAAGGCAGGTATCTGAGAGCATGGTGGGTCTTGATGTGGTTCATCCAGGAGTAAATTTGTTGTTGGCAGGGCTGAGGTCATTTCTAAGATTAGTAATATATGCTTCTAGTGTTCAGGACACAATGGGCTTTAAAATATGTTAACTCTTTCATATGTCTATAGCCTAACATAAAAATCCCAGCTCAAAATAGTTCCTGCGATTCCTGCCATTGTCCTTTAGCATTTGTTCAGCTGAAAAAATGGAAAACTTGGCAGTCCATATAAATGTATAAATTATTTTTCAGAAACTTTTTGTAAAACCTGTTCTGTAACATTTGTGAAATATAAAAAAAAAAAAAACCCGTAACATTTTTCTTGTTAAAGGGCTTACTCTGGAAATTTAATTATATGGATTTGTCTGAGCAGAGTTTCTTGTGCACAGTGCATGTAGTCAGTAAACTTTGTCATGCTTCCCAAAAGGAGGCCCATCACATTCTCTTTTAAAGCATGTGAAAACTGAAACTGAGGCAAAGCGGAATTGGGGAGCACTCCTACAGAAATAGCAGAGCTCAGTTTTAAAGAATCTATCACCTACTATTCTCCTATTCTGCCATTGCTGCAATAATGTTTATGCAAATTTCCCTTCTAAATACAAAACCAGTATATTTGAAAATCATCTGGATTGAATTTTTATTGCTGATAATATTAATAGTGTTTCATCACATCTCATCATAGAAAGAACCTGAAGAATTCTCAGTGTTTTATTGAATGTTTGCTAGTATTTACTTTACAAATTCCCTTAACCTTATATTCTTCTTTATCTCTGAAACTCAGTACCACAGTTTACATTAACAGCATGCTTTCCAAGTAGTGATAACTATATCACAGTGTAATCTTGCTGCGCAGAGGTATGCAGCCTTTCATTTCTTATTCCATTTCTGTTTCCCCTGTAGGGCAGGAAAAGGAAATTTCCGCCTAGGGAGTTCGGCATCATTCAACATTGATGTTACTTGTCCAACAATCCTCTATACTAGGGAGACCATATGTCAGCCACAGTTAGCACTTACAATTTATCAATACCCACTTATGCATGTAAAGATCTCTTTCTTCTTTGCCTCTGTATACATTTCAAACACTAGAGTCAAGAACAGTAGGAAAGCAAATAGAAGAGGACATTAGTAGAAGAAACATCTTTTGTCTCCTGGGTAGTCCAAGTAGCCATGAAACTGGAATTATTAGTGTCCAAAGATTGTCATCCCTTATGGAGGCAGAAGCATCTTTTTCACCTTGCCTTTGCTGTGAGAGGTTTGAATACTCTGCTGTCAAGAGTATAAACAATAATGAGATCTTCTCTTTACTTCCAGCTATATGTTGCCTGTGAGCAGTCCTGAAGGTCACTGTATGATTGAAATGGCTGCAAATGGAAATCATCCTGTACAACACAGACTTTCTCTCTCATATCGAGCATCTCGGGTAAGTCTGCAAAACATCAAAAAAATAGCTAATTGCTTTGAATGTTTCATCAGCGTACACACTTTAGTTATTCTCAAAGGAGAATAGGCATTCTTACTTTTTCTAAAGAAGGAAATGTAATTCCTCCTCAGATATCATTATATGTACTTAATTTCTCTTTAATACATATTTTCACATCAAGCATCTATAGTATTTCCATTAAATTCTTCAGGTCACCTGACTCCAAAACCTCTATTTCAACTGCCTAAAGTCCATGAAAAGGACACTGATAGTGCAAGAAGAAAAATAATATGTTAGCATGTCATTTAACTAGGTCATGGTGTTGTTAGAAACAATTTAGATACTGTTAAGCGGTAATTCTGGTTACTTTTTATTTGCAAGCCACACTGTCTAGTGGAGGGCAGTTATGAATCATCAGTGACATAACCTGATGTCACTATTGTTGCTATGACTTCACTTCTGAATACTATTGTAAAAATTACTGTCTCCATTTTGAAACTGGTATCAGAAGACTCATTTTAAATGGGCAATAGGCCTGCTTTCCCAGATCTTGAGTTTTTTGTGTTATTCTTTGTCTCCATGTTATCGTGTCTCTGTTATGTGTCCTCTCATCACAAGGTTATTTCTGAATGATAGATTTTAAATGTTTTTAGACTTGAGAATTTCAACTGTGACTGACAGCTCACTTTATGAGTTTGTTCACTGGAAGGCAGGACAGTTAGCTGTAGAGATGCTAATCATGATGTGCATATCGTGGTATGTACTGCCAGTTACTAATAGAATTTATTCTCTGTTTCTTCCCTGAGTCAGTGTTTAGGTGTTTATTTAGTCTGATATAAAGAATTAACTTGTATTAGATATTGCTATGAGCCCAATCAGTTGTCTGTTCATAGCTTCCAGATGATCAACCTGATGTTCTGCTGCAGAAGGTTCCTTTGTCTCCCTTTATGTCTCAAGTTCGTAAGTCTGGCAGAATGTAAAGCTAACACTGCTGGCAGCTTCTGAGTAGAGAATCTGGGGAAAGATCTTACCTGTCAGTACCTAACTATATAAAGAAGCCAGCAATGCCTTACTCACTGAAAAACTTGCAGGTAGCCAACTTTGATGTCATGCACCAAGATTGTACATCAGAATATTTCTGCCCCTAATCAGGAAATCTCTTTGGTTCCTAAGGAAGTCCACAACTCTTACCTGTTTCTTTTTGTGGCGGTCCATGGTTAATTTTGAGTTCGTATCACGAGTGGGTTTTTGAAGTGAATGTTCTGGTCATCCCCACTTGTCACACTTTAGTTCATGTTGCAGAGCAATCCTGGAGCATGCCAGCTAAATTCTTTTAGGATAAAACAGTACAAAAAATGCTCTCTATGAGTGCACTTAATCTGCTGTAACCACTAATGTGTATATCATGGCACCAAATTATACTTAATCCAGAATAACCCCTTGCATGGTATGTAGAATGAATGTCATATCCTCATGACTAATTATATACATTACAGATCTGCTCCTTATCTCCCAGACCCCCTATTTTCTTTACAAAGTACACAAGCAAAGGAAAAAAGGAATTCCTTATCTCTAGGAGGACTAGTGAATTTCTTGTTGTTACTGGCCAAGTTAATCCTTCTTACCACTCAGGCTCCAAGTGCAGAAGGACATTTTCAAATTAGTATTTGAAAAGTTAAGCATGAGTATTACAGACGTTAACGAAATGGGGTTTTGACACCTGTTCTGTTATTAACAAGACTTACAGGAATGCTTCCTAAGTGCTTCCTTAAAATATATTCTAGTTAAGTCACTTAAATTCAGACCAGGACTTTACAGAAAGAAATGTGGATTGTGGTGTGCTAGCATGGGTTTGAACATCTAACATATTATGATAAAATCCATTGATGCGAGAAACTGAGCAGAGCCTACTGAAGTTGTTCTGTGGTACTCTGGATCTGCCCTCAAGGCCAGTGCTTTTGTAAAATAAGCCCAATAATAAAAAGTTTGTGTTGCAAGAGGAATGTTTAAAACATTTTTCTTAAGCATAGACACTTTACATTCCAGTCCAATGCTTTACGTAATTCTTGTAACAGGTTCACAAGCAGAGAGAAAATGTCTGTCTGCAAACACTACTTACAAATCTTGTCCATAGCTATGCAGGTTTATAGCTTTGTTTGAAAGGGGATAAAGTCAAGTGATATGAAATGAATTCGGCAAGCTGAGCTGATGTCTTTATATTCCTTCCACATGAAAAATCTGATTTAGTTTTATCCATGCTCTAAAAGAAGTAGGTTTTTTTTCCCTTTCCCTTCTAAATGAAAGACATGGTAAGTAGAGGAATATCTGGAGGTGTTCATGTTCGTTGTATCTCCAAATTTCACTTGAAATTGTCAGCAATAGAGCTTCAGGACTGATAAAAGCAAGACAGGAAATGGCAAAGCAAAAGCATACGCATGTATGAATTCCAGATAAGTCAATGTCATGTTTTCCTCCTGTTCCTAGTTCTTTACAGTTGATGTCTGAATATGATAGTGAAGGACTCCTTCACTATTATCTCCTTACATAAATAATCTCTTTGTTTTACATGTGCTGTGATATATGTTTTTTTTTCCATGGGTTTACTCCTGCTTGACTTGAATTGGCTAAGTTTCACCTACTTTCTGGATTGATGGTATCATACAAATAAATGCATCACAGTCTCATACACTTATGAAAAAAATATTATTTTTCAATTCTTAATGACAGGCATTTACCAAAGGAACTTAGGAATGGTGACACCCCGTGTCAGAACTCCAGAAAGTGAAGCATCAGCTTGAGGAGTAGAATTCACAGTGCTAAACAAGTCACAGATCCTTTATATGTGATGGTCAAGGGTTTGACTCCTAGGTCAGGTAACACAGGAAGTACCATATTGAGCACTAATATAATTTGGTCAGTCCCAATATGAAATAGTTGTGGGTGTTTTTTGGCACCTTTATGAGGAAGTTCTAGGCATCTGTGGCTCTAGAATTTACTACCTAAAACTTAACCTTTCCCCTTGGGCTTCAGTATAGCAGTCTCTTTTCTGTGACTCATGCAAAAAGAACAAAATCTTTTTTCTGTATTCCCCTTATCCTGGGGTCCCGTTGGTCCCAGATCCTAAAGAAAAGCTTTATCTTCAAGTCTCAACCATAAGTCTCAACCCTCAACCATGAATGTAAAACTCATGGTATAGAAATGAGGGAAGCAATGAAGAAACCTTACCATGGTCATTGTGGTTAAGACTGAGAATTCCAATTTGTGTTTCATGGGGTATATATTGTCTTACATATTTGAAGATATGCAAACACACAAACCACTCTCTTTGTATGAATTATTTTCTTTTATAAAAGAGAACAACATTTAAAAAAGAATCTCTTCAGCAAATATCATAGTTTTTGGCCAGCTTTAAGTAACAGCTATTTCCTTTAATTATTATTCATTCATTGCTTGCAGTAACATCACAAATCGCATTCTTTTCTGTTTATTCTCTTCTTGTTTCTGCAGATCACCTTTGGATCAATCTTCCTTGGAAATGTTCCTGTTCATGAAGAGGTTCATCGGTGTGCTGGGCAGATACATGGCTATAAAGGATGCATTAGGGATTTTCAAGTTAACAACAAAGAGTTGTTCATTATAGATGAGGCTCTTGGGGGGAGGAATGTTGAGAACTGCAATGTTCCGATATGTGATTATCATCCATGTCGCAATGGTGGGACCTGCACTAGGTAAGGGTTACCTCTTTAATCATTCTATCATCTCTTTATACTCTGTGGCTGGTAGGTTCATTGTTAATGAGAAATTACTATAATTTTCTGTGTAGTTAAGTAATCACCACTCTTTCGTCATCATAATATTAAATAGAAAATGTGACATCTTCGTGTCTAAACAGAGAGATTTTATACCTTATTTGCTGACATTGCATACATATTGGGTTGCTGCCAGAATTCCTTTGTGATTGACTAGATCAGTTCCCCTAGAAGGCTCAGTGACTAAATCAGAGTCTTTGTATAGATAGTTTGGACAGAAACACATACTGTCTCATTCTTCTATCTAACAGCTCTATCTTACTAGGCCTTGTAAGCTCACCCATCTTTATGGTGTGCTCCCAGGTACACAGCCTAGGCTTCATCATCGTGCTATGAAAACAATAAGTTAAGTCAGCACCTTCAGCACATGTGAAGAAGTATTGTCAAAGAACCTTTGAAAGTTAAAGTGCATCATGCTGAAAGAGGAAATGAGGTTCAGAAGAGACATGGGCTAAAAGCACAGAGGATGATGGTTCAGTTGGAGCACAGTAACAGTAAGCCATAGTAACCTGATCATTGTCTAAGGCACTCAGCATTTAGGAACCACATTTCCGTTTAAAATTGATAGAACTTGTGAAGTAGCTGCCACGTCTATTTTACAAATTGTACTTCATCTTCAAGGTAAATGCTGAACAGAAAATAATCTAAAGTCTTTCAAAGCTCTGGAAGTGTGTTTCTTAGGTTGAGGAGACCTTGAAACAAAGTTTTGAGGTGCTTCTCTGCCTTTCTTGTTGATGTAAGCACACAAAGAACACAAATAGGTTTTGGATCTCTAAGCTTTGTTTGACTAGAGCACAAATGAGAACAAGGCAACTTTATGAAGACATACACAATTGTTCTACTGAACTGGTAAATCTGAGTGTGTACTTGGGAGTAATGAGTCTATTTTTCCTCTGTTGTTCCTTGCTATATCTCTGTCATTCTACTGATTGGCCTGTCATCTACCACTATGGAATACTGTTTCATTTAAAGCTTGAGTCCTGAATAATTCATGCCCATTGGATTTGTTTCCTGCCTTTCTGCTTTCCAGCTGCTGGCCTCAGCCCATTTCAGAAATGCTTTTGTTCTGAAACAGGCCACTGGTCTTCTGTCCAGAGGAGTCATGGAAGTATGTGCATGTGCAAACCAGGGATAAGCAGCTCTATAGAAGCATGATTTTCATTATTTTCTCCAGCAGACAACTGATTTTCAGGGATAACATCCAAGCCCAAGAATGATCCATTCCAATAAGCAGAAAATCAAGTGGCAGGAAGCCCGCATGGATGAGCAAGATGCTTCTGACAAAACTCAAACATCAGTAGGAAGCATAGAAGAGGTAGAAGCATGGCCAGGTGACCTGGGGGGAATATAGAGAAAAAGTCCAAATATGCAGATATGGGGTTAGAAAAGCTAAAGTCCATCTGGAGACTAATCTGGCAGGGGACATGCAGGGCAAAAGCAAATGCTTCTACAAGTACCTAAGCAGCAAAAGGAAGACTTGAGAAAATGTAGGCTCGCTGCTGAATGGGGTAGGTGTTCTGGTAACAAAGAATCCAGAAAAGACTGAAATACTCAGTGCCTTCTTTGCCTCAGTCTGTATTGATAAGACTAACCTTCAGGAATCCTATTCCTCTCAGACCTGTGGAAGGTAGTCTGGATCAAGGAAGACTTACTCTTGATGGAAAAGGATCAGATTAGGGAACATCTAAACCAACCGAGGACTTATAAGTCCATGGGTCATGATGGGATTCACACATGAGTGCTGAGGGAGGTATCTTATGTGATAGCAAGATCAATCCTGATATTCTCTGAAAGATCAAGGTGATTGGGATTGGTTCCTGAGAACTAAATTACCTTCAGGAAGGGCAAGAAGGAGGATCTGAGGAACTACAGGATAGCTAGCCTCACCTTGATCTGTGGGAAGTTGATGGAGCAAATTGTCCAGGAAGCTGTTTCCAAACACATGAAGGACAAGAAAGTGGTTGGGAGTGGTCACCATGGATTTATGAAGGGAAAATTGTGCTTAACCAAACTATCAGCTTTCCACAGTGAGATGACTGGCTTGATGGATGAGGGGACAGCACTGGTTGTTGTTTACTCAACTTTAGTAAGGCTTCAGTGCTGCCTCCTATAACATCTTTAGTACAAACTGATTAAGTACAAACTGATTAAGCTAGGTAAGTGCAGAGTAAGGTGAAGTGAAAACTGGCTGAAGGGCAGGCTCAAAAAGCACAAAAGATCAGTGACTCAAATTCCAGGTGGAGGCCAATCACTGGCAGAGTACCCCAAGTCTCAATACTGGAGCCAATAGCGTTATCTTCATTAATGACCTAGACGATGGGACAGGGTGCACGCCGGAAACAAGGGTTAAATACAAAGCAAGGAGGAGTGATTGATGCACCAGATGGGTCTGCTGCCATTTAAAGGGACCTCAGCAGGCTGGAAAAATGAGCCAACAGGAATCTTATATTGTTCAACAAAGGGAAGTGCAAAGTCTTGTACCTCAGGTGGAATAAGCCCAGGCACCAGTATAGATTGGGGACTGACTGGCTGGAAAGCAGCCTTGCAGAAAAACACCTGCCAGTTCTGGTGGACTACTATTTGACCCATGAATCAGTAATGCACCCTAGTGACAAAGCCAGGACCATCCTGGGCTGCATTAGAAAGAGATAGTGGGTCAAGGGAGGTCATTCTTTCCCTCGCTTCGGTCATGGTTTACTGGTTTTCATATGTATATACATACATTCTTCAGTCAGTCCACAAACTGCCCATATTCAGTAAGTTTCACCTTATTAGGAAGCTCTAGATGCCATGTTTCACATCCAAGTTCTGCAGCTCTTATTTCATACTGTTGACTTGGCAGAACAGAATTTGCTTTTTCAGAGGCTGATCATTCCTCTTAGCTGTCAAGATTGCCAACAAAAACTATCACAACAGATTATCTCTGAGGATTTGGAGGTCTCACTTCAATAGGTTACTAGGTAGTGGTCTTTAAAGGAGCAATTCCCGCATCCCAAAGTCCTGAAGCTTCATTTTGTCCACAGTGCCTGCAGCATTGTCTTTCCTGGAGAGTTAAACATAAATGTGAGAACAGGTTGCTCCATCACTGTATAACATGTAATCAACCAAATCACTTTTGCTTTTCTGAGAAGTGTGACAGATCTAAAAGATTCACTTCTTGACAGGTCATCTACCTATCTGCACCAATTTCCTTGTAGGCAACGTAAACAGAGATGTAAATTTGCCTGTGCTGGCAGCTCTTTTTCAGGACTACTAGCAGGTGTTTCACACAGACTCTGCCTGACAGAATGCCGGTGTCAGAAACCCCTTTGGGGAATGCTTCAGTTTGCTATATACCAATTCCATTTTCCACAGGTTTGAGCAGATTGGGGAGATATGGGAAAACAATGACTTGTATACCCCATGATCTGCCTTGGTGGCTCTGGCTCCAGAACCTCCATCATCTGGACCTGAACACTCTGCAAAGTTTGTTCCTCTGAATCTGTTGTCTTAAGACCTAAGTGCAGCACTTCAGTTGGGGAAAAGAATGATGAGAGATTCTGTGCTATAGACTCTTTCTGTGCTTCTTTCCAGGCAGTGCCTGCTAATACTAGGAATCTATTTAGTAAATGGGCATACTGTAATAAACTCTACTCAGTAAATGGACCAATTTTAATTGTGTTGGGCTTGTTGTCACCTTCTTCCTTCAGCGCTTTGGGTACAAACATCCTGGTTAGCTCACATCTTGTAGCTGAAAGATGTGAGTTTCTCCCCTCGCTCCACTTTAATTTATTAGCTGCTTTATTCTAGCAACCTTTTGATTAATTACTTCATCATCAACCTGTCACATCAGCTTGGTTCACACCATGTCACATGCAGAGCAGGAGAACTGAAAATCCAGAGGTGGACATTTTGTGTATAGTTTATGGGGAAGCGTTTCCAGGCTTTAGTCCCAGTGTTTGAGTGGTGCATGTGGACCATACAACTGTGTTATCTTCAGATACTGAGTTTATATTCATGAGACTGCAGCCAATGAGAGCCATAAATAATCTACAGTGTTAAAAATATTCCCATCTACACCATTAATTGTCCATTTCCGTATGGAGTTTGATGATTCATATAAAACTAATACTGACTTGTTTGAGATTTTTGCCAGTTGTTTCGATTACACTGTTTAGTGGCAAAAAAAAAGATTTTTCATGGCATGTTATTCTTCAGGTGCTTGGCAACTAATTAGAGCTTTTGCTTCTGAAAGGCCATGAAGTATGACATAGTAAATATGACAGCCATGTTTTAGAATGAGCACTGGAGCTTGTCAACACATACTGCTGGGCATAGACAGGTGTGTTTCATAAAAACCTACTTTTTACAGTCATTCTTAAAAGAAAATTACTTGCCTTTTCTCATCATCAGAGTACAAAAATACTATTATAATGTTTACCTATTGCAATAATTATGCAGAGGAAATTTATTTTTTTAAAAAATCTTTTCTTTATATTTTTGGTAGCAAGAGACAGGGATTAGTATGCACCTAGTTTTCAGATACAAAATTTCAAGATGCAGCAGGGGCCAGCAACTCCCTGTTGTATGATCATTGGTTGTATCAGCTGCTCCCCCGGGGTCCTTCAGGTGAAGGCCTGGCAGCCAGGGCCCATCCCACCACCCCAGCCAGGAGCAGGGCAGCCAGGGGGCACTGGGGCAGCCCCAACCCCAGGCATTGGGCATCTCCCTGGGGATAGCGACAGGCTGAGGCCTGGCTGGGACATCAGTCCACTGGTGGGGGATCAGGATCAAGCCCAGTGAGGGGAACCAGATGCAGCCCCAAGATGACTAGGCAGGGCTGTAGTGATGGGGATGTGCTGCACAATCATCATTTTACTGCGAAACTGCTGAATGTATCATACTGTGGAACCGGAAACCTTTAGTTATCGTCATTCCTTTTTAAGTTAAGCTCCACTCCACTTTAATTTTAAAAAGCCCCTGTTATCTAGGTTCCATTTATATTTTGACTAAAATATCTGTCCGCGCATAGGTATTGTGGTTTAACACCAGCAGCAACTAAGCACCACCCAGCTGATTGCTCACTCCCCTGCAGTGGGATAAGCAAGAGAATCAGAATAAAACTGAGAAAACTCATGGGTTGAGATAAAGACAGTTTAATAGGTAAAAGAAAAGCTGCTCACAAGCAAAGCAAAACAAGGAATTCATTCACTACTTCCCATGGGCAGGCAGGTGTTCAGCCGTCTCCAGGAAAGTAGGGCTCCATCATGCGTAACGGTTACTTGGGAAGACAAATGCCATAACTCCAAATATCCCCACTTTCTCCTTCTTCCCGCAGCTTTTTATTGCTGAGAATGACATTGTGTGGTGTAGAATATCCCTTTGGTCAGTTTGGGTCAGCTGTCCCAGCTGTGTCCCCTCCCAGCTCCTTGTGAACACCCACCTGCTCGCTGGTGGGGTGGTGTGAGAGGCAGAAAAGGCCTTGACTCTGTGCAAGAACTGCTCAGCAATAGCTAAAATACCTCTGTATTATCAACACTGTTTCCAGCACAAATCCAAAACACAGCCCCATACTAGCTCCCACAAAGAAAATTAACTCAATCCCAGCCAAAACTAGCACAATAAGACAAAAGCCATTCTGTTTCAAGAGTATTTAAACATGTGCTGTATCAGATGAGTGGTTCAGTTCAAATCTGAATTTCTAATTCTTTACATAGCCATTATTTTATTAGTTTTTAAAAACAAAGTACTCTCCTATGTAAACTTTCTATTGATTTTAGAAGCACTTCTGCAAGTTCAGTAGCTCTTTTATTGTACTTTAAATACATGCTAATGTAGAATTCCAGAGACTGGTTAATTTCAGCAGAAAAAAATTAAAATTGTTCAGTAAATGTAGAGTTTGAGTGTGTCACATAGTTCTGTGACTAACTTTGTGAATTCAAAGCTCATTGGATTTTGAAGTATGTGTCTGAAAAGGGCATGGAAAGATTAACCTAGGAAGGAAGCTCTTAATATTCTGTGTGGGCCCCTGATCGTATGAGCCAGATGTTGCAAACAAAGCTTAGTGTTAATTAAGAAGACACATCCATGTGTGGGAAATAAACTTATAAAATTACTTCATCAGTGATTTGACAATTATGTCAGCCACTACACTCATAGTAGTTAATATATTTGTTTTAAATTTTATAAAGACTCAAGAAAATGTAAACATAGACAAGCTTAGCTTTTATAGTGCAGAGTAAAATCTCAAAGGTAATTGCTCCCACAAACAATCATGTTTCCAGTGTCTCAAACTATTCTCACAGTGATTATTCTTACTGTTGTTGTTCCCCATGTATTGGTGCAGCAGATGGGTCCATTAATGTTAATCAATTAACCAAGACTGAAAAATCAAACTCAATTAGCAATAAATTTCAATAGAGAGACACTTATCTTCAGATTTCAACCACCATGAATGCTGTAATCACAAAGAAAAAACCCACAAGGAATGTAATTTTTCAATTTTCATCCCCTGGTAATGTAAGAAATACCTTCCTAGATATGTAGGTCTCCTTCAGAAGGTACCTTTTAAGCTATAAATAGGAAAAGCCATGTTTTAAATAATATTTCAGAAACTGTCTGTTTTCTGCATGCTGGTGCATCATGCAATTCTTAAGCCTTAAAGAACTGATGACCAAATGAAAAACTCCGTCCAAACTGTTTTCAAACTTATCATCTGATAAGGTTTTGAATGCCTTTTTTTTTTTAATGATACAAATGTGTTCTAGGTTAGCTTTCTTTTAAGTTTAAGGAAATTTTATAGTTGAACTTGGTTAAGTGATAGAATTCTATATGTTGCAGATACTGAGACCAGGTGAAGTGACTTAACAAATTTTGTGGTCTCTTTTTAGTATATAACCACAATGTTAATTAAAAGTAGAAAAAGTCATTATGAGTATGACTGGTTTTAGAAAAAAAGAAGGAGCTCAAACTGTAGACTTTGGAGACACTAAAATGTTCTTTTCAACATTTTTTTACGTCTCATTTTCCATTTCAAAGGGTAGCCATGATGAACCTTTCCCAGATCGTGTGTCAGAAATACTTCTTGTGGTTCCTTGTACTCATAAACTAAAAATGCATATTGTGTCAGGCTTTGGCTGAAGGTATTCATCTAAGGATAGGCTTTTATGCCCTTATTAATGCTTTTCTCACATTTCTAGCACAGAGCTGTGGTTTGCTTCCAGCTCGCAAAATCTGATTTGTGTGTTTGTTGAACTAAAGATAAAATTGTTACACAAGAATGAGTAAGTGCCCGTTTTCAAACCAAGTAGCACTGAAGCACCTCCCAAAACTGCTCACAGCATTGCAGGCAGAATTTTTAGAATTGCACATGGATCTCCTATCACTGCTTTAGATGTAGATGTTTCTGGGTAAGAAAGGAACCAGCTACTCAGAAATAGCAGAATTGATCATATATCAAGGATCTTTTTATAGATCTATATTATAGACTAAGAGACTCAGGCCAATATATTATCTAGAACATCTATTGGGTTTTTTACAAATCTAAATCCTAGTTAACTTCAGTAAGATCCGTATCAAGTCCAGAATTAATATTTTAGGTTCCACTGTATTCAGCTCTTGCAGAAAGATAAGGCAAACAAAGAGATTAAACTTCATTTTAGTTGATTTGCAAGGGAAGATTTCCAGATGGGAGATGTGTATTCTCACACCTTTCCAGAATTTGCACCATATGTACTTATGTAATACTGATTTCTATAAAGAAGATAACCTGCTTCCTTTTAAAGGGCTGACTTTAGGGCAGATCTGTCAGTACTGGAGATGCTTACCTGTTTTACAATTCCAGAAACTGCTGGTGGTATTATTCTGGTCCATGCTTACACACACCTTTATTTAGGGAGACTAGTTTGGAGGCTTGCATTTTTTGGATCCTGTACTTTTAATGGGATTAGGTAGCTAGTATAGTTGGAGTTTGGTACTTATGGAAGAGATTCACGTTTGGAAATCCATTGTTTTTTCTAATGCTTACTTCAAATTGGGCTTTGGTGAAGAAAATTCATTTATACCTATTTCCAAACTGTTTTATTTTTCTGGCAGAGACATTGTTCATTGTTTCAGGTTCCACATGATCTTAGGAAAAAATAATGCCATTCTTACTAAGAAAAATCTTTCACGTCATTTTTGAGGAATATGAAAAATAATGCCATTGAGCTTCTCAGAATGACCAAAATCGTGTTCAGCATGTATTTGTTACAGCACATTTTCACAGGGAAGTCAAGTAAGCAAAAGAGAAATTTTCATCTCCAGTTTTCCTAACACTAGGTATTAACAGATAGAGAGCTACATAGAATCACAGAATGGCAGGGGTTGGAAGGGACCTCTGGAGATCATCTTGTCCAACCCCCCTGCTTGAGCAGGCACACCTAGAGCAGGGGGCACAGGACCATGTCCAGGCAGGTTTTGAATGTCTGCAAGGAAGGAGACTCCACACCCTCCCTGGGCAGCCTGAGCCACTGCTCTGTCACCCTCACAGGAAAGAAGTTTTTCCTCATATGAAGGTGGAACTTCCTGTGTTCCAACTTGAGCCCATTGTCCCCTGTCCTGTCATTGGGCACCAATGAAAAGAGCCTAGTCCCATCCTCTTGACACCTGCCCTTTAGGTATTTAGAAATATTCATTTACCCACATCGACCTTTCTGGTAAAAGGAATTGCATTTGGCTTAAGCCCCATATAAAAATTCTGCACACTTTTTTTCTGAACTAAATCTGCATTTCTCCCACCTTAGTTTGCCTTAAAGGAAAACAGAAAACTGAAATTTTTATGCCAGCTTCTTGCCCTTGAAATTTAGCTAGTAAATTGCTCTAATCCACAGTTGTGTTATGATATCTATTCCAAGACTGAATTAGTTGATCTAGGTGTGTCTCACTCTTGGCATCAGAAACAGATTCCCATTTTATCACACTTTATTTCTTAGGCATTGTATTTCTCAGATAGTACGGAGAAGACATTTAACAAAGAAATCGAAGCTGTGGTCCACTAAGCTGGCAGTGTTAAGAGCTGATGTTTTAGATTTCAAACAAAACATCTGTAAACCCCCAGGAAATTGTGCAATGATAATGTATGATGTATGAAATACCAGAATACAAACTCATAAGTTTTATTGGACTGTTGTTCTTTTTAATTAAGCATTTAAAATATTCAACTTCTTTACTAATGACTAAAATGTGGTACACTCTTCAGAATTTGTTTGCTTCAGAATGTCATTTTACCATTGTACTATTGTTGAAATAACAAATTTTCCAATTGAAAAATAATCCAAGCAAACAAGTTAGAAAAAGTGATGTTCAAAGAGCAAACCTTTCTCTGTTTTTCATTTAGGCAGTATAGTGGTGGCTCTATTAAAAATGCCTGTGGAAAAATCAATTTTTTATGTTCTCAGATCCACAGATTTAGTATTCGATTAGTGTGAAAAGTAACATGCTGAAAACAGGCCATTCAGGAAGATCAAGGTTCCAAATATAAATAGGACTTCAAATTCCTGACTGTTTTGATAATGTGCAAGCTGTGCACAAAATTTGTTAAACGTGATGTTTATACATCATTTCAATTCAATTGTACTTAAATCAGAGAAGCTGCCATGGCTAAAATTTTAATGTGGGTAATGAAACACCAGTAAGTGCCATTTTAATACTAGTCATCTTAGAATGTTTTGACTCAATTCCCAGAAATACTATGTAACATTATTTTTGAGAGTTACAGCACAACCTAATCAGCATTTCTGATAGCTGTGATTCCAGAAGAGCTATCTTGTTTGGAGTAGCTTTAAAACACAACATACCAGCAAAAGGAATTGAATACTATCTTTTTCCAAGGCCAGTCAGATGTTTAAGTGTATACAGAAATACGTGCATATTTGTCTGACTGGAGAAGTAGTGCACGGATGCTTAGTAACAATTTCCCTCCGCTATAAATCCTGACAAATAGTATAGCTGGTACTGTTTGTTGTAAGTTGTATCACATGTAGTATGTGTATGAAAAATGATAAATGTGCCATATTCCTTGTACTAATGGTTTTCCAAAATTCCACAGAGATAATTCTTTCAGTGAAATGTATAAGTTTTCCATAAGGACACATTATATGCTCTAGCTGTTTACTGTAAGTTATCACAATAAAATTACGAGACTGGTACTGCTGAAGATTAATAATGCACTATCTGTAATATATGTTAGAACATTTATTCGTTTGCTGCTAACCTAACATATACACCTACCTACTAGTGATAAATTTCTACACTTCAAGCAATGAAAATTACATAAGGGAGAAAAAAATTATAAGCTTTCTGTCCTGACTAGCATGGTTGACTGGAGAGTGACTGGGTGAGAACATCATTGTTCTGAATCCCTGCTTTGGGGAGCTTATCATTGAAAGGAGGAGTGACATTTATGTGAGGTCACATAACAGAACAGATTTTGATTATGGTTTAGAGAAACCTTCTTCACCTTTGGTATCTTGTTGAATTTGAGAACATATTTAATATTCAAACAGAATTTGGGAAGTCTGGGTATGAGGTATCATCTTGATACAGAAGGTTACCGTGTCACCAAATGTGTTTTTTCTCAGTAACAGCATTTACTTAAGTTTGCTTTTTCAGAAAGATAGGAAACGGGATTTATTTACCAGTAACCCTGTTTTTTGGATTTAGTAAAACCAGCCAACTTTGTGATCATGTATACAGATAAATACAAAGAGTGGTACCCACATAGTCAAGGGAATTACATGCTGTGTGTGCATGCATATAACGCATTTAGATTAGGCTTCTTTTAGCTAGCCAAACCTAGCTAAAAGGTAGCTTTTAGGGAGGAGAAGGACAGGAATAGAGGAGACATTCTACCTGTACCCAGAATATCTGCAGGTGTCCAGCTGACTATTCAAAGGCAAAGGTGACCCTACTAATCCCTTACTTTTTTCTCACTGCCTGTTGTCATGGGTCAGTACATGCAGTGCTTGTACAGTCATCCCCACAATTGGCTCCAGTTATTTCAGATTAAATATCAGCCTTACATGTTGTAAAGCAGAGAATAGGGGTTTTTTTTTGCTAGGGAAGACCTACTGAAGTTGTGTATTACTCTTAAGTGAAGGAGGCCATGGAAGATCAATATGTTTTTCATAAACGATCCAGAGATTTAAAAATTATCTGGTGTCCTGCTAGAGAATTAGTCCATCCTGACTCAAAAAAAGACTGTCTTGGACAAAATTACTAATAAAACAACTGGTTCTGAAGATTGATTCTCTGTAACCTATAATATCTTAGGAGATAAGAAGGTAAAAGGACACTAGAACCACAAAAATCCATTTGTCCTTCACCAGAACCTTCCTTGGGTTACCCCAAATCATAGAAGAGGTCAGTGCAAGGCTTAATATGGATCCATTGGCATCTTCCATAATCCATGGGGTCATCTAGCATTGCTGTAGACCAGCTGTGGAACAATAAAAGCCATTTCACAGCAGCACCTTGAAACCTGATATCATTATTTTCAGTAATAGTTATCTATTTTCTATCTCGTTTGTCTATTATTCAATATCAATACTTTTCAGTTACCTATCTATTACTAAAAAAAAAGTCCTGCATAGCTTTAAAAGGCTTAATGTTTTCTTTAGGGACATACTACTCTTTTTAATAGTTGTGTTTGTATTATTACCAGATTTATTAGTCATACCCAGTTAAAGTATGCTTTTTGCCTGCTTGTAAGAGTACAGCTGATATTGCTTCTTCTCTGCTTCAAAATCAGACAGTGCTTAGGAGTTATGAGTTAGTGGATCAGGGGAATCAAGGCGTGATTTGTATTACTCCTCAAGGCATGATAGTTCAGTAAGGGGTGCTGTGTTCTCTTGTATTCAGGTCACCTTCTCAGTATGCCCATCAATTTAGCCTTACTGTGAGCTTTGGAGAATTCATCTGGCTTGGAGGTCAGCACATGCACTAGATTTCTTCTGACATTGCCTCAGTAAGGAGTTCTACAGACAGCTAAGAAAACGTTTCATTGCTCTGAAGAGAAGCTACATAGAAGACTGACCATGCTGGTTCTTATCATCTTCTAATGTGGTCGTAACATTTTAAGTGGGCCATATGAAATAGTCATGAGTTTTTGGACACCCTACTCATTTCTCTACCTGGACCACTGCAATATATATTCACATATAAAGTACTTTAACAGATACTTTACTTTGGTGTGTACATGAAAGGATAACAGAAGTGCTAGCAGCTTTTCACACTCATGTCTGAATAGTAATAGAAATGAGATCGAGTTCTGAAAAAGTCCAGTGGGAGGGAGCACCTCTGAAATCCCCCAAGGTGAAATGTCTCAGACAGAAAACAGTTACTCAGCATGAGGAGTGTTGTTTTAAACAGTTATGGAAACTGCCAGTTATAAGGGCTCCTCTGTGCAGCACTGTTATTTACATTAGAGATCTCTCTCTACGCTCCCCCACAAATTTTCTCAGGATTGCAGAGGGTTATGTAAAGCTTCAGTTCCAGAAGCTCTGGTCATGAGATCTCTTTTCTGTTTCCAAACAGCCTTTGAAGCTGCTAATAGGATGTGAACTTCCATAACTTAGTTACCGTCTTATTATCTTTGCTGCAGTCATCAGGAATTAGTGAAGCATGATTAAATATCTGTGTGGGAACACAGGAACAAACACGTGTATATATATGCACTCAAACAATTTAATTATATGGCAGCTATAGTTGTGCTATAAGTATTGTTCCTTTCTTCATAATTGTTTTCTCTTCATTATACTATGGAGTTTTATAATATATTGTTGGTGAGCGTGCTAAGGGCAATTGGATTTATTTTGTATCTCCCCCCAGCTGTGAAGATGAGGACACCAAGGAAAAAGACATGTGAACTGGAGTACATTGGGAGTGAATACTATTAATGAAATATAAATGAACAGTGATTGTTCAAGATGCATGACTGTTGTCCTGTAAATAACCTTTTTTTTTCTATTTTTCTTGATGGCAGTCTTATCCCTGCAACTATTCGTAGCTTTAATTTGGTTTATTTTCTTCGGAATTATTCAGAATAGGGGTCTGGAAAAGCCAAAAAAAAGTCACTGTAAAATATACAGAAATATTATATGGCATCAATAACAGAGATGTTCAACCTCAGAAGAGTCTTCTTAACAACAAGGGGTTTTGAGTTATAAGCAGTTAGCATTTTTAACACAAATCTTCAAGTAAAACATGAAGACTGCTGCTATCTGTGGGCTGAAGAATATCCAGGAATTAATCTTTTTTGTAGCAGGATATAATACAATAGTATAGCACCATTATATTTCAGTTGTCAGACTTGCCCAATTATTCATCTACTTTTCCATTCTGTAAACCATTTTCAGAAACAGTGCAGTATGTTTCTAGGCTGGAAACCAAGCACAGTAGTTCATTAACCCGGATTTAAGCCCTTTCCTGGATACCTTCAGGGATTAATTATGGACTTCACACCTTACCAAAATAATCAGAGATTGATTTAAATCCCAAAATTCAAGCTAAGCTTGTTTTCATCATGATGTTATTTTATGTAATCCAGATTTTTTTCTTGGTTTTCATTAGTATTCATTATATTGTTACATGGATCAGAGTCGCTACCTGGATAAATACAGGAATGTAAGGGAAACTATTTAGAAAAATTTAGGGTAAATTGGACTGAAAGCCATTTGAAGTTAAGAACCATAAACAAATACATTGTGTATTGTAAAGGTGTCTAGCTTTTTAACCTTTTTTTAGCTTTCCCCCAAGCAAATTTGATGGAGAAGTTAAGATGAAAGTTTGCTAAAGGGCTGGAATCTCCCCTTCTGCTTGGCCGGACACACAGTCTGTAAGGTGCTTTTACTCCAAGTTATATGATACACTTACAGCTGATAATTCGATTAAATTTCTTTTCCCTTAATTCATGCCTGATATGACCTTATTCTCATTTATCCAGAAGACAGTATCCTAAAGAAGTCTTCCTGGTGACTGTATCAAACCTGTCAATTAGGCAGAAGGTCTAAATGCCATCCCCCAGCCTGGAGATTACATGGAAACAGAGTTACAATCCTTTTCCTGTTCCCGGTGCTTCCTCTTGGTTTCTAATTCTGTCAGTAGGATTCTTATACCCTCGCCTTCCCCAGGGTGAAATTTGCCTACTTAAGATTCACTTAAACCCTGGGAGCAGAGTTGAAGTGGGACACAAGCTTTGCACTGCTCCGTGGAAAAACAGCTCTTTCATTTTTCACTATTGCAGGGAAAACGGAGCAAGAGTGCAATGTATAAACGTGCATCTGGTTTCACAGTAAGTTAAATGTAGCCGATCACTTTTTAAAAACTGATGCAGTCTTTGAGAATCCTTACTATTTTCCCTGCTTTGAAAAACAGTGAGGTGGGCAAGCTGTATTCGCTTCGCTCTTGGCGGATACCTATTTAATTGTTAGGCACTGAAATTCTTTGAGTGGACAAACATAAGATGTTTTTAACACCAAAATCTAGCTTTAGTATGTATGCTTAAATTGCAAGGAAAAAGACAAAGCAATCAGGAGTTTATTTTATTTGCTTTACATGTGTTGAGACTCAGCATCCAGATTTATAATGTGATAGTTATGCCAGCTCAAGATTCAAGGCTAAATTATAAAGTCAGTTTTCAGCTTCAGCAAATGCTCTCTGGGTCCTGCTGTGTTTCGTTTAATAGCAAGGACAAGTGGATTCCATCTGTAGGAGAGCATGTTTTGCATATGAACTACTGCAAAGCAAGAGCCAATACTGAGATGGAGCAGGATTCAATATCAGGGCACTCTTTGTATTTATGGACAGTTGCTTGTTCGTTTTCAATCTTTAAAGCTGGGTAGATGATTTAGGAGCAGATGTGGGTTATAACACTTAGTTTTAAAATGAGAGGATGTTTGTCCTGTACTTTGATGGTAAAATGCTGTGATTTAATATGAACAAGACGGCATTTCTGGGTATGAACCAATCTTGGTAGGTGCAGAATGTATACAAAATGGTAATTGAAATGAACATATCTTTTTTTTTCTGCCTAGAACTAATGCAGTTAAAGCCTCAGATTTGATCCATTTTTTTATGGATAAATATTTGTCTAGTAGCGAAAACAGTTGTGCATTATTACATAAGTGTATGCATAGATAAATTGGTGTGTATGAATGTATAATGATTTTGTTTATCAATACGGTTTTGTCCATATTCTGGGGTGGGGCTTTTTCAGTATGATTGGGCAGTTCCTAACTCCTGGATGTTTAAATTTACAACCATTTTCTGTAGGCTAGTCTTGGTAATATGCATTTTTAGTAACTTTGTGTATTTCTCAAGTCCTTGGCACAGATTGCATATGTATTCTGTCATTGTACACTAAGAAGCTAGGTACATGTACAATTAACTTCCCTTAGACAAGAACATTGCAACCTCAGCCACAAAACCAAAAGAATACCCAGAGCATCCTGAGTTCACCCACCAGAGATTACCGTAATTTACAAAAAATAAAATTGGAGACAAAATTACATCAAATTTCATCTTTTACTCTGCAGACATTTGAATATATGCTGTCCAAGAGCCTGAGTATGCAAAATAGCCCATTTCTCAAAAAAAAGAACAAAAACAACCAAACACCAACAAACTGAGGTAAAGAAAATATGTGATTTATTTATTTATTTAAAAGAAAAAAATTTTAAAAAGAGAGAGAGAGATCATAATTTAAGTAAATGGGTGCTTCAAAAACGCCTGTCCTTTGCCAGGAAAACCCTGGGGTCCTTGGCTGGGAGAAATCCTTATTATCCATATTTTGTTCTGCTGCATCTCAGTGAAACGCTGTTTTGTGTGTCTGGGCTGGTTTTCGTCTTCTGCTAGGTTCTGAAACAGAAGAGCTGTGGGTTACTGCCACCTACAGCTGGAATGCCACGCACTCACAGCTAGAGAAATGGACCTTGCACTAAAGCCCCTCTGGACAAAATGCAGCAGCTCTTAGAGGTGAGCTAAAGGAGGACTTTCAGAGCTGGTAGTAATTGGGTTTTGCCAGCTTCTTATGACATTTAAATAAAACTAGGGCTACAGAGAAAGTAAATCCCCCTGTAGCATATTCAAGCAATTTTCTTCTCATAAAAGCACCTTCCTACTGGCAGTAGCTTGGCAGAAATGTTGCAGAGTTTAAATTTCATAGAGAGGAGGAAAAAACTCAGCTTCTGACAATCCTTATGTCAGCTAACATTTGAAATGCTCTGAGATTTACCAGAAAAAAAAAAAAAAAAAAAAGATTGTACTGTGTTGGGGCCTTGTGGTTTTGTGTATTGGAACTATTTTAAGACACTTAGAATGTTCTTTGTCTCCTATAAACTCAGTCCCTCCTCCCCACTGCATTTTTATCTCTGCAGTTTTTTTCTTTTTTTAAATAGAAGGAAAAAAGCACACTCTGAATTAAAACCTCAGGAGAACAGGAATAATAATGCCCAGCAGTGGTGTGCCATTTTCTGCGACTGCTCCCACCTTTTTTGTTCTGTGCTTTATTGCAGTATCTTTTTCAGTAAGGAAAAATCAGGATTGCTTACTTCTGATAATTGTTCTGTGCTGCTTAACCTAGTAAATATTGGCATGAAAAATTCTGCGTGCATGGGAAGGAAGGCAAATTGTTGTTGTTTGTTTCCATTCAAGTGTATCCTCTTTTTTCACCACTACTGTGGTATCTGAGGGCTTTTTTCCTATGTTCTTCCTGATTTCATTTCCCTCTCTATGCTAAACTGAAGAAGAGTGCTCTGTGTGGGCTGATCAAGCTACTCCACTCCCAAATGGATTTCTTCTGTAAGTAGATCCAGTGGGATTTAGAGAATGATGTATTTTAGTGGAAATGTTATGTTCGTGAAGGTATCCTTGCGCAGTGAAGTGTGTAAGCACATAGGCAAGAGCCTGCATGGCACTGCTACCTTATTTTTATTTGCAGTACGGAAAACATGGGGGTTTATCCAGCATTTATAATATAAGAATTAAGCTTGAGACATTTTTTTTCCCATTTTTGAAAGCAGAATGAGCATAAGAAAAAACACAGGAACACATTCTGCTATTAAAGAAATAAAATCAACATATTCCAGCCAGCCATCTGAACCGGCTTTTGTTTGAGCTAACTTATGCCTGTAACAGGCATTTCTTCAAAATGCCTTTCTTCAAACAGGAATTATGCACTGACATCTGAGTCACAGAGGCAGAAGTACATATCCTTTCGGGCAGCATCTCCAATTATCTTCTGGCAGCAGATGATAGGAGCATATTCCTCTCTGCCCAGATATTGTAATCATTAATAACTAGTAATTGTACAATTCAGTGTTTACATGTAAAGGAGCTTCATCCTTCAGTGCAGGATTTTGAGCTAACCCTGCCAGTGGAAAAAGAAAAAAAATGGAGCTTGGTTCTCGCTTTACATCTGAGATTACACCATTTTAGAGTGCTGAGATTCCCTTGCCTTATGTGGAGTTACTCTGATTTATACCAGTGAAGTGAAAATCTAATCAAGCCCACAGCTGGATACATTCAACAACTTTTTGTTCATCCAGGATAACTCTGGATTGTATTGATCTGCATTATAGAACTGAACAGAAAACAACAGGAGGGAAATCTGAGAAACAGTGTCTCATTTAGAAGTTAATAAAAGTTCTTAAGGTGGTTGTTTC
Organism: Phalacrocorax aristotelis; assembly: GCF_949628215.1. Lineage (NCBI taxonomy): Eukaryota > Metazoa > Chordata > Aves > Suliformes > Phalacrocoracidae > Phalacrocorax > Phalacrocorax aristotelis. Next base: position 29,819,093 of record NC_134278.1, on the reverse strand, counting down.
ATTGCCATACTCGGCTGGATCATCCTTAGAAATCAATGAAGGACCTGCAGTCAGAAACATGCATAAAAATGTCTTGAACTTATTAAGTGGCTTCTATGGATAGAAGGTAAAGACTGGGAGCAGAGGAGATATCACCAAAACCACTGCAGTCTTGTTGATTAAAAATTTGCCCAACTTTGCCTTTATTATTCTTTTCAGAGAAGTATAGCCAGCTGATAGGGGAGAGACAGTGCGGTATAATGAGAGATGGAAAACAGAGCAATGAAGTGCTGTTTGAGTCATTTCAGACCGCTGGATGAATGGCTCTGTAGGAGAGAAATTGCTATGGTGTCACTGGCTTGCTGCTACCAGCATGTGTCACTATGGATGTCAGTGTAAAGTGAAACTGCGGAAAAGAGAAATCCACTTGCCTCTCACTTCTGAGACAAAGAAAAGGGCAAAACCTGTTCTACCTCTAGCAATAGCAGTCATAGATAAGTGTATGCGTTGCTGAGAAGTCTGAGAATTCATCCTTTGAAAAAAAGAGTCTTTTCATCTTGAGATGACATTGCAACCCTTACCATAGAGCGACTAAGTGATCCATGCAGGCCTGATTAATAACAGTAAGGATAGACTGTAAGCTCTGAACTAATACAAAGTCAATTCTGTCACATTTGTCTTCCAATATTTTAGGTATTAATATGTATTTAATGTTGCTGAAATACAATGACTTGAAGTGTTCCTTAGAACTAAGTTAGCTGAATGCATACTAGCTCATGATTAAGCAGTACAGCATTTTTGTACTCCAGCTTACAAATGGCTTCTGCATAAGTGCAGTGCAAACAGAGAGAGCAATTGCAAATAAACACTTTCAGATCTCCCTACTTTGGAATAAACATGTAAAGGAGTATAAACCTGGCCTGTTTTCTCAACACTGATTTAATAGAAAAGGATGATTAAATCAATACTGTGTCCCAGAAGCACATCAATATGAACAAGAATCCAACATCTCAAGGATATGTTACAGCCAGGAGACTTACTTGATTCAATTATTTATAATGATAGTGTGCCAATAATCCCGACTATTGCATGAACTATTAACATCTCCCTCCTCACTATCATCCTGCTTTCCGGAAGGAGTTAATTATTACAAAGCTGTCAGCTATTACAAAGATCTTTAGTGCAGAAAGATGACCTAATGATATCGCATAGCATTCCTGAAGTGTTACGACACCCTTCCTAGAACAATTTTCCAATTAATGCATTGAACCATAGGAAGTTAGTTCCCTTCCCACTCTGCTCGCTTCAGTAAAGAAACATATATTAACAAATGAACTGGTTTGGTTTGGCTTGGTTTTACTCTAAGGAGGAGACAGTGAGGGTTTTTCTTTCCCCTGTGAACATATTACCCTTTCCTACAAGCAGTCACCATAGCTACTGGTAAACAGCCTTATGTTTGCCGTATTCTTTCTCATTTGACTATAATTCTTTTTCAAGAAAAAAGGAAAGTGGGCTGATTTTTTCCAGAGAACAGAATCTTAAGTAATAACCAATTAGTTCTGTCTCAAAAGTGGGAGTCTAATTCAGGGCTCTCCTTTATTCTACAGAGAACATGACTGTGAACCTTTGCACCTAGTTTTAGCCAACTGAATGCTTCAAAGATTTTGTCCCATTAAGTGCTTTCATCTGAATTCAATACAGCTGGAAATAAATCTGCCACATTGCAGTATGGATAATTATTTGGATGTCCACATTTGCAATTTTTTCTGTCTACACCTATTTTCTCAATTTAGACAAACTTCAGTGTTTCTCAGACAGTAATTCAGATCGTTTGCTATCAAGCACTTCCTAGTTCCAAGAGGTGTGTAAAATTATCTGGTACTTTCATTTTGACTTACAGAGTTTCCTAGATACATAAGCATAACAACCTGTGCATGTTCAGCATTATATAGTATAAGAAGCTAGGTGTAGCATATACTGGCAGTTCTTTTCCTATCGTAAATTTTTACAGATATTTGTTACAGGGAGAAGCTGCTTAATTCATGTGGTTTAAATCAGGATCAAAGTAATTTATTGATTTATTAATGATGTGTAATAATTGATTTAATAATGATGCGGCAATAAGTGAACTAAGCATTCAGGATCACTATCAGCAATACCACAGATAGACCAGTATTAGACACTGGAGAATGTTAATAAACATCTACCCATTTCTAAGCAACTTTCTGTAACTAATCCACACAGTCACACAGGATGTGCACACCCAGCCCCTCATAGGCAGGGTGGATTTTGCAAACACTGAAAAGTGTGGGTCCCCCACATGCAGACCCTCCTGTGGAGATGTGGGTTCTCCAGCTGAGTGTCCAATGCTGCCACTGCTGGCACCCTACTGAGCACCATTACAGGCAGGCACCCCACACAGCCCCACGTGCACCCTGAGGACAGGTCCTCTCTTGCCACCCCCACACTGTGGGTCCTTGGCTGGGTGCAGGCTGCTCCTGCGCCCCACAGGGAGCTGCTGGGACTCACCCAGGCAGGGCTGGGCATACCATGGGTGATGCCTGGCAGTGCCCAACCAGGGTCGCTTCTGGTCAGCCCATCTCTCCCAGCACCTTTTGCAAATTTCTCAGCTTCTACACTGCATTACAAGTTGACTCCTTTGTTTCAACAGTCTCTCTTTAATTCCCTGGTTACTTCTTCACCAGGCTGGTGGTTTTGTGGAGTTCCTCCTAGGGCATTATGAGTTTGGGACAAACACTCAGGCAGTTTTAGGTGTCTCATCACACACTCTGTTACACACTCACACCCCTATGTTATCAGCTGCTGTTTTTGAGGACATTTTGCTGAAGGTGGGCCAGGTAGGCACCCCCAGCCCAATATTATTGTACAGCTTAGCTATTTTGAGTAAATTATCTACTGAGGTCCAGATATTTTATGTTTATTTTACATTATGGGCGCGGCACCCTTTTTTATTTTTCCTGAGAAATAGTAAGAACAGAACAGAAATAGACTATTTCAGTTGGAAGGGACCTACAATGACCTTCTAGTCCAACTGCCTGACCACTTCAGGGATGACCAAGTTAAAGCATGTTATTAAAGGCATTGTCCAAATGCACCTTAAATACTGACAGGCTTGGGGCATGGCATCGACCGCCTCTCTAGGAAGACTGTTCCAGTGTCAGGCCATCCTCTTGGTAAAGAAATACTTCCTGATGTCCAGTCCAAACCTCCCCTGGCACAGCTTTGAACCATCCCCACATGTCCTGTCACTGGATACCAGGGAGAAGAGCTCAGCACCTCCCTCTCCACTTCCCCTCCTCGGGAAGCTGTAGAGAGCAACGAGGTCGCCCCTCAGTCTCCTTTTCTCCAAACTAGACAAGCCCAGAGACCTTAGCCGCCCCTCACAGGACATTCCTTCCAGGCCTCTCACCAGCTTTGTTGCCCTCCTCTGGATGCATTCAAGGACCTCACATCCTTCTTAAAATGTGGGGCCCAGAACTGCTCACAGTACTCAAGGCGAGGCCGCACCGACACTGAATGCAGTGGGTTAATCACCTCTCTTAACCGGCTGGTTATGCTGTGTTTGATGCCCCCTGGGATGTGTTTGCCCCCTTGGCTGCCAGGGCACACTGCTGGCTCCTGTTGAGCCTGCTGTCAACCAGCACCCCCAGATCCCGCTCTGCAGGGCTGCTCTCCAGCCACTCCTCTCCCAGTTTATGTTCATGCACGGCATTACTCTGTCCCAGGTGCAGAATCCAGCATTTCAACTTGTTAAATTTAATCCCAGTAATCATCGCCCAATGTTCCAATCTATCCAGATCCCTCTGCAAGGCCTCCTGTCCCTCAAGAGAGTCAACAGCACCTCCCAGTTTGGTATCACCAGCAAACTTGCTAGTGGTGCATTCAACTCCTGCATCCAGATCCCTGATATATGTATTCAACAGGACTGGCCCTAGCTTGAGCCCTGAGAAACAGCACTGGTGACCAGTCACCAGCCAGATGCATCCCCATCCACTACAACCCTTTGAGCTCTGCCCTTCAGCCAGTTCTTCATCCAGTGCATCAAGAAGCCAACCATCCCACAGTTGGACAGCTTGTCCAGAAGGATGCTGTGAGGGACAGTATCAAAAGCCTTACTAAAATCCAGAAGCACTACATTCACTGTGTTCCCTTGTTCCACTAGGCAGGTGACCTTATCATACAAGGATGTCAAATTAGTTAAACAGGAGTTCTAGTATTTTTCTATTATTTCTGTTGCATCAGATTTTATGGTCTGCTTATGCTGTTTGGTTTTTCCTCTGTAATGCTTAAATTCTTCATGTTGTAATACTAAAATATCTAGGGGTCATAATTTTCCTTACTGCCTATACCCACTCTCCTAGCTCCATTGCAGTCATTTTGCTAACTAAATTGCTTGATTATTGTTCTTGTTAATTATGTTTTCTTCTTGGTATTTGTCCTCTTATTGCTGGTATTAGTTTATGATTGGAGTTTCTTTGCATACCTACTTTTGTTTTCTTTATATACAAATAGGATATAAACAGTGTATCTCTCATTTGTTTGTTATTAGTTTTGAGTTTGCCAGATGCAGTCCAAAAATCCACTGTTCCAGATACTCAGGTGGAATCACCTGAGTAAACTTTTTCTGCATGCCCCCAAACTGCTGCAACCACACAATTCTAGCGACTACATCTCACCTTTAACTTCTTTCTCTTGAAGCTTTTAGTTTCTGTTGAAGGTTTTCGTTGCATTTCATAGCTGTTCTCTGCAGTTAGATTTAACTGGACTACTTTGGCTATTATGATACCTAGAGCCAAATTCACTCTTGATAGGACAGTATTCACTCCAGTGGAGTGGCACCTGCTCACATCAGCAATGAATTGGCTCAGACTTCCTAAATGTCCGTGGAAACTGTCAGTACCAATGTGGAATGTATGGTTTGGTTTCTTGTAAGGCCAAGGAGAGGAAGCTTCCTGTAAGCATTCCTTTGCATTCCAGTTGGATCAAGGCTACCTTCTTCTGAAATCTTCAGGGGCGCTTACTGAAACTCTTGGTTTTAATGGTGTGACAGAGCACATTGTTATAATATACAGAACCCTTTCTCAGCAGGAGTTTACTGATGTTAATGAAAATGTGACAAAGGTGTGACAAATTGCAGGTGTTCTTCCTTGACTTTACAATTCTGACAGACACATGAAACAGCTCATATAATGTAACTTATATAATATTAGTCACAGTTTATCCAAATGCAAATTATAACAATATTCAATGTCATAGTATAAAAGATATTTGAAGCTATCAAGACATCAGCTTTTTGGTCTGTAGCTGTACCTTCATTTAATTTGCTATATTTACCAGAATTAAGTAGCAGCTAATTTATTAAATCACCCCACACACACTTTCTTAGGTCTTTTACTTAATCACTAGAATTTGTATTTTAAACTTACAATCATTTTAAGAATCTCTGGTTTTTAAAACCTGATTTTTAAAATCTCTGGTTTTTAAAATTATAAAAAATTATAAACCTAAAATTTTAATTTTAAAGTAAGTATAGAACTAGCTAGCATTACTAGGCTATGCAAGGTGTAAAATCTTGAATTTCAGGTAACAGTTGTTTCGTTAAACCTTCAGGTGAGCCACTAGGATGGGATTTACCGTACCAAAACAGGCCCCCAGCAAGGAAGACGTCTGATCTAAGTTGTGTGTGTGCTCCCTCCCAAGTCAGTACAGACTTGCAGGCACTTTTGGCGGAACATACCACCTTTCTGAGGCATATGTCTTGGTATTTGATAAACCCCTCTCCAGAAGTACTTTTTTGCCTATTTGACTGTCAAGGATATGTGGATAATTTTCTTGGTCTAGCTGTCTAACTTTCAGACCACTCAAATTAAAAGAGGAGTCTCACCCTTTTTGACGATGTAGTGAATCAGTCTCTTAGCAATTAATATGTACCTTACAAAACATCAGTAGCAAGGCATCTTGATAACATTTGATTCAGTTTTGAAGTGATCTCTTGCTTATCAGAGAATTATTGAAAAACAACAACAAAAAAGGATTGCACTTTAAAAACAATAGAGGAACTGCAAGAATTGTTTATAGTGCATAAAAATTAGTACATACAGTGTTGTGTTTGCTACACAAGTCTGATCATCAAAGTCCATTGTTTAAAAATAATTTTGAAGGAGATTTTGAAAAGAGAATTCTGTAGCATCACATATAGCATAACAGTGCAATAAGTTATAACAAGAAGGACCAGAGGAACATACTCTGAGATATCAAGTAATGTATATATAGCAGCAGAAAGCAGGCAGAAGATGATAATTTAACATTTGTAACCCAAACTGTAGGCAAATACACTTGCATGAACATTATTTAGCTATTTAGGGTAGCCTGTCATCTTTGTTTTCCAAATTAGATACACCCACAGAGTCCAAAAAGAAAGGTGTCACATAAACTTGCCCTTGTCCAGTATAAATTTCCAGTTCTAGGTGAACTTATTCAGAGCTCTGACAGATAATGCTGGCAGAGCCTGTTCAAGCTGCCTGCTCCACTTCTCTGTCAGATGAAGGAATGTATGCTTGCATCTCATCACCTAGTTTGGCATTTTAGTGTAAGCCAGGTGGATTTGTATTAAGGTACTGAGCTGTGAAGAGGAACAACTGAACCATGGTTACACATTCTGTACTGCGGATTGTCCTGCGGTGGCGTTATCTCCTACAGGGCATGGTACTGACAACTGAGGAGTTGATACTTAACCAGTTTGACTGCTTATGAAGTCTGTGAAAGCTAGAGATGAGAGAATCCCATACATAGGACAGTAATTTATCCCCCCTCTCATTTTTTTGTAAGGTTTGATGGGGGTTTTTGCTATTTTTTTGAAGATCACAAATTATTAATTGGGATAACCAGACCTTCCATTTATATCCTGAATAACTGAAGTACTTTATCATATTTGCAAGTCCACTGAAACCATGGATTTAATGGCAAATGGATCATTGAGACTGTCTAGCTTGAACTACTCCATAACATAGACAACAGTTTCATCACAATCTATTGATATGCCTGTTATTTTTGCTTTAGCAGTAGCATATCCTTTAAAATACATTCAGTTCTTTTTACTCTTCCAACATAATTTGTGCTTTCTGCCACTTTAGCAGCAAAAGTTATCTACTAGTAATATTTGCAGTCAATGGGACTCATGAACCTCTATCTTTCCTGAGACAGAGCAGTGCGCTCTTCACTCAAGGAAGATGGTATAGTCAAGGGTTTAGCCTTATGATGATACATCACATCTAAGTCTTCTTTCAAACTTTCTTCAGTAAATACAATTCAGCATGTGTTTGAAAGCTGAGGTTTTGTTCTCTACTAAAAAAGATTGCATCTGCCTTGTTCTATTTCCTCCTTTCTGACAACCATTTTTAATCATTTTCCATGTAGAATGGAAGACGAGTGTTGTATGGGTGTAGTCAGGTATTGTTTCATATAATGCGAAATATGGAGAGTAGCTGATTTGAAATTAAATACGGTTCTAATCTACATGTCATGACTTTGATGTCACCTTCAGACATTCAGTATAGTTAACATTCTAGTCTGAAGGCCAAAATTCAATTTCAGATCCAATTTATTTGCTTATATATAAAAACAAAATGCAAATATTTTTATTTCTCTATATATTGATAAAAATTCCTGTGCATACTGTTCTACTTATGAGTTCAAATTAAGTATTAGTTCATACATATATGTGTCTACAAAAAGCTTAGGAAGATTTGGTGAAGAGATGTCAAATAAGACAGGACTTTACTTAGTGGGTTTAGTTTTATTATCAGGAATATTTTTTTTAAGACTTTGAAAAGATTAGCTATTTTTTAGATTTTAGATTTACGTGCCAGTAAAGTTTCACTTAGGTTCAGTTAATGTTTGGTTACTTAAATCAGTAATACCTGATCTCTGCATTAATTGCATTTTATTATTCATTGGTGATATTTTGTAGAGAGACTTACTAAGTACACTAATAAGAAGTTAATGTGTCACACATTAAACAGCCAGGGAAGACTACAGAGCTCCCTTTTCTCCTGGACATTCAAAACAAGCATGTAGGACAAATCTATAAACAATAGGAAATATTTCTTTGCTACATATTTGATTGAAGAAATTTCTCATTTTGTGCTGAAGAACGAGTGTCAGAGCCACACTGACAATGTTGTGTTTGATAGTTACTAACTCTTACTTTTCTGGCTCATAAATTAAAGTTAATGAGTGTTCCATCTCATGAATATAGGAAAGCATTGGATTTCAGAGGTCAGTGTGTAACTGGAGAGGATAGTTTTTTCTTAATTATGCTGAAGTTCCTTCTTCCACCATCTTTGTATATTTTTAAACATTCTGAAGAATTTCTGTTCTTCTTTTCCTTGAAAGTGCTAAATTAGCATGCTGAGTTGCTAGTGCTAGAAGTTGGGCAAACTGGTGACCCCACAAATTGCTTACAATTACATTTTCTTAACATGTTTCAGAGTCATTCCTCTGTCTTCATTGCTAAGCCTTACGTGTTTCATTAAGTAAGACCTGAATTTACCTTCATGGATTTTGCATTTTGCACTTAAGTTTTTACACTTGATAATGGTGACACTTCTCCATAACTGGACACTTCTATATAACTTCTCAGAAGCTGGAAAAATTTATTGCTGTGTGCCTGACCATCACTTAATATTTATACCTTAATGGAATAGATTTAGTTTATTAAATTAGTGAAAGTATGGGTAATTAATTTTTTAATTTTCATTAGTACATGCTGACATTCCTTTAGTGATCTGCTCCCTTTCTCAATCACCAAAACCCAAGCTAATTATCACACAGGATTTCTGACTTGTTTTCAGGTGGTTTTGGCCCAAGTACCCATGTCTCTCCAAGGCACACAAATATGTTGGCATATTTCAGAAAATCATTTTCTGAATTTGGACTCTTAACTGTTGAAAGTCTGCATGCAAATGGCAATGTAGAGCCTGGAAACACTATTCTTAAATCTCATTTAGTATTCTTGGGAGGTATGGATACAACCGATATAAGGCTAAATAATTGCTGCCATTGTTGTGAAACATAAATAAGAATTATTTTTTTTTTTTACATAGTCATCTAGGATTCATGGCGCTGCATCTGGTATGCACCTATAAATATTTAGTACAAGGTCAAACTTAAGCTTGTGGCCCAAAATTAATAAAATAAAAATGAAGTTGGGCATTCAAGTTTTAACTGGCATGTCTGAGTTTATAGAAAGAAGTGCCGTACCCTGTCTGTAGAAGCAGCTATATGGTAAGAATAGTAATTTCTTGGCAGTTGCAGCTATGCAGTAAATGTCTTCCTGAGCTCCTTGTGGAGAATATTTTTCCTTAAAGAAGCCCAGAGGGAAAGACATATCATATAGCAGAAACATGTCAGAAAGGAATTATCTGGAAACTATTAGAAAGACTGGGCTGTGGTGCTGGAATGTTACAGAAATAATATTTTTTCAAGCATGGTGCAGAGTTAAAAGGGCTGAAAATGCCTTCAAAAACTTAGAATCTAATTAGTGAAAGGTAAGATAGACATGGGTTGTTGTCATATCCATTTGCATAAAAATAATTGGAACTGAGTATTACAAGCTGCAATATTTAAGAGTGTAGTGCTAACATATGAAGGTCTGAATCAGCCTCTGAGGCTGATGGGAGAAGATGCTGAAATATGAGAAGCCAACATAATAGATAAGAAGCAAGGTTAGAGACAAATTATGATTAATTAATGCAAAATATAGACTGAAACCCTTGTGAAACTGAGAGTAGGTTTTGTTTCCTTCATAATTTAGAAACAGTCTGAACATAGTTCCTAAAACTAGACAAGACATTAAGTGGGAAATACACATACTATTCATGCTTACCTTGTCTTTACCAATTTTAGTATGAAAGGTTTCAAAATTTACGACTGATAAATGTTGCAAAGAAAGAAGTTGCCAATATATATTTTTCACCAGTCAAGGTCAGTGGTCAGGTCAAGCAAAAGCTTTCTGAGTTGGTCAGTCTGTGAAGTCACTAGGTCAAGTAAAGTCAAAGTGTTCCTTTATCTTAGCTGAAATTAGCCAAAAATTAGGCTGAGGTTGAAAATGTAACTGTTTTATTATGTAAGTGCCAGTTTATCAGTCCCTGCACGATGTAATTGCGTTCTTGAGACTATTTTTTCTTCATAGGAACTTGGTTGAAATGCCTGAGGAAGTACTAACAGACCACAGAAAAAAATTATTTTAGTAGAAATATTGATGCAGTTTTCTGAATCATCTGGCTACTACAAAAAAATTCAATGTTATTAATTCACAGTCTTCCAGAGACTCAGAGGACTGTGTTGTAGGAGAGAAGCAGGAATAGAGTCTGAGATGGTCTGGAGAAGGTCATATAATAAAGCCTTTTTATTCTCCTCGAAAGAACTGGAGCCTGTGGAAATAGTTTCACATCATTACTTGCACAACTGAGTCTTGGGGCACTTTACCTTGCATTCTGTTTGTTAGTTAAGGACAAGAAGTGCCAGTTTTGAGGGAGTATTTGATGGTGAGAAGAAGAAACTAATAATGCATATTCCGCCTGAGAAATCCTAACTAGGGGTTGTAACTCTTGGCAGTCCTTGGTGGAGAAAAGTGGCATTTTTTATCAATGGCTAATTTCTCTTGAAAGTATAGGTTAGTCTTTTGGAAAGTTGGAAATTAACTAATAACAGAAAGTTAGTGCTCGACTTTTGGCCCTGCAGACTGAAGTTTTTACGCTCTGCTGATCACTGTTTATTTATTTTTCTTTAGATTTCATGGGCTTTATTATTAGAGTAGGGCTTAGCCTAATACAGTGAAAATCTGATTAGAAACAGTTCACTTCATCTGATTCAGTTTTCATTAAAATCCTTTAAATAATACATTAGTACACATTACTTCTGACATACCCAAAGGTATGACACTGGTCCTGTTCTGACCTGCTCAACTTATCTGCACACTTGCTAATTCCAAATCATGCATTCACTTTAGCCCAATGTAAATTGGAATTCTGCTGCAACAATCATAAATGTTCTTAGTGCTTTCTTGAGTTTGTATGAAGTCTCCATGCTACTAGCATTGCTCTAAATGGTTTCTGCCTCAAGGATGATTATAAAATCATTCATAACAGCTTCCTTTCAATTTATTTATATATTGGAAAAATAAATTTTCTTCAATGCAGATTTATATACTTACCTTCCACAGAAGCTGCTGAAATATGGGCAAAAATTTGACATAGCATTTTAAAGCTGCATATATAAATGTGTTTATCTGAGCAGACCTTGTGGTTTGCAATACTATATCAGTAAAAGATTTCCACAAGGTCCACCTGACCCAAAACGGGAAGCAGAGAAAAAAAGAAATAATTGCCTTTCAGAAAGAAAGGTTGTAGAGTAATATGAAAGATGCAGATACTCTATAGGCCTATTGTATTTTGCAGTGAAACTGTCAGAACTGTTAAGCTGTGTGATGCTGGCATGGTGCTCAGATAGGAAACCTCTGCAGAAAACCCGGGTGGCAATGAATCATCATTGTTGATTCAGCAAAGGACACTCATCCCTTTAAATGAGTTCCAGTTAAATGTCTTAGTGTGATGTTAAGGAACATAACAGTTCTCTTTCAGATGAGACCTTAGGTACGAGCCTTACTTGCTTTCAATTGCTAAAAGTTTTTTGATACTTCAAAAATACATATGGCAGATTTATACAGGAGTAACATACTGTCTGGAAAACGAGGAATTCTTGCAGTTCTGCATGCACACCCAAATAAATGATCATTTCCTGCCCAGATGTTCAGTTCTCATTAAGCCACTATTGTTTTCCTTCCTAAAGAAGACTGGACTCAAGTGGTACATAAAAGGATCCTTTAAGTATACTTTTCAATTTGATTTATTAACTTCAGAAATTGCGGTTTGGTGTTCCATAGCTTAAGCCACGATGAGCTTCACACATGAGTAAGGCATTCAGTCACTTTATTATACAGAATACATTCAGAATACAATTTATCACCAAAGTTATATCCCTACCTTGATTAAAAAGTCAACTTTTTTTGGTAAATTAAACATATTAATTAAAGTAATTTTAAAATGGGTCCTTTGAGAAGTGTCATTTGTTGTATTGGAACATTTTTTCCAATTACAGCAAAACCTCTTAGCTAGATAAAACTTGCAGAAACCTTCTGTATTGACTATATTTGAAGAGTTATTTCTCTTTAGAGGTGGTGGTAAAACAAATTTTTAAAAATTCTTTGTAACTGGGATGCTATTCCTTTTAGCAGCAGCTGAAGAAAATATTCTTTTGCAGAAGTCCACAAAGAATTTCTCTACCACCTTCTGCTGTTTTTAGTGATTGTGAATTCATGACAGCCTTTGATAGAAAAGGAAATCCTCATCTCTCCAGAGGGTAGCATAACTTCATCCAAATATACATAACAACCATTTTAAAACAGGACAATTTCCCATGGAACTCTCTGTAAACAATTTTTTTTGTGTTTAGCTGTCATTGAAAAACTAGATTTCCAGAATGAAAAGTTAAACAGTGCAGCTTTATTTTGCACAAAATTAATGAAAATTAATCTTAATTAAAAGCCATTTAGAAATAATATGGATGTGTGTTTGTGTGTGTACTTATTTCAACATAAATATCCTTTCAACTGATTGAATTCAGTGAAAATTGCATCAGCAAGAAACTCTTAGGGAAATGGAGAAGAGCAAGTTCTGTGCACGGCGAAAGGTATAGAAAGTTCAGGGAAGGAATAGAGAACATAGGTCTATAGCCACATGCACAGAAACAGGGACACCAGAAACCATCCAATTCTGTTCTGATTAAGACAGTTATTGTATTGTAGGAAAATTTTGTCAGCCTTTCTGAAAACAAAACTGGATAACCACAGTATTAAGGGTAATATAAGGGAATATTTTGATGAAAAATGCTTTTGACTACAATAAAATAACAAACATTACAGGTCAAATTCCTCTTTGGATATGAAATGATACCCTCATTAGTACAATGGGAGTTTCAGATTGATGTTCTTTAATATTAAAGATGATGTTTAAGATCAGTTATCAATTTACTTACACACTTGGATTGAAATTTCTTTCGTACAGTGTTGTTACTTTCTGCCACAATAATCACCAGGCTCTGTAGTTTAAATTTACAGTCTATAGGTTATTTGGGATTTCAGCTGATGGCCAAAAAAAGCACATTCTGACACAGTTGTGTTATTCTTACAAATGATGAATTTGCCAAATAATACAAGTTTGCAACAAAGTTCTGTCATGTCTGATCCTGAATTATTCAAAAGATTATTTAATGCCTGTTACAGTGTATACTACAGCAAGTGAAATTCATGAAGTCACTCTTGTGATTTTTAAACAGTCTTCTGGTCTGATTTCTTTTTCCCTATTCCTCCTCTCCTAGACAAGGCATTCCCTGTGAGAGATGGGTATGCAGAAGAGCATGTTGGGATGTGAAGTGTGAGCTACTGAAGATGGTTCATTGTTTGTAGTACCTTGATAGAAGGGAAGCTAGGAGGAGATAAAAATACAAGAAGTATTATAAATAGCAAGTTCTCTGCTTTATGCATGTTTGTATTTGTATGGCTTGCCTCTTATCTTTTGATCCATTTTCAGGTTCCCTGCTTCTTTTAATAGAGCTACATTTATAAGGGGTTCCTTCTTGTGAGATAGTAAGAATTATATTAATCTTTTCTTAGTGGTTAACTTTTTGTGTCTCTTGTATAGACAAGCAAACAGTTAGATATGCGTAACTAACTTTAATGGAAGCCATGGTAAGTACTCTATGACAGCTTCCAAACGTTTTTCAGAGTGTAATGTGTGATTACAGCTGTCTTCTGTATTATACCTAACATTCTGGCAGCCATTTTAGATAAGATTTAAGTGCTACAGCTTTACATGGCTGTTGTTTTTTTTTAGGGAAGAGATCCACTTTTAATCAGACTATATTCATCAATCTGTAAATCTTCTTGGAGTCTTCTGCATGACTGCAGTTTGAAATCCTAATTATAGAAACTAAAAATCTATTGAAGAGGAGGCAGCAGTACAAATAATTTGGAAAACAGAGCCTTATTCTGCCATGTGTTCTCAGCATTTTCATACATTTAAGTATGGCATATCATTTTAACTAAAATATTTGACCCAAAGCATTGGGAGCATGGTATAGTCATTTGTGCATCTATTAGCACCATTGGGTTTGTTACTGCCTTTCTTTGCACTAAGCCACGTCGTGACTCTGCATTTAATTCTCCTTGAAAGACCATTGTGAACATCTCAGCTTTGTGATAGAATCATAAGTAGTGCAATGGACAACTTGCTTAAGCGTTGCACTACTTGATGGAAAATACCTAAGAAAAAGAAAACTAGAATTTCTTTCACCTTCGTTCCCTGGTGAACTCATGCAGGTTTTCTGTACCTTAACGTCAGGGATTTGTTAGCTTACTTTTTGCTGCCACCTAGTGTATTTTATAGTATATAGCCAAGCTAAATTTGAAATTTTTGAGAAAGGTGCCATGTCATTAAAAGTGTCATGTAAAAGGGAGAAAAAAAAATAGACTATATTTTTCTAACAGTAAAGACTTTCTCCCTGTGTAACGCAGCTCCCTCTACCTGCTGTATATTCTCTTAGGCATTGTTCAGCTTTTTTGACCCTGCCTCTTTATTCAGCATCATTTATCTCACCTAAAGAAATTATTTTAATTCTTTACAGCCATTCAATTAAACTGTGATCTGTGCAAACTTTTAAGCATTAGGCATACATTTCTTAACACTCTTTTAATATTCCCATTTCCTGTGGAATATGAAATATTATCATTTGAACCATTTGATAAACATAAAATGCTGGGAAAACTGAACATTCTGAAATTACAAGCGCTCAGTTCAATAGCTAGGTGTTACAGTTTCTGAAAAATATGTCTTAGTTGGCCTTTGTTTGCCAGGCACAGCAAGTCTGAAAATTTGATTATAAATGCAAGTGAGCCAAATGACAAATAAGCATTTTCAGCATTGAAAATGCTCAAAATCCTGTGAACATCTTTTACTGTCTGTTTGGACTGCTCTAATGTTATTGCATCTGTGTAAGCAACTTCCATTTGACTGACTGCTATAATTATTAATAGCTAAAATCCAGCTTGAAATCAAAGTGAATGTTTGTCAGCTTGCCATTGGCTGTGTATCTTGGTTTTTCCTTAAACTACGTTGATAAGGAATGAAATGAGCAATAAAATATGTTCTGAAGTTATTATAACTTGCTTTGTACTACATTATTAGCTAGACATATTAGTTAAACTTTGCCCAGGGAGATTGTGGAGTCTCCGTCCTTAGAGATACTCCAAAACTGTCTGGATATGGTCCTGGGCAACTGGCTGTAGGTGTTCCTGCTTGAGCAGAGGGTTGGACCAGGTGACCTCTGGAGGTCCCTTCCAACCTCAGCCATTCACTGCTTCTGTGATCTTTGAACAAGAAATTCTGCTTCTGGCACAGTATTATTTTATCTATTTTTTAAGGAATCTGAATCTGACAGCTGTTTTTGTTTGCCACAAACATCATTGTTAAGTGGATTGTTCCGGTTTACCAGCAGTCTAATAATTTTTAACATTCAGTAATGGCTGGTACTTCTGTTAAAGAATTTCATAAAAGTGCCTTTTTCTTATTTAAAAATATATAGGCTATCATACTGGATTTAAGCTTAGTATGGCTTAGTCAAAAATGCCTGTGGATATTTCAGAAAAGGAAAAAGCGCGAGGCAGAGGAAAATAGGATGAAGAGAACTGGTTTTAATCTTGTTTGCTTGATAATGCTAAGCAATGGGACTGTACTGCTTTAGGGTCCCCTCGTGACAGAAATCGTTGTACACTTAAGAAAACGCCTGACTACTTCAGGCGCTGAAAAGGCAAGGGGATTCCTTTCTGGCAAACTATATAAGCACTGACTTCTGTAATATCAGTACGTTGACTGAAAAACAGGCTCCTACACTGGCAGATAAAAAAGCCTTTAGTTTCTGTGAACAGAGCTTTTTACATCTAAGGATGTCCGAAGGACAACAAAATTATGTGTAAGATTAGCATGACCCCTGAATCTCTCCCTTGACTTTATAAGGTCTGAAATAGCATTCAGCAAGATGAACGCGGTGGTTGCTTCAGCTTTTTCTGAACGTGTGCAAATGAAGCAAAGAAAATGGGGAAGCAGGGGCAAAAGGAACTCCTTTATTCTTTAACTGCTTCTTATAATGCATTATAGATTGGCAGGAAAAATACAACAGTCGTGTGCTATAAAATGATACATTTTTGCACTGAGATCAGTGAAGGATGCTGAAGTAGCACACTGCTGAAGAGAACATCTGAGACACTAAGAAGAGGAAAAAAAGGACAATTTACAATACAAAAGTGGCATAATTTTAACATCTCATGCATTATTAAATAGCCTATGATTTTTGGGTTACATTATGTCTCTGCTATTTTAAGAAATGCATAAAAATGCTGTGCAGTATTATTTCAATGAAGCTTTTATGTAACTGTATAAAATTGCAGTATATTACTGCAAATGTATAGAGCCTTATTGCAGTGGAGTGCATTAAGATAATGCTAAACCAAGGGCATCATAATATATGTAATAAATTCTATATAGTAGTTTTGATTTATCATATTAGTATAAGAGCGTTATTTTATCCAGATGACCACAGAGTTTACATTACAGACAGTTGCCAGAATCATAAATATTGTAAATTGTCATAAAGCAATTCTGAAACATGACTGACGAAGGCTCTCGACTGTGCTGCCTGTACTTAAGCCTACTGCTGTGGATACCAAAGCTAAAAACAGCCAGTTACACTCTGATAACAAATTGCAAATACACAAAACATTTGTAACATGCTGGGCAGATTTTCATTTGCTAAAACAAATTCATTCCCCAATTGTACCTACAGTGAAATTACCAGACTGTTGTTTAACTTTTCAAGCATTTAGGCGTAATGAAATAATCTTACAAATCACCGTCTAGGGGTACAAATCTTGTTCTCAGGCTTTTGGGACACAGAGAACCCCTAGCATGTACAGAAAATGCTCAGCAATATGAACTGTGGGTGAGGTTTGTCACTCCTGCTTACAGATAGATTTGAGGAGGGAGGCAGCAGTGAGATATGAGCCCCCTCATCTTTCCAGCCTACAGAGAAAGCACAGGAACTGTAAAAGCTACCAAGTTATTGACATCTTCAGGCTACCTGTTTATATCGTTGCCATCCTAATGGTATTTGAGCAACTGCATGAACAGATCTGTTACCATGGTGTTCAAATATTATATTGCCAGATCTGACTCTTTCTGGGTGTTAAGTACCTGTTATAATAGGACCGAGCCCTCAATGGTTTCACAAGGGACTGCCTGAGTGATTGCTAACGTATAATGTTAACACACTTTCATTGATACATCACTTCAGATTGGGGTGGGAGGGTGTTTTCTTTTAAACATGGAAAAGGAGAAAGCAAAGTAAGGCATAAAAGAATAATATTTAACTATCTTAAGAGGCTTTTACAAGGGAAATTTGCTATTATGATGCATACTATCCATTTTTCTCAAAAGGAATTAAATGCATACATATGGTACCAATAGTCTTCAGACTCAACAGAGAACCTGGAGTAAATAGAAGTCAAACATTTCCGTAAGCCACTCCAATGATTTTAGTTGACTTTACAGTCTTTGAGATGTATTTTAATTTCAGTTTTGAGAGTCTGAAAACAGACTCATTAATCCAATTGCTTCCACCAGCATTTTCAGTTTGAATTTCCCAAGCTATAACTTTTGAAAGATGAATGCCAATATTATTTCAGAGGGTGAGCTTTCTTCTTCCACTTACTAAGTGTCAATCTTTATTTGCAAGTTATTTTTAATAGAGGTTTCACTATCATCTGCATTCAGGATTTATGGCGTTTTTCTAACAGCTACTTTTTTTTTTTTCTAATGACTGAAAGCTATTCAAAAAAAGCAGTGGAAAGGAAACTTCCTATGGAGTTACATCCAGCGTGCCATCATGTATAGTCTTAGGTCTATCTGCTTGGCTTTTTGATAAATTTGCATGTCTGCTGGGGATAGTGATACTTCCCTACTAGTTATTGTCAAGTTTGTCTCTTCTGATCTGTATTAGATATGAGCAGTGGCTTGGAGTTAAAAGTCTCAGACTATTCAGGGTTTCTTTTGATTGTTTGTAAGCAGATTTACGTTGTTCTATATAAGCATATTTTTTTAAAAAGCATATATTTTTTTAAAAATATGCTCATAACTCAAGTTCCTATACTTTTAGGAAAAAAAAACCTGTTTCTTCTAAAACAACAGTTAAAGGTGGTGGAACGTAAGTAGACACATCAAAGCTAGACAGCTGGTGTATGAACTTCAGTGAAGGGAATACAGTTTTACAGAAAAGTTTCCTGGGAATATACTTAGGGCTCAGGCAGGCTTGTAGAGAACATCCTGGAGCCCTTATTACACCAGTGATGTTTGGCTAATTCAGCTAGCACTAAAACCATTTTCAGCACACTAATGTAAAGTAAGTCACACATCCATTAGTGTGTAAATACCTTTAGTAAGTTTACCCTACAAAACTTTAGGAATGCTATTATATCAGCAGTAAAAGAAAGACTGGGGACACAGTGGGCCCGCTGCTGAACAAGGAAGGGGCCCTGGCGACACAGGATGCAGAGAAGGCGGAGTTACTGAATGCCTTCTTTGCCTCGGTCTTTACTGCTAAGGCTGGCCCTCAGATATCTCAGCCCCCAGAGAAGAGAGGACAAATATGGAGAAAGGAAGACTTACCATCAGTTGAGGAGGTTTGGGTCAGAGATCACCTATGCAAACTGGATCCTCGCGAATCCATGGGCCCCATGGGATGCACCCGTGAGTGCTGAGGGAGCTGGTTGATGTTCTTGCTGAGCCACTCTCCATCATCTTTGAAAGGTCATGGAGGACAGGAGAGTTTCCCGAGGACTGGAGGACAGCAATTGTCCCTCCAATCTTCAAAAAGGGCAAGAAGGAGGACCCGGGAAACTACAGGCCAGTCAGCCTCACCTCCATCCCCGGAAAGGTGATGGAGCAGTTCATTCTGGAGGTCATCTCCAGGCATGTAGAAGACAAAAAGGTTATCAGAAACAGTCAACATGGATTCACCAAGGGAAGATCATGCTTGACCAACCTGATAGCCTTCTATGATGGCGTGACTGGCTGCTTTGACAAAGGGAGAGCAGGGGATGTTGTCTATCTTGACTTCAGTAAGGCATTCGACACTGTCTCCCATAGCATCCTCACAGGCAAGCGAAGGAAATGTGGGTTGGATGAGTGGACAGTGAGGTGGACAGAGAACTGGCTCAACAACAGAACTCAGAGGGTCATGATCAATGGAGCAGAGTCTGGATGGAGGCCTGTCACTAGTGGTGTTCCCCAGGGGTCTGTGCTGGATCCAGTCCTGTTCAACACATTCATCAATGACCTGGATGATGGGATAGAGTGTAACCTCAGCACATTTGCAGATGGTACCAAGATGGGAGAAGTGGCTGATACACCAGAAGGCTGTGCCACCATCCAATGAGACCCGGACAAGCTGGAGAGCTGGGCCAAGGGGCACCCGATGAAATTCAACAAGAGCAAGTGCAAGGTCCTGCACCTGGGGAGGAACAACCCCATGCACCAGTACAGGCTGGGGGTTGACCTGCTGGAAAGCGGCTCTGTTGAGAAGGGCCTGGGAGTGCTGGTGGACAACAAGCTGACCCTGAGACAGCAATGTACCCTTGTGGCCAAGAAGGCCAATGGTATCCTGGGGTGCATTAAAAGGAGTGTGGCCTGCAGATTGAGAGAGGTTATCCTCCCCCTCTACTCCACCCTAGTGAGAACACATCTGGAGTACTGTGTCTAGTATTGGGCTCCCCAGTTTAAGAAGGACATGGAACTGCTTGAGCAAGTCCAGCGGAGAGCTACCAAGATGATCAGGGCACTGGAACATCTCCCTTATGAGGAAAGGCTGAGAGACTTGGGTTTGTTTATCTTGGAGAAGAGAAGACTGAGGGGGGATTTCATCAATACCTATAAATATCTGAAGGGTGGGTGTCAAGAGGATGGGACCAGACTCTTTTCAGTGGTGCCCAATGACAGGCCAAGGGTCAATGGGCACAAGCTGGAACACAGGAAGTTCCACCTTCGTATGAGGAAAGACTTCTTTCCTGTGAGGGTGACAGAGCAGTGGCTCAGGCTGCCCAGGGAGGGTGTGGAGTCTCCTCTCTGCAGACATTGAAAACCCACCTGGATGTGTTCCTGTGCCCCCTGCTCAAGCAGGGGTGTTGGACAAGATGATCTCCAGAGGCCCCTTCCAACCCCTACCATTCTGTGATTCTGTGATTCTGTGATATTATTGCTTTTGATTCTGAAACTTTGCATTTATGAGCCTGACTTCAAATACAAATACAAAAATACTCGTAGTAATTTCCTGAATTTAGAATAAAATGTGTAATTTTGCATTCAGCAATTTTCAGCTTTCCTTTCCAAAAGAAAATCTTTCAGTGTTGAAAGACAATAAAATAGTGTTTCTCTCCAGCCAGTACACAAACACACTGAAAGTGAGGCCAAGGAGCAAATATTGCTATGTGGAAGCAGAAATATTAGTTCATTCAATCACTAGCATTGGATGAGTCTATGAGCAGACAACATAAGTTTTTGTAACAGTATTTGTTTCAAATATGCATTAAGGACTTATCTGGGTCATATTTCCATGGCGCTTCATGTTGATATTTTTAACCCACTCAGAAGAATGAAGTTATACTAATTATACAGATGAAGAATCTTAGAAAAAGCCTTTTCTTCCCTTACGTGAAAAATTATTCAAATTTGAGTCTTGCCTCTAACTTGAATTCCTTTACTACCAAAAATTCATGTATGGTGGTCTTTTTAACTCAAGTTGGTTGTGCTGGCAAAAGAATCTCATCTGCTTTGTAGGTGGTATGTCATAGTGAAGGTATTGCTGTCTTAAGTATGCTCTTGAGTGAAAACATAAAAGAGATTTGCCCAAGGTCCGAAAATCTGTGGAAGGGAAAGGATTTTTCCCATGCCATGGTTCTTAGCACATTCTAAAACTGCCATATCTTCTGCATAAATACAGCAGGACTCATCAGACACTGAACAGTAATGAACTTCGAACCATCAGAAGCATTTCTTCAAAATGCAGATGACTGGCAGTCATCTGTTTTTTGATGGTTTCAAATCTTTGCTTTCTAGAGATTTACCAGCTTTAAAATGTAATTTTCAATGGCAACTGCTCTTCCTGAGAAATGAGACATATCACAGCTGTCAGAGCAGGAGACACCTATGCCTTTAGGACATTTGTAACACTGACTGTATTGCTACTGACGCTTGGAGATTAGACAGCAGAAAGTCTAGTTCAAATTTTATCAATTTTGTCTGCCTTAGCAGCTCTATTAGCTGATTTCTAGAAAAAATTGATGTGAGATAGATGAAATAGATGAAAATGTAAATTTACAAGATTTCAGGTGAATGTCATGTTTTCTTATCACCATTTTCAACCTTAACTCTTAATAATGTTTTCCTCTATATCCAGGTATGGCCGATAGCCCTTTGCAATTAGGATGTGTTGGTATCCTTACATCTTTGCACAACAGCTCTTTGAGATAAATTGCCTTGATCTGCCTTGAATGGAAACACTTTTAGAAACAGACTTAATATTATTGGACTTCAGAGCATCTTGGAATATAATTAACAGCTTTCTAAAACAGGCATTTAAATGGTTTAAAGCCAGCAGGGTGTGACATAAGCAAGACGTCATTTTCACTGCTTTTGCTATACAGAATGTGGTCTTTTCTTAACTTTAGTTCATTATTTTTAACAGGATGTGTATTTTAAAGATTGTATAATCACTTTTAAATAGAAACTGAAATACAGATATAAAAGGTGACCTGATATTAAAAGGAAAAGTTGCAACTGCATTTTATATATATCTATATAGAGAGAGAATTTGAAATATTAAAATGGTGTTATTCTACTTAGGGCAAAGAATTAGGGCATATGGTTCACTAGATAGAGTCTTTGCTGTCTTTCCCAAAGCCCATGGTAAGTAAGCCATCCTTACAATATTGCTTGCTGCAAGCCGGTGCTTGACCCTGCTCAAGATCCACTATAATGTTTTGCTTGTATTACCTTATGCTTTACCTCTAAAGGCTGATCCATAGCCATCCAAGAAGAATTGTGTGAGAGTTCTCACAATACCAAGTAACTGATAAATAAATGTGGGTGGAAATTCAATATAAAGGAAGTTGATACATACTGAGAATTAAAACATATTAAAAGAGGGGGAGTTCTTAACTTTGCGAATGGAAGTATTGGCTTTGAATCAGCAGCTACTTCTCAGGAAAGATTTTGAAACTTTATAGGTTCTAATATTCACTGAAACAGTTTTTGAGTAATCTATGAAATATACCAGTTCTGTGCTCAGTAGCAATTAAGAAAGCAAAGAGTAAATCCTTATGAAGGGAGTAGAAAACAAAACAAAACAAAACAAACAGTCATGATGCACAAATATGAATTGATAGGGATACATTACTCCACATTATTTTTGTCATTTTGTTCTCTCATCTCAAAAAGGAGATTGATGAAGTTAAAAGAAAAAAGGTGAAAAGGATGATGGAAGAAATGGAATGTCTCCATTCAATGAATTAGCTTAAGATTTTCTAGTGCTGAAAAGAGAACTTCAGTGAGTGTTATGAAAGATGTCTACAACATCAGGAGATATATGAGCAAAGCAAATAGACAATAATTGTTCATCTTCTAATAGAAGAACTTGTGTGCATCTCATGAAAAAAGGAGACTGAAATTCAAACAGAGCAGAGGTAGATACCTAAGTAACACTTCATACATAAGCAGTGGAACAGTGCCACACAATGTAGGTGTTCAAAGTTGACATGGATTTAGAAAGGGATCAGACAGGTTCATGGAGAAAAAGTATCTATTAAGGACTTTGAAACACGTCTGGTTCAAGGCGTCCTTTGTCGCAGGTCACAAGAAGATGGGTATCACTTAGTGTTGCATTTTAACTATCCTCTTTTGTGAGATGACAGTTTTGTCCATTGTCAGAGATTAGATAATGGTACACATTGGACTGACGTGATGTAGCCATTCTTAAACATTTATCTTCTTATATAATCGCACCAGGTATAGCATTCCTGTATGTTTTTCCCTGCAAGTCTCTGTAATTTGCTGGTTGGTCTGCTTAAAAATCTTGGGTCAATACTCAATGGCTTTTAGATGCTGTTGGTCCTAGACACTAGACACACCTACCATCCAGTGTAGATCAGCAAGTCCAGAACTCTGCCTGACCATCTTTTGCCAATAGTGGAAGCAATTTTCTCATTCCTAGTGCTCTGAAATACTCTTATAAATTACATGTGAAGCAAGACTGCCTCATTCTCCAAGCTAGTATCTGTAAGTATCACAAAATGCCCTTCAGAATTAAGTCCCTGGTGTGCTTTGGTCCATCCTCTTGGGTCTCACCCTCCAGTATTTCTTTGTACAAGAATGCTTACAATTATTCTGAGAAGATCACAGATGTTAAGCAAAGGTGAGAATTGCTAAACAGCTCGATAATGATACATGTTCCCCATCTCAGACGATTCCCTTGGTAGTATGCAGCCCACCTCCCCTGCAGTCCTTTTTGTTTCTGGATTTCAAGGGCTACGCCAGGCCAGACCAAAAAGTCTCTGCATATTTCGGTGGGCTGCTCAGCTGCCCATAGTGTCAACTCCAAGGACATATTCATAGCTCTGTGGGCATACTACTGGGGTTTTTACTGACTCCAGGGGAGTGGGTATTCTGTGTTTGCCATCACAGAATCCAGGCAAGGAGTCTGCTGGGGTCTTAGGGCCAGCAGGAATGGATTCAAAAATCAAATATGAAAGCCTTGAAGGATATGCAGGATTTCTGCTTTCTATTTCTTGATTAAATGTGTTGCAGCCTGGTTGTCACACAAATTCTGTTCTGCTAGTGAACTCACTCTGACAAATGTTTGTTGTTATCAAAATGTGGAAGAATTGCAGGAAGTTAATGTCCCTTGCAGAGTCCAGATTTTCCAGTCCTTGGGCCACATCATTCACCCTTGAATAGCACGCCAAATGCAAACTCCTCTGGAGTGACTGTATTGCAGTTCCTGCTCCAGTAGCTCCCAGGCCCATTTGGAATTTGTCAGTTACTCAGTGGGGTGGGTTGACCCTGGCCAGCAGGTAAGCCCCTCCCCAGTCGCTCGCCTCCAGCAGGATGGGGGACAACTGGAAGGGCAAAAGCAAGAAAACTGGTGGATTGATATAAAGACAGTTTAATAGGTGAAGGAAAACAAAGGAAAAAACCCAAATGATGCAAAAGCAATCATTTAACCTCAGCAGACCAATGCCCAGCCAGTCTCCATGCAACAGCTACTTTGGAAAGACAATCTCCCAGTTTTCATTGCCAAGCATGATCTAATACAGTATGGGATAACCCTTTGGCCAGTTCAGGTCAGCTGTCCTGCCTGTGTCCCTTCCTAACTTCCTGCCCACTCCCAGCCTACTCAGAGTGAGAAACAGAGAAAACCTTGATGCTGTGCAAGCACTGTTCAGCAACAGCCAAAACGTTAATCTGTTAACACTGCTTTGGTCACAAATCTAAAACACAGCACCATAGGGGCTGCTAGGAAGAAAATCAACTCTTTCTCAGCCAGACCCAGTACAGCTAGCTGGAATAAATGTTGAGAAACTAATTCTCTGATGTCTTGCAACAGTAATGAACAATGAAATATCTAGATTCCACTTCAGTAATAGGTCAATATATAAAATCATAAATAGTGTTCACATCCACCTGCTTTATGTCTTGTTTAGGTTTTGGAGGAGAATGTACTCACTCTTTGTCCCTTCAGCAGCTATTGGCTTCTTTGGTGGGAATAAATGAAGTACAGGCTTTGACCTAAATCTAATGAATGAGGGACCTAGCTAGGCTCTAGCAAATGCTAGTTCTCAACAAAAACCTCATGTGTTTCAAATCCTGCATAAAATTCAACTCAGAAGGAAATGAAAATAATGTTTTTTCTAGTATCTGTCACAAGGCAGACCATCTCATCAGTGTGAAATGTTTGCAGTATTAGAAGTGTCATGGCGATAATAATAGGATAATAACAGTAAAAGCTCACTTCAAAAATATCAACATTTTTAACTGAAAGCATTTTCTGGGGAAATAACTGGGCTTTTCACTTTTCAACTCATTGCTCTTTGCCACTCACAATATTTCAAAATTCTTAATTTTGGAAACATTAACAGAGTAACAAAACAAAAAAAAACGGCATGTGTCTTTGCTACCCTGTACTGTTTCAGGTGCAGAGACATATCCTGATGTCAGTGTGTCTTGGCCACAGGAAAGGTCTTAGAATCGAAAAGTTCCTATCTGAAGAATGCATGTCACTTAAGCTAAGAAGGAGTATGGCTTTGTCTGCCTGGAGGAAGAAAGGGTTCTGAGTTTCTCCCCTGAGTTAATAAGACATGTAAAAAATAAGTCACATAGATCACTAGTTCTTTTTTATATCTCAGAAGAGTGTAAAATAGTGCCTGATCAGCCACAACTCTTTTGCTGGGAAATCACTAGTTTTCATTCACATGTGTCATGGTTTAACCCCAGCCGGCAGCTAAGCACCACACAGCTGCTCACTCACTGTCCACCTCAGTGGGAAGGGGGAGAGAATTGGAAGGGTAAAAGTGAGAAAACTCATGAGTTGAGGTAAGAACATTTTAATGATTGAAATAGCATAGCATAGCATGAAATAAAGTAACAATAAATTGTAATGAAAAAGAAAACAACTGTCATGGTTTGTCCCATGGTTTAGCCCCATTCAGCAACTAAATACCACACAGCCACTCGCTCACACCCCCCACCCCTGTGGGATGGGGAAGAGTACCGGAAGGGCCAAAGTAAGAAAACTGATGGGTTGAGATAAGAACAGTTTAATAATTTCATAATAACAATAACAATAACAATAATAATAATACGATGAAAAGGAAAATATCAAGAGAGAAAGAGAGAGATTAAACCTTGGGAGGAGAGAAAAAAAATCCAAACAACAAGTGATGCAACTGCTTACCACCCACCGACCGACGCTGCCGGTCGCCAAGCTGCGACCACTGCTTCCCCCAGCCAACTCCCCCCAGTTAATATACTGGGCATGATGTCATATGGTAGAGACTATCCCTTTGGCCAGTCTGGATCAGCTCTCTTAGCTGTGCCCCCTCCCCTCCCGGCTTCTTGTGCACCCAGCACAGCATGAGCGGCTGGAAAAGTCCTGACTAGTACAAGCACTACTTAGCAACAACTAAAAAAAACATCAGTGTGTTATCCCATTATTTTCATGCTAAATCCAAAACACAGCACTATACCAGCTACTAGGAGGAAAATTAACTCTATCCCAGCCAGAACCAGGACAGTACCCACCCCTTATTCTATGCTATTTATGTAATGCCCAGGTCCCATACTTTCCAATAAATTCCAATTAATCACCACCACTTTTCCTGTCTTTTGATATACATACACAGAGATATCATTCCCTTAGTCTATGGGCCATCCCTCTAAAATATCCATTGAGTTCATTTAGTCCATGGCTGTGGACTCTATCTGTCATAACTGTCCTTCAGGGCACAAGAGATGACATGCGGTGTTGGATTGTTACATGCTGAAGCCCATTCTGGTTCCATCACCGTTTTGCTTCGCACAGTTTCATCAAAGTTCCTTCTTCATTAATCTGGGCGATTCTTACAGTAATACCTTGATATGGCATACAGGAACTAGAGTGGTGATGACATACAGTATTACATAGCATTTAACCTCATACAGTTCACATCATTGGCTATCCTCACCTAAAATCAAACCCTCTTGAGGTACAGACCGGACTTCCCCATCCTTCTACATCACCCACCAAGTGCAGCCAGCTCCCTGAGTAAAAGCAACTCCACAAATGGGTTTGCCTTTGCCCAAAGCAGAAGTAACCCAGACTGTCTTCCCCAGCATATTTTTTATGTACACTACACATATCCCCCTCTTCAGGACAGGGTCAGCTTGATTGGCAGATCCCCTAGTGTTGACTAACCAGGTGGCTTTTGCTAAATGTATATCCCAGTGGTTAAATGTCCCACCCTCTCCCTTGCTCTCAGTGTAGTCTTTAACAGTCCATTGTATCTTTCCATTTTCCCAGAGGCTGGTGCCTGACAGGTGATGGGATACACCCACTCAATGCCATGCTCTTTGGCCCAGGTGTCTATGAGGTTGTTTCAGAAATGAGTCCCGTTGTCTGACTCAATTCTCTCTGGGGTGCCATGTCGCCACAGGACTTGTTTTTCGAACCCAGGATAGTGTTCCAGGCGGTGACATGGGGGACAGGATATGTTTCCAGCCAGCCGGTGGTTGCTTCCACCATTGTAAGCACATGGCACTTGCCTTGGCAGGTTTGTGGGAGTGTGATATACTCAATTTGCCAGGCCTCCCCATATTTATACTTCAGCCATTGTCCCCCATACCTCAGAGGCTTTACCTCTGCTTGCTTGATTGCAGTGTATGTTTCACATTCATGGATAACCTGCGCAATAACATCCATGGTCAAGTCCACCCCTTGATCACGAGCCCACCTGTATGTTGCATCTCTCCCTTGATGGCCTGAGGTGTCATAGCCCCATCGAGCTAGAAATAGCTCACCCTTATGTTGCCAGTCCAGATCCACCTCAGCCACTTCAATCTTGGCAGCCTGATCTACCTGCTGGTTGTTTCAATGTTCTTCAGTGGCCCGACTCTTGGGGACGTGAGCATCCACATGACGTACCTTTACAACCAGTTTCTCTACCCGGGCAGCAATATCTTGCCACAATGTGGTGGCCCAGATGGGTTTGCCTCTGCGCTGCCAGTTGCTTTGCTTCCACTGCTGTAACCAGCCCCACAGGGCATTTGCCACCATCCAGGAGTCAGTATAGAGATAGAGCACTGGCCACTTTTCCCGTTCAGTGATGTCTAAGGCCAGCTGGATGGCCTTTAGCTCTGCAAACTGGCTCAATTCCCCTTCTCTAGATAGCAGCTTCTGCTACTTGTTGTGTAGGACTCCATACAGCAGCCTTCCATCGCCGGTGCTTTCCCACAAGGCGACAGGACCCATCAGTGAACAGGGCATACTGCTTCTCATTTTCTGGCAGTTTGTTATACAGTGGGGCTTCTTCAGCACGTGTCACCTCCTCCTCTGGTGATGTTCCAAAGTCTTTGCCTTCTGGCCAGTCCATGATCACTTCCAAGATTCCTGGGCGACCGGGGTTTCCTACTCGAGCCCGCTGGGTGATCAGTGCAACCCATTTACTCCACGTAGCATCAGTTGCATGGTGTGTAGAGGGGACGTTTCCTTTGAACATCCAGCCCAGCACCGGCACTCGGGGTGCCAGGAGCAACTGTGCCTCAGTACCAACCACTTCTGAAGCAGCTCGAACCC
Source organism: Phalacrocorax aristotelis (assembly GCF_949628215.1). Classification (NCBI taxonomy): domain Eukaryota; kingdom Metazoa; phylum Chordata; class Aves; order Suliformes; family Phalacrocoracidae; genus Phalacrocorax; species Phalacrocorax aristotelis. The sequence continues at coordinate 29,790,548 of NC_134278.1, read as the reverse complement.
CTTCATATGCTGCCAATATCTCTTTTTCAGTTGGAGTAAAGTGGGCTTCGGACCCTCTGTATCCCCAACTCCAAATCCCCAGGGGCAGACCTCAGCTCCCCCCTCGGTGTTTTCTGCCAGAGGCTCCAGCTAGGGCCGTTCTCCCCAGCCGCAATGTAGAGCACATTTTTTACATCTGTCCTGCCCGGACTGGCCCAAGAGCTACTGCATGACTATCTTGTGTTTAATCAGTTCAAAGGCTTGTCATTGCTCAGGGCCCCATTTGAAATTCTTCTTCTTCCAGGTTGCTTGATAGAGAGGGCTTATGATCAGACTGTAATGTGGAATATGCATTCTCCAAAAACCCACAAGACCTAAAAAAGCTTGTGTTTCCTTTTTTGCTAGTTGGTGGAGACACAGCTGCTATTTTGTTGATCACATCCATTGGGATCTGATGATGTCCATCTTGCCATTTTATTCCTAAAAACTGCATCTCCTGCGCAGGTCCCTTGAAACAGTAATATTATCATATCATAAGTCAATGTTACACAGTACAGGAAATTTAGAATCTTGATTCATGTCCCAGAAGTAACAAAAAGCACCGCAGGGAATACATACTGCAAGTAAGGTTTTACATAATACAACCATGTGGACTAATAAAACAACATTGCGACCGGCAACTATTAAACTAATATAATGAATGCTTATAACAAATTTATTTTAACATGCTCTGGTCAGATTGTCATTATCTCAACTCTTCAAGCCCCACGTCAAGCACCAAAAAGAACTGTTGTGGTTTAGCCCAAGCTGGCAACTAAGCACCACACAGACACTCGCTCACCCTCCCCGCCATGGTGGGAAGGGAGAGAGAACTGGAAGGGTAAAAGTGAGAAAACTTGTGGGTTGAGATAAGAATATGTTAATGATTGAAACAAAACTAATATAATAATAACAACAATAATATTTTAATCAAAATAGAAACAACAAAAAGGAGAAACAAAACCCAGGAAAACCCAGTGATGCAACTACTCACCACCTACAAACTGACACCCCACCAGTCCCCAAGCAGCGATAGCCAACTCCCCACAGTTATATACTGAGCATGATGTCATATGGTATGGCCAGTTGGCCATTGGCCAGTTGGGGTCAGCTGTCATGGCTGTGTCCCCTCCCAGCTTCTTGTGTACCTCCTCTATGGCAGAGCACAGGAAGCTGAAAAGTCCTTGACATAGCAACAACTGCTTAGCAACAACAAAACATCAGTGTGTTATCACATTATTCTGATGCTAAATCTAAAACACAGAACTATACCAGCTACTAGGAGGAAAATCAACTCTGTCCCAGCCAGAACCAGGACAATAGGTCAGAGCACAGCTGTGAATCTTGCGAGCCACTGTGAACCGTGTGCTAATTTCTTCTGGTACAGTGGGAAGGAATTTTTTTTTCCCATCAGATTGGCTTCTATGAAGTGTGTTTTGGGGCTTTCTCACAGGGTCTCTGGTGAGCATTTGGAAAAACTCTGCTGTTGCAATATGACAGGTGGTAGGAACGTGCTGCAGGTTGTGCTCTTCAGAGGGTTGCGTTCCCTGGCAGGCAGGAGTGCACAGTGCCTACAGAGCAATGTATTCTTTGAAATTATGATGAATGGGGGGGATGAGGCTTTTTAATAGCTTGGGTAGTAAGAGGACGATGCCTTTTCTCCAGAATACTTAACCTTCATAAAATAGGGCATAATACTATTTCAGGCATTGCCTGCAACTGTTTAAGAATGAGAGAGGGCTGTCCCTGGCAGATGATGATATATGAGGAAGGAGTGATTAATGTATGGTTTGTGATCCTGTATGGTTTATGCTGGTGATTCTTAGATGAATTTATACTCCTAATGCTCCTTGCATCTTATTGTATCACATCAGCAGCATGGCTAAGCTATGTATGCAAAAATATATTTGATAAATAACAAATAGAGTGCTAATGGGCCTCTACAAAAGCTATGTTTTTCTTGTCTTCTAAAATTTGGGATTTACGGAGTCCTGTGTAAAATAGATTAGCTTGCATGTTTGGGGCATAACTGCACCACTTTGGAGGTAAAGGTGACACTTAGACAAAATGGACAAATATACCAAAACCAATACCAATACAGTTGCATATATTATAAGCTTTTTTGAAGTCATGTCAACCACTTTTTATGTCTTCTGCTTATAACTTTTACTTGTACAACTTCAAATATTCTCTTTACTGAGTCACTCTGTAATATCTACTTTTTTTCTATTTTTAGCATTTATTACACACACTCTCACTGTGCATGAGTTAGTCTTTAATAGTAACAGTGTAATTAATGCCATATATAAGTATGGTGCTCCATAGGACTGCTTTTAGCAATAAAAAAAATTAACCTTCCTTAAAACATCAGAAGCAGCATGGTATTCTCTCTGCACAAGTGATGCTGCCATGGCTGCCACCTGTGGAGTTGAACAATTACAGCAGTGGAAAAGCTTACCATAGAAACACCCTAACAATGAATCACTGCATTCTTCCAGTACTGCAATTTCCAGTCCAGCATAAATCCAATTGCTGGAACACATGAAACCCATAAATGATACCTTGGCATAAACACTGTTTTAGGTTATACTAGAAGACATAGAATTATATTACACACAGAAAATACATTTAAGGGTAGCCATCGGAGTTACAGGAATTTCTGCCAGGAAAGATTTTGTGCACTGCAAAATCTTGGAGGACTTGAGCTAGCTTCTTACAACTGCAACACAAACTGCTCTTACTCTGCTTTCTTTACCATCACGACGCAGATTCAATCCCAGTGAAGATACGCCACATTTCATTGCATTAGCAGAAACCTCTACTGGAGGTCCCTTTCCCACAAATACCACTCTGATACAGATTTTATTGCTGTTTGACAAAGTAAAAAATTATTAATATTAACATATTATAAAACAGTTCAGTTACTCATCTCTTCGACACCTTTAAAAAGAAATGGCACTGTACATACAAAAGGAAAGTGACATTTTAAAGGAATTTGCTCATCATATAATAGAAGATACTAATTAACTCTGTTGATTTTACATTTTAAATACTTCAGTAGAAAAATGGTTAATAAATTTTTATAATCAGCTATGTTTTATATCAGTTGCAGTTGAAGATCTCTTAAAGGCCTTATCTCATAGATGATACAATGTCAAACTGACCTAACAATTTATCTCATTGATTATTATATTCCATGTTTATATTAGATAACATATAAAGTGTTCTAAGTGATTCTTAACAAATTCTTCACAATCCTTCACAAATCAAATTTAAAAAATTACAGGAAAGCAAATGGAAAACTATACCTGTTTTTGATCACAATATGTCATTTACTACTTTTCTACCCCTGAATGCATAGACATAGTACAGAGGTTATATACCACAGAGAATACAATTCAATCATGGCTGTGCGCCAGTAGGACTTCCCGCCTTCTTGCACCCTTTTCATCAACATCCAACACAAAATAGAATTTGTTTTCCAACTCTGCGTAAAAATCCAGTAGTTTTTATTTTGATTTTGGAGGCATTTGATTTGTATCACATCTTGATTTGTCACACAACAGCACATTTTTGAGTATTAACTTTTCAGGATTACATAACCTTTAGTAAAGCAAGAACTCTTTTTTTTTTTCCTCCTCTTTTTTGCAATGAGGAGAAGGACACGCATCAAAGAATTCAGCTGTTTTACCAGTTTCTGTAGTTGCTAAGTGGTTTCATGGAGATCTTTGTCTGCATTAAAGCATCTGCCACTGTGCTGAAGATTATGATCCTTGTGAAACCAGTCATCTGGTTCAGACACAAGCTGAACATTCACACCATGGTCTGGCTCTTCAACACATTAAAAGCTATTGTGTTGAAAATTCGGTCACAGGTAGGAGCTTCAAGAGAAACATATTCTTTGATGTGAAAGCTATTTAGTTGTGGGGGGACCTCAACTCCAGGGCCTTCCAGCCCTAAATCTCTTTAAAAGGCTTTACACAGCACATCAGCAAATGGAGTCACTTAACAAAGAAATTGTTCTGCTTTGACTACTAGTTGTATAATTCATTTGGCTAGCACAGATGACATTTGTATTTTTAATTTTTTCACCTGTGAAATAAAAATGCTACCTAACCTCAGATTCTATCAAATTCTCATGACTCTGGGGTAATTTATGGTACAGGTCTCAAATAACTTTTGGACTCTGTGCCCTGTTGTAGGTTAGTCTTTAAGTACCCAAGTGTCTCAGAAGCTTTCTGGGGGCATTTTTCACCTCCTCTTCAGAAGTGAAGAACTTTGCAGCCAGCAGTGCAAGACTGAGAAATTCTGTTGCTCCGGACCAGGAACAATCAGTAGGGGACCTGCCCCTACCTTTGATCAGACATATAACAGAAATAGAGAGAACTGACCTTCTAGTCGATACTCCGGGGTTACTTTTTGTCAATAAATGGTTAATATTAAAGCATAAGCAGTCCAGAAGTAGAGAATGGGATTCCAGTTTGCCTTTGTCCATGTGGGCACCCCAAAATTAAATTTCTGATTCTAATTATGCTTGTCTGAGTTACAGTGTGTGCAAAGCTGTGACTTTTCAAGAGCACCACAGATTTCAGTAGAGCTGTCGTCATTTGGCCACCTGAACCTAGAAGCCTGGGAAAACTCCAAGCACCTACTATCATTACCAAATCACTGTGTACCCACAAGCAAGTCATTTAAATTTCTTCCCCAGCCTATTAACTGAGCTGTTGGAATAGTCAGTCATGCTTACTAGCTCTAATGTGCATTTCACTTAGGTGAGTATTGATATCAAAGGAAGAAATTTCTCCATTCTTATTGCAGCTGATAGGGATTTGGTAACTATGTTTGTTATAAGTTGACTGAAGGACGTAAACAGGAATGGTTAAAACATATTCTTTCCTCTGGCTGCCCTAGCCTTTTGTCTTATTTTTTCCATGCTCTGTTGTTTTTTTTTAAGGCACTCTCACTTCCATTATGTGGTGACTTCAAAACAAATGTGTGACCACAAGGCATCACAGTTTGTTCTGTGCTTGTTTCTATGGATACAGAGAGGCCATGCCTATAAAGCAAAGCAAACAGATAATGCTTGTAGAAAAGGCACAACTAAGGTAGTTTTCATGAAGATAGAATGAATAGTAATATCAATACATGCTAGTCAGTGGAATAAAAGCCCTGTTTTCCTTGAAGGTTTAGCAGTCAGAATGAAACATGTTTTCACTGCAGGTTGTATTAATGTAGTTTAGTGTAGATTAAGGCTAAGTTGAATATGTCTAATTCCTCTTCCATGATCTTCTCATTCTGCTGTGTAGACATAGCCTCGAAACTTTATGGCAAAAATACTGACAAACCTTTCAAATCACTGCCCTTGCTACTGAATCAGTGGAGCAGAAGTCTTTCTGTCAGGAGAGTACATCCTATGTTAGAGACCTAAGCACCACTCATTCTACCCAGCAGCGAAGAGCCGTATCTGTAAAATATTCAGATATTAAAATGCGATAGTGGAATATCAGATTGCTATTAACAATTGTTCCAGTACTTCCATTTTACATGGATAGATGTCGTACAGATCAACTCAAACTGTCCTGGTTTTGGCTGGGGTAGAGTTAATTTTCTTCCTAGTAGCTGGTATAGTGCTGTGTTTTGGATTTAGTATGAGAACCATGTTAATAACACACTGATGTTTTGGTTGTTGCTAAGTAGTGCTTTTAGTAGTCAAGGACTTTTCCAGCCTCTCATGCTCTGCTGCGTGCACAAGAAGCCGGGAGGGGACACAGCCAGGACAGCTGACCCCAACTGGCCAAAGGGATATTCCATACCATATGATGTCATGTTCAATATATTAGCTGGGGGGGGGGGGGGGGGGGGCGGGCAATCGCTGCTTGGGGATGGGATTGGCATCAGTCCGTGGGTGGTGAGCAATTGCACTATCCATCACTTGTTTCATATATTCTAGACAAAAAGGATGTGGACAGGCTGGAGGGGGTCCAGAGAAGGGCCACCAAGATGATCAAAGGACTGGGAAGTCTGCCATATGAGGATAGGCTGGGAGAGCTGGGTTTGTTCAGCCTTGAGGAAAGGAGGCTCAGAGGGGATCTCATCACCATGTCCCAGTACTTAAGGGGTAGCTACAAAGAAGATGGAGACTCCCTTTTTACAAGGAGTCCCATGGAGAGGACAAGGCGGAATGGACACAAGTTGCTCTTGGGGAGATTCCGATTGGACACCAGAGGGAAAGTTTTCACAGTGAGGACGGTCAGCCATTGGAATAATCTCCCCAGGGAAGTGGTTGACTCGGCTACATTGGACACCTTCAAGAGTCGTCTGGACAGGGTGCTGGGCCATCTTGTCTAGACTGTGCTTTTCCCAGAAAGGTTGGACTAGATGATCCCTGAGGTCCCTTCCAACCTGTGATTCTGGGATTCTGTGATTCTGTGTGATTATTATTATTGTTGTTGTTGTTGTTGTTATTTGCTCTTCCTCTGCTATCCCATTAAACTCTTTATCTCAACCCATGGGTTTTACTTTTGTTTCCAATTCTCTCCCCCATCCCACTGGGGGCGGAGGAGGGTGAGCAAACAGCTACGTGGTGCTTAGTTGTCAACCGGGGTTAAACCATGACATGTACGCTGGAAAATAAAAAAATTTTCAGAAGACCTGAAAAAACTTATTTACATTCAAAGGTTAACATTGTCACAGACACCGTCTTGCTAAACCTTAGTTATAGATGGCCTATATCCAGAAAAGCAATGCTCTTCCACAAAACTACTCTAAACACCCCTATCATTAAATGTAAATGATCACATATGTATTTCCAGTCTGAATTTGGGTTACTTTAGTTATTAATTTGTAAGTTCAAGTCTGTTATTTAAAAGAATGGCTTGTTTCCATTTGCCTGAATTTTGCAAGATTAGATAGCCTGTAGAGCCAGACTGACAGAATATCTTCCTGTTATTCTTCTGCATAAATGTAAAGAAATGGATTGGCGTCATTATATCAAGGAAGAACTGACTCGTTTCTCTGAAGGAATTCTGGAAGCAACAATAGTACTGCTAATGATGCTGCGATGCAATGATTTTCCTTTAACATAAATTCTCCTGTAATTTACTTTTTCAGGATAGTCATTTACCTTTTGCTGCAAGTAAGTTAGACTACCTGGCTTCTCTGACCTCTTGAGTGCAAGCTAGAGAGAGACTAATCTCATAGCATTTTAAGTTAGATCTGTTTGAGAAAATGGTACACGAATGGCCTTTTCTACCAATTATAAAGGCCAGCTGCAAAACAGACTTTTTCTGTTGCATTTTGCGTTAGTTTAGCCTGGTGTGTCACCCAACTATGCTAATTCTCAACAGTGAAACAACTCTAACAGTTCTTGCACATTTGAAAAATGCCAACACACAGTTTTATAGCATTTGATTTCACAGTTTTTAGGGCAGCACCTTATATCCTTCATAAGTCATAGCCTTCATGCAGAAATGTGTGAAATTTAGAGCTGAGGCAGCAGTCAAAGTAAAAGGTCAACCTACAAGACAGAACAACTCAAGCTATTGATAAAGACTATATTGTAAAGAATTGAAAGCACACAGTGAACGCTAACATTTTACTTCAGTCAATGTTGTCAGTCGTCCTAGTACTCAGCACTTCTCTTGCCCTTCTCATGTTCAAATAGTTGTGCAAGCTTAAGCAATTAGTCTTTGTAAAAAGGTTTGTGCTGTCTCCTATATGTTATCTTTAATTTGTAGTAGGAGAAAACTGTAGTAGACAGGTTAAGATTTGGCACTGCTTTTTCTTTTCAGTTTTTGTGACCTACCTTTGGAGTCATTTAAAGAATTAGCTTAGTCTGAATTAATTGTAGCTATTCAGATAGAGCTATGGGCAAAGGAAATCTCTGAAGTTTTCCTTAACCTCCTACAGTTCAGTTAATCTATAAACAGAAACCCTGTGCTGCCCGGCTTTCTTACTCCTTCTGAGAGCTGGTGGCATCCCAGAGCTCAAGAAGACAGTGCTGTGGCTTTCTTCTCCTCTCTTATTCCTGACAGTAGAGGAAGATATCTGGACTATAATGGGGAAGTAAGTGAATCTCAAAGAGATGGGAAGAAAGAGACAGACAGAGTATAGACCCCCAGAAGTTTTAAGAGATATTTTATTGTGGATGTCAAAAAAAAAAAAAAAAGGTATTTTGTTGTGGAAGGAAGCCTTTATACTACATTCAACATGAGAGTGCAATACCTGATGAAGACCAATCTTACTATTCTTGTTCTAAGAACCACAAAGATCTAGCGTGTTTAGATTTTTCTTTTTTCTGGATATCAGCACCACGCATTCGATGTAATTAGATATATCTCCAGTGATGAAACACCACTGTTGGGCTGAGATAAGAATTATCTCTAGACTTTATCTCCCAGTATATGTGAGGTGATTCGTGAAAATCAAGGTTCTTCAAACATGACCTACCAATTCAGTTACATCATGTGACTGAGGGCTGTACAAAGCTCTTTGGCAACTTCCCAGAGTCTTATTTCAATTCTCTAGGAGCTACCTATATTAGAGTTAAAGCTCTTGTCAGTCAACGAAATCACAGATTGAAAAGGCACAGAGGCGTGAATTACCTTCTGAGGCAGAGAAATTCCCTTGGTCATTGGCAAGGAAACTTACATTTTCTAATTTGTGGCAACCAAAGAATTTCAACTAATCTACCACCTTTTGTAAACACTAAATCTGTAGAAGATATTGTAAGTGCAATTGCTTGAGTCATTCATTTATCACCTCAAGCTTCATAATAGGTTTAGATTCAGGTGTTAATAGAAATTAAGTCATCCCACACCATTCCTAGGATTAAATATTTGAGGGGCTACAGCTTCCTATGCTGTATATAGAGTCATTTACTTCATTTGACCAGGAGCTTGAAAAAATATTTTCTAGAGGCAAATTACTTTTAGTTATATCTCAAGTTATGCTCTTTCAAAGAATGCATAGACCAGGCAGCATCCTGCACTGCCATCTTTACTGATTATGTCAGTGGTGCATTTTAAATATATTCATTACACCATCACATGGTTCAAGAAAAGTACATTTTTAATACATATTAGTTTATGTTATTATTTAATAATATTTGCTGTAATGCATAGGCAGAAGGAACAAGGGGCTACATTTCACTAGCCATTGTGCAAACACAGAGAATATCTGTCCACAAATGCTTACTGCTTCGAGGCATGATTTGTAGGGAGGGCTATTATCTTCTTCTGTGTCAGCCTAAAGAATCAGAAAAAAAAACAGCAAATAAAATAAAAAAAAATAGAAACTACATGCAAGTGGAGAGATATGACTTTCTCATTAATGTTAAAATATGGTTCTAAAAGTATGGCTCATAGTCATCCCCCTGCATGGAAAAGCATTATCATAATACTTGTTCTGACCCTGTTAAAGTTCTTGTGGTTCTGTTAGCGGTCCAGAGAAAAAGCAGAGTACATGCCTGTGCACCCAGTTTTGTGGTTTCATTAAGAAATGAACAAGCGAGGCACAAGTTTTCTTATGGCAATCAGTGAGAAAAATAGGGTGCAGATATAATGTGGAAAGATGGACGCTCTAAGAAAAGTCCAGTTCAGATTCTGCTCCATGAAGTTCATTCATTCAGAATTTCTCTTGTGTCATTTGCACAACTGTTAGAAAAGGGAGTATCCGAAGTCAATGGTAAAGATGATGTCAGTTCAAAGCAGCTACGGTTTACCTTGTCTAAGTATGGTGTTGTCAGGTTTTCATAGAGCATTTTGTAATTGCTGTTTTTATGCATAACTTAGGCTGCATTTCACTTTACACGCTTTATAAATATCAATACCTATATGTAAATATTACACTGTATCACGTGCATATTGTCAAATGATCTCCATTTTGTTAAGCTAGGAATAGAAAGTTCAGAGACTGGTTGAAACTAGAAGGACCCAAGATGGTACCTAGGATTGAAAATAAGGCAGTTCATTTGAATTAACAGGAGGTATTAGGAAGTAATTGTGTGAACAGGGCAAATCACTGTGGGAAAGTGACGATGTCCTGCAAGTTCAAAGCCTAACATACCCTTTTATGTGAGTTCTTAAGAGATTCCTGGCTTCCAGCCTTGCACAAACACCAGGCTTACAAGAAAGTACCAATGATCAACTCCTTATGATTATTATTGTTTTTAAAATAGAAAGGGTAAGGGGGCTAAACAGATACGAAGGAAATTCTGAGCCTCTGATTATTAGAGTTGCAAATCAGTAGAACTAGTGACAATGCAATGAAGTAGTTATGAAAACTTCTTTCTGTAAGTTGAATTCAGAATGGAATTGGAAAAGTTTGTATCTATGAAGGCTTAAAATAAAAAATACATAAATCAAAAATCTGTTTTAGAAACAGAAGAAAATTATTAGGAATAAACTGAGGAAGAGAGGAAAGTATAACAAACACATAGGTTTACAGTATCTTTGTTTCTCTTTCCACAGTAGGCAGTTCTGGATTTAGATTAGAGCAATTATGTTTCAAAATGTTTATGTTGTGAATTTAAAGTAAATGCTGTTATTTTACAAACTATTCAAGATTTTGTTCTTCAATTTTGTTGTAATCCATCTCCTCACGGTCAGTGTAGCAAACTGCAGTTGCTCTGTGAGGAGACTGAAATCTTGGAAATTACTAAGTTACATAGTTCTGCAACCTATAAATTCATCTACCTTTGAAGCAATGAATGTTTTTATGCTGAAGATTGTTTTAAAATTCTAACAGAAGTGAATAATAGTACACAATGCATGTTTAATGAAAACAGTGCAACAAGTAATATGCTGCACACCAATGTTTAGTGTTACTGCTTTGGATACGGTGCTCACAAGTCTTGCAGCAAATGGTAGATATATTGAAGCAAAGGCTGTTTAGGGCTCCAAGGACTGCTGGGAGCAACTGGAACCTTTCTATCATAAGGAATTATGAGAGATTTTCAAAGGATGATCAGAAGCTAGGCAGCATGTGATTTCAATGAGAGGTGGCGATCTGGCTTCTACCTTATGCTGTTGAAAAAGTTTATGTGCTTCCCTGGCCACATTTCATGTAGTGCTAATATTTTTTATCAAAATAATAGCGTTTCAACTTTCTTTAAAAATTTTTCATTTCATTTTTATAAATACATTTTAGCAGATAACATCTGTTTAGTATTTTTCCCATACAACACAAAGAAAGAAGAAAATATAGATTTAACTGGAAAGACCGAGGAGACTGGCGAAAGGAGTAGTGTCAGAGCTAGTTACAGCCCTGTGATTGGACCCAGCCTGACAGAGCATTACTTCTTTCCCTAGATGTGGCCAGGGAACAGATTGCTGCCCAGATAAATTGTTCTCACCAACCATTGCTTGCCGTACCTTTTCCTGAGGGGTCGGTCCTTAACCATCCACCCTTAAGTGTTGTGTGTCCAGAAGTGCTTGATACCACAACTGTGTATCCTCTTGTGTGACAGGAATGATCATAACTGTCACATTATGGGGCAGGACTGCTTATGCATCATACTTTTTAATAGGTGCATATCCTTCCTGTGATAGGGAATCAACGGTATATTCACCATCTGAATATTGAGGTTATTATTGAGGAAAATTGAGGTTAAAGAGGGCTTATAAAAGACTCCAGAGGAGGCTTCACGATCCTTAAAAGTTAGATAGTGTTGTGTTAGATAACTGAATTAGTACATTTTAAAATAAATTTTAAGAATCATAAATTCCTGAAAATAATGACATCTTTGTAGGTCTGAAATAGATATTCTGTCAATAAGCAAGAGCTCTTCCTCCTTCATTATTTCCATAAACCAAATTCTGTCCTTCCCAAGTGGGGTTTAGCCCCAGTCAGCAACTAAGCACCACACAGCTGCTCACTCAAACACAAATCCAGCAAACTTTCTAAGGCTTAGATGTTGTTTCAGGAGTGGATCCTTTTTCAAGGAAACTCATATACATATGCTTAATTATAAGATTGAGCAGATGCTCATTGTTGTCTGACTGGGGTGGATTAGGGATCTGTTTAATTAAATTTCTTAGTTAAGTCCTATAAATTAATTTTCTGTTTGAGCTGTACCATTTGGTATGCAATGGTCTCTTTCTTGTATGTTGGCATCAGGCAAGGGAGGTGCCAGAACCTTTCTGTTACTCCTGTTCTCCTTTTTGAAGTGGAATTGGAACATTCCCACTTCAATACTTTTAACCTAGATCAAGGAACTTGGAAGTATCTGTTAAATGTGAGCTCCTATTTAGTCCATGCTAGAACCAGTATAACTCTGAGTATAAGCCTGCCTCAAAGAAAATGTAAAGCAAAAGCTTTTTTCCATGAGTGCACCCAACCAATCTGGAAATATTTTCCCTAGGAGTTTTCAAAACCAATTTAGTTCACAAGTGATTTAGACTTGGTTTAAAGAGAGCCTGTCAGTGGTTGTTTATATAAAGGGAAGCAGTTTAGAAAGTGCTTTCAGTGAAAGGAAAGGAAATTTAAAGTGAATCACCAGAGCTTGCAGAATAATAATTCCTGGTAGGGGAAAAAGGATTCAAAACAGTAAAGCTAACAAAAGCATTCAGATCTAGAGAAGATACCATAATTGAGGAAACCTGGGTGAAAGCACTAAAGCAGCAGGAAAGCTGAATTGATTTTTGGGAGCTGTATAATACAAGGAAAGATCGGCAGATATATTATACACTAGAAAAATGCCTGCTGTGCACAAGGAAGAAGTGCCTCCTTTGTATGTTGTCCTTTGATATTTTTAAGATTATTGGTGAGATAACATTATCCTTCTGGCTATAATGAGTTTTTGTGGATTTGTCTATTACGCAAAGCTTTCAAAGGAAGATCTTAATCACCTTTACACTATCCTGATATTTTCTAGAAAGAGATTTAACAAATCTTTGCATGAAGTGTAATTCAACTTAAAGTTTAAACCAATAAAGTGTGATGGTCCTTTCAGTTTCCAGTAATTTAAACCAAAATGGCACTAGGAATAAATAATAGTAACAACTTTAAAATAAACACAATTACATCTACTATTTATTAACTGAAATAGCTTGGGAAGCTGTTCCCTCCAACTCCCACAGCTTTGTCCCAGATAATACAGTGAGAGCACTAAAAGAACTTGTGTCATTAAATATTGAAGCCACTGCGACACATAGTTTTTGACATTGTCAGCACTGTCACGATTAAAGGGTGTTGAGTGCACTTCCTTTCAGGGAAGCCTGCTCACGGATGACTACACAAATGGCATGTACAGTGCTTTGAGTGGGATCACAGAGCATAGTGCTCCCACTTTAGGGATGGAAAAAGCGCTGGCATATAGAAAATCATACTCTGCTTTGGCGAACCACAGCACTCTATCCCTAGAGTACAAATGACGTCTATGAAACATTGTACAGAAGGACTAAAATACTTTCTTTTAAAAAAAGAATTAGTTTACAAGGCAGAAATTGTGGTTAAATACAGCGTGACTGTATTATTAATGTGTTACAATCTAGTCTCCTCTCCATTGTGCAGTATTTAAAAAAAAGTTATCAGAACCTGTGTTGGCATCCCAAAGGTGTCAATCTTGTACAAAACTTTGATTTCATTAAATCAGGTCACTGATGTAGTACTGATTCAAGGAGAAGAATTTGTATTATTGAATTACCAATATCATGTCATACCACGCAAATTCTTCTTGATGATTTTCTTTCCAGTCTAATGTCTAGACCAAAGTTCAAAGGAATATTTTAACATGGGAAATGGTAATGGAAAGTGTGTCCCCTACCATTTCAGAAGAGGATTATAAGAATGTCAGAGAACAGCTCATCTTCCCTACACTTTTTTCTTCATATATCATAAAGCTGGTAAAGTGAGGTGATGGTGCTCTAGGGTTATTGTTCTTGTCTCTTCCACTCCTTTTCTACACTACTTCTGTCTCATCTCCTGTTTTAACTCACAGTTTGTGACATTCTTCCTTCATATGATTCTGGATGGTTAGGTTTTTTTCTCTATCTACTTCTGGAGTTTGTCAGTACTTCAGTTTAAAATCTGGAGCCTTTGGCTGCCTAATTTTGTTTTGATGGCTTATAACCCTGCATCCTTATTAGGAGATAATTTAGTTCAACAGGATTGGATTTACAGGGCAAATCAATTAGCGCTGAGGACCCAACATCCCAATTATTCATGTTTCAGGGAGCTTTAACTCACACTAGACCTGATCTGGTCCCATGGACTCAATGCCCATTAGCAGCTGGAGTACTTGAGGTGTGAGACAATCATCTGATGCAGGTTCATCTGAAAGACATTAAGTTCATGTATGCTTGAGACCACTCCACAATGTGAACCAAGGCATTTCAAATGGCGACAACAAGGAAGTTTGCTTCAAAACCATGCTCTGGATCTGAACTCAAAAACTAATATAGACTTATAAGACATTTCAGCACAACACTCCAAATTCATTTCTGATTTTTCAGCCTCAAAATTCTGCTATTTTCCATGTTTCTTTCACGCATTTTTCACTTTCTTCAGCTTGTGTATATAATTAGCCAGTGACTTTTTCTTGGAGCCATTCACATGTGTACAGCATAGGCAAAAGATATTACCGTGCTGATTTGCTGTCCCCTTTCATTTGCCTCTTGCATTTATAAAGCATAGCAGGATATCATGAAATTGTGAAATCCACTTGGGAGGAGAGAAGTCCCTGGTCATTCGAGCATTCATGTGTTTCTTGTAGCTGAGATTAATTCAGCAGACTATGGGATACCTTGTCCTCCTTTTAACCAAGTACAGTGACAGACCACTTTGAGATAGAATAAGAAGTCATTCGGGAATTTGTATTTCAGTATACTAATTCTTCTGAATTGGTTGTGGTATTTTTTTTCTATGTGGGTAGCTGTTATATTTTCAAGCTTTGTATCATTTTGTAGAACTTCTTAAAAACTGTTTTCTTTGTCTCATTGGGAATCACTCTTCTTTGTTATTAGGGTGTTATAGCATCAATAGTGAAATGTTAGAACATTGCTCATTTTGATAACAATAAACTCCTCACAATTTATGACACTTGTTACCTTTTAATCTTCTCCACAATAGCAAAAGTAAGACTATAAAAAGAAATGGCTGATGTTGGCATACACAGCTCAATAGAAGAATGTATGAAAATTGGTTTTTTTAAAGGTGAAGCCTAAAGTCCTTGTATTTTGGCAGTCAGCAGTAATGATCTGTCTTCTCTTCTATAAACAAACAGAAATGCATTTGATAACTAATTTTAGAGATCACCACCATCAATTGTAGATTTCCAGGAAGAATTCAGTTTATTGTTGCTTTTTGAATTAGCTGAACTCTGTAATGCTGATATTAAAACCGTTCAAAGCAGGCATCTTGATGCTGCACAAACGAAAGCAATCCAGTATCTCATTTACATTCCTCGCCTGGTGTCTGAAGCAGATCTATAAATAGAATAGGCTACACACAGAAATTTATTATTGCAGCTGATAGCAATTTTCTTTTGCAAAGGTGTCTGGAGGCATTATTCATGAGATTCAGTCGTGTAGACTCTCCAGCTGAGATCCTCGCTCCCCAGAACTGCAGGTGGTCAGTTTAGAAACACACTAATCAGCTGCTATGCCCAAAGACTGTCACAAGAATTATTTGTTTCCCTCTTTTAAGAAATACACGAGTTCTCTCAGCTCCAGATTATTTTCTTCAACCTGATTGTATGGGTATTATAAGCAGTGAACAGATTTTTAGAACTCACATGTATCTGACATTTTATCACTGAATATTCTAATGATCCTGCTATTATCTGTAAAAACATAATGACTACATTTTGATACAGTTCACATCATGGCTTCTGCATGTCTTCATACCCACGGGCACATGTGACCTTATCAAGTATGAGAGAGACATGTTTCTGTTCAATAGCGAGGATGTGCAGTAATCACATGAACTGACCTATCTAGCTGTCATCTAATTTCAGTCATAAAACAAGAGGAAAATAAAATAAGACCTGTAATGAAATTATATTTATAATAAGTGATAGATGGGAATGTCTTACACTTCTGCCTTTCCTATCTGATTTTGGTTTCCCTACCATATCTGTCATTGTGCTATCTTCGTATACTGAAAAAAAAGATAATTCATACAAACAGAATATGCAGATTTCTGATTGTTTGTTTTTATCACCCCTCAAGACTGATTACAACTTATTTTTTCCCCTGCCTATTCTAATATTCTTTCTATGACTGAGAACATGAGAGATATGAAAGCAGACATATTACCTGTTTATTCTGGTTCAATTTCAATATAATCACTACTTTAAGTATTCATATTTCAGTTTTTCTTTACAGCCTACTGTGTTGTCAAAAGCTATATGTAAAACCTGAATGTACAAAGATGTTTCCATTTGCAAAGTTTAATAACTTTACATTTTTTCCCTTCCTTTTTTCAGACAAAACAGAAGAGCTGTTTTTCTGTCGCTGTTATTTTGACTGTGTTATGAAAGCAGTAGCACAAATAACTAGTGAGACATTAGAAAAGTCACATATCTTACCATGAAAGGAAAGATAAATTACAATATAAAATTAAACTCAAAATTACCTGTCAACTCAAGTTACCCATAAAGCATACTGTCATCTCTAATGCCAAGAACCCAAGCAAAAAAAAAAAAAAGTTAAGAGAATAAAAACAAATATATTACAACCATAAGTGAAATCTCACTGATTTTCTGTGAGTGTAAAACCCATCCTGTTTCTTTAAGTGCATTTTGGTACTTATAAATTTGTTTTTGTTTTTAATTTAAATTTGTCAGTGATGCAGAAAATTGGTTTTGTGAATGCCCTAAACTCTACTCTGGAAAACTCTGCCAGTTCGCGACTTGTGATGAAAATCCATGTGGAAACGGTGCTACGTGTTTTCCAAAGTCCAGGCGAGATGCTGTTTGCCTTTGTCCATATGGAAGATCTGGCATCCTCTGCAGTGATGGTAAGCACCATATTCTTCATGTATTGGTCAGAGCTTCTACAATTCGTAGAAGCTGTGGTAAGAAACAGGTCAAATGCTTTGAAGGCAAGACATGGAAAGCGACCACCTCCCCACCTGCAACACAGCCCAAAATCCAGTCACAAGCAGAGAATGTCTGAGCTGAACGCCCTCCCCCCATGTTGTTTCCTAGAAGTGTCAGCCAGAGAAAGGGAGACAGAGGGATCAAAGAAGCTGAAAGTAGACAAGATAGGAAATACCAGGTAGTGTCTGATGTTTTAGTAATTTACCTGGAGAAAAGCTGAGAGAGAGATTTGACTGAGAGCTCCTTTGGAGAAATTAATTCCTCCTGTAGTTTGATTTTTACTCTACTTAGGGAAGCATTACTTTGTACATTTTGTAAATAAAAGGAGTGTATAAACAATATTTTCTGGATTGTAAAAATACCACCAGGTGCTAAAATTTTATTCTTTCCTCAGGTCAAAAAGACGAACAAATTAAAATTTACCAAGTGCTTTGCTATGAAACAGGAGACAGGATGAAGGGAAGTTAATAAAGCTAAGTGTAGGTCATTTTGACTAATATTATCAGATGAAGGGCTTTTATTCCTCAGCATTGATTATAATGATTGTCCTAGGTCAGAAATTCCTGTGTGTGAACATCCAGGGTATACTTTTCCCCTAACACTCAATGTAGCAAGAAGTAATGGCTGAAAAATCTGCATATAGAAAATAATCACTGGTTCTGAGCTGATTCAGCAGTGCATATGAAGTGCCTTTGAAAAAAAATATTAAGGTTCAAGTTTGATCAAAGTCTACATTGTCTTTTTCTTCACATCATATACACCTTTACCTCTTATTTAAGATTTTAAATTCCAAAATTTTCAGTAGATTGTTTGTGTTTAATCCATGCTTTCATCTAACCCTGATAATTGATAAGCAATAGCAAACATGTAGGCAAGTGTATGAAACATGCATACTTCCTTGGCAATCTTTCTTAACTTGCAGTAGCACAGCTGCTGGGGCTTCGTGTGCTGGGAGTTGGTATCTGGGATAGCTCTTGATAGATTTCTTTTCTTCCATGCACTTCTCTAATTTGTCTTTGAGTCCATGTAAACTTGGTATACAACATCTTGTGGCAAAGAGCTCCAGAGCTTAAGTAGATAGCTTGTGCAGAAGTACTTCCACTTGTTTGCTTCACTGCACCAATTGCTAATGACACTAATGCCTCCAGCTTCTGTGTTCGTATGAATGTTTCAGTGTTGTTCCCTGTTCTATGAATGTTTCCAAGTTCACCTTCTCCATGCCTCTCCTGATTTTATATATATCTGTATTATAAACCTCCCAAAATTATTTCTGAATAATCCAATTTATTCATTCATTTTTGGGACACCAGCCATGCTGTATCTTTAGTCATCCAGGCTGCTTTTCTTTGTTCCTTCTCAGTTCCACTGCATCATCTTTAAAATGAGGGTCCAGAGCTGACCGCAATATTCAAGGTGTGATAATGCCACTGCTTTATACAGTGGTCTTTGGCATTTCTCTGGTTTACCCTCTGTCCTTTTCTTAACCATTTCTCCCATTCTGTTTCCTTTTATGAGTACACTGATGTTTTCATGAAACTGCTTATTAGAACTCGTAACACCTCTTCCTTTGAGTGCTGATGGTGAGTTCAGAGCCCACCATTCTGTATCTAAGGCTAGGACTGTTTCTGTAATCTACCTCAATTTATATCTGTCAGTACTGAGTATCATCTAATGCTTTTTTTCCCTGTAATTGTTCAATGAGGCTCTTCCACAACCCTTTGTAGTTAGCAGTCTCTCAATTTAGACTCTGAGTAAAAACTGAGACAGCCTAAATTGAGAGAAAGTACATAAATTCGTTAGTTTGATTAGACTACAAGCCTCGATGAAGGCTTTGAAAGCACAGAAGGAATGAAATTTTATTGAGTGGAAGGGGAAATCTCTGGATCGTCACTGTAAGCAAGCAAAACAAGCAAGAACACCCAGCTTCATAGGACAGAGTATAAATCTACGATCAGTAAGCCCACAACATATGAAAAATCATTTTACTGAACTATGTCTTAAGAGTTTAGAAGGACTAGAAATAAACTGAGCATAGGCAGAAGTCTTGTTAAACTGGACTTTGCATTGAAACTTAAAATGAGCTGCAAAAGGTCTTTTTTATCACATAGTCTAAAACTGAACAAAGAGGGGAGGAACAGTGCCACAATGCAGTGGAGACTGGGTGCAGCCTTAGGGATAGCACCAGAAGCATCAAATCCATACATTTGGTGGAGTATTTAAAGATAATGATAGATTGCCTAAATACAATGGTAGAACAATGTAAATTATATTAGAAAAAAGACTAATTTAATTCTTTACTATAACAAAATGAGTGGCCCAAGCAATAAATTTATTAGAAAGAAATGGTCCATAAAATTTAAAGTCTAGGCACACGCATTTTTAACAAATCATCTTGCGTTTGAGATATACAGTAATATTGTCTCTACTATTAAGATTAGAAAGCAAGCACTTGCTACTTTGTGCCTGAAACACCAAACAAAAGCTTGTTTCTCCTAAATGTTTATCAAATAATAGTTGGTCTTCATCAACAAGAAATGTGCAAGGTGTTACAGTGATTATTTGGTAAAGTGAATATAGCAAATGTACCAAAAAGAACAGCTGATATCATGCCAGCATTGCTGCTCCTACAAAAAGAGATTATTTACAAAAGACAAAGTATGGATAAGTAAAGATGTGGCCAGAGCCACAAATGACCCTACTGCTACAGGTCTTGCCCAGGTCAGAGCCTCAGTTGCTATCTGTTAAGAGCTGGAAGTCACACTAAGAACAACATCAATCCCTACAAATTTGTAAGAAAAAGTGATAATGAAACTATTGTGGGCACTATTAAAGGGGGGGGGGGGGGGGGGCGACCAACAAAATCAAAATGCTTGGCATGACAAGTTAAAAATACATCATTTTATGGGGAATGCACAACATTCTAAAAGTGAGAAAATCATAGCCCTACCGTGAATAAGATAAATGAGGCAAAAATTTAAGGACGGCTAGTAGCTTCTGTAAAACAAACCTATATAAATATGGAAAACCAGACAAGCTCCTGGGACTAACAAGGACTTTTCTTCCATTTCTGAAGCAGATGGAGCATCCTGCAGTCTAAGCAGGCTGGAAATAATTGCTCTGAGTTTGTCTTAGTTATGTTACACTTGTTTCAGACATCAAGAAAAGCTTCCTAAAAGCATGTCCATTTTTCCAAATTTATATAGTAAAATGCATTAGCTCTCACTACACATCCTCCCTTGCTTTTATCACTAGATGACCATGTTATTATGACTGCAAGTTGACCATTATTTATTGCAATCTCTCTCAAGAAGCTACATAGCTAAGGCATAATGGGCCAACAGGGACAGGGGATGATAAGTTAGAAGAGAGGACAGGCTGATCAGGCGAAGGACATGGCCAGACAAGTGTACTGACCAGCCAACTATTAATGTATGACTGGCCCTTTTTACCCCTGTATCCCTCTATTTTTCCACACTTGTCCCTCTCCAAATCACCTAATTCCCTCCTTTACCCCACCTTTGGTTTCTCCCTTAAACATCCATAAGTCCTGTGCTATTCCAAAATGCTCTTCACTTGCATCCCATAACGTGCCCCGTACCCCATGGCAGTTACACCCCTCTGTCCAAAAGGTGCTCTAGTGTTGACTTGTTGTGGTGGGTGTCACACCCAGACACTGGAGTTGAGGGTCCCCTGGGACAGCCCTAGGACAGGCTGGGCACCGTGTCCCTTCCTCTGAATCCTTCATTTGAGTTCCCGCCTGCCTTTGGGCTCTGTGCTCCTCTGGGATTGTGGAGATGGACCTGTGGTGGACTGATGGCTCTTGGGATAGGGCTGGGAGTAGCTAGGGCAGAGTATTAATTGAGTCCCCCCACCTGCCATTGTGCCTCTGTGCTGCTTTGTGGGTGTGCAGGTGAGCATTTATCACATAATCAAACACTGTTGATTTGAGGAGTTAAACGCCCTCATGACTTTCAGCTCAGGGGGGTGGAGTTGCCTGAAACAAGGATATAGTCACTAAAATAGAAAACAGTAAATATTTAGTAATGCACATGATCAATATGCAACAGTTTGAAACAGAGACTATGTCTACATGGGCAGCTTTACTCAATCTCCCAAGTGACTCTGGTCTTTGGTTTTTTAAGCTGTACATAAAGGGATCTATATCATTTAAACTTAGTCTAGTTATTGAGCTCTGACTTTTCGGTAGTTTTGTGTGAAAACAGCCAACATTCAAGCCCTAGTCTGATATATTTCCTTTCATATTTAATTTAGTAAAAAGTTGCTTGCAGATTGTAAATCTCCTTCAGTATTTAGGACCACACTTGTGAATGAAAGTGTTTACGAATAGCACCATTTCAGACCAAATGAATACTCATTCTCCAACAGCGCTATGAACATTTTTTTTCTGTAAAATGCTTTTTACAATGCATCCTATATATTTGATTTTTCTACTTTTAAAAGTTGGTCAGGAAGACATATCAACATCTCATTATGGAAGCAATTGAAGATAGGTTAGCACTAGAACTGCTTGTCATCCGCAGAGATTTGTCATTTCATAGAATCTAAGACTTAAATGAAAATCTGTGGTGCTTGCTTGATCCAAAGAGAAAGCCCGAGCTCAGACAGTTAGGGAGATGTCCATATCACCACGCTTCAACTCTTTTAAAATTAAGGAGAATTCTAACTATAATGTTTTTAATATAAATGTGGCCAAATCACTGTTGTTAACATGAAATAAAAAATCATTTTAATGAGTCTAAACTATTAAAAATACTATTGTTGTATGTCACCAAAATAAGAGAGTTTAGGACACTGTTCTTGTACCTCAAAAAAAAAAAAAAAAAGGGGTGGTGAGGGTTGTTCAGTTGCTACCGTCTCTGTAATCAGTGTTTCTTTCTTTTTTCTATTTTTTGTTAATACTTTCCTCTCAGTACAAACCAGGAGCATTCCCTGGTTGGTACAGGAAACTGATATGGTCTGTAAAATACAAGGTTGCTATGTTTGAAATACCTGAGTGTAAGGAAATTTGATATATAAGACGCAGAATTTTTAAAGAGGAAATATCAGGGTATCATTGTACTGCAGAGTTCTGATGGCCTCCTAAATGTGAGAGAAGCAGAAGTGGTTCATTCATCAGGAAAGGAAATAACCACCTGGAGTTCTAAACTCTTGATGTTGTTGTTAATATGTTACACAAGAAACTGAGCCCTTCTGGGAAGCTGCTGGTCATAATATGAAGCATTTTGTTAAGCCAGGAATTAAAAGCAACCAGGTAAATTTAAAAGAAGGATTTCAAAGGAATGTGCACTGCTAAGATGAGTAATTGTGTCAATTGCTATGTTTTAGATCAAAGCTCAGTGTTTTAGTTTCACTATGTGTTTCACATATGTACATATGAGACAACATAAAACAGAGTCCTAACTGTGCCATAGTATTTAATAAACACAGAATCACAGAATGGTCATCTCACACACCGACAGGCGATCCGCAGCACGTGTTCACAGCGATCTGTATGTATGTTACTTGACCCACTTCTGAGCAACATTTGTGATAGTGCTTCACAGTCCAAATGATTACAGAAGGTTTTCTGTAGGATGTATTCCCCCCATTTATAAAATTCATTTCAAAATGCTGAAGTGGGAATAGTCACTTGCTCCAAGCTCTGTAGGGTGAATATCAGCCTGCAAGCAAATTGCTTCTGTGCAGCTATGTTCGGTATACAATGTCGCCGTCAGAGTTGTTTGGGTCTGTGGACTAAATCTTGGAGTTCAGTGACAGCAGATGCCCAAAGGGAATTTCCTCAGATAAAAAAAAAAAACTGCATCACAAGGTTTCTGCTCAGTGGTAAGAGACTTTCGCGAATGCTGATCGGGGTGCTCTTTCTGTTCAAGAGAACTTATTTTCTGGGTCATTTGCTTTTAGCTGGGCCTTAATTTCCCCCTCCCCTCCAATGTGAGGAATGTCATAAAAATTGTACAAAACACACATAGGCACACACTATTAATGTCACTGCTGTATTACCAGTTCTTCACGTTCATATTTTCATCCCTGAGCAACAAAATCACTTTTATTATTTCAAATCTCAGCTGCCAATCAAGTACAAGTTACCAGTCCATATGATTACAGAAATGAGCTAAGCTAATAAGGTTTATGGGCTCCATGACCACAAGACAAATAAAAGGAATAGCTAAGTATTTACTGGGGGTGGAGAGGAGAAGGCATACACCTGAATTACCTGTTATGCAGATCACTAACTCCTGATACAGTAGTCTTCTAGACGTCAAGAGTCTTCTACTACCACATTGAACTCAGCTGGCACTGCAACGCCCTGCAGCTCCGACACCCCTTACCTTTCCCTCCATGCATTGCCCAGAGTTTCCAGTGAGGAAACGGGTTACCTATTAAAGAAAAGAGCTTTAATGCAGAACTAGCAATATATATAAATTAAATACACAGGACCAGGCGATTCCACTGTGTTATAAGTCAAGCAAAAAGGGCAGACGACAAGCTTGGCTGAACAGAGAACTCCTTGTAGAGCTCAAGAGGAGAAAGAAACTGTATGATCTCTGGAAGCAAGGTCAGGCTTCGCAGGAAGAGTACAGAGCTGTGGTTCATATATGTAGGGAGAATACATGAAAGGCCAAAGCTCAGTTAGAGTTGAAACTGGCCAATGTTGTTTCAGATAACAAGAAAGGATTTTTTAAGTATGTTAATACCAAGAAGAGGTCTAAAGAAAACATTGGGCTGATACTTGTTGAAGATGGTCATCTGACCACAGGAATGAAGAAGAAGTGGAGACATCCAATGCTTTTTTTGCCTCACTCTTTAATAAAACTGATACAATGTGGGCTGCCCCTGAGTTGGAGGACCACAAGTATGGGGACAGTGACTTTCCATTTGTGGACACTGAAATTGTAAGGGAACAGCTGTATCAGCTGAATGTTCACAAGTCCATGGGGCCTGATGGGATTCATCCCAGAGTTCTGAAGGAATTAGTGGATGTTATGGCAGGATGCATCTTGGTCATCTACCAAAGGTCTTAGGAGTCTGGGGAAATCCCTGCACACTGGAGGCTAGCCAATGCTATTCCAATATTTCAATATTCTAATCTAGAAAAAGGGAAGACCCAGGGAACTACACACCTGTTAGCCTAACCTCAGTTCCTGGAAAAGTTGTGGAGAAGATCATACTGGGTACTAGGGAAAGGCATTTAAAGACCAATGCAGTCATGAGGCACAGTCATCATGGGTTCGCAAAGGGAAAGTCCTATTTAACTAATTTGATATCCTTCTATGATAAGGTCACCCACCTAATGGATGAAGGAAATGAGGTGTATGTAGTTTTTCTGGATTTTAGTAAGGCTTTTGATACTGTCCCTCACAGCATCCTTCTGGACAAGCTGTCCAACTGTGGGATGGTTGGGTTCTCGATGCACTGGATGAAGAACTGGCTGAAGGGCAGAGCTCAAAGGGTTGTAGTGGATGGGGATGCATCTGGCTGGTGACTGGTCACCAGTGCTGTTTCTCAGGGCTCAAGCTAGGGCCAGTCCTGTTGAATACATATATCAGGGATCTGGTTGCAGGAGTTGAATGCACCACTAGCAAGTTTGCTGGTGATACCAAACTGGGAGGTGCTGTTGACTCTCTTGAGGGACAGGAGGCCTTGCAGAGGGATCTGGATAGATTGGAACATTGGGCGATGATTACTGGGATTAAATTTAACAAGTTGAAATGCTGGATTCTGCACCTGGGACAGAGTAATGCCGTGCACGAACATAAACTGGGAGAGGAGTGGCTGGAGAGCAGCCCTGCAGAGTGGGATCTGGGGGTGCTGGTTGACAGCAGGCTCAACAGGAGCCAGCAGTGTGCCCTGGCAGCCAAGGGGGCAAACACATCCCAGGGGGCATCAAACACAGCACAACCAGCTGGTCAAGAGAGGTGATTAACCCACTGCATTCAGTGTCGGTGCGGCCTCGCCTTGAGTACTGTGAGCAGTTCTGGGCCCCACATTTTAAGAAGGATGTGAAGGTCCTTGAATGCATCCAGAGGAGGGCAACAAAGCTGGTGAGAGGCCTGGAAGGAATGTCCTGTGAGGGGCGGCTAAGGTCTCTGGGCTTGTCTAGTTTGGAGAAAAGGAGACTGAGGGGCGACCTCGTTGCTCTCTACAGCTTCCCGAGGAGGGGAAGTGGAGAGGGAGGTGCTGAGCTCTTCTCCCTGGTATCCAGTGACAGGACATGTGGGGATGGTTCAAAGCTGTGCCAGGGGAGGTTTGGACCGGACATCAGGAAGTATTTCTTTACCAAGAGGATGGCCAGACACTGGAACAGTCTTCCTAGAGAGGTGGTCGATGCCCCAAGCCTGTCAGTGTTTAAGGTGCATTTGGACAATGCCTTTAATAATATGCTTTAACTTGGTCATCCCTGAAGTGGTCAGGCAGTTGGACTAGAAGGTCATTGTAGGTTCCTTCCAACTAAAATAGTCTATTTCTGTTCTGTTCTAAATTACAGCTTAGCTCCCTCATCTTGCCTCTCCTTCCCAAATTATGCTACATATATTACATGTCCATACAGCAGGCCTTCCACCTCATTTCCATGGTTCGTCCCTGGATACCTCCCTGTCCTCTCCATCTCTCTGCATTTCCAGGCACAAAGGACAGGGGAATTGCAGCAGCAAGTTCTTCCATCACCCATCAGCCTGCAGTACCTCATCAAATACCTTCTAATGTACTGCAATGCAAAGAGAGGTTCCTACCAGAACCTTGTGCCGGAGGTCTGCAAGCAAATCAGTATTTAAAATTGGTGATTGTAAATGTATGGCAATGTATAGAAATGCATTTATACTTTGCTTCACCTATCTTTGTTAAGGAAGCTACTTCCATCAGGAGCATGTGTTGTAGCTCAAACATCCAACCTGCCTTCTGCTTCATTAGAAGCATGACGGATAAGAGGAGGAATAGCCTGGGTACTGTTAAAATAACTTTTCTAAACTCAGCTAAGAAGACATTTTGCACTCTGTTCATCAGTATTTCTGTACTCAAGAGCAAGTTCTGGTTTAAGAGCTATACTGGAAACCAGTAAGAGAAACAGTGGCTGCAGAGTTTTGTGATGAAAAGGGCATTTTTCTGAAGACTTTTGTAGAGCTTGGAAGACTGGAAAATACAATGCTTGGTAGAAAATTCCATTCCTTTTTCAATATTATCTTTGCAAATATGTGAGCTCATATTTAGAACTGAATAATACTCATCCCACAGTATGGCTGCTGATCCTGGAGCCAGGCACTGAGCTGATAACTGTTCAAAGATAGCCAATGATAACATTAAAAAAATTGACTATCTGATTGTAATTCTGTAGCCTGAAGTCTTCATCTCTTTCTATCCCTTTTTTTCTATCTTATTTTTTGCAATATATTGTAAAGCTGTGGTTCAAGATGCATTGGCAGTGGACGCTGAAATGAACATTCATTTAAACTTATAACAGAAAATTCAAAGACAATGAAACCATTATTCTCTTCTTTGTCACTTTATTCTCTTTGTTAAGATTTTTTCTTTTCACATTATAGTTAGCTTTTCTTTTACCTCCTACTTTTATGCTCACCTCTGATAAGGTGTACAATGTTAGGGAAGTAGGTAGCCAACCATATTAATATATTTACATAACAGGATAATTTGTCATTATTTGTTTGCGAGGCAATGGGACATATCACAC
This sequence comes from Phalacrocorax aristotelis, assembly GCF_949628215.1. Classification (NCBI taxonomy): domain Eukaryota; kingdom Metazoa; phylum Chordata; class Aves; order Suliformes; family Phalacrocoracidae; genus Phalacrocorax; species Phalacrocorax aristotelis. Next base: position 29,763,786 of record NC_134278.1, on the reverse strand, counting down.
CTTATTACTTGTTCAGTAGTGGGAATGCAGAAAAGGACAGTGATGAATGGTGTAGGATTGACAGGGAGACACAGGAGGACAAGATCAAGGACAAAACATTGATAAAAGACTTCAGTACTCTGTCAGAGCGGTGTGTATTTTAGGCACAGCGCTAATTTGGTGTGTGTTTTTGCATGGCTCATAAATGGAGCTATTGGGACACATCTCTCTTCTTTACCACTTCAGACTGTACACTGCAAGAGCAAGAGTGGAAATCAACTTGGATAGTGTCTAGGCAGGAAAAGCAAAATAACCCCATGTGGTTAGCAGTGCCCTCTGCTATTTCAACCAGCCCCAAACGTTTTATAAATAATGTTTTGAAGGACTGTGTTTCAAGGAAAAGAAGACTATAAGATCATAAACTTTTCTGCACAGTCTTAGCTCCATAGCTTTATAATCAAAAGAAAGAGAATAAAAGGAAAAGGTGGAGTGGTGTGACACAATTTTACCAGTAACTGTATTTTTCTTACAGGGTTATTAATTTTTTTTTAATTTCTAAGTGAAAAATATGTAAGAGTTTGGCGAACTAGTCTATATTAAAGTCAGAATAATGAAGGTCATGGCACAAAAGATATCTCAAAGACTGAATGCTTTACATTGACACACAATTACTGATAACCTTTAACTTTTTGATGTGATTGGATAGAGAACTCTTGAAAAATAATCCTTAGTGTAGAGAAGAAACATGATTAAAAATATGGTATAAAATCTATAAGTGTCAGAAACAGATAAATATATGGAATAGCTGTCAAGCTATATAATTGAATTAGCCACATATATAAGCTTTTGGTTCATGATTAATTAACATTTCTAAACACATTTTACTCTCCAGAGATTAGCATAGGGAGGACTATTTACAAACACTTACTGAATGTGCCTTCCTGCTAAGGAAGTTTTACTAGGTGAGAGAAACTACTTCAACACTGTGGAGAAACCTGTGGAGAAGTAAACCAAAATAATGCATAATGTTTTTCATAAAACATGCCTGTGGGGCTCCTATTGCCTTATACAGTATTTCTCCATTTGGTCACCACATGCCTTGTAAAGGTACAGCTCCATATGGTGGTCACGCACTATTTCAGGTAGCATCCAAGCACTGTGCACACACACGGGGGAGGACCAGCACGGAGGGGAGCATGCATGGGGTATGACAGCTGGTTAACAAGTGCAGGTAGTGCTTCTGCAAGTCAACAATAAAAAAAGGCAGTCCGATCAGGGAATTTGAAATTCCCTAAACCCACGGGTGGGTCTGAGTTGCTCATCTGGAGAAGACGACGTGCCCTGCTTCCTGCCAGCTGCCTGGTAACCACTATTACATAAATCTTTGTGTGCCCAGATATTAAGTTTAGCTCGCTGTCAGTGATATACTGGATTTACTGTCGCTTTGACTTGTGTAACTGTACTACTGATTTGTATTTGTTGCTGTGCTGTTATTTTGAGATGAATTGTTTATTCCAAAAGCTGGTGGTGTCTGTTACCACAACTGGAACCTATAGCATGGCAGGGTTGTCTTAAGCCCCTGCAATGCTGGGTATGTTATCGGATATACTTCATGGCCCCGGCAAAATGCACAGTTAATACTGAATGGTGTCATGGTTTAGCCAGCAGCTCAGCCCCACACAGCTGCTCGCTCCCTCCCCCACTGGTAGATGGGGAGAGAATCAGAAGGGTAAGGCTCGTGGGTTGGGATAAGAACAGCTTAATAATGAAAATTAAAAGAAACAACAACAGAAATGCAATGTAAAGGAGAACAATGAGAGGTGCAAAGCCCCGGGGGAGGGGGAACGAACCGCCGAAACAAACCACACACACCACAGCCACCCACCGACCCGCCGCCGCGCCACTCCCAAGCCGCAACCACCCCCCCTTCATATACTGGCCATGGTGTCACGTGGTACGGAATGAACCTGCCATTGGCCAGTTGGGGTCAGCTGCCCCCGCCATGGCCCCGCCCCTCACAGTCCCGCCCCCCCCGCCACGCGGCAGAGCGCGGGAAGCTGGAAAGGCAGCCGCCCCGCCACGGTGAGGAGAATTAACCCCCAATCAGCCAAAACCAGCACAGATGGAAAGACTGCAAAGAGCTGAGAGAAGATGCTCAGGTAGTTAAAGATGGACATTATTTACGTAAATTGCTTCTTGTCACATGTTTTGAAAGGGGCTGTGCTCGGACGCCCAGGGGTACGAGATTAAAAGGTCGATTTGCAAAGAACGTTTAGTGACTGTGCTCTAACCTGGAGTTCAGAGATCTGTACTCAGTTCTTCAATACACACCAGACTGTGCACAATTTTGTGCAAATAATTTAATTTCTGAGTGCCCTATGGTTCCCATTCTTTAAAATCGGAAAAAAAAGTGTTACCTTGATTTTACAGAGAATGAGTTCAGAATTTCTAAATCATTTAGCTTTTATGGCAGTGAAGACCAGAGACAAAGAACATGCAGAATGGGAAGTAGTTGCGGGATACAGAGAAGGTAAGCTTCATCCCACCTAACTTTAGAAGTCTGTAATACTTCAACTTACAACCAAATGCTACTTTTCTCTTTGGTGGGGTAAAATACGCATTTTAGAATACTGTTCACCTGACTTGTATAAGGTAGGTGTTTTGTATGAAAGACACTGCATCCTAAATGTGCTTAATTCTTCCACTGCTATAAAGTGCAACCTTTGGTGGTCAGCTGTTATGTAGACATCTGTATCACAGATGCCTTCATTTGGTCAGATGCCTGCCATCCACATGTGCAGATTGCTTCTAACAAGTGGGAACCTTAGGGCTTAGATACATCTTTTTCCTGTAGTAAATAAATATAGAAAAAGTAGGTATGCAATACTGTGAAATGAAAAAAGTCTAAAAATTAATAAACACCAATGTGAAATAAAACATTTTTGTATTACAATATAGCAAAAAATTATTACATACCAGATTTTTTTTGTGAAAGTGCAGAAGGAATTACTGTATGTAAGCTTTCTCCATATGGAGATCTTGAAAGTAAAGTGCAATTCTTGTACCCGGTTCTGGCAAACTGTAGGTAATTGCAGTGTAGGTAAAGGTCTAAGCCAGAATGTGTATCATGCTTTTGGTTGAAGATAGAGCTCCCATCTTCTTACCTTCATATAGATGTTCGTTCAGAGTACACCCATGTTAAAGATCATGGATGTAGGCCACTCATTCAGCGTGCTCTCAGAAATAGCTATCCTGCCTCAGGAACTCTTAAGTAACATGTCACATTGACATTCTCTGATATACCGTCTTCAGGAGTTTACACAATATTCTACAAAACATGTCAATTCTGTCTAAGATGTTTCAAACTTGGACTATCACTGAGGTGTCTCTAAGAAGCGTTTTAAGACTGTTTGACAGTGTCAAGATTTTGACAGTTGACCAAATATATACAACCTGTCTGCAGACGCTGAGTATTGCTGTTTATATTTACCGGTATTAACATTTTTTATAAAACTGCCTATCTTCCTGTACCATTTTCTGTTAAATTATTGCTATAAAACTTCAACATCAATTTGGCCTCGTCATTTTTCCCTCAAGCCTGTTTTCTTAGACTTTATCCTAAAAGCAGGAGGAAACAATAGGCAAAACCACAATTTAAGACAGGATGGCCAACCTTTTCCGTACTGTGGGGAGCCCGGGCTATATGTAGTGTCACAGACCATGTATAAATGGTGATATAAGCCTCTGGAGTCAAATGATAGCAACTTCCTACGACAGTGAACCTACCAAAGTAAATTTTGGATAACATGTTTAACTTACTAAGGCCGGTTCCCACTTCTACCTTCTTAAAAGACTAGCTGCATGGCCCTCATTTTAGGTAAAGTTATTGAAAGATAAATAATTTTTTTAAATAACCTTAAATAAGAACAGTTCTGTTATCAACACAGTTTGTCATGGCTCCAACAAAACCTCCACCCACTAAATCTATCACTCTGTTACCTAAGGAAATGCACAGAGAAAAGATGAGTCTTGTCTCAGTAACCCCGAATTTGTTGCTCTCCCAGCTCATGGGCCAAAACTATTCTGGCTTAAATGCTTTAGTTGTAAGTATGAATTGAGATCTGTGAGCCTTTTGTTCTAGGATGTGTCAAAATTGCAGTGAAATTGAAACTGGTATGTAGTAATGATCTAAGAATATGGAGAGAGAGAGAGAGATATTAAAAAACCAATTTTCTGTATGTTGTGCAGCACCTGGTCAGTGGGAGTAGCATCCTTCTGCTGTCCAGGTCCTGCTGTTGTACATCACTTCGCAGGATGTTCCTTTGCCAATGTTTAATCCATCTATATATGCAACGCTGAAAAGAGCAAGTAGAAAGGCAAGAAAATACCTCCCCAGCTAGAAAGCTCCAAGGAAGCAGCTGAGGCAGTGGCATACTTCATCCTGGGAATAAAGCGTTTTACCCTGCTGGGAATAACTTGTCAGGAATACACTCTTCAGTGATTTCTGTCAGCAAACCAAATTACCTGGCTCTGTGGAGGTACGTGATAGAATTTGTCTTTCCCATTATAAAGGGAAGCAGGAAAAGACAATGAACACAAAGGCCTCCTTTATCTTAAAATCTTCTTCTCTCAAATATTTTGTGTTTTACTAAATAAATAAAAAGAAAGAAATAAAGAAAAAGAAAGAAAGGAAGAATACTTCACATTAAAGGAGCTGCCTGTCTGTCATAGCTTCCGGAGAAGCAAAAAATGCAGAATTTGAGCCTCCCTCAGGCATGTTCAGGTAGTCTGAGGGAATACTAGTGGACTGCAGCCAACACCAATTTTAATATGTGAGAGTTGTGTTTATCCTCCAATGCAGGACTTGACTCACAAAGGTCTGAGACGTGAGGTTATGTTCAGTCAGACTAAGTTGAGAACAAACTCATTGCCAGTTGTCTTCTAATTAGGACAAAATCACTGTTTCATATGGAAATTTCCTGGCTCCCATTTAAAATCACAGAACAAGGCATAATGTGCCACATGTGTGAAGTAGTGCTTAATAAATGGGACGGTACACTCTGTATTGCTGCAGACTCCAAGTCTGTGCTAGAAAAGGTTTGTCAGAGCCTATGCCTGCACCTTTTGTCAGACGCAGATACTAAGGCAATGTCTGCCGCTTCAGTGCCAATATGGCAGGTTTCCCAGGTTGCAAATTTAGAAATAGATTCCACAAACTAGAGATGGTGTTACCATTTTCACAATTATGTGAGATTGTTTCTCCCACACCATAAGTATTTAGGGCCAGATGCTTAAAGGTACTTAGGCTAACACAGATTTACTTAGGGAGGATTATAATTCTTTACTAGCGCTTCCCAATCTGCTTTGTTCATGGTGCAGCTATATAGTCCTTCCTCCCCCAGTCCCTCCTACTGCTTTCTTTTGTAAAGCTGGATACAGCCACATTTGGTGCTCAGATTGGTTGGAGATAACTGCTCAAACCTTTTACATCTAGCCCCATACCCAGTCTTTCAGGATTAAGCTTTACTCAGCTATTCTTCCTCTCTCTCCTGTTTTTCACTAAACCATATTGTCAACATGAGCATTATGTTACCTCTGCTCTGAGCATTGACTACAAGAATTGACCACAGCAGCCTGACTACTTGGCTCCAGCCAGCAGTCCTTGGGGCCATGTGGGTGCTTAGTACCAGTGCTCTACTGACCACTTACCAGTACAGATTATGTGTATAACTTTATTTTATTTGCTTTTTATCTGATTTTTTAATCCCACAGTTTTTGTCAGCATAAAGTATAAACTTCTGTGTCACAAAACCAGTAGGTTTGAATGAACCTGTAGCCTTCACAGCTTTGGAGGAAGCAGGAGGATATAGTTGGCAAAGGTATTTTAGAAAAAGCTATATGCTTTGCTTGATCAGTGCCCAGCATAAAGCAAATTTTCATTAAATTGAACCTAAATGACAGTAAAAAAAGGATAAATAATTTGTCAGTACTGTGAATTATACATTTTTGGATACTCAGTTCCTGAATATTCAAACAGTTCAAATGATGGAGCAAATAATGTGGAAAATGTGATTCATATAGGTCCTATTCACTGTGCTGCAGATTCATTCTTTTATGATGTTTCCTTTTATTATTTCTCTACCTCTGAAGAACTGTTATTCCTTAACCTCTTCAGCACATCCTTGTACTCGCTTTCGCTCAGAGATGGCATTTCTTTTAACAGGATAATTTATTTGTATTTTTTCTTTTGTCTGAGTTTTGAGTAAATGTTGCAGTGTACTTCTGTTTGTAACAATGCTATCTAGAATCCAGGAGATGGCAGTAGTTGCCAATAATTCTGCTGTAAAAGCAGTCTACAAAATTTATATTTATAAAACTATTAATAATATTTATAAATCTATTTAACCTATTTTTAAAAAATAGAGATTACACTCAGAGGAAAGCCAAACTATGTCTGCCTGTGAGTAAAATATTACAACATGTCAAATTATCAGTATCATGTATTAGTTTTTAAGTTCTAAAATGGGCTATTAAATAGAACTTGCAAATACATATATTAAAGAATTTGCCCTAACACTGAATTTCTTTTTTTTTTTTAATCCAGCTATTAATATTAGCCAACCTAGTTTTAGTGGCACAGATGTCTTCGGTTTTACCTCATTCCTAGCTTATTCTACAATCCCAAATATCACCTTCTACTACGAATTCCGCTTGAAATTTCAGTTGGCAAACCACCACTCAGCTTTACAAGATAACTTGATTTTTTTCACTGGACAGAAGGGCCAAGGTAAGCTTTATTTTTATTAGCTGTTCATACAAGCTTTCAAAAATTCATTAAACAAGTAACATTAAAATATACACAGCTATTTCTTGATTATTTTTAGGATATAATTTCATTAGGAGAAAAATAATCTCTGCAATACTTTATTGTTTTGTAAACACACAGTAAATAATGAGATTGTATAAATGTTTGTTTTCATTAAGAAGTATAACTCCTTCAAGTAATTAAAGTCAACAGTTAATCTGATGCTTGAGGTAGCGTATTTCTGAACAAAATAAATAGAAAACAGAAGATTAAAGTTCTTTTTTCTGTCATAAACATAAATTTAATTATTGATTACATTTATTTGGTGCCCAGTTTTGAGAGATGCTACCTCAAATCTTTTTCCACTCATACTTATTTTATTGGAAAATCAATCCGTCCACCCAACGTGCCACAGCCACCCTGCCATTTCTTCTTCCAGTGTCCTTAAATGACCTGCTGCGGGACCAGCCATGAACTGCTGCTTACTTGTCACAGTGGCTGCACTTCCATGGCCTACAGGACTCTCAACACTGAAATCCAACCCTGTGGCAGCCAGAACTGGATTCTGTTACTTATGTAAAATATGAGACCCTAGCCCCTGATGTCACTCAATGCAAGTTAACCCAAGCTAGCTATGAATAAGTTGTGCTACAATCTGTATAGTGAAGTGTTCGACTTGGTCTGATTAACACTGCTGAGAAGTAGGTTATATAAATCTACTTACAAGATTTGTACTAAGATTTTAGCTATGTTTTACGTATCTCTTCACAGCAGCTCAGTGTTGTAGACTGACATGACCTCAGCATTGAAATGGGATAAAATAGTAATACTACCTGTGTTCTGTCCATCTTAGCATTACTGCCTGCAGAGGACCCATAACACTGATGAAAGTTGAGAAAAATTTAATGAAATGTTAATGCAGACTTAAAGCAGTCAGGGTAGAAAGTACTTTATATTTAATAGATCATAGGAAACATTGCTTATTTTTACCTCAATTGTTTCTGCAATTGGAACATGAGCTAACTTTTAGGTTTGCCGTTGTCCTGTGGGATTTTTAAAGCCTAGGAGGGAGATTTGGTGATGTGTCTTTAGGTCTAAACCTATTACAGTAGGAGAGTGATTTAGGTACATAAATACAAGTCTACTGCGACAGTAGATGCTTTACCATATCCAAAACATCATGTGAGTTTGGCAGATATGGCCCAAGACTTGTGGGAACCCTACACTTACGCTGAAAAGCATCAGAAAATTAATACATCAGAAAAATCACAGAATCCCAGAATCACAGGTTGGAAGGGACCTCAGGGATCATCTAGTCCAACCTTTCTAGGAAGAGCACAGTCTAAACAAGATGGCCCAGAACCCTGTCCAGACGACTCTTGACGGTGTCCAACGTGGCCGAGTCAACCACTTCCCTGGGGAGATTATTCCAATGGGTGACTGTCCTCACTGTGAAAACTTTCCCTCTGGTGTCCAGTCGGAATCTCCCCAAGAGCAACTTGTGTCCATTCCGCCTTGTCCTCTCCATGGGACTCCTTGTAAAAAGGGAGTCTCTATCTTCTTTGTAGCTACCCCTTAAGTACTGGGAAATGGTGATGAGATCCCCTCTGAGCCTCCTTTCCTCAAGGCTGAACAAACCCAGCTCTCCCAGCCTATCCTCGTATGGCAGGCTTCCCAGTCCTTTGATCATCTTGGTGGCCCTTCTCTGGACCCCTTCCAGCCTGTCCACATCCTTTTTGTATAGCGGGGACCAGAACTGTACACAGTACTCCAGGTGTGGCCTGACAAGCGCTGAGCAGAGTGGGACGATGACTTCTTTGTCTCTGCTGGTGATGCCCTTTTTGATGCAACCCAGCATCCTGTTGGCCTTCTTGGCCGCAGCAGCACACTGTTCCCTCATGTTGAGCTTTCTGTCCACCAGGACCTCCAGGTCCCTTTCCACAGAGCTGCTCTCCAGCCAGGTGGATCCCAGTCTGTGCTGCACTCCCGGATTGTGTTTTCCCAGGTGCATGACCTTACAGTTGTCCTTGCTGAACTTCATAAGGTTCTTGCTGACCCACTCTTCCAGCCCATCCAGATCTCCCTGCAGAGGAGCTCTCCCATCTGGAGTGTCTACTTCCCCACTCAACTTGGTGTCATCAGCAAACTTCATCAGGCTACACTTGATGCCATTATCCAGATCACTTATAAAGATGTTGAATAACATTGGGCCCAATATTGATCCCTGGGGGACTCCACTTGTGACAGGTTGCCACTTGGAAAAGGAGCTGTTTATCACCACCCTTTGGGTGCAGCCTCTCAGCCAGCTCCCCACCCACTGCACAGACCACTTGTCTAGGCCATAATGCATTAATTTCTCCAGGAGGAGACTGTGGGGGACTATATCAAAGGCCTTGGAGAAGTCCAGGTAGACAACGTCCACCGCCCACCCCATGTCAACCAGGCAAGTCACTTTGTCATAGGAGGCCACCAGGTTTGTCAAGCACGATCTGCCTTTAGTGAAGCCACGTTGACTTTTCCCAATCACATGCTTCGTTTGACTTGTGATGGCCCCCAGGAAGATTCGTTCCATAATTTTCCCAGGGATTGAAGTAAGGCTGATGGGCCTATAGCTACCCAGATCCTCCCTCGAGCCCTTCATATAGATAGGGGTAACATTTGCCTTCCTCCAGTCCTCTGGGACATCCCCCGTTCTTCATAACTTCTCAAAGATTATGGAGAGTGGCCTTGCAATGATGTCAGCCAGCTCTCTCAACACTCTCGGGTGGATGGCGTCAGGGCCCATTGATTTGTAGGGCTCAAGCTCCTGTAGTAATTCGTGTAACTAACTCTTCCTTCACTGATGGCGGGTCAGTGTTTGGATCAATCGCCAATTTTGTTCCCAAAGCCTGGGACCTGATGGTGCTGGTAAAGACAGAGGTGAAGAAGGTGTCGAGGACCTCTGCCAGAATATTTTCTTAGGTCTTGTTTTCTGTTAAATTTGTTTACTTAAGTTCCTGTAGGCTCTGGGGGTTCTTCCCCTTTCTCCCTGTGGTAGACTTTGAGAGTCAGACTGTTAGTCTATTACAATGCAAACTAAAACATGTTATCTTAGAATGGCTTGGTGGTTTACATATCTGTCATATAATTAAGTCTGTTACTTTTCATTTGCAAAGTTCCTGTCAAATATAGCTAGTGCAGCTCAGCTGATCAACTGCACTTCAATGTGCCATGATACCCCAATACAGCACAGGGACAAACAGCCACAAACTGATTTCCTTAATTTATCTGAGTGTAATTTTGCTCTGCCTCTGTGTGTGAACCAGACTTTGCTAAGTTGTTTTCCAAACTTCAGCAAAATATGGTCAGGCCTGGGTGATCCTGCTAACTGAACTGTATTCAACAGTATTTTAACTGCATTCAGGTTTAAAAACACTCATGCCTCATTTTACTCCCACGGCAGTCACCATTCACTCCCAGGCAGCTTTTCCTTTCAATTACTAATTATTTATTGTTGTGGATGGAGGAAATATTGTCTTTCTTTTTTGGGTAGCCAAGTAGAAATGGTGCATGGAGTTGACACATTACCTAAAACATTTCCATCTAGTCATTCAGAAAGCAGCTTTCAGAAGCCAGTGTCCCCATCATTAAAGTTTTATAACGATAATACATAGTTCTTTTGTAATACAAACACATATGAATCATTAGAACAGTCTTTTCAATTACAAGAATTAACCACTGCATTCAAGCATGTTTCTGCAATCTTGGGAACTGAATTTCAAACTGTCAATACAGAAATTATAGGAAATGTAACCAAACAAAAATTATACCAATTTCTCCATTGTCTTTACTCAGGATAGAAAAAATGCACATATGAAACGTTGAGCACCAATTGTGCAAAATAACCTGATTTTTTTTCAGCTACAATAATCAAAGGAGAATACCAAAAAGGTCTTAAAAATAAAACAGCTACATTGCACTAAAGTCTATCTCAAAAAGGCTTGCCTGTCGGGTGCACCCTGTAAAGTCAAAGTCCTTGTGAAGTTTAGGTCTTGCAACAATATTTAGCTGAACTGAGTAAAAAATTCTTTCTGATGTCATTTTTATTAACCAGAATAACATTCTGGGCTTATTATGTAGCTGCCAGGCAGAAAACTGGCTTTTTATTATTTTGCATATATTTTTTTTTCATTGACCGCTGCCATACAGTAGTAATGTGTTTCTGCAGCCTCATGTCAAATGGTGGGTGGGCAGCAGAGCACCAGCTGTGGGCAAGGCTGAGAAACACTGAGGTGCCTGGTAAATTGCTGTGTCGCAGTTTTGTTTATTTTCTCCTTAGTTTAAATGTTTGGGGAGTAGCCCCCGTTTTAATTACTAGAAAGCAGTTATTTCTTACCAAGTGAACTTTGCTTTTTTCACCAAGAGGAGATGCTGTTGTACTAACAATTTGCTTTGACCAAGTATCAAGCAATAATGCCCTCACCGTGAGGCGTGTGAGGTTTTTTGCAGCCTGTGATCTTGCTCCAAGGGAGTATTTTTAATATTGCGTTTACATTTTCCCTTTTCTCCATTTCAACCCATTTGGCATAGTTAGCATTCTCTTGCAGTACCCTACCTGATTCCCCTCCACTGTCATCTCTGCCTAAAGCATGGACATTGGTGGTGTGGCTAACCTCTTGTGAGGCACTATTAAATGTTGTCTAATGCAGGGGTGTGTAACATCTTCTTCCTCTTATCCCCACAAAGCTTATAAACCAAAAGTCACCCTAGTTCTAATAACTCACTTAACTTAAAACCAAACCTCTAACAGCAGTCAGATGAACAGTTCTCTCAATTTCCCCTGATCATAGTGGACACACCCTCTTCTTTAAGTCTTGGGGCTATGGCTGACCCCTGGAACACTTGAAAAACACCTCTTTTCCCACAAGCGAGGACAAAAGTTGCCTCTGTCTGTATGTGTACTGGGTGCAGGTGCCCAGGCGCTGGCAGCACTGGGGGGCTGCAGGGCGGCCTCTGTGAGGAGCGGCCGGGGCTGCCCCATGCCGGGCACGGCCGGTTCCGGCCGGCTCCAACCCCCCCCACCCCAGGGCACGGCCGAGCCCCGCAGCCACTGTGGTGGAGCGTCTGGGAAAGCATGTTTAAGAAAGGAGAGAAAACAACACAGAGGGAGGAGGAGGGAACAAAGAGTGAGAAACAGCAAGGGAACACAAGGTCAGAGGAGGAGGAGGAGGAGGAAGAGAGGGAGGAAATGGAGGAGCTCCATGCCACCTCCACAGAGGAGCACATTATCAACACTGCAGCCCGTGGAGAACCCCATGCCAGAGCAGATGGATGTTCCCTGAAGTAACTGCAGCCCGTGGGGAACCCACACTGCAGCAGAGGAAAGGTGTGAAGAGGAAGGAGCAGCAGAGATAAACCACCATGTACCATAGACCCCCACCCCCATGCAGCACTTGGTATTGGCGGGGAAAGAGGAGTTTGGAGTGAAGGAGTGAAGTGGGGCCTTAATGTACGTTAAGCTTTTGTGAATAGTTGTTTGGTACTGACTTTATAAATGGGAGTAATACTGTAAAAACAAAAGCAAATCCACCTGTACCGGTTGCCCTGTGGATATCTAGATAGCAGCACTGCAAAACTGTGGTAGCTATTGTCTTCTGTTTCCAAAATAAGATTTTTCAAATTTTAGATCAATTCAGGCGAAATACATGCTAACTACCATTGCTTTCAAACTGGAATAAACAAATCTGTCCTTTCCAAAAACTTACAAGTATGGTTCTTTACTTATGAAAGAAGAGAAGGTAAATATGTACGTGTATAAATATGGATGTGCTCTTTATTAGGCAGAAAAAAAGGAAGTCTGAAAGGAGAAAGCTATGTTATTAACTTTACTAGAAAGAAATTATTTTCAGGAAATAGAAGAACACTGAATACAAAGAAAAGTCTTCAAAATTAAAAGCACTAAAGCACTGATGGTTTCAAAAAGCACACATCTAAAAAGAAGGAAGTGCTGCTGAGTGTGCTGTTCACAACTCAAGTGTGAGATTATTTATACATACCAAACATTGGCTTTCAGTGTAAATTACTTTTAAAGGCTGTTTGCTGTAGTCCTATGTTGCAGGACACTTAAAACTGGTACGTATAAAAGATTGATTTTTCAACAGCTACAGGGTTTAAATATAAGACAGTCTAAATAGTTTAAAACAGCTAATTCCAAGTTTCATTTGCTGCCCTCTTGCAATAAAAAGGTACTGTGCTTGTTCCCTCCCAAAAACCCCTTTCTTTTGAAGATTTTCTGCCAATGATAGCGTATGTAGTCCTAAATTGAAAGAAATTATTTACTTCATATTTTTAAAGAAATTAGTTCTAAACTGAAAGTTTAAGAACGCTTCAGAGAATTAAAGCCATTCTGACCAGAGAAACTTCAGAAACAAATACTCCAGAGCTAATAACAGATACAAAATCAGAAAAAGCAGGAAGTTTTTTCTCCCCAAAATCCATCTAGTAGTGTATACTCTACAAAATAACCATTGCTGATTTAATAGCTAAAATATTTAAGTCACTTAACTTACAGCCTTGAAAGTGTAAATTGTTAAAACAATTGAGATCTGATTCTATTTGTAGTTATATTAGTGTTAGAAAAATTAAGTCAATAAAATTATGCCATTGTAAGACTAGTACATAACTGGTAATCAACCAGTTTTGAATCCCTAAATAAGTAGATCAGAAATCAACAAAAAGAATATGAATTTCAGATGGCCTGATTTCTTTGAAGCTTACTCTGGAGTCTGTTTTCCTCCCATTCTTGGTACAGACAAGGAGTAAGACAAAGGAATCAAAAAGCCGTCTCATTTATGCAGACTATTAATTAACATTATCTTCACCATCAGGTCACTGTTGTATTTCTTTTATGTACTTCATTTCCAAGAAAGTGTTTAAAAAAGTGCAGACAGCATTTTAAATGACACTTTGTCTTTAATATGCCTCCCCTAGTTTTGCAGGCCAAATCACATAAGTACATTGTGGACACTGCTGAAAATAGAAACTTTGGTAATGATTTTAAAAAAATGTTATTTACAGTTTGGAAGTCCTTCACTGCTAATGTGCCAATGTAACTGAAGGCAATGGGGTTTCAATAGGTCATGAACAAATCATTGTAATAAAAATGAGCAGTGTTTGTGTTCTATTAACTGAATTTAACTGCACATTTTGTACAGGAGCTGTGTATTCAAAATCTTTGGAATAGTATTTTATTTTTATATATATTCATGTTGCATCAAAATAGTAATTGTATAGAGAAATCAAACTTATGTATGGAAGTACTGTTCCCCCTCTGCCATCCCTGCATTGCTAATGCAGCATGCAAGATAAGGCAAATGTGGCAGTTTTGGATGTAAAACAGCAGGATGCAGAACTTCAGTGGGAGGATGAGATATACATATCATTGCTTCTTGTGGGGAAAAGCCCACTTTATGTTTCGCAAATGAAGCAAACTCCCCACGCGCTTGGGCAGAAGCATCAAGACACAGGTTTGAAATGAGGGACACCATATGACACTGCAAGAGCAAATAGGAAGAGGCCTTCCCTAAAACAAATACAAAATGAGATAGCCTTATGAAAACAGAAGAAAATATCAAATAAAACACAGTTTACAGGTGTGAAGTTGAGCATTGAATTGCTTGAATTCACAGGAGAGTTGTAAAAAGTAATTGATGACTTTGAATTTCAATTCAGGACATCCTAATCCATGACTGATAACATTCTTCCCTTTTACCATTGTTTGTATCCAGTTCTTTTACCGTAGTAAGAGTATGTACAAAAGAAAGGGCAAGGGTTGTAAAAAGAAACAGATTGATCATGTTTTCTCTAACTAATGGTGGTTCCACTCTACCCGACGTGAGAAGAGGTACTGAATCCTCTTCAGAGATGTCAGTGTAAAAATCTGTTTATTTGGATGACCAGTAATGGGTCCAGGAATTTAATTCTTACTCATAGGCTTTATGTCAGACTTAAAATCTTTCAGGTGAGATTTTATAGTATAGTACCTGAAAAGCACTAACTCCACTTATAGTGTGTAGTCCTAAATATAAAGAAGATAAATTATTTACTGCAAACTTGCACATGAATGAGTGCTAACCTGAAAGTTTACAAAGACTTCAGAGATGGAGCAGTTCATCTTGAGTGAGCTCAACAAGCATGTGCAGGACAACCAGGGGATCAGGCCCAGCCACCACAGGTTCATGAAAGGCAGGTCCTGCTTGACCAACCTGATCTGCTTCTATGACAGGGTGACCCACCTAGTGGATGAGGGAAAGGCTGTGGATGGTATCTACCTGGACTTTAGCAAAGCCTTTGATACTGTCTCCCACATTCTCCTAGAGAAGATGGCTCCTCATGGCTTAGACAGGTGTACTCTTCCCAGGGTAGAAAACTGGCTGGATGGCCAAGGCCAGAGAGTTGTGGTGAACGGAGCTAAATGCAGTTGGCAGTCATTCATGAGCGGTGTTCCCCAGGGCTCAGTGTTGGGGCCAGTCTTGTTTAATACCTTTATCAATGATCTGGATGAGGGGATTGAGTGCAACCTCAGTAAGTTTGCAGATGACACCAAGCTGGGCAGGAGGGTTGATCTGCTCGAGGGTAGGAAGGCTCTGCAGAGGGACCTGGACAGGCTGGATCAATGGAACGAGGCCAGTTGTATGAGGTTTAACAAGGCCGAGTGCCGGGTCCTGCACTTTGGTCACAACAACCCCATGCAACACTACAGGCTTGGGGAGGAGTGGCTGGAAAGCTGCCTGGCGGAGAAGGACCTGGGGATGTTGGTTGGCAGGCGGCTGAACATGAGGCAGCTGTGTGCCCAGATGGCCAAGAAGGCCAATGGCATCCTGGCTTGTATCAGGAATAGTGTGGCCAGCAGGAGTAGGGAAGTGATCATGCCCCTGGACTTGGCACTAGTGAGACCGCACCTTGAATATTGTATTCAGTTTTGGACCCCTCAGTACAAGGGCATTGAGGTGCTGAAGTGTGTCCAGAGAAGGGCAACGAAGGTGGTGAAGGGTCTAGAGAGCAAGTGTTATGAGGAGCAGCTGAGGGAACTGGGGTTGTTTAGTTTGGAGAAGGGGAGGCTGAGGGGAGACCTTATCACTCTCTACAACTATCTGAAAGGAGGTTGCAGCAAGGTGGGTGTTGGTCTCTTCTCCCAGGTCACTAGCGATAAAATGAGAGGAAATGGCTTCAAACTGTATCAGGGGAGGTTTAGATTGGATATTAGGAAAAATTTCTGTACTGAAGGAGTAGGCAGGCGTTGGAACAGGCTGCCCAGAGAGGTGGTGGAGTCGCCAACCCTGGAGGTATTTAAAAGACACGTAGACATGGCACTTCAGGACATGGTTTAGAAGACGTGGTAGTGTTGGGTTGATGGTTGGACTTGATGATCCTAGAGGTCTTTTCCAACCTTAATGATTCTATGAATCTATGAATTAAAGCATATGGCTGTTCTGACCAATGAAACTTCAGTA
This sequence comes from Phalacrocorax aristotelis, assembly GCF_949628215.1. NCBI lineage: Eukaryota > Metazoa > Chordata > Aves > Suliformes > Phalacrocoracidae > Phalacrocorax > Phalacrocorax aristotelis. Next base: position 29,747,511 of record NC_134278.1, on the reverse strand, counting down.
ACAAATACTCTAGAGCTGCCCTAACCAGGGGCAGCTGCAATAAAGTCTCCAAGTACTCTTGGTTCAAGGGCAGCTGACTGAGCTTGATAGAAGCTGCTAGAGCTTCCTCAGGCGCATATCCACCCTGCTGCCCTTACCTCACAGCAGCAGGTGCTCTCAAGTTTTGAGGCTGTTAAAGTACCTACCATGACAGCTGAAAGCATAGTAGGATAGAATTAAGTCATGGGTAATTCTCACGTGCAACTTGGAATTTCAATTTGCTTTTTTTAAGACTTTGGAGAAAGCTGAGAATTTATTTATGCTGCAGGGAGAGGGAACAGCAATGACTGCTAAATCCACCAGGCTGAACGGGTTTTGTGGATGTCACTAACCTACTCTGGTGTGAAAAAGAACTTCCTCCAAAAGGCCTATAAAAATGTTCAAAATCTCAGCAGTTTCTATTTTAAATCCACAAAAATACCAGAAATATAATTACAAATTAAATAGAGAATATTAAAAATATATACAAAACTTAAAACCATCCTGGCTGATTTTCCTAAAGTGATATATTTTCTGTGGATTTGCAGAATATTTTATGCGTCAGTTTTCATTAAATCCTGGAATAAGTAGTTATTCTATTTTTGTCTTTTCAGGTCTGAGTGGAGATGATTTCTTGGAGTTAGGCCTCCGTAATGGCAGAGTAGTATATAGCTACAATCTAGGTTCTGGCACAGCAACAATCACTAGTAAACCACTTGATCTGACACTCAATATTCATGTTGTCCATCTTGGCAGATATTTCCAAAAAGGCTGGCTGAAGGTAAGAAATTATTTCGTTTAGAAGACTTGCTCTTACATGAAAGTGTTCTCTTTTTTTTTTTTTCTTCTTTTCACATTTTACATGTAGAGTTTAAAAATTACTTTTCTGTTTCCATGTTAAGTTTGGAGGACTGTCTTCATTAGGAGTTTCTAGACGAGATAAATTCCTTTGTTGTAACAAATATAAATGTTTCATTGAAAGGTGGATGATCAGAAGAATAAAACTGTCACTTCTCCTGGGAGACTAGTTGGACTCAATGTCTTCAGTCAGTTTTATTTAGGAGGCTTTCACGAGTATACTCCAGAACTCCTACCAAAGGGATACAGATTTAAGGATGGCTTTCAAGGTAAACATTTTACTGATTTCAATTCCTTTAAAACATACATTAGATTGTTTCAGTTGCCTATCAAATAAAGATCTAAAATCTCTGTCTTTTATAAGGAAACAAACTAAGATCTCCTTGGCTGAGATTCCTGTGGCTTTTTCATTATTTCACTACAATAACATGATGCAAGAGAGTCTTTGCTAAATATTTTTAATACTTCTGTTTCTGATAAAAATGGAATTTGCCATGACATCATTTCTTCTTATCTGTTCCTGTTCTACAGCATTGCTCCAAAAGGACTTGCTTTCTCTGTGGTATAGTTTAGATTCTTCTCCCAGCTAACTCTGACCATTGTCACTGGCAGTGCTGGTTTGGGTAATGGTTTTCATGCTGAAAACTTCTTTCTGATAGGACATCATGAAATCTGAATTTTTTCCCTGACATCATGATCTGGGTCTCTAGACAGGACCTAAGTAATTCCTGCTAGGAATATATCAGCTATTTATCTAACAGTTAATAATTCCTATCTTGAAACTGATATTTGAAGCTCTGTAAAAATCTTAATTCAACTCCTACCAGAACAACTATGAAGCAAAGTATTTGTTCATAATGCTTCTTTATTTGCATTCCTTATTTCCATAGAAATAATGGACTCGGTATTTGTGAGGTAAACAATTTATTTTAAGCACTGGAAAGCCTTTGAAATTAAATAAAAACATTTTGTCAAGGCAGAACAAAGTTGGAGGCACATTATAAAAGGCAGCCATAGCAGTAAAATTAACTTTCATACGCTACTACATGCCATTTCCACTAAGACTATGTAACCACCTCATTTCCAGCCATCACCTTACTTACACAGAAACTTCCTCAAAATCAATTTCTTACCATATAATCAACTCTTCACTCAGAAAGTCGTATGAATTAACATTTCACAGAATCACACAGAATCCCAGAATCACAGGTTGGAAGGGACCTCAGGGATCATCTAGTCCAACCTTTCTAGGAAAAGCAGAGTCTAAACAAGATGGCCCAGCACCCTGTCCAGACGACTCTTGACGGTGTCCAACGCGGCCGAGTCAACCACTTCCCTGGGGAGATTGTTCCAATGGGTGACTGTCCTCACTGTGAAAAATTTCCCTCTGGTGTCATTTCATCTGTCTCCATCTTTTCAGGAAGTATGGATTGAAAAGTTATACTTTTCATAGCTTCTTAACAGCTTGCAAGTAGTCATATCATAAAACATAATGTCTATGCACGTATTTTAATAGTGTCAATATTTGTGAAGTACTTCAGACTTTTTTTATAGACATGTTAATGTTAGGGGTGACCAGCAGGAATCTCTGGTGCTTCACTTTAACTGCAAACCTTTTGCCAGTTTTATAGGTTTCCCATGTTGTAACTGTATTGTGATGGGCAGATCTCTACAAATGCAGCATGAATATTCTTCCAGAAAATAAAAAATATTTCAAAGTTTATGTACTGTTAGTTACCATACTATTTATTGACTTTTCTTACCATTTAAAAAGAAGTTTCTACCTCAAAATTTTGTCCAACATGTGATGCATAAAGTTTTCTCTTTGTCCCTGTCATTCACAGTATTAAGTCTACTAATCCATTCGTGCTCCAATTCCCAGCAGCAGCTTGTCTCTGTTCTCCAGAGTATACTGACTTTCAAGAAAGCTACACTTCGCTGTGACCATTTCCTATGACATTTTCTTATGTAGTCAGCATCTCATTTGTTCTTCTACCTCAGAAATCTCCCCAATTCCAGCTCTCAGGATCCTCAGGATCAGAAATAAACCTCCATAGCCCTTCTCCAGAGTAGGAACTGCAGTACCACTAACATAAAAGAAAAATTTGAACCATTTTACTTCAACCAGTCTGCAGCTATAGGGAGCCCACAGAAAAAGTCTGGAAGTGACAGTCAAGATAAATTTATCTAGCACATAGTTGATTAAACCACTCAGGCTTTTGGAAGGCTGCTGTTGTCTGCTTTTAAAGACATGATTTATTAAAACCATCTTTCTTCTAATACTGGAGTGTACCTCTCCTTTTGTAAGGAGAGGATCACTACTGGATCAAGAAGCACTGAGGTCAGCCTTGCTGCTGCAGACTGTCCCCAGTGTCAGTGTGCACTCATTTAGCATTTTCCCTCTGTACAGCTACTGTTTCAGACCATTTCCTCCCTCAGCTGCATGTCTTTAGCAGTTGTTGTTCAAGTAATTTCCATGGGGGAGGAGGAAACTGAAAAGAAATGTCATTAAAAAACTCTAATTTAATAATCAAAAGATTTTGAATTTTAAGTTTAGGAAATATTGGGGATCAGCACCTACAGATTCTTTCGATCGGCTGATGAATGTTAGATAGTACCTTAGGCAATTTAGAAAACTTCCTTCAGCCCCTGTGAGAGGATAAAGAAACTAGTAAAGACAGGGCTCAGACAAAGCAGCCAAGCTCATGTGGAGTTTAAGGCACTCTGAACTCTGAGCTTCATCTGAATTTGTAGCTCCTTGTGGGCTTACAGGAGCCTTTTGTAAATAGGAACATGGTAGGACTGTTTACTTAAGTATGCAGCTTTTCTTTATTGTCCTATAACAGTGTAATTAAGGGACCTTTGAGAGTTTTCTGAGGTGTGTAGCAGAGCATACTGCAGCTGCTCTAAAAAGTCAGTGTGGGTTTTAGGTAGCTGCAAGTCTTGTGGCCCAAGAGACTCAGCCTGCTTCTTATGGACAATCTGAAATGGAGTATAAAACCAACTGCCTCATGTTCAGGTCTGCACAACTCAACGCTATGAGTCACCTACACAAAGAAAGATAGAGAACTATTTGGAAAAATCCAGAAGTTACAGCTGAATTTCTCACATCTCTGAGACAGGCAAAGAGAAATCTGGTGTCAGGGAGAACAAAAAAGAGGGAAAGTTCTGATGTTTCATGCTCTGTGCTACCATGATGCAGGCTTTAACCATAGAAGCAATTGATGGAGAGCCAGGTCTTGCATCTAGAAATAAGTGAAGAGCGGAGAGGGGGGAGCAACTGATTGTTGCTGTGGTCCTGTCCATAAATAGGGTGAAGTATGGCTATAGAAGCAATCTGTTGTTTGACAGCAAATAGCATTAAATGGAGGAGTAAAAGGCAAAAGAAGCTCTTACCATAAAGCTGAACTGGTGAGGAACTTCTTTTGCACTGAAGGAGCCACCTCTTCATATAAATGATTTTGCAAAGAAGTAAATAAAATTCCAGCTACTGCAGTCACTTTTTAAAATAAAGTAAACCCAGAACTCAGTTGAGTTCCAAATAGATACAAATGTAGCCTTGTGGTCAATGTTATGTTCATGATAAGCTAGAATACATTGCAAGCCTTCCAGGACAAAGATTACTTTTTATATGTTCCTCCATCACAGATGTCACAGAAGGAAAGTGACTTCTGAAGTAGTTTTTAATCAGTGTTGCCTCTTGCACCGCAGTTTGGTGTGATTAATACAGGCCCTCTGGGTGTGTGGCTTACAGCTCAGACCAGCACTGGGTAGTCATTGTGGGGGGTACCTTCTTTTTTAGACAAACACCCCACTACTCACAAGCAGTCAAGAAAAACAAGGAAAAAGCAAAGCACTTTAGGACAGGTAGAATTTTAGAAATGTGTAAATTCAGTGCTGCATTCAGGTAGACCACAGTTTATCTATGTATCTATTTCTGTCAGTTCTTTTGCTCCTTTTTTAGTACATCTGCTTGAAAACACCTGCTTGTGTAATTTTTAGTCAAATTAGTACCAAGTGCTTACAAGCAGGTAAGGGAGACTAGTGAGAAATTTTTGAAAAAATTCTTTGTGTGATAAGGATATATCTGGGAAAAAAAGTAAAGCTGAGTAATTAAGTGATATTTTTTATTATAATCTCTGAAGTTTCCTTAATTCATCGTTGGTAGCTCTTTGGTGGTTTGTGAGCTCTGCTAGATTAGGGTGAAAGCTATAAATTAACTCAAGAGTAAAAAAAAAAAGTAATTGACAGAAGGCTCTAAGTGTGGTCTAAGGAGTCACTAGGCAAAAAGTTACAAATAAAAAGGTAGTACCTCCTCTGTCTTGTTGCATCTGATTTCAGCTTACTTGGATCAAACTCTTATCTTCAGGATCAAACCAAGTTTAGCTCACAAATTCAGAAACTTCTTTTGAGTTCCTCTTACAAACTTGGCTGTGTCAGAAAACCTCTCCAATATTCAGAATAGTTGGCAGTCTGTCATTAAAAGAGGCCCAGAACTGGCAGAGCAAAGGGAATTCAGGTCAGAAAGAAGGCACATTCATCAGCTGATGCCTCTGCAGTAGATTGTATAGTGCATGCTATGACAGGGTCAAATTGCTGCTCTGAGTCTTTATCTGCATCCCACTAAGAATTAGAAGAAATAAGAAAATTAAATTAAAAATCCAGCTGAACTCTCAAAGCTGGGCCAAAAAAACCTCTTGTACCTACTGTATGCTTTGTTTACAAGTGCTCAAGAAGTGTTTCTACCCTAGATGTTCTGCTGGTACAGTTAAACTAGTCATCAACACAAATGCCAGTTTATTTTCCATGATGACCTTACCAGTTCTTGGGTACTCACTGTGCTTTCCATTGTTTACACAGAGCTCTGGGCTGCTTTTTCTTAGTACTCCAGCAAGACTCAGGAGAGCAAAACATGCTTTATCTGCTACTGATAATCAGATGAAACATTAGTTAGCATTTACCAAGCATACAGTGGCCTAAAACCAACATTGTAAAAAGCAAAGAAGCAATAATATGAAGATTGCAAATAATCATCAAACTAGATTATTTTTAAATTGCTCAATATGAGTTTTTGAATTCCTGGTTATGCATCAGTATAAACAGAACTACAAACTATCTGTAATATGGAAAAGGCTGACTAAGAAAGCTACTTTTACTAACATTGTTCTAACTATAGTTAAAATAGTTATTGTGATATAAATATGACTTATATTTTGTTCAAAACAAATTACGTTATTATAAAAAAATCACAGTTGGACATTCATTGTGTCTTTAAGTTGCAAGTCTTTCTTTTGTTATTTCAGTGAATTATGCAAAAGCTCATATTCATGTAAAGTGATTTTTTAAGAAAACAGTGTGATGTTTACTTGCAATCTCCATATCATCTCCTTTCCCTGCTTTTAATATTAAGGGGAGCCTCTGGAATGCACTGCTGAATACCTACTATTCTCATGATTTCAGGCACTATGGGAATTCACCATATCTCAGCTAAATTGTATAAATCAGGTTTAGAAAGGTATGAGCATTTCCCAATACCTTACTGTTCTGGTTTAACTAAAGTGGTTTTAAACTTGATTCTTAGTTTAAAATTGTATATATTTATGTATAGATCTGGATGACATTTCAAAAGTGCTTAAGGCTACCTTTAAATGTGACCCTAAGTCACTCAGACATTCAGGTATTTCTTGAAAAGTTACTTAGGTTTTGACCCAAGAAGATAGAATATATGGCATTATCTTCAGCTTTGCGGTACATGAATGTACACATGGATCTGGACACATGACTAAGAAATGCTGATGAGTTAAGTTAGACCTGTAAGGCTAACCATCCTGTGAGCCATTCTTCACTAGAAGAGCATTCTTCATTAGAAGAACAAAGACTTTCCAAAGGGACAATCCCCAGAAAGCCCACAGGCTAAGCAGCAGCTGCCTGGAGGTAGTGAGTAGGGAACACCTCTGCTTCACTGTGAAGCTATGGCTCCTCTTTGCACTTGAGATACCAATTTATTAGCAAATTAAAAGAATGTGAGGGCATAGATCCAGGCACTGGCACTCAATCATCTCTACAAATAAATTCTTACAATGGTCCCTGGCAAATATTTGGTCTGTGACAACTATTATTTTTTCAAACAATTCTTCACTGTTTAGGGACTTAACATAACCTAGGGACCATTTCGCATCAGTAGTCTGGATGCTGCTATACTGATCTGGAAAGTAATAAAAATTTGGTAATATAATCATGACTATGCTAGATCACTTGCCTGCAGGACCAAGTAACAAGCCATGGAAGTATTTACCTTACTAGTATACATTAAACTTTTGAATTATTTTCTGAGATTAAGGGCCTGAAGGAGCAGCATTCATCTACTTTAAAATGTGATCGTGTGTAACATGATCTATATGTGCCATGGACTGAAGCATTCACTTAAGAACGGGAGAATCTGGTTCTTTCCCTAAAGGAGCCCTTTTCAGCCTAAGGAAATTCAAGTCCACATTCCCTGCCTGTATTATATTTGTCAGGATTCTCTGGATTCTTACATATTTTATATTAAACAGACTTCTTGGTCTCTGTTCTCCTTTTTTTCTGGGTTTTCTTCTTTGACCGCTTTTATCTGATGCAGATGCATTCCTGTAAGAACATGTGTGCATAAACACAAAATTGCACCTAGTCACGCCTTAGTCACTGACTTCTTGTCTATTCCTTGAGAAATTAATTCAGTTGTTTTACCTATCATTAAATGAAGGAACCTAAAATCACCCACTAATTTGCCTGAACCAAACGTACCAGCATACCTTTAGCTCATGTAGATGGTATGATTGCCCATCCACTGAAGACATTCTGGTGGAACACACTCATTGAGGGTTGACACTGTCCTGTTGTTTGGTTTGTTTTGACTCCTTGTATCTGTTTTAAACTTCATTTATTTCTTCTTTCTACTTTTGAGGTTGCATTTTTGATGTTCAAGTTCGCACCAGCATGAATCAAGAGTTTAAATCACCAGGAACTCCAGAAGGTCACCCCAATTCTGGTCGCAGTGTTGGACAATGTAAAGATTCCCCATGCAGTTTAATAAAATGCAGAAATGGTGGGAAGTGCATAGAAGGTGGCTCTACTGTTTAGTAAGTATAATTTTTTTTGTAGACCACAGCATAGACTGATCTCTAGACTAATAATTATGATAATTTAGTGTCTTGATAACAGAAGTCTCCAGAAGCCTATCCAATTATTAGAAAGAAAACTGCTGACGGGTTCATTCAGTTACACAGACAATTTTAATCTTACCATAATAAAATCAAAACTAAAATATTAAAATTATGTTATAACACTTCCTGGGGAACAATTCCTGGACTGGTTCCCCTCCACTGAACTCACTGGCATCCAGACTTACTACAAAATGCATGAGAAGAACTAGATACTTAGGAAAGACTTTTTTAAAACTGAGCAGCCTAGCTAGCAGAGAACAAGTAGTGAAGAGGCGAGCTTGACTGTCTTGATGTCTGAACATGGCTGATGGGGCAAAAATAGGTGAATTCTGTTTCCTGGAAATTAGTATTTTCATCTAAGAACGCCTTTCTGGAGTAAACCAATGACTGCCCAACATCAGAAAGTTCTGAGCCAGTTTAAATCCTTAGGAGCTCCCTTACCCAGCACCTGTGCATTCTATCTCCTGCTCAGTCTCTCCCTAATACAGTTCTCTGTGCCTTCCAGTTGTGATTTCTGTGGTTACTTTCCTGACTCTCAAATGCACCTTCCCTGGTCACTGCTCATGCCATTCTCAAGTGTTCATTCACTGTTGTCTTTCCAGACCTGCTGGCTGGCCTGCTCATGTAAGACCTTCTTAACACTTCAAACAAAATAAAGTGTGTTAGTAAGGATCTCATATTAAAATTGTTTGAACTACTTCAGTTCATCATATAAGCTGTTCACCTGGCTGATCTACGGGATCAGCTGGCCCAGAAGATGAGTCTATGGTGTTTCATGCCCTAGCAGTAAGTGTAGATGGATCTTAGTGTCCAGACTGTAAGGCACACAAGAAGGAAGTATCTTTGCAGTTCCAGATTGCTGATGTGTGTCAACACCTCCATTTTAATAAATCTTGTTTTCAAACATTTTGTAACTCAGCTGTAAAACCTTTTGCTGAGGAACGCTTTTGATTTTAAAAGTATCTGCTGAGATTAATTATGCTTGCTTCCCCTCATGCGCTTCTGCATGTGTTCATTTATTTACACCTATTTGCATAGTTTTTTTAAAAAGAGAAAAGAGCTGATTTAAAACATCTGAAGACACTGAAAACACTGTGGACAGCAATACAGATAAGAAGAAAAAGACAGACTTTGCACTGTGGAGCCTTTGTGTATGATTCTTCTTCAAAACAACAAAGGCCTGTCCTACTATGTGCTACAAAGAAAAGTTTGCATACCTATCAAGCTAAAAACAATCTACTAACTGTGGGTTGGAGAGAGCATTGTATGGTAGTTGGTTTTGTTGCCCCTGAGACAAATCTTCACCTGTAAGAAAACCTGTACAAAACTAGTGCTTCTAAGATAGTAAGGCTTTACTAAAATTTGGAAAATTCACCCCTGAGATTCAGCACACAGCTCCCTCCCCATTCCCCTTACAAAGGTGTTTATAATCTCTTAAATACAGTAATGAAGGAAATGCTTTGAAAGATGTGATTTGGGATTGCTTTCTGATTGTTGCACTACAGTATGTTCCAACTATTGCACTTTGCAGAATCCTTCCAGAACCATTAAACCCTTGACATTCAGAGTGTTTGACCTTCCTGAGGAACAAGAAGGGAGAATGGCATTCTTTTCACTTGTGAGCATAGTAGAAGAGATACAAATCCAAAACTGAAAGAAAAAAAAAATCAGAAATGTGGGCTGAAGCATCCACTCCCATCTGCCCATCTACACCACCCTGACTCCTTGCTTCAGCAACTTAGCCAGCAGTGCTAAGTCATCTCTGTGTGTGTAAGGTACACAGAGCCACCACCACCAAGACCTAAAGAACATTTGGAAAGCAGGTGGCAGGCTAGAGTGGCAGCCGGTGACATAGCTACATTGGAAGCTTGATATTCTAGTCAGGTTTTTTTCATCATTATAGTATCATAATTTGTATTCTGGATTTGTTTAGGATCTGTTATAAAACGGGGGGGAGGGTTAATTTGTTTGTTTCTGGGTGTTGTTTGTTTGTTTGTTTTAAATTTCTAGTGACCTACTACTGAATTCTACTTCTTTCCTCATACATTTTTCAGGACAGCTAGGTCTTCACAGACTATGTATATGTGCATGCATGTACCAGTAATGGCCACTCTTTTCCTCTCACAAAAAAATGAAATATTGCCAAAGATTTGTGGAGATAGCATGCATATCATTTTTGTCAATGTATAGGAGCTGTCAATACCATCCCATGTTTTCTCAGAGGGAACTTTTTTCTGTTTGAAGAGCAGACTCCTTGAGGGAACTGGATTTGTTCCCTTCATATTTGTTCCCAATATTTTTCCTCCTGAAAGAAGATCTTTCCAGAGGTTTTTGTTATTGTTTTGAGCTATTTGTATGTCTTGCCTTCACCACCCTGCCAGAAAGTGTGCAGTGCCATTAAGCTGTAGATTCACTTGCTATAGGGATAATGCTTTGATTTAAATAGAAGCAGAAATATACAGCGTTAAACTTTACATTCTGGCCAGCAACAGAGCACAACTACCATGCTTTAACAAAATAAAGAGGAAATATTTTAATAATAAAATGAAGAATTTTATATTCAAGGCACAATAATATCTTCCATTATTTTATTTATGGCACAGAGTCATAGATAATAGAAAATTATAAATAACAAGATTGTCTGTGATGTGTTATGGCTATTGCTTGTTGCTGAAGTCAAAGAAAAAGTATGTCATGTGTGCACTTTGAACAGAACATCAGACATAATGCGCAGGATTCCGTTTGCAAAAAAGTAAGCATGTAGTGCCACTTGGCACTACATGCTCCTGGGTAGACCATTTGGGCTTCAGCTGCTGCTGTCCTATCCCCAAGCCTCATGTGGATTTCTCAGTACTCTATAGCTTTCAAATAGCACCATCCACTTAGGTTTAGGAAATTATATCATACCCCTATATGGTAGAAGGATGCCCCATTAAATGCAATGCTGTAGTTTCATTATTAGGTTAGATTCGAATAGAACCAATTTTCAGTGCAAGGAAGGAACCAATCTTTAATGCAAGGACATACTTTTATAGTTCTTAAGGGAAACTGTTTAATTGTTATGGATTAGAGCAATAAAAGTTTCTACTTTCAGATTTGCTATCTAAAAGTTGTCATCCAATTTGGCTTATTTAATAGGACACTTTTGCAGCATTCCATTGTTCTCTTTGTTTAAATATAGTTAATTTTCTTCCAATATTACTTTCTTCAGACTGGTTTTACCTTCTAGCTTGAAGATAGACTGGTTTTTGTTGATGGTCTATTTTTCTACTGCCTGAATTTAAAGCCACTTTTATTTAGAGATCTCCTCCATTGCTTAGCATCTTTCAGTTCCAATAAAATACAAATTTAAGAACAACGTCCAGAAATCTGCAGCAGTTTGGGTAACCTGATGTGGTCAATACAGGCCATTATGAATGTGAGAAGTCCTGCAGTATCTGAGATACCCATGTGATGTTGACATATGTGACAATTCCTTCTGAAATAGTAGTTGGAGGCCAGGTGAGATACCCCAGGGAGTTTCAAATAGCACCAAACATCTGCCTGGTCTCAGCTGGCCTAACTAGTTGTGCAAATTAATTGACCTCTGATCTCCATTGAGTATAAGCCGTCTTACATGTAGGCACCTAAATTTGCAGGGTTGAATCCCTCCTTTACTGCTATAAGAATACTTGTTTGATTTGACACCACATTTGCATAACTATAGGAAGTTGAAGGTTCGTTAGCATTGAACATGACATTTTAAATGATATATTTTTTATGTTTAATGTAAGAATGCTCTTTGTTTAGTTTAGGAAACCACATTGGATGTAAGCAAACCTTTCAGTTCCTTCACAAAGGTTCTTTAGGATCTTTAGTTATTTCCCTGTTTAAGTTTGTTTAAGATTTTGTGTAGTAACATACAGACATACAGACATATTGCTCACATAGTTTATAAAACAAAACTACTTTTCTTTTTTTTTTTTTAATGTTGATTGAATTTTTATATAATAAATTTCAGGGTTTGCTCTATAATCAACAGTGACATAAACTTGTTGTCCTTCCTTATGTAGGACCTGTGTTACTTGTTTCAGAGCTGAGTTTGGCTTTGGTAAGGTACTGTGAACCTGAAAAGCCATTCTGTGAAAATTGCATGTCACTGTTAAGTATTTGACAAGAAACAAACAAGAAAAAGACATTAAATTAAACCATACTTTAACTTCCTAAATACAAAGATTACAGAATTTGAAGTGGTATTTGAAATTAATCTTTTGTTGTGTTTCTCTGAAAGCTGTGAATTTGAGAGTTCTTGCTTCATGAACTGGCTGACTTTGCCACGAATATGCTGTGAAGTGCACCCTGTTAGGAGTCCTCTGCAAACCTAGGGGTTTCAAAATTATCCAATTTCCTCTCAGACACCTTATCAAAGTTGTACATGAAAGCCTTCCTATCCTTCCCCCACCTAAAAATACGCTATAGGAAAAATAACATACATTCTGGCAGTTGTTCTTGAGAAACTCAAAAGCTGCAGTATAGGAGAATCAGTTGAATCCATGCTCTTCAGAAACCCTGAAATTAGGAAAGTACCTTGCAGTGAGATTTAGCTCCTAAGACTTAGTGTCTCTGGTGAGCTAAATATGTAAGATCCCATCACAGTCAATGGAGGTCCAGGCCTTTCCAGTTGTCTGAACATTGACATTCTAATGACACAGATCCTGGGATACCTTTTCTGTTCTTCATAGGGTGTCCAGAAGAGCACAAGTCTTCCGCAGTTGTTCCGTCTTATCTGCCAGTTTCACACAGATCTCTCAGATACACCATGGCATGTCAGATGGCACTAAATGGCTGCATTGAGGCAATTGAATGCAGCACCTCATCATTAGAGTCATACATGTATTGGTTTGTGGGATGGATAGTGCTCCAGTTCCCCTGACTGTTTCAGCTGATTCACTGTTGATTAGCATACGAGCTCAGGCACCTACTGGAGGATCACATTGCCTAAACCTGAGCATTCAGTGGTCTCTGTCAGAATCTTGTCTCCCTGGTCAAAGGTGCCTCGCTCGCATAGCTCCAGGAAGGCAACTGGAGGCCATCTGGGCACCTAACGTGACATAAAATTAGGTGTCTTGATCTTAGAATGAATATTATCTCTGATACCTAAAGAAATACAAGGAATGTCTGGATGATTCTCTTAGTCATATGATTTAGTTTTATGTAGTCCTGCAAGGAGCAGGGAGTTGGACTTGACAATCCTTACGGCTCCATTCCAACTTGAGATATTCTGTGATTCTAAATGGGTCTTTAAATCCGGGAGAATCAAGGCACGGTTGATGTGGCAAGCCATTGGTTCTCCTGGTCTGCAAAAACAACAAGAACATATAGAGAAACCTAGATCAGCATGGCAGGCCACATGATGGAAAAGATTTGAAATGCTGCCTCTTCCCTTATCTCTCTAAAGGTTAGGAAATTTTGGATGTAAACTACTCAACCCCAATCCAACTTTCTTAGGAGTGTTAAGTAGAAGAGGTTACATTCATTCATAGACCTTTACCACTGTATGCCATAGCAAACCTGTTCCACTCTGTGCAAATAATTTTCAACTAATTAGAAAACCTAACTTTTATTAGGTTCTAAAAGACAAGAATGAAAAGAAACTTAGACATATGCAGATACGCAAAGGGAAAGGGGAAGAACCTTTGTGTATGCTGCCCAACACCTTCAGGTACTCCAGACAACCTGCTTCACAGCACAAGAAATGGACATTTCTATTTGCCACTCGGGGAGTTAAATTACTTCCCCTTCTCAGTGGCTTTCATGCATCAAAGCATAACATTTATAGCTGAGGCAGAAAGCATTCTAATGCTGACTTTGATGAATTGAGGTGCTGTTGTTTTTGCAAGGTTCGGTCCTCTTTTTCCCTTCATTCCAAATAGCTGTTTATCACCCTGAAGGGCTTGTTGGCTGTGCTTTGTTTACATGTTGTTGTCTGATCCAAAGGTTTGGTGAAACAGCAGTTTCACAGGCTCCTCGTTATGTTTTGCCCAGAAACAGTGGGCTGATTAATGGAGAAAGTGTATCTCAGTGAGTTTGAAGAAAAATTCAAGATTTTGCACATATACAAAAAGACAGGGGCTAAGAATCAATTGAAATATATGAGGTTTCATTCAGTCTTGAGACAGAAAATTTTCAGGGAAAAATCGATCAGTGCTTTTATTCAGGGGGAGAACTTTTTTATCCTAAAGTGTCACTAAATTCTAAAATACAAATAGGCCTAACATATTTCGTTTTAACTATTTTGAAAATTTTTCATCTTAGCAAGGAGGGCATTTTTTAACATCAATGCCAAATGTATTATGTATTTAACAATTTCTAAGGAACACATACTAGTTTTAAATTTACAGGTTAGTGTGAATTTTCATGTTATATTCTCCTGGCCTGGATGAAAGGAAGGCATAAGGAGAAGTCCAATGATTCAGTCAGTTTAGGCAATTCGCTTATGGCGTAGATTTACAGTCATAGTTGCCACCTCTTTCGTAGTCAAATCCACTATCCTCTTTTCCACCAAGTGCTTCATCAAACCTACCTCTGATGTGCCAATTAGAACAATTTAGCAAATGAATAATGGCTAAGTGAAAGGCAGTTGCTGACTCCTGTTACTAGCTAAAATTTGGAATTCCTAGCAGTTTCCTTATACTGACATCTGGTTTTATTTTTATGGCTGCTCTTCACTGCTTTCCTTTCCCTTTTAATTTCCACTTTGAATCCTCCTAGTTTATGAAGCCAAGGCCTTTTTGAGTTACATGTAGAGCAAAACACAAAAAAACCACTAGATTTTTGGGGGGTTTTGCAGATGCTAATATTGTAATGTTAAGATTCAAAATCAAATGTTTCCTATTAAGTGGGTTTTTTTGTAATAAAATAATAATTTGAAAAAGTTAGATGAGAAACTTTGTTACTACACATTTTTCTTAACTGTTTTGGATCAGATGACTAAACACAGGTATCCAAACTTGAAAATCTTGTTTGAATTGCTACTGACATGTTGATGTCTTTTGGTATTAATGTTGCATTCTTTCCTTTCACTTCCTTACCCACCACAGCTGTGACTGCCCCACTGGATGGAAAGGTGCATTTTGCACAGAAACGGTGTCAGTATGTGAACCAGAGCACAATCCTCCACATCTGTGTAAGCAAGGTGGTACCTGTGTACCGCTGCCTGACGGCTACACATGTCATTGTCCTCTTGGAACAACCGGTACCTATTGCGAAACAGGTATGTCAAGTGGATAGTACACTGTACATACAGTTATGCAATAACGTCCAGGTGGAAAACCACACTGTTTTATAATATGTCGATGAAATGTGACATAGAGTCACAAAGTACAAAATAATTTTTATTTAAGTGGTGCTCCTTTCTATGAGAAAAATCAAGTGTGCTGGTTTTGGTTGGGATAGAGTTAATTCTCTTCACTGTAGCTGGTGAAGTGCGATGGCACATTGATGTTTTAGTTGCTGTTAAGCAGCAGCTCAGTGTCACTAAGTAGCGCCTGTGGTAGTCAGGGACCTTTCCACTTCCCGTGCTCTGCCACGTGGGCAGGAGGCTGGGAGGGCCGGGGCCACAGCCAGGGCAGCTGACCCCGACTGGCCAATGGGGTGTTCGTTCCATACCGTGTGACGCCATGACCAGTACATTAACCGAGGCAGTTGGCATGTGGGGGGGTGGTTGGGGTTTGGGGACTGCCAGCATGGGATTGGTGGGCGGTGAGTGTCTGTGTCATGTGTGATTTGTTTTGATTGTTCATTCCCCCTTCCCCCCCAAGATTTTGCCTCTCTCTTGTTATTCTCCTTTTCATTGCATTACTGTTTTTATTATTGTTTTAATTATTAAACTGTTGTTATCTCAGCCCACGAGCTTTACCCTTCTGATTCTCTCCCCATCCTGCCAGTGGGGGAATGAGCAAGCAGCTGTGTGGGGCTGAGATGCTGGCTAAACCACAATAGTCTCTTTTGGCACCCAACATGGGGCTTGAGGGTTTGAGATAATAACAACTGCTGGTCACAGCACTGTGTTCTTGTTTTTACAGAACATGTTAAAGATTGGTGTTGGTTTGTTTAGTCTGCTGTGTTCTGCTGTGATTAGTGATATTTTGCCTAAAAGATTAGTTATCCAAACACTGGCTTTCAGCTTTATCTGGTATTTGGGTTTTGTGCTGGAACCGTTACTGTACTTTGGATACCACTCCACTGAGAGAATTTGCAATTATACCTCCTCCTCTGAGAGTTTTTACATAGAGCAAATACAGAATGGCATCTTTGCAACTTTCTTCTATGATGTCTCCACCTTTACTGCAACAACCTTTTTGTATCTTGAACATCATTGGGTAGTTAAGATATACTTATTGTTAGTTTTTGGCCATATTTTTTTGGTTTTGGCTAAGGTTAGAAAGCAATTTAAGACTATCATCCCGAGATCTGCTCCAGGGCTTGATAGTTACGAGTGGCAGGGCATGTGGAAGAGTATGGGCAAATACCTAGGGCAGTGGGCACCCCCAGTGTTTTGGAGCTTCACCCCTGAACAAGTGCAGAATCCTGAAAAACTAGTAGAATATTTGGAGAAAGTATGTTGTTACGCTGGGAACTCCAGAGAGACACAGATAACTGCAACGTGCTGGGGTCTGGCCCAGGTGTACCGAGCCCTGCTCAACAGTATTGAGTGCTCCCAAAGGGAAGAGAAGGTCTCTGGATTGAAAGGCAAAGTGACAGGCACTGCGGCCACTCAAACCCCCAGGACAAGCACTGTGGCTACTCAAACCCCCATAACAGGCACTGCAGCTGACTCAGAGAATCAACCCGTACCAGTATCAGTCGCCCCCATACACAAGGCGAAATATTGGAAGCAGACGTCAACTCATTTAGAATGGGATGATGAAAAAGCAGGGCCATCATGAGGAGAGGAGGAAGAAGTCATAAATGAAATAGAGACCACACAATCTCTGTCCTTGAGTGAGTTGTGAGATATGCGAAAAGATTTTAGCCATCATCTAGGGGAGCAAATTGCCACCTGGCTGCTCTGATGCTGGGATAATGGGGCCAGTAGCCTGCAGTTAGAGGGAAAAGAAGCCAAACAACTGGGATCCCTTTCTGGGGAAGGGGTCTTTGTCAAAGCAATTGGAAACAGGACACAAGCCCTCAGCCTCTGGAGGCGACTCCTGTCTGGAGTAATGGAAAGGTGTCCCTTCAAAGATGTTACATATCACCCAGGAAAATGGACAACGATGGAGAAAGGTATCCAGTATCTAAGGGAATTAGCTGTGCTTGAGGTGCTTTATGGTGACCTGGCCAATCAGCAGTCATCCAGAGATCCAGATGAAGCCCAGTGCACCCAACCCATGTGGCAGAAGTTTGTATGGAGTGCACCATCGTCGCATGAGACTCATTGGCAGTAATGGCCCAGAGAGATGACAAGGCACCAACAGCGGCAGAGGTGATTGATAGACTCTGGGTTTATGAAGCAAATATCTCTTCCTCACTAGTCTCTGCTGTGGAGGAACTGTCCCAAGAGGTCCAGCAACTCAAAGAAGATCTGTCCTGCTCCCCACCTTTACAGAGTCATGTCTCAGCTGTCAGGAATAAGCATCCTTTGGCTCAAAGGAGAGGATACACAGCACGGGGCACCCTATGGTTCTACCTGCGTGACCACGGGGAGGACATGGTGAGGTGGGATGGCAAGCCTACCCCAACCCTAGAGGCACAGGTGTGTGAGCTGCAAGGAAGAAGAGTCACCCAGGGAGGTTCTTCCAGGAAAGCTGCTGCTCTAGTTTCCAGTGAGCAAGTGGCTGTGTTGGGCTGAGCTGCTGGCTAATCCACAACATCAAGTCATTTAAAGCTATGAATTGTTACGTACTGTTTTCCGACTGTTTATTTTTAACCCCATTTGTTCCTTCATTTTTTTCAAATCATTCAACCAAATTCACAGGCAGCGTTGCATTGTCGAATACCGAGGGGACAGGGAGTATTGCAGAGCTGCATAGTGCTTAGATCAATTCCCAAGCTTACCATAATAAAGTGTGTTGAGAAATACACTTAAGAGCTCAGCAGTACACTTCTGCGTACACTTCAGAAGTAGGAAGCATCTGGGACCTTATCCAATTTCTACTGACACTAATGGAGAGGTTCCTGTTGACTTCACCAGCTGGTGGGTAGGGATGCACTGAGAATGATGATAAAAGATGCAAACATCGCTGTTCATTCTCCTTGTCTTTCTTCCATCATGTCACCCTCAAAATATGTCTCAGTTTGCTGGTTTTGCATTTCTTGCCCTCATGCACGGGAATCCTTTATGTGTCTGTTTTCTTTTCTGAGAGATTGCACAAATGAATATTTAGCAATGTGGATACACAGGTGCTACAAGCTCAAGGACTTTTCCTGTAAGTGTCTGAAGCACCTCTGTGTGCAAGGGGTGTAGTGCAGTCTGCACTCCCTATTCCACAGCTCTTAGATTAAAGTTAATATTGTACAAGCTTCTGTTTTTCCTTCGAGAAGCTCTCTTTACATCTTTTGGAGAACTCCCGTTACTGTTAAATAGCTTTTCAAACTGCCTGCCAAGGTCCAGCCTCCCTTGTTGTGCCTACAGAGTGAGCTTCAAGCACAAAACTGACAAGCTGAACTGCATTTGACCTGCTTTGCAGTCGTCACCCTATAGATGGATACAGTTTTAAAATCCCATTAGAGAAAGCACTTGCAATTGGTAGGCTCAGATCAAAGAGAATATAGCTTCTGGGAAGTCATTGTGAAATTCTTTATTCCATGTAAGAATGTGCTTGCTCTATTGCCTCTGCTGCAACAGCTTGTCAGGGCTCTTTATATGAACTTTTCAACTTTGAATTCTCATTTCAAGTGAGGTTTCCAAAAGTAATGCCATCTGGATTCAGGACACTGATCAACAGGACATGTGCTTTACATAAAGCAGGTAATTAATCAGGTAAACACTCCTGTGTTTTAGTTTCAGAATAGATTTGGATCTTCTTGTGGTGGCCACTATTACCGTACAAATAGCTTATATCTGAGCAACAGAAAATTGTATTTCTTGTAGACTGTCATCCTTTTAGTAATTCCTCCACCTGGTAAACACATTAGAGGGTTCCTCTCTGTTTTATTTAAAAGCTTTCTTTTTATGAATAGGGACTATGGGTCCTGACCAAATGCTTTGCCCTGTATTTCACCTTACTCTGGCAGAATAATGAATTATCATGAGATTTTTCAAAGCGCAGTTTGCACTTTTAGTGGATGGCAAATTGCTAAAAAACAGCTGCTTATCAAGATGGAATATCTCATCTCTGGATTGATGGTGGTTATTGGAGCCAAAAGAAAAAGAGACAGAGAGCAATGAACAGCCCAAGGGACAAGGAGAGAACAAAGGGAAATTAAATGATGGAGACTAATGAACGTGCAAGCAAGAAGGAAAAAAATGTGAGAAAAAGACAGAAGAGATTTATGAGGCAAAAAGCAAAGGAGAATAACAAAGAATAAGAACAAATAGGGCTTTACCAAATAATAGCAACTGGTAAATACAGTACAACAGTACGGATTGCATGAGAACAAGTCAGGTGAAGTGAGTAAATGGGGCAGCAGGGGTAGAACCACAATAATAAGGAAGAGTACTCTGACCACAAATGTTATGGGTACTTAAACATAAACTGACAATAATCACACACTAACTTGCCTAGCAAACACTAAAAATGTTTGTGGTTCTTTATGAACTATGTACATGAGAGATGAAAGCATATGTGCAGATGAGTATATAACTGTACTTAAGTGTAACGTGATGTGTCCTCCTTAGAGCGGTGACTCAAACCACCAAGGATGCAATGACTGTCAGCACAGATATATGGTACATTATAGTTAAGCTTTAGAAGTTGGAGCTACACTAACAGATGTTCAGTAGTTGGAAAACTAAGTTAGAAAAAGAGTAAACCCAGGGAGAGCAAGATCAGTTAAAGAACATAGTTCTAACAGCTCATATGGCCTGAAAGCCACAGTGCATACTTGGTTCACTCTCACAATGCTCATTGCCGAAGTATAAATACTGAGCAATACTCTCAGGAGGTTGCAGTAGGATTTTAGAGAAAATCAAAATAAAACAACCCACTTGATGAACAGAGGGTAGCAGTTTCAGTTATCCTGCATTTCCTATAGACTGTACATGATCAATTAATACTCAGCAAGTAGTACACAGACATTTTTTTGGTCTGACACTCTGCGAGCAAATATTTCATTGCATATTTCAACCTGCCAAAGCAAGTGCCAGGGCT
Organism: Phalacrocorax aristotelis; assembly: GCF_949628215.1. Lineage (NCBI taxonomy): Eukaryota > Metazoa > Chordata > Aves > Suliformes > Phalacrocoracidae > Phalacrocorax > Phalacrocorax aristotelis. The sequence goes on along the minus strand of NC_134278.1, from coordinate 29,727,143 downwards.
TGTTTTTCTAGGAGAAAGATCAAGAGGTTTAGCAGGTTAGCATTGTACTTGTGGCTGAAGTGCCATAGGAAGACGCCTATGAAATTTAAGACCTACTTTGGAAAGGCAAGCATCCATAAGGAGCACTAGGAAGAGAGGAGAGGGTTGGAAATTAGATCTGAATGGGTAGAAGGAGCAAAGCCTTGCCAGGCAAGGCAGAGCAATACATTAATTCCAGAATAAGTTAAAGCTCCACTTCTTGGGTGTACTGTGTTGTCCGAACCCATTAACCCTTATAAGACAGGATGCTTCAAGTGTGTTAGGTTTCTAAAGGTCACAGAGATGTAAATGAACAAATAATGAGTCATTTATACTGCCAGAAATAAGAGTGGTTGTATTGAAGTGGGAAGGAAATGGAAAATTTATGCAAGAGTCTCTTTTACTTAGCATTAACATTGCCATCCAGACTCAGGCCACTTCTAAGACTGTTCATGACACACAAAGCAACAAATTATTCTGTTTTACTGTTTGAAAAGGTCACAAATGCAACAGTAGCACAGGAAAACCAGCCCAAATCCTGAAGTGCGTAAATGGCAACCAAACATTGCCAAGATCTGGCACAGTGTTAATTCTTAGCACTCCCATAACAACGATTAGGATTATGGGGGAAGTAGTTTATCTAGGGTTTTTTTAAAAGTAGTTACATTTTCCAGGACAGCAAAATATGATGTTAACAAAATTTGTTGTTCATTTGATGTAAAGTTCGCAACTGAAGTACCAAACATCTCTAAAGTGTCTTCTGATTAAGAAGTGAAGCTTCAGCCCAGAGCAGCATGTAATTCAGTCTAGTTATTTCATTAACACACAATGTTCAAAACCAACAACATTGTCTGGGAGACTCTTCTGCACAGCTTTGAACACCAAATTCCAGCTTATTCCATTTGGCCCAATTAGTTCTTCTGTAATTAGGGTTTCTGAAGAGGGAGAAATCCCTAAGGATCTGTTTTTTTGAAACCCTCCTGCAAGCATACAGTACGTCTATTGGCTTCAGTGTGACTACTGCTGTAAGAAAAAGTGGCCAAGGTCAAGTGTCAAGGGTGATTCTTCCCATGGAAGAAGTAACATTTTAAAACCCTCTTGCTGCAGATAGTTTGATTTATAGGACATTATTATTATGAGAACAATGTCCCTGTGTGAGCAGGGACTGTCTCTAGCAGTGGCCAATAATGAAGGTTTAGAGAAAAGTTTAACGCAGCAACTACATATGACATGTCCCTGAAGTAGTCTTCTAGCATCTAAACATTTTAGCATATCTTTTGTTCTTTTCCTGTCATTTGTTTTAATGGATTAAATCAAGTCTCTCATCTTGATATAAAGAGTATCATGTAAGGCAGTGGAAAACTTGAGCACAAACAAATTTGAAGTCAATGAAGTTCCTCTGACATTCTGTTAAGCATTGAGATATATTTCCACATAGGCTAGAATTCCTCTAGCTAATAAGGAGATGAAATTTATGTACTAGATAATTTACTTGATTTCGCAGAGGAACGAAGAAGACCTACAATTTCAGACTAGTTAATAGTGAGATTTCACAGACCTGATAGTATTCTCATTGAAGGGGACAGCACTGTAATATTTGAAAGATTCTATAGATGGCAGTATTGGAGAAGAATTGCCAGTATTGTATAACAATATTTTTATAAATTTTAAATTATTCAGCAGTTTTCTTCTTTAGCAGGATTAGTTTGTGCCACATACTTTCATAAAATCTATTAAAATAATTTTTCTTGACTTCAAGGCATCATAATAGAATGCTACTGCCCTTTTCACAATGAAATAAGTTAATAGATTTCTTCAACTATATATTAGTCTCTGAACTCCATAACTACAAACACTGCCTGTCAGCATACAGCTCTTGAAGAAAGGAAAGCAAACGTAAAGAGCTTTTCATTGTTCTATCCTCAGTTTAATAAGACACTTGTCAAGCAATATAGCAGTTTCCTTGATGAACAAATGGCAAACAACTTCCTTTGGTCATGTTTATCAGCTCGTCAATGTTCTAGATATTATTCTGATGTGAAAATCCATTTTTCTGATACAAAAATACAGCAAAATTTTGAAAATACCTGATAACCTGACAGAAAAGGAAAAAAGTAGCAACAATTCTATAACTATTTAATCCATCTTCATAGCCATGATGGATGAATTAAAAAACGGAAGAAACTGATGTCTGGAATAATTTTTACTGAAAAGATATTTTTCTTTCTACATGGTCTAGAATGTTACTTGACATACTTTGCTGAAGCTAATTCACAGTGTGGTGTAGCTCAAGACTTACATGACCAGATACCTTACATACCAACACTCAAGCACACATACATGTGTGCACATATCTGACAGCAGGTTACACTTGCTGGCTTAATGCACAAACTATTTCATAGTTATTATTTGGAAACTTTTGCTTCTATGTTTAACCATTTAAAGGACAACTGCAGGCACTTATTAGGTTGTTGTTTTGAGTCACAGAGACTATTGCGTTCTCTTAGTCATTTAAGCAGCACTGATCCCATCAAGCTTTCTGTTTCCACTATTATTTTTTGAAATCTTGTGGCAACATGAGAAAAATCTTAAAAAAGTAGCTACAGCACTCATGTCCTCTAAGGATAAAAAGTGCTGTTGAAGTTTTAGCTAAAAAGCAATCTGAACCTTCAGATTTATTAGTAACAGTCCAGTAAACTTAATATTCATGATAGGCACAAGAAAACATGCATTTGTAAAATTTCTCTGTATAATTTAAAATGTCAAATAGAATAAAGTGAGTTGCCTACTTAAATATATGCCATGGATTAATCATATATAAACTCAAGTGGAAGTCATGCATGACAAAATGAAGGAATTGATATGCAGCACAACAGTAATACCCTCCATACCAAGTCAGACATGAGTGATGTGATGTCCTAATAAAAATTCAGTTATGCACTTATCATTCCCACCAGTTACCCAACTGAATAAGAACACGATTCAGCCAGCTTACTAACACTTAGTAGCATGGCTCTAGAATTATTTTTCAGACTTCCTCTATGAGCATGGATGATTTGCTGAAAATATGCTAGTCACCTTACTTTGTGAAGATGTTTGGAGTTAGAAACTGTGTCAAGGGTAGGAACTGCTTTTAAAGGCAAGGCACCTAGATTTAAGTATCTACATGTAGAAAGTTCAATACATAAGTTACCATTATGATTAATGAATGTCTAGTCAATAAAGTCAGTGAAGCACTTTAGCTGATAGTTTTTCTAAAGGTAGATGTTTAATGCTGTTTGAGATGCCCTGGCATTCCAACTTGTATCCAAAAACATCCAGACAGGGTTCATAGATATGGCACAGAACCTGTAGGGCACCTATGTCTTTCTGGAATGGCTCGTGAAAGTAAGGCAATAGAGGCTGTGAAAAAATAACAGTAGGTACCTATATTTAAGAAACCAAATGCAGCCTTGGAGGAGGCTACTTCAGGAAAAGGTGAATCTCTTTCTAGTTCTGTTGACTGTGTTATATAGCGATGCTATTCAGTTGCCTGAAAATAGGACCTGATGACATGCTGCCATACACCCCTCACAGCTTCAGCTGCCAATTGCAGCAGGTCCTGCATTTGCTGTTGCAGCAGCCAGGCCCATGTGGATGGCCTGGATATGCTAAAGCATCTCAGTGGAAATTGACAAACACGTTTAAGCAACTGAATCCTGTCTTATGTCATAGTTGACCATAATGGGTATTTTCATGCCTATAAATAATATGTGTAGACAGCTAAACGTAAGTGTCTTAATGCCAAAATTAGTCCCTCCAATTTTATAGTAATCTATTTCCCTGACTTAATTACTCTCATAAACACTATGCAGAATACCAGCTTTCTTATAGTCCACAAAGCACACTTTCACTGTTATCAGACCAAACCTAGTCCAAGAAATGAGTAAGTGTAGAACTCAATTCGAAACTAGATTGCCAAAGTTTTAGATACTTAATTCTTTACTGATTGCTTTATCAGGCTTTACTGAGACACTCACAGTCCCACTTAACGCTCTAGTCTTTAGACAATTGAAGGCTTCCAGTGCAGAAATGGTCCCAGTGAGGGAAACTCAGGCATGATGTTTCTTCTTGCACGTTTCATCCTGAAAGCATCTTCAGAGCATTTCAGTACCTAGAATAAGTTTACTACGAAAACCAGGCAAGAATTAAATATTTGTAGATTTGGTTTGTATCACATTTTCCTAATTGCCTAGTGATTAAGCATTCAATTTTTGTTTACTGAAATATTAATTGGACAGAAGAAATAGAAATTATCTATATCCTGGCTATAATATCCACATCTTGAGGTGCAGGAGGATCAGGTTCAGATTTCTGGTCCAATTGATTTCCTAGCGCTGAGGTTTCAAAGCTGCTTCCAGTACCATTTGCTGGCCCACATAACTTGTTCTTAGGCACTCATCTCTTACTATGTGTTGTATCGAAAGACCGAGGTGTACCATTTTAGCTTTGGCTAGTAATAGCTATTTTAGGCTTTAGAAATCCAGAAATCTCTTTAGGGATTTAGCCATATGCTCCTAGATGTTACTTCTTAGCTAGTGAGGTCTCTAATTAGCTAACAGTAGAGATTACAACTCTGCTGCAACCAAACCAAACAGAACTGTAGACCTCAGAAAATTGTGATCTTTTGTTCCAGTATTGCTCAGAATAATGATTGCTTCAGTCTCTCCTCTTCAGGGACAGCAAGAATTACTCATGGCTGCAGGTCTGGCAAAATTACAGCTTTCATGAGTACATTGTTCTAACTGTTGCATTCAAGTTGTGTTAATAATAGATACTTTTGTTAACATGCTCTACTTGTTACTGCCCTAAAAATGGAAGTTGAACTACACTTTTTTTTTTCTGTACGTGGATTAGTTTATGAGTTATGAAAAGTTAGCTCTTCAAAGGTTAAATAAAAAGTGATAATGCAACAGAAAAAATACATTTCCATTTTTTTTCCAAATATTTGCCCAGGAAAAAGAAAAAAATGCCCATATATTGTCAGTAATCTTTGAGCTAGAACCTTAAGCAACTTGCATCTTCAGATGAAGATTTACATACAACCATATTTGTCATTGTTTTCCAAAATGAAAAAAGTAACTGGTGGAGCTGCTCTCTCTCTGTATGAAGGAATGAAACCACTGAAAATCTCTGACTGTGCGGTATAAAGCTTTCAGGCAGGTGTTGGTTGCTAATGAACTGTTAGCGTTGCACTGTAAGTGCCAGGGCCCTGACTTGCTGACGGTTTGTGTGCTTGGTGTCAGAGCCAGCCCAGAGATGGGGCTGGTGTCTGGTCTCGAAAACAGCTCTGCTAGGAAGCCCCAGCAAGAGCTTCCTCCTGTGTTGCTCAAGAGCAGCTTTTAAATAGAGGCTCCTGCCCTTGATCCCTTGCTGAACTACACTGCAGCAACATCACATCCATGCTTTGCCTGGCCGTGTTGATCTGGACCTGGACTCTGACCCACAGACTGACTTGCAGGCTTGACCTTAACACCTGCCTCATCACTGTGGAACTGCCTGGTGATCTGGCCTCTGGAGCTGACATGGCTGTTCCCCCTGGGCCTGTCCTGCTTGCCTCACTCTGGGCAGGACCCTGGCTGGAGAGGCCTCTGCCTTGCCAACCATGTTATATCACTCCCAGCCCCTGGCTCCAAGCCCTCACCGCTCCCTGACCGTAAGCCTGGCTTCTAACAGCACCAAAATGAAACAAATACTGAGACAAAATTATGGCTTATGATCAGGACAGTGAGTTTGTAGATGGTACATAGCAAATACTGAAAAGTGACAGAGTTCTATGAAAAAATCTTGTTTGATATATTTAGTTGCAAAAAGAATTTGAGAGAAGAAAAGCAAACTGATATAGCTAATTAGTATCACTGATTGACCCATCCGTCCAAACCATGATGTTCTGCCTTCCTCCAGTCATCAGGACCATCTGGTGATTGCCACGACCTTTCAAAGCTTATTGATAGCAAGCAGCCTCATGATGATATTGGCAGTCTCCCTCAGTGCTCAGGGCTGCATCCTGGCCAGTGCCCTGCCCATGTGTATGTCTGATCAGCTGATGTGCTCCCAAATTCTTTCTCTGCCATAGATAATGTTTCATTTCCCCAAGCTCAGCTGCCAGGGTCAGGGACTTGGGAGGCTTAATCAGGCTTTCCCAAGTGAAAAATGAGCCAGGCAAGGTTTTGAGTATTTTGGCTTTTCCACGTCCTTTGTCACTAGGTCCCCATGCCTTTGATGAGTGGCCTCACGTTTTCCTCAGCCTTCTTGTTAGAAGCCCTTCTTGTTTCCCTTCACATCCCTTGCCAGTTTCAACTCCTGCTAAGTTTTGACTCCTAACTCCATCCCTGTTCAACCCAGGCGCTGGCTCTGTATTCCTGCTGGATAGCCTATCCTTGCTTCCACAGCCCCCGTGCTTCTGTCTTGAAGTTTGAGCTCAGTTTTCTCATGTTGACTGTGACTTTTCCACTGCAATTTTCCTTGACATGCTGAATAGCAAAATGGGCTTGCTGAAAGTTTTGAGGCAACAAGCTGCTTGAAGAAACTATCAAAATGTAGACTGGGATGTGTACAAGCACTTCTGCTTCAATAGTGGGAATTAAGCCGCAAGAACAACCTAGAAAGATTGGTTCATAACAACAGCTGAATAGGATGTGTGAGCATTACAGGGCTGATCAAATGAGGATAGCAGGAGGAACTTGAAAGGTATTAATGCATAGTAGAGGGAAAGAAAAGCGCACTTCAGCAATAGTACTTGCAGGAACTTTGTGTTCTCATAGCTCTAACTGGTCTAAAGAGATTTAGAGTTTCTCTTGGTATCATTTGGAAGGGTATAGCTTCATCAGATACTAGTACTCAGCTTAGAAAAGTGAGTCATTAATCAGATACAGAATAGAAATGTTTGCTTAAATGCCTGTTGTGCTTACAATGCACCTCACAGTGCTGAGCACCCTAGTGAGTAATGTAGCAGTCACACCGCACAAGTCCTACAAATTTAGCTTTTAGGACTGGCAAAGACACCCATTCACCTCATTTGTTTTAGCAAAAAGTTTCTCTGGAGTAAGCACATGTAATACAGGAACAGCCTTGTGCAAGTTTAACCAAGCTTCTTATTTTCTTATCTTGGGGGGAAAAGCAAGGTTGTTGCCAAGAAAACAACAGTAAAGTGCCTCAGCATTTGACATCACATGTTAGTTTTGCATATGCCTACCATAAAAGCAAATTGAAAACCTTAAATTGTCTTATTCTTCACCCTAAAATTTTGTCTATCTATAGATGCAATTTCATAAAACTGAAATTATATACTGATCATCTCTGTGCACTGCAGTAGAGTTAAGGCATTCTATTCTGAGATATGGGTGCACATTTCCAGGTACCTGTCAAGTCAGATACTGCCCATGCATATAATCTGTACTTAAAGGATCCACAGATAATTTACAAGAAAATTAGAAGTCATTCTAGTATTTCCTGTAGTTAGTCCTGCTGCATTGTGGCAAAACATGTTGTTTTCTGACATCTGTTCGGATATATTATTGGGAATAAAACCACTTTCTTCGCAAAATGGGAATAAAATATTTGCATCTTGAAAGTTCCAGAATGAAGTGTATTAAATGGAGTATTTTATATCTATAAATCAGTATAATACCTCCTTTCTAAAGCATTCTGACATCTGCTGCTGAAGTTGTAGCTGTTATTTTTAAATACAGTTTTTTTATGTAAAGCCATGGATTTATTTCATTCTCTGAGTGATACTATAAAAAAAACCACCTTTTTTCATCCTTGCTCTCTCACTCTGCTCCAGGCTTTTTTCCTTGGAAAGCGATCTTCCTTTCATATACCTTCCAGTGATAATCAATGCAGCATTTCAGTCCTGCTGCAGCTGAACATTGTGCTTTCACACTAGTCATTGGCCATGCTTCCTTCATAAGCAGTGGAGAATTAACTACATTGACAAAGTGAAAATGAATCTGACATGAAGACTTTCAGATGTTTCATTGTAGACGTAACCTGGTCTGACCTTTTAAGCAGCAGCATATTTTAATATAAGATTGGCCGCTGTGGCACAGTTCCTCCATATGCAAGTCTCGCTGTGCAAGAATTTGCTGAGAGAAGCCTGACTTCCAAATGATGCATAAAGTAAAAATGTATATGTACAAAATGAGTTATTATTTTTGGTTGATTTTTAAATATGACGACATCAGTATAGAGACTACATCTTTACCCCTTAATGGAGAACATTGTCTCTTACCTACTGAAAAAAATAAAAGCACCTAAAAATCCATACTAAAACTATGAAGTATTATTATGTCTTTTGTACCTGATAATGTTCATAAGTTTTAGTGATATAAATGACATCATCTAGTCTGTTTAGCAAGTTTTATTACTATTTATTCTCCGGGATAATTCGTACTCTTAAAACTATTTTTATTTATGTCAGCTTTTAAGTATAGATGCTAGGAACTTCACATTTCTGGCATATATTACTACAGACATCGTCTAGCCTGGATATCATAACAGCTATTATGATGCTTAGTATGGGAGTGATTTGTTAATGTAATGTGTTTGCATAAGAATATATACATAGGTTGAATTACAGCTCATCAAAAACCTGATTCTGATCATTCAAGCATTTAATAAATCCATTATAATTGATATTCCAGAGATTAAAACTTAGTTTTAGATTTACTGAGAATTTCTGAGGTTAAATCCATACACCTTCCTCAGAAGTATTAACTGTAATCTCATGGAAGAAATGAACAAAAAGGCCAGCTGCATGGTTACTACCTATTCAAGTGGCATCTTCACATCATTACGTTGACTTGAAGTCGTTATGCAGGTGAGAGATCTGGATGCTGTGTAATGGTGCATCTGTCTGCTGGACACAGTCCACCAGGAACACCTTGAATCCTATTCTGAGTGAGGTGGTGTGACAAATAGACAAATTACAAAGTCTTGCAGCATGCTGAGTGTATACCAATCTAATAACTAAGGCCCATCTGCAGTAGGCAATACAAAGTACAAGTGGGTGACAAGTGGCTTCACGAGCAGACTTTGTGCAGAAAACTTGAGTGTGGAAGGCTACCAGAAGGTTGCCTAGGAATGCACTACAAGGAGATCTTGAAGGTATATTGGATGGAAAGCACGTTACTATAAAACTATGAAATAGGGAGCACCGAAATGAAGAAAGATGTTGGCCTCTTAGAACAGAAACAGCATAGCTTCCACAGGAAGTCTGAGAAGTGAGGGGGGCAGCATTTACAGGTCAGGCATTTAGTACTGCTGTTAACTAAGTAGTAAAAAGGGCTGATCACACATGGGTCTTAATGTACCCTGCACATCTAAATAGCTTGACTTATTTCAGTGAACCCACAAATGCAGCAAATTAACAACTACATGATAATGAATTAGCTAATAACTAACATTATATCTCAAAGGTGTAATGCTGTTTTAGTGGGAAGGATTGGAAACCGCTTCAACATAAACAGCATAGATAAGTATAATCATTAATCAGTTGGCTGAAGGAAGTTTAACTAGTCCAATTTCTTAGGGGTATATGAACAATCAGCACTGAGAGAAGTAGTAGGTCAGAATGATGGAGCGGTGTGTAGCTCCAAAGTGTACGTTGTATGTCCACTGTAATTCTGTGAAAGTGCTCCATTTCAGTGTAAGGTAAGACAATTTGAATTGGTGGTGGGTGTTGGTCTCTTCTCCCAAGTTACTAGTGATAATACAAGAGGAAATGGCCTCAAGTTGTGCCACAGGATGTTTAGATTGGATGTTAGGAAGAATTTCTTTATTGAAGGAGTGGTCAGGCATTGGAACAGGCTGCCCAGAGAGGTGGTGGAATCGCCGTCCCTGGAGGTGTTAAAAAACCTCTAGAGGTAGCATTTCAGGACATGGTTTAGGAGACATGGTGGTGTTGGGTTGATGGTTAGGACTTGATGATCCTAGAGGTCTTTTCCAACCTTAATGATTCTATTATGATTCTTTGAATTATCAAGCATCTCAGTATGATTATCCTAAAAACAAATTTCAGCAGCAATTAATGAACACATTCCAGTTAAAATGTATATTCTTATGACACATAAAGCAGTTAATTAAAAATCCTCGACTAAGGTTTTCAGCCGTATGGTGAAGAAATAAATGTTTATTCCAGCTCCTGCAAAAGTATTTTGTATTTGAATTTTTAAACAATGCAAAATTTACACTTATATTGATTTGAAAATGAACACTGATAAGATTACACTTTTTTTGCATTACAACTACGGGCTTCATTGTTAATGACAATAAGGCACACAGACAACAAAATGGCATTGATCTTCTATTATCTAAGTTTTATTCTGTATCTAGGTTATTTTTAGCCTTTGGAAAGGGAAGAATTGGAAGTATTATATACAGCATTTGTGAACTGTACAAAACTGTAGACAACTGGTGCCATAATAATGCAGTCTTCTCAAAATATCTTTCAGAAGATATTTCTTCTTGTATTTTTTCAGATATTTCCATTAGTGATCCATCTTTCAGAAGTAATGAATCATCATGGATGTCATTTGCACCCTTTTACATCCGGCGTAAGACCCATATCAAACTACAGTTTCAGCCTCTGTCTCCGGATGGTATCCTGTTTTACACTGCACAGCACTTGGGTACTCAGTCAGGTAAGAGTATTCCAGCTTGCTGGTAACATACACCCAGGTAGTTTTTTGAAAAAGAAAGGCAGTACTTTGAAGCGATTCATGCAGTCAGTCTCTGTAACTCATTGCCCATGGCGACTGGGTTTTGGACTGTGAATAATCAAGTTCGTAAGAAAAAAGATGCATAACAAAATTTTGGATTAGTCCAAAGCCAGCAAGTATTTAATTAAGTGGTTCAGGAAATAATTTTCCTCTGAAAAGTAACTGTAGCCAGTTTTTCAACAGACGTTTACTGACATTGCTCCCACCATTTCAGTGCAGCTACACTAGGATTCACAGTCTGGGGGTTTGGCCCAGTGTTTTAGAATGACCAAAAATTAACACTATTAACATACTTCACCTTTATATTGCATCTATGTAGTGTCTTGCACATTTCTAAACAGAGCATTACATATCATTCATAATATGTTCTTAGAGCAAATTTTCCACTTGTATTAAATAGTGTGTTATGCAAAAGTGGGCTTTTGTATGACAAAAAAAGCACTTAACTATTTATCATATATTTTTACATTCCTTTGTTCAAAGCCTAAAGCTCTGAGACATTTCAATAAACATGCTCAGCCACGCATGCATATAAACACACATACACCCAATTTGCCACCTTCTTATTCTGTACACAGATGTTTTAACAGGCTGCTATTCAGTAAGACTGGTAATACATCATACGCTGCTGGCACCTCCTGTTTGCCTTGCTCTAATTATAACCACACACAGAGAAGCAGCTTCGAAGAAAAATATATGGAACATCTGTAATACAAATACATTTATTTGCAAAGACCTCTGTCTTCTACAATGGATCTTTTGTAATTCTCTCACTTACAGGCCAAATTCTGAGATTCTCAGGGAATAGTTCTCTCCTGTATAAAGTAAAGCATTACATGGGCCATGAAAAATAGAATAGAAAAAAGGATCTCTCTTAAAAGAATAGTCAGAGGTCATGGAAGCAGCTAGCATATAAAGAAATTAAATATCTCTCTGGAAGCATCAAAGAGAGTGCTAAGTCTGTTTAACTTGGTCCAAGAGTGGTTTAGCATGAGCATGCCCTCATTCTATTGCCATTCATGAATGTTTAGTTTGCACAGGAAGGAACATTTTCTTTAAATCACTTTCTAGAAGCATATCAATTTCATTTCGAAACAAAACCCATCTTCTATAGAGTAATTTAATTTCTTTACGAATTTCCAACTCCCATTTTCACTGTCCTGAAGTTTTGAAAGATTTAGGAAAAGCTAATCGTCCGGCTCTTTATATTTGCCTTCATATAATCCTGTCAAATCCAGACAGAATTAGACTGATGAAAGACTCAGAAGTATTCTTAGCAGCCAGCAGATGTGAAAGAGCTTTCTGTTGGGGATTAGTTTAGAAAGCACTTTATATAAAGCCTTTTCTTCTACACAGTTATGTAAGATTTAATAAATTGATTGCTGAAACCACAGGATTTTTTTTTTTCTAAAATTCCTTTCTAATAGGAAATAATTACAACATTTTTTTTCCTCATTAGGCAATGCTGTTTTTTTAAAAGAAATGAGCTCTGACTATGCAGCTAATTTAGCAATGATACTGAGATGTAGCATCTCACAGTGGCACAGTTGTACATATTGGCTTGGCTTGTCACCCATGTAAACACTACACTGGTACTTTCCCTTCTGGGACATACCGCCGCCCAGAAAGGGTGGGTGGCTGGCTAGTCACCTTGCTCAAAAATTGATTTGCTGGTTCCAGCCTCCACTCCTCTAACAATTTGATTACTTCATTGCACACATTTATACACCTGGCAAATTGGCATAAAATGGAAAACATCCTATGAATTTTTATCTGTTAGCAAAATATCCTATAATTCTGTCAGTCATCAGCTTTCTTGGTTTGTCAGCTGTTTCTGAACACGTTATCATGACTTTAAGTCTGGTAGTATTAATTTCTACAGCTCCTAATCCAAAGTTTGGCAAAATTTTAAGTGGCTAGCTACATTAGCAATAAACTGGGGGGAAAAAAAAAAGAAAAACACAAACAAGCGAGCTGTGTGTGCATATTTTAGTTTGGAAACTGGCAGACAGAAAGACAAGGGGGCTTTTCTCTCCCTCTTTGATTACTTGTTTTATGCCAATGAGGTAAAAATGTGGGACATGCAGACAGTTGTATGCACTGCTTCTGAGCGAGGTCTCTGCAAATAATACAGCACTCTTGTGGAGTTCAGCAGAGCGTCGGTAGGCGGCCAGCCCACTTCACATTTTCTCAAGCCCAGTGTATCCTACTTCTACCAATGAAAGTGTGAGAGTCCCATTGCATAAATAGCCTTTAATTCAGACAGGGTTTGCTGGACGACCATCAACTACTTGAACAATGTATAATTCAGTCCATTTACATACCAACCACTCTATATACTTGAAGTACTTAGCACTCTGGATAAAAGGCAGTAAGAAGCATTACTTTTTCGTTGAGTCATAGCATTACTGAAGCTTTACATTTGTTTGTGAAGGTGGAATATCCAGAGTTCAGGCCAGGGTGATAGAAAGGTTTGTTCCCTGACGAGATGAGAAAGAACAGTTATGCTGAGTGACTAAGAAGGAAGTCAGGTTAGTAAACAGAATGGGATGACTCACGCTACATTTAATACTCAACATTTGCAACACCAGTGCTCTGTCTCTCTTTAACAGGATTATGTTACCTACCTGGTCTGAAAAACCTCAGGACTGTAACTCCTGATATTTAAGGCATTTCAGTTTAAAAACTTAAAGCAGAGACAGTATGGGTGGGTCATGTCTGCATGGCTTTCTAAGACAGTGTTTATGGTGAAAACTGAATCATGGAATTGGACTAAAACAGTTTGGAAATATTCAGAATTTCTAGAATACCCACAAGGGAGGAGTGTTGTTATCCTAATCAGAAATAAATTGATGATTCACCCACTTCTAGAAGAGAAACTTAAGAGTGGTTAAGTGTTCTCTTTTGGCAGCCATGTTTCCTTAGCTGACAGGGGAATCAGTTCTGCTTTGTTACGAGTTTTGGGATCATTCACATGGGCTTAATTAGCCGCCTAGGAAGCAGAACTGCCAGCTATCTGTGTGACAGAACAGTCACCCCCATTGTCTTGAAATCTGTTGCGTATGAAGGGTTGTTGCTACCCATTTACCACTGGCAAACAAACACTTGCAAAAGGCTGGCAAATTGAGGTTGCTCAAGGAAGGTGGCTTCTGCAGGCTGCTGAAATATGCCAGGGTGACGGGGGTGACTAAAGGAAGCAGAAAAAGTTTCTTCACCAAGGACAGCAGTCTTTTTGAAAGGTGAGGCTGAATGGTCTAACCTACAAATAGGTAACTGCCTACTCCTTCTTGATGCATGAGCACCACTCTCTGCAGGGTTATTCTGGATCCTAGCTATGCCCTTCTGCTCTGGGATGATGCTCCAAGCAGAAGCTGGAATCTACCTATCGCCACAGTGCTCTTTTTACATGGTTTAAGAGATTTACAGGCTTGGCTTCATAGCGTTCTCAGTCTTGTGTTAGCTGTAGGATGTGGCTCCATACATGGAGTAAAATAATTTTGTAATATGCATGAAATACGCATGAAATGCATGAAAGCATATCTATGGGTAGCCTCTATAAATGTGCATTAGAGGCACTGGCTATGGTCATTGTTAGATAAAAGATCAAGTAACAACAGCTGCAACAAGCTGCTATAACCTGTCAGCTGACTGATACCTAACTGTTTCATGCACTCAGACCATGGCAAAGACAGAATCAAGGTTAACAAACCCCTAAGGACAATGAAGGCACCAAAAGACAGAGATTAAGCTGAGACAACAAACTTCAGCCATGCTGACGTATTATTGGCTAACAACTAGTGCCAGAGACTGCAGAAGGGTGGGAATAAGGCTCATCTCTTCTCTCTGTCCTTCATTCCCTTGTTCTACCTGTTTATAGCCCTGCCTCTTCTGCTTTGCTTTCTCTCCTTGGCCCTGGGCCTTATTCTGGCTCCTGGAAATGCCCAGGAGACCAGCTGTGGAGGACAGCTACTGATCAGTTGGGTTCTCTCTCATGTGGTGACCACAGCGCATCACCTTCCTTAGCCATAGAATACAGCCATTCAGCTCGAGGCTGACATGGCTATTCAAGCCATAGTAGGCCACAAAAGTTCTGCTCCTGGATGAATATATAAAGGGTCACAGTGTAAGGGAACATTTGGGTCCACGAAAATCATACAAGACAGCAGGGTGAAAGGAAAACCATGAAGAACAGGATGACAACAATAAAAGGAAGAATGAAAGCAATGTGAACTGAGTTCAGCAAGGCAGGAAAGAGCAGTGAGCAAAGATACATCTGGAACTATGATGGTTATAGGATGAATCATACCAACAAGAAGCAATAATACTGTTGGAGTCACAGGCACTTTATTATGGGCTTAAAGAGTGAAGACTCGGAGTGAAGACGAGCACATACTGAAACCAACCTATGGTAAAAGAGTTCCCTTTCATTAACTGAGAATGAGTCCTGTGAATGCTACTGCTTATGACAATATAAGGTTCAAATGTTCACTCTGTCACTGCGACAGTGCTAATGATCAATAAAGGTTTCTGAAAAAGAAGGTGGAAGGAGGTGGGGGAAAATGCTACCCGATACCACAATGATAGAAACTGACATTCTGGCCTTGAGCCAGTGGAAGGAAAGGTGAAGTAAAAGCAACAGAAGGCATAGACTGAGGCCAGCAAACATACAGCCAAAGGTGCCATCTCAGGGCTTCAAAATGGCTAATGGAACCAAGACTACAGGTGTTCAGTAACCAGGAAACCCCTTCCTAGAGCTCTTGAGACACCTACCCTGCAGAAGCTGCTGAAGCACTGAGTCATCAAAGCCTCTGTCCCCAGCAGAGTATCATAGCAGAGAGGCTTCTGCTTAGTAACACAGGATGAGGAAAAAAAGGACAAACATCAGATGTCTTACAAGTCTTTCTAAAGGAATCTAGATCTTCAGTAGTCTGGGAACTAATCAGTGAGTTTCGAGCAAACAGGGAGCCTTCAGAGACACTTGCATCTCTGTATCGCTGGGGACACAACAACGGCATCAAAAAGGTGAATGCCACTGATGAGAAGACTGTATCCACTGCTTCCAAAGTTATTTAAAGGATGTTCTGGAAGCTCCTTTGGCCTTAAAACCTAGTGGGAGATGCTTCTTATTGTCAATTTGCAATGAAGTGTAGGAATAAATTCAGATACTAAAGGCTTTGCCTTGTATGCATGCACACAGATCACAAGGGTAGACTTTGAGTCACTGTGGGGAAGAGACCCTGAAAGAGAAATGTTAAAAATACCATCCAGGGTACCCTCCCTGCCCATGACCTGTCAGCCTAAGATCCTCTGATGTTGTGTTCAGTCCTCCTAGGAAATATATTGGCATTAGGCAGATTTGATAGTGAAGGCAGTAACTGCAGAGATCTTTGGCCAAAACAGGTGTGTAAATTTAATACTATTGCATTTGTTATGCACAGTAATGCTTCTGGCATGAATAGGACATCTCAAAATAGAGGGCAGCATTCCTAGCATGCGTTTCCAACTGTACAAAGCTTTGACACATTACAATGTAGATGAGTTTCCTGTGGTAACGTAGAAACATGGTGACCTGATACTGCTTAAGCATGATCCCCTCTCTAGACAGGGAGAGAGACACACCTGCATGTCTACAAGAAGGCCGAACATGAAAGGGCATTGTCAGCTTTTGGGAGAATTTAGAACTTGACTGTGTGACCATATCCAACTTGCTTACAGACTTACATACGTATTCAGAGTTGTAGCAAGCTGCAAATTTTTGTGATGCATTCAGAATCCATCATAAGAAGTCCTATAAGCAGATAGCATCAGGGATAATCCAGATCTCACAGTAGTAGTTGGATGTACCTACAGGAGACTTTTTGTTCCCAAAACTCCCAGTTTTGGGAACTGCCTGTTCAGTCAGCTGCCTGTTGACTTGGTTTCTGGGAATGCCGACGTCTGATATGGGAGCAGCCGAGACTTGTGCACATTCAATAGTAAAACCTGGAAAGTAAAGTGATGAAGAAAAAATGATACCTGTTTTGGAGGTCTGGCTTCTACTACAGAACAGACAATCCACCCTGGGGTGGGGCAACTTTAACCTTCAGTCATTTGGTGAAAACCCTGTACTGGGTTTGTAAGTAAAAGTGTTATTTTAGGTCCAGAACAGTTCCTTCCTTAAGGCAACCCCTGCTACAAAATCCCCTTCTCCTGAGAAGACAAAGAAACAATCATTTAGCATTTGGGCTATTAAAAAAAATTTACTTTTCATTTTACTGAAACAGAGAAGATGACAGGGGCAGGAAGGTGCATCAGAACAGAACTGAATGCTGTAACCATTGAAGATTTTGTTCAACACTCAGGGTCTTGACAGGGTGTAGTTTCAAGCCACAGCTTAGCTACAATAGTCTATTTTCAAAGAAGATTCAACCTTATTGAGACAGATTGCCTTACAGTTCCTTGCACACCATCAAAGAGATTGGGCAAAGGCTTGCGTGCACAATAAAATAATGACTGTGAGTGCCTACCTCGGGAGTCTCTCTGCTTTTTTTGTGACACTAGTGATGGGGATGAATAGTCCATATTAGAGGAGATGCTAATCTGAAAAGCTGGAAGCAAAGTTGTGTGTCCTATGTGTAGGTTGTATCTTCTAGAAAGTAGGGACCAGCTATAAAGTCTAGTCCTGTAAAAACTGACTGTGTCATCTGCCTCATGCTTAACAAAAGCAAACTTCCCCAGAAAGCTCTTTGGCCTCAGTTACAGTCATATGGGACAGGCTGGAATAATGCTTAAACTGAAACAGTGGAAACCACCTTGCTTCATGGTCTCCTATATTGAGACTGCTGCAAGGAGAAATTCTGTGCTAAGAATGCCATTTGTTTAAAATGGCGATGCAATTCCTATGATGGCATAGGCCTGCATGGGCTTCAGCTTTGCAACTCGTCTCTGAGAGACATGGCAGATTGAGGACCCTCGTTGAAAATGTCACTGGTTGCTAAAGTGAAGAGGAACAAAGACAAGCCCATAATTCACAGAGAAATACTAAGCTGAACCCTGGGATCAACATCCACATCATAAAATTTATCTCAACACTCTGCTGTCCTTCCCAAAGACTCAAATGGCAAGTCATCTGTGAGCAAAGAGGATCTAACCAGGGGGGTAAGAAAGTGCCCTGAGAGCCTCAGGGAGAACTGAAATTGCTAACTTTATTGTGTTCACAACTAGCAGAAAAGAAAGTTACTCCAGTTTGAAGAGGGGCCTCAAATCTGTGCTAGAACATAATCCAGAGTACTCGGCAGTAACCTCTCTTTACACTGTAGATAGCAGATGCAGTAACACAGATTTGATCTTGTAATAGGATTAAATAAGACTCCAAAACTCACTGTGAGTACATTAGCAAAAGACATCATCAGGCTTGAGTCAGAAGCACTATGACTAACTGCTGAAACCGTGTCCACTTGTCGAACGTGCCAAACTACCAAACCTTCCCGGCAGGCCAAGAAGTCTTGGAGAACTTCCAGATCCTCCAGCTCCTGATTACAAGACAGATGAGCAAGTAACCCTGGTCGGATGCATTCCTCCTTCCTAGCCAGCAAAGAATGGGTACTCATGCCCCTACACAAGCCTGCATGCCTGGGTAGGAGAGGGGATTGAAGGCTGCCAAAGAGGTAGTTCAGAAACTTTTTCTGATGCTGCTTTCTTACTCTAGGATTGGGGTCCCGATAAAAGAAATAGCCAAGCAGGTTATGTACATTGCTCAAACAAACAAGTCAGATGAGTGCGTTCACACTATGCACTGAAAAATTAAGCAAGCTTAAAGCCACATCACCAAGTTAGAGAAACCACAAGTGAAGAGAATGATACTTATTTTCTGAAAAAAGTAGAAACAAACAAGATACTCAAAAAGAACACTAAACACAGGGAAACAAGACAGATCATCACAGCTGGAACTAGCAAGCTAGAAGGAAGCGCTCTGCCATTGCTGGACTGGAGTTGAGAGAAGAACGAGGCGACTTCTTGTCCTTCCCATGGGCATCTGGGACAGGGAAGGTGAGGCACGAAGCATGTGCTCTACAGCCACTAATACAACTGAGATGTCTCCACCCTGCCTGCATGGGAACCTCAACAATTAAAAAAAGAGAGGTATAACTTTAGTAACTTCCACAAGCCTCTACTAACTTAAGCCATTAATTTTTAACTTCATTAAAATGCAAGGATTAGAAATACTCAAAAGTAAACACCCAAGAAGCAAACTTCATCATTCTACTAACAGGTCCACCCTTAAGAATGCTGAGTCTTTAACGAAATTGTACTTTCCAAATTTAGAAGTATTTCTCCATTAGTAAAATACTACATGAAACTTAAGTTTTACTGATAACTACTAGGAGAGAAAGCTTACATTCAAATTTAACAAACATAGTTATCAATTTAATTGACAAACCTACTTTAAAAAAAAACAAAAACAAAAACAAAAACCCAACAACCTTATGCCTACCATTTCCAAAAGCAATATTTTTAAAGTTAAACTGCACAGGCAAACATCAAAAAGTTTGAAAATGTGACTTCCATTTGCAGATCCCTCTGCTGTCCTCTTCTGCCTCCCTGTCACCTTCCCGTTAGACGCTCTCTCTGCCCTTACGCACCTTCCTTCCCGCTCCCATTTCCTAACCTTTCCCAGCTTTTCTTAATGTTTGTAAGTATAGTTCGCAGTGGTTCTCTCTCTCCTTCTGTATCGCCTGTAAGGCCAGAAACACTGATGGTACAAGAAAGCGTAACTCCCTCCTAATACTTCCTGTCATGGAGGCCTCCAGAAGGACGATTTAATAAAAAGCTTATCTGTTCCTACAGCTGTCAGATTATTAAACCCAAAACATCCCCGTTGCAAAAAGCAGCTCCAGGGAAAGCCAAGTTATGTTTGGTGCAGAAAAACCTTCAGTGCATTAAACTGACAACTCCATTAAGCCTTTATTAAGCATATGGGAATTGAGAGTATTCTGGCATTTGTAACTTGGCCAAAACTTGATTGCTTTTTGTGGGAACACCAACTCGCATTCCCTGGCTGCCAAAGTGGTCCTGTTTCCTCCTATGTCACAGTCACCTAGTGTCTGCACCAAAGCAGAGCTTTTCATAAGGTTGGGCTTTTTATTTTAAAGCAACATAAGCTCAATTTCCAATAATAAAAAAGGGCACAAGAAGCTCCTTAGGCAACATTTCCCGGTGTGATTTATATACGACGATGGTACAAGGCTACTGAAAATAAGTTACTGAACCGGGGTAGCGCAGGCACGAAAGCATCAGAATTATGAATATGCTGTTCTTCAGTGTGCTGCCTCTAAAAAGTAAAACTATGTTATGCTGTTTTTTACAGGTGACTTTCTGTGTATATCATTAGTAAATGGATTTATACAGTTACGCTACAATCTTGGAGACAAGACAGTCATCCTACAGACCTTTCAGAAGGTCCATGCAAATGGAAATACATGGCATTCACTCAAAGCAGGCAGAGCTGGCAACGAAGGCTACCTGGACCTGGACGGTATCAGCATCACTCAAAAAGCTAGTCCCGGGATGAACGCGCTGGACGTGCACACGGATTTTTTTGTTGGAGGGGTGTCCTCCTTAAGCCTTGTTAATTCAATGGCAGTAGAAAATGAACCCACAGGTTTCACCGGCTGTATACGAGAAATCGTTATAAATAACAAGGAACTGAAGCTTACCGTGACCGACCCCAACGGTGGGGCCAACGTTGGTGACTGTGACGGAACAGTCTGTGGGTATGCAGTGTGCAAGAACAACGGAACGTGTCAAGTTGAAAACTCGGGCTTTTCTTGTTCTTGCCCACAGGAGTGGGTAGGGAGCACATGTGAACAATCCATTCACTGTTCACAAAACAGGTGCGGGTCTCAAGCTCTCTGTATTCCTCAACCTACTTCGGCTTCGTATGTCTGTGTGTGCGCACTAGGCTGGTCAGGCAAGTACTGCGATAGCAAAATCAGGTTTTTTATAGCAAAGTTCATCGGCAACTCCTACATCAAATACACAGATCCTTATTATGGAAAGAGAGACCTCCAGTATAGCCGCATTTCGTTAAATTTTACTACCAATCAAACTGAAGGCTTAATAGTATGGATGGGAAAAGGTGAAGATGAAGATAATGATTTCCTTGCCATTGGTCTTGCCAATGGAACGTTAAAAGTTGTGATTAATCTTGGGGAAAGAATCTCTGTTCCTCTAATTCATAGCAAGTACTCCACCTGTTGTGATGAAAAATGGCATTTCGTTACTGTAGTTCAAAACCAAACGTGTATTAAGGTATATCTTGATGAGGAGCTAATCCTTTTTGAAGATATTGATCCACAGAGAAAATACACTGCTTTAAACTATGGTGGCATTTGTTATTTTGGTGGGTTTGAAATTGGCAGGGAAGTCAGTATAGTCACTGCAGGGCTTTTTCAGAAGGAATTTGTTGGTAAAATAAAAGATGTTGTGCTCTTCCAAGATTCTAAGAAGATTCAGCTAATGACAGGAGAAGGGTATAACGTTTACGATGGAAATTATGGAAATTAAAAACTGTTGAAGACTCTTCAGAAGTGATGACTTTCCTTTTCCTCCTGTTTGTTGCTTTAGCTGGCAGTGTAAGGCTCAGGAACCAACGTAAGCAAGCGCTTAATAAAATCATCCCTAGCTCCTTTTTCTTTTTAATATTGAGTATTAATAGCACATATGAAATGCAATCCAATGTTTTACTCACAGAATCACTTACACGTACCCTTTAGCATTTATTTTAAAGCAATGGGAAAGCCTGCAGTTTTTCCTTTATTGTGCTGAAAATAGTTTTGTAGACAAATAGGCAGTAAATAGCTTATGAAGCCAACTGTCACTCCAGGATTGTTTGTTGCTTTATGAGAACAGAGAACTTACCTGTTTCTCCAAAACTATTGAATTTTATTAGAACACAGTTTCTCTTTTATAATTTCGTAATATCAAGGTCAAGTGTAAAAAACAGAAACTGGGGAAGGGAAGAAAAGCCATACTTGGAGCAAAAAGTGCACTCACAGCAATGTGAATTTTTAAAAATCATAACATTTGTAATTACTGGCTAAATCCACAAAGGTAACAAAGTTGTTCTCCCTCCCTTCTGAGCCTCTACCCATCACATACGCATTTATGTAAAAGGGTAGACCCCACGCCTGTCTTCCCGCCTAATTAGCACACTTAAAGAGCTATATTAAGGGCAGAACATTGCTGAGCAGATATCAAACACGCCTGCTGATTTTCTCCAGCAGAGGTGTCCCCTGCTTGACTACATGAAAACTTTTTGTTTTAACCGTTCACAGGTGGAATGTGGGACGGTGGCAGGCAGCCTACAGGTAACTCCTCTTAACAGCTTAAAAATACTAGAAAGTCTAAGAACTGCTTTGCTTTAGCTATGCCTTTCTGGCTTATATGCCCCTAAATGAGATCTTGAAATTTTACTAGACAAAGGTTTTGGCCACAGTAAATTGGATTTCCATGACTATATTTTTCATTAATTTATAATCTCAAAAGTAAATAGAGCTCTTCATATACAAATGCAAAACCTCTATTCCTTCTGAAAAAGCTTGGTTACTTTCTAGTTCAGTGAGCAATAAAAACCAAATAAATCAAGTTATATTTTAAGGGGTTTGAACAAATGATTTATGATGGTATCCACATTTCTCATTTGACTGATGGCTTAGTGTATAAGTAAAATACTTCAATAAAAATAGTAGCGATTGATTCCTATCTTTTCCTCTTTTACTTTACTATTGTTCAAAAGCACGTAATAAATCATCACCTCCTTGCACAGATGTGCTCCGAAAACAACTCGTCAGTGGGTACCTATCAGAAACAAGTAACTGCTCTCTGGGGTGGTTTTTTGTCTTTCCCCAAAGCAGACAGGAGCAGAGACAAGCAGCACAGTACAACCGGGTGACACACGTTACTTTCCGCACACCCATAACTAGTATGTAGCAACGAATGCACTGCCAAGTCAGTTACAGATGACTTGAAGATAACCAAGGTGGCGGGGGGGGGGTGGGGTGGTGTGTGGGTGTGATGGAACTACCCCAAAATGTTTTAATAAGGATCTGCAAACATCTTTGTGAGGTTCTTTCTACCCTCTTCAGCCCGATGCAATAGAGGTTCTTCCCCTCTTCCCAACAGGCAGCTCACAAATCCCCCTTGGCATCTGAGACAGCTCCAGATTCTTCTCCTCTTCCAGTTTCTCTTAGGAGAGTCTTTTATTGCCATGTGATGCCGGGGAAGGGAGCGCATTTAGGGTTTACCCTGTTCTCTCTGGGGCTCCTGGTGTACTGCCAGTTCCTCATCAGCGCACGCTGCTTTTTGTGGCCTGGGCAGCGATTCAGTGCAAAGCAAGTAGTGAGCACTTCCAGCTAACACGGGGGTTGGAAGGAGAGTGACCGAGGCAACGGAGGAGACGACATCCTTTATTCCTGTAGCAGCGGGATTTATTCCCATTACACTAAACTCAGATTCTAAGACCAAACCCTGGGCACTGTGGCTGCTTGGTAATTTAAGCTCGTAACAAAACACTCCCTCAAGAGCTGTTTTACTGTGGCTCTCTTTGGGCTCTGCAAGAGGCAGGTAGTGAAGCACTTGGCAAACCTGGAAAATGTTCACATATTCTTTCCAAACACATTATTTCGGGTAGTTCTGGCAGAAAACACTCCCGTCCCTTCCATAGAGACAGATGTGATTTGCATTGCTTCCAGTTTGTTTTTAGAGCGCGAAAGGGCATGAATGTGAGCCACGGATCGCCAGTGGACCTGTACGTTTGGACAGGTCAAAAGGAAACCTTCACAAGCAGAGCTGCCAACTTAAAACATACTCCAAAAACCAGAACAATGCTTTGGTGCACTTCTGTGTCTAAATAACTCTGATGTAAATATTTAAACAAAACATGCATAATGGTAGCAGATGTATTCAATGGCACTACTGCTAAACAGACCATGGGGTTAAACTGGGAAAGTAATTTAATTGCATCATGTTATCATGCTATTGAAGTTTAAATATTGCTTCTTGTTAATAACAAACTGAGGATTTTTTCTTTATGAATCCTCTCAAATAGAAGTCTAAGAAACATTACTCAATAAAAGCCTACCGCCCCTTTTATTTGGTGCAAGGCTTTTAATTTTAGTCGATCTGGCCATGAAGCTACCTGCAAAGTATCCAAACGAAATTTTACCTTAAAATATATTCATCATTAAAGCTAAAAATTACTGTGTTGTTAAACTGGAAAGACCCTTCTGGAAAGATGAGGCTTTTCTACAGCAAAGTGTAAAATGCTGCATCAGTACATAAGGTCACGTACCCAAAGTGAAAACAAAACACTGAAAAACAGAACAATAAACCTTAGTTTTTCTTTATATAGTGGAATATTTTTGTTATTTCTGACAGACTCAGCAAAACGACCAGTGTATTTTAAGAACCGTAAGAGCAGGAGACTTTAGTTTGCTTTCAGGTTTGCTTTTTTTTTTTTTTAGTTTTGCACCAGTGGATGGCAGTCGCTACAAAATATCAAGGTACTAGAAGTCCCAATGGTACAAACACCCTTCTGCCCTTCTCCCCCCCCCCCCCGTCACCCCCGAAACAACCGAGCCATAAAGTGTACAACAAATGTGGCATTCTGTAACTGAGCCTGCTCTAGCCATTCAGCCTACAGCTTCACACCTATGAAATCAAACACACACAGTATGTGAGAAAGTTTTATCATTTTAGAATCAAAATATCCCTTAAAATATTTACATTTTACAGTAAAAAGGATAGCAAAACACAAAGTAATGTACAAGCTTAGGTATTCAAGTTTTTGAAGCATGGAAAATGGTGGGAGAAATGAATTTACTACTACAAATCATATTTTCAAGAATTTAGGTTAAAAATGCTTTCTTATTAAAACAAGTGCAGTTTAAAGCAATAACGTTCGAGCAGCTCAGCCTTCCAATTTCTGGTCACAAACTGCTTCAGATGCTTCGGAAATACTTGAAGAACTAATGAAATACACTCGAATTATTTTACTGAATTATTACTGAATAATTTAAAAAAACCCAAAACTCTTCACACCACTGAGCATATTCTATTTTGTTGTAACGTGTGTGGATTCTGAGGCTTTGCTACAGTCTTTAAAAACAGTGCAATTTAAAAAGAAGGTTATTGTATGAAATTCACCTTTAAAATTATCAGGGCATCTTAAAACAGAAGAGAGCACAAATTACCAAAGGCAGCAACTATATTGCAGACTTGACTAAAGCCAACTTCATCAGCTAAGAAAATTTCTAAGCCTTTATTGCATATTAATAAAAGAAATCTTTAAAATTTTGAATATACAGCAATGTAAAATTTTTAAAAATATTAAACTCCTACTTCTAGCGATAGTTGGTATAATGAAAAAAAGGATGAGTATTGGTACATCGAGCGGTACCAAAACACAGACTTGTTTCTGCAAAACACCAACACTGAATAAAAAAGATGGCACAATCCTAGCAGGCTTGGTTGCTTTTTTTTTTAATACAAAGTTTTATGACATTACTCTAACAGTTTATTTAAATAGGATTTTAAAAGACTGCCTGCATCTTTTTACCGTTTGCTTTTAGTTCTGTCACTGTGGTCCCTGTGTCTGTCTCTGTTCTTTTCACTTTCTCGTTCTCTATGCTTCTCTTTGCTTTTCTCCCTCTCCTTATCTTTTTCATGAGCCTGTTCTTCACTTTTAGGCTTCTCCGTCTTTTTTTCTGGATTTCTAGTCTCTCTGGGGCTTTTTCCATCAGCAGCCCTATCACTGTGTGGAGATCGCAATCTTTCTTTGTCTCTCTGTCCCTCCTCTCTACTCTTCCTCTCTCTTTCTTTTTCCTGGTTTCTGTCTCTGCGTCTATTTCTTTCAGAATCTTGCTCCCAGTATTTTTCGTTGTTCCACTCTTTTTCATGTCTGTCTTTCTTTTGGTGATGGGATTCACTGTAAAATCTTTGTCTATGTTGATCATTTTTGCCCCTACTGAACCCTCTCTCCAAATGCTGTTCTTGTCTGCCCCAAGGATCGCTGTGGCGTCTTTCTGGTCTCCTACTGTCTTTACTCTGAAAAAAATTCTCTGGCCCCAAAAATCTGGATTGTTTGTGAGCCACTGGTAGCCCTTGTGCAATGGGTCCGGCATAGTGGGGCGGCTGACCTGATAAATGAGCTACTGGTGGCCATGGCATCATCGGATTTTGAGGAAAGCCAAAGCCTGGAGGAGGAAGAAGTGGAGGTGGTAAATGAGGTGGAAATCCAAACATAGGGTTGTTTTGCGGGGGGAAGTTATGAGGTGCAGGAGCCTGAAACTGAAATCCAGGTGGATTAGGTTTAGGATGCTGAAAATTTTGCTGTGGAGGTCTAACAGATGAGAAGCTGCCACCTGTAATAGGGCTTGGGACTTTGGAAATAAATTCAGAACGAGAGGAGTTTTCCGTTTCAAAATGAGATGAAGCTGCCGCTGGTCCTCTTCTAAATGAGTTCACTGTTTCAATGCTTTGCATCAGTGCATCGTCCTGTGAGCGTTTGGTATCTTCCGCCTGTGATGCACCTGCATTATCTGCTTTTGCTGCAGTTGAACTGTACTGCGTCTCGTTGGTTTGCGCATCACTTTGATAGAGGTTTAAGCCCGCTTCAGAAGACTGCTTATTCTCTGCTTCCATTTGATCATTTCCTGAAGCGTTCTGTCGGTCTTCATTTCTGCTAATGTCTCCTTCCTTGTTTTCCGAAGCATTAGCCTGCTGGCTTCGTCCAGCTGCCTGTCGCGGGTCTCTTTTAAGATTAATAAATGGTGGTGATTTACAGGTATTAGCAGCAGTACCTTCAGCAGAGCCTGCATTAACGTTGTTCTCGTTGGGTTTTTTCCCTGCATTTGATGAGGAAGAAGAAAAGCTGGCATTTGCAGTCCTTCTAACTTCCTGTGCAACGTTATCCTTGTCAGGTAACTGCCTCTTTGGGTCACTTTCTTTACTTTCTTCAGTTTCTTTATTTTGTGACTGAGCAGACAAATTTGCTAAAAATGCTTCAGTGGAGACATCTGGAGGTTTCCCCTTAAGACTCAGCCCTATCAGAGATCCGGCACTTCTTGCAGAACTTGAGGTCCCCACAGCTGCTGCATCCACAGTCACAGTAGCATTACTGGAGTCTTGCAGATCATCCAAACTGGTCTTTGCTTCACTAACTTCAGCAGTTACCTCAGCAACATCCATGTTTTCTTCTTTTGAGGTTGCTTGTTCATTTAACAATGGTATGTCTTCACTGGGATTCGCTTCTGACTTGCTGTGTTCGTACACCTGCCCTGTCGTACCCAGCAGGCTTTGGAGAATGTCATCCACTGGCAAGGGTTTATTTGCTAGCTCCAGAGTAGAAGGCTGGTTTTCCCATCCAACCAGGACTCCAGGAAGGAATCTGAGAGGCTTCGGTGGTTCATGTTTGGTACTTTCCACCAACGGTTCAATAACTGCTGGAACATCTTCTACATTTGACTGCTGAGGTTTATTTCTCTGCTTGTGTAGCACAGTTGTGAAGGAATTAAAAAAATCGTTTTCCTCTTCCTCTTCTAGTGCCAGCTCATGATGAGAGACTTCAGGTTTGTTTGGCTTGCTTTTCTTCTCTGGTGGCAAGTTACTCAAGGTACTTTCAGAAGCGTCATCCACAAAACTACTAGTAACACTTGCAACAGCAGAAATCTGCCTCTTCATTTTCTGGCGAATTATCAATCCCAGTAATAAATTTGGTCGATGTATTTCAATCCCTGTACAAAATCGTAACAGCAATTTATCATCTCCTCATGTTTTGGTTAAGGCAATCATTTTAACAAAAACAATCCCCATACTCCTGCAATATATTCTAGAAAGTACTCATTTTTGTGACATTTGAAATTTCCATCATTAAGCATAACAAACAATACTTAAAATAATGAAAAAACGTATTTCCAACATAAGTTATGACTTCAAACACTGCAACTAAAATTGCTTTAGGAACTACATCGTCCACTATAACTTCCAAATGCAGAATACGAGACAGTTACATAGGACATCTAGTCACGTAAGAAAAAGCACAGAAGTTAAACATCATATTAGCCTAACACAGCTACAGTGGTAGCAAAGCACAAGAGGGGGGCAAAAAAGTAAATAGCAGTCTTGCAACCACAAATTCTCCTAACCAACTTGTGTTAGCCATACTTTGTCAAAGATTTACCAAGAGTGACTTTCCAAAACGCCTCCCTCACTTCAGGAAGGCTCTGGGTTTCAGGGTATACTATCAGCTATCTCTTCACTGTGCATTTTGTTCTGTATAATTTAGGCTCTTGCAAGTAAGTTATGAGTTGTAGCTCATCCTCTCTTCGTTTCAGCCCTGCCTATCTCAAAAGAAGAACTCATACACAAATTTTTATAACCAAAATAAATTGATACAAAAGAACTCGGGTGTAAGCAGAGCAACTGACAGACATTTCAGGACCCTTCCTTCCTTGCCCACCTGTTTTTAAACTTTCCATGTCTTTTTTTTCCCCTCTCAAGGGAGTTTGGAACACTTGAGAAAACTGGAATCAGCACATTTCAAATAATGAAAAACACTATTTTAAAGTTACATTATCAGTTTGGAACTCAGTATGATGACTATCATTGTTCACTTGCATCACTGAATTTACTGGGGTTGTAACCTTCAAAGCTACCTGGGTTAGAGGATTAACGTAGTAAAGATGAAAAAAAAGTCACGCAAAGTAATTTTTTTCAACAACAATACTTTAAAGTATCAGAATAATCTTACAATGGGAAATTAATGTCTTTTCAAAAGAAGCTAATATAATACTATGGAAAACTCATGACATGTTTGAACAGAATTGCTGGCGTTCTTCAATTTTCTCTTATATCTCTGTTGTAATCTTTAAGTAGCGTTATGATAATAAAGTTCCAAATTCCAAGCCGTACTTACCAGGCCCATCAAAAGGCACAAGATGATGTGGGACTTTATCTGAGGAACCTAAAGGGATGAGGTACAAATCTTTCACTTGCTTCATGTTATTGGCCGCTACACCATAGCGTTTTCTACTGCTGAAATAGGCAAACAGCAACGCATAGGATATCTGATCCTCTTCAGTTACTGGGGTAAAGCGGACCACGCAGATCTCCTGTTCACAAAAAGAGAAAAAAAGATGGTCGGATATACTTTTCTATGATTTTTTTTTTTTTATTTAGTGACTGCTCTTTATTTTAAACGCACAATTTAGAGGAGGAGAAAAAGAAGGCAGAGAACAGAGGAGGCAGAAGGAGCAGAAACAGGGCCAAAAGTAATTATGGAAAACTAGAGAAAAGAAATAAAAGGCATTCAGTATTATAAAAAAGAATTACAGGGCAAGACAGAAAAGCCAACATTTTATCAGGCAGCTAAATAACAAGTTTTAGGGAAGCATGCCAGATTCCAACTAATTATTCCCCTGCCCACCCTTAACATTACTAGAAAGCTTTATTTTGTGTCTATGATATCCATTAATACTAGGGGAAGACCAGTATTCAGATCCCAGAATTATGACCAGAGCCCAGCTCAGGAGTCAATGCTGGGGCTGATGCTGTTTAACAGCTGAATTAACGACCTGGAAGATGGGACAGGAGACACTTTGCAGAACTGAGATGACGCCTAATTAGGGGTAGTGGTTGGTAAGCGGAAGAGTGTGGGCAGCCATTCACAGTGACCTCACAGGCTGAAAACACGGGCTGACCTCCATGAAGGCAAATGCAAAATCTTGCCCCTTGAGACGGAGTTACCCCACGCACCAGGACGCGCCGGGGGACTGACTGGCTAGAGAGCAGCTTGGCATAGAAGGACATGGGGGTCCTGGTGGACAAGCTGAGTGTGAACCAGCAATGCACCCATGCCAAGAAGGCCAACCGCACGCTGGGTGTCAGAACTGGAGCAGCCAGCAGGCCAAGGGAAGCGATTATTCCCTCCTACCCAGCGCTCATGAGAGAGCACCTGGAGAACGCTATCTCGTCTGGGGCTCCCCAGCCCAAGGACAACCTGCGCAGCGGGACAAGTCCTGCAGAGGACCACTGAGATGGCTTTGCACACCGTAACAGTACCGAAACAAAAGGGTAACACTTGAAACATATGAAGTGGTGTCCAAACATTCCTGATGAGTTACTGCCTCAAAGGAATACAAGTATTTTCAAACAGCAAATGACAGGTTATGGTTAGATAGTAGGAAAATAAACACCATCGGCTGACATCCATCCCATTCAACAAAACCGTCAGTTATCCTTAAGTGTCATGTATTTCACAATGTGCCGGGGGGTGGGGGTGGGGGGAGGCAGTGGGGGGTGGAAGAGAGAAGATCTTTGGGGTGAAAAGGATGTATGTTAAACAGCAAGCCCTCAATACGTAAAATTCTTACCTTGGTCCCTGAAGCTTTGATTTTTTCTACATACTCCCAGACAGTGTGAGGAGATATCCTGCCACCTACTTGAATACTATCAGGTAAGTCCTATGAGAAAGGACAACAGAAATCTGAATCCAGTGTAAGAATTGTGGTAAATCCTTCATCCAGTATCTACTTCATGCATTTAAAACATATTTAATTCTTATAGTTCTTAAATTATAATTTTAAGATATCAATAGAAGTTACAACTGTAGAAACAAATTCATTTACTTTTACATTTTGGATATTCAAATCAGGACTTTTCAGTGAAAAGTTAATGATTTGTACTGAACTAGTTATCATTCAATACAGTTCATCTCCACCTTTTTATTTCAGTACCATTAGCTGCAAACATAACTGTACTGGGCTCTGGAAACACTCAAGTTATCTGTAAGATCGAACTGCTATGAAAGCCCCAAACCTATGA
Organism: Phalacrocorax aristotelis; assembly: GCF_949628215.1. Taxonomy (NCBI): domain Eukaryota; kingdom Metazoa; phylum Chordata; class Aves; order Suliformes; family Phalacrocoracidae; genus Phalacrocorax; species Phalacrocorax aristotelis. The sequence continues at coordinate 29,696,505 of NC_134278.1, read as the reverse complement.
AGGAATATAATAAACACAGAACCTGCACACATGTGCATATATAGACATAAACTTGTTCTTGGATATTATTGTGTTCACTATCCCCAAGTAACAAAAACAGACCTTCAGAATCATTTAGAAACACCAGAGAAAAATTAGGTCTTTTTGAAATAAAGCTGAAGAAAGAAAAGCACATCATATTTGTAAAACAATCCTTTAGTATTAAAGGGTACTACACGCCCTGCACTTCACTGAAGATTTACAGCGAAGTAAAGATAATCACATCAATAGAAGACCTAAGTCCATTTAATTAGAAAGCTGATACGTCCTGTGTCACTGGTGAGAAAGAACACTGAGCCTTTTGAGCTCTCCAATCTTTATGACACAAAGACAACTATAAGCATTTGCATCCTTTCCCTGCCTCTTAGACACTGAGGAGAACATTCCATAAACTTTAGGGACAATTTAGTCTTACAACAGAAGGTTTCTGTTCTAGAAGATGAGAAGACTTCTCGCACTGTCAACAGAAACCACCAGTAGATTCTTTCAAAAATTTTTATCGACCAGTTTAATGCTTTGAAATCATAACTGAGCTACAAAATTCTCATCTCTAATTCAGAAAATGGATACCACCGAGGTGGTTATTTCATTAGCAGATTTTGTCCTATCTTTCCCTAGTACTTTATGCTATAGGAGATGCTCCATAATAAATAAAAACAGTTCAACTTTTATAAAATCAGCTCTGGCAATACTGCTGCTTATCCTCAAGAAACATCTTAGACTGAGATGAGAGCAAAACATCTTAAAATATATCAAAGAACTTGAATCCTGATGAACTATGGGTCCATGTATGACAAACTGGAAAATACTTCACTTACAAATACATACCCTAACCTCTGTCCTCCCGCAAATACTTTACTCAGTACAATGATCGTGCTTCACTGCCTTTCATCTTTATACTATTTGTCTACAAGATAAACAAGTTGCTAAAGTTAATAAATTAATTTTTCATTCTTTGCAGTAAATAGAAGTACCTCCGTTAAATACTCAAAAGAGCCAGAAACGGGATAAGCCTTAATAACAAACTTTGCTACTGAAGGCATATTGATAAAACCCTTCCAGATGAAATTCAGGCGTGCCAGAAACAGACTTTCACATTCCACAGTACCAGGTGTTTCTGACCTAAAAAAATGACAAACAAAAAACCACTTTGTTTAGAACCTGATATATCATGTAATATCATGTAAATCAATCTTTCTTCATAAAAGAAATTATGTGTCGCTAAGAATTTTCTTTCTCAGGTAAGGATACTTGAGGGTCAGTGAAAAGAGATAGGCAGACAACCATGTTTCTCATGCTATATTAAGGACCGTCAGATATACAGTGGTGAGCTAATGTGCTGCTTCTTTTGAGAATGGAGAGGTTATTTGGTCCAAGAGTTACTAAATGCTACTACTGAAGAGGACACACAAACACATATAGGTGCAGCAGTCCCAGTAAGACCTTCCCCTGCCACAGGGAGGGGAGGGGATGACAACAGGCTGCCTGCTGGCCTACCTTCACCCTGCTTTCCCAGCTCCTACATTTTGTTGCAACACCATCTGTCCACCACCTGAATACCTGCGTCCCTCTACCCTTCCCTTGCCCCACAAGCTGGCTCCTCATCTCTTCTCACCCATGCATCGCTTCCACAGCTTCTGTGAGCACCTCCTTCCAATTCCAATATCAACTGAACAAAAGAGCATTTTTCCCCCCCTTCAAAAAAAAAAAAAGCCTCAGTTTTGTCAATAAAGCAGCTGCAAGGAATAAACTGTCAGACTTAAATAATTTCACAGGAGGGTGTTTCTCAGCCTGGGGCTTCCTTATGGAAAAGGTTACAGCCACATTTCAATGCTTCGCAACACATTGTTACCAAAATATTCTAGGCGTGCTATTAGCGGTTTTAAGCTGGCTGCCCAGCTGTACCAGATGTGCTGTTACAGGAACACAGTAACCTAAGCTTCTTTCTGTCTGCACCACAAATTACTTGTTTGAATCTTCAGCAAGCTGTTCAAAAAACAAAGCCCACTGCCCTCAGTAAAGGATCCCACTGTCCTGATAAAGGCAGAACTTCAGCATGAATTCTACATATCTGGAAGTCAATGTTTTTCTAGCAGCGCCCTCCTCAAACCAGAAAAAAAACCAGCCTCATAAACTGCAATTCCCTCTTTAGTGGGTAGCAGAGTAGAGTGCGGAAGAAAATGAAGAGAGAGCTGACAGCAAATATGGCAAAACATCAAAGAAGCTGCTGTTAACTTTAATTTCTAGAAAACTTTTGCTTTGAGATTTGAAACTAGCCTGATTTATCAGTGTAAATGCTCTGTTTAGAGCAATTTCAAACTGTAGCTTTATATATACACAAATACATGAACACACACGCTCATTCAATTGCAGCACTGTACATACTACGTTCCTTAATAGCAAAATACAATATAAAATCTATATTCTGACTTTCATAATATGAACTCCGCTGCCTTTCTAGGCTTTATTGCACCAGAAAGCATAAGGTAGTTCACTTTTCCCCAAAAGAAAATGTGGTAATTAGAAGCTTGTAATCACAACAACATATATAGTAGTATTTATATGAATGCATAGCATCATTTACTCCAGCAGATAACCCTCCTAAGAGGAGGTGTACAACTTCTTAGCACACAAATGGATTAATGAAATGCCATTAAAAAATAAAATTAATTTTAGTAATGAAAGCTTAACAAGATTAATAACGTGTTTCATTTACAAATGCTGTTTCTACAGTTTATATTACTTTGGGAGAGGTGTGAACGACGATTTTGATGAGTCTTGCTTATCATCTTCCAGTATTTCTGAAGCTAATATACTTGATGTTGAAGAAAGGGCGTCTGCAATGCTCTCTGCCTCGTTGTCTGACTGCTTCCGTGCCACTCCAACAGACACCTTCACTTTTTTCGCAGAAAGATCATCAGTAGGTGGTGCCATTCGGCCTGCAGAGAATGAATTGCAATGGTTTTCATTTTTTATTAAAGAAGTAAAAGAGGACTTCCTCTCAAAGACATGAAAGGTGCACCAAAACTACTACATATAGCCACTGAAGTGGGATAGAATAAAGAAATGAGGAATCAACAATAGCACGTACACCCGTTCTTTCTCTCCAGTCTTTTTTATTTTGATAGAAGTTTATGCCAATAGCCTATCATTTTAATATTGTCTCTTTTGTAAATCATGAAGTAAAATACTCCTTCCACATCTTTGACAGCAAACTAGGGAAAAAACCCCACCATTTATATATTTACTTGAGGTATCCTGAGATTTATGACTGAAAAGCATTATAGAAGCACAATGTGTTTATTTTGACATGCTTTTCAAAATTACCTATGCAGATTTTGCAGTTAAGATCAAAGAGATGATTCTTATGTTGACTTGTGGTGTCTGGAGATGCAGATTCATTTATTTCTTTATCTTTTTCAGCTTCCTCTGACTTCTCAAACAACTTCATATTAGGTTCCTAAGAAAAGTCAAGCATATTTCCGTTAGACTTTTTTCCCCCTCTGTTAATGTTCCCAATATTGCTATTCATATTGCTCAAATATTTAATGGTATTTTCTTCCCTTCAGGCAGAAAACTCTCACTTCAGCTGTGTAATCTAAGAGACTATCACAAAATCTACAAATCCATTAAAAGAATGAATTGGTATTCCTAAATATATTTTAGACAAGATTTAGAATATTTTCCACTATTGCCAGAATTCATCATACCATCACGGACACAGCATGGGAAAAAAAAAAAAAAAACAACAAACACGCACAAAAAACCACACCCACCAGTCGCAGAAGTGAAAGTCAATGAAGATAAAAAAAATTAAACTCAAAACAGACCTAGTATATAATTACAGGTCTGAACAATGAAATAATGAACAAACTACTTTTCAACCATATTATCTATGAAGTAAATACACTGTGTTGCCATGCTTTCTCTTTTCTACCTGAATTTCCATAACTTCCTCTTGTTCCTTTATTGGTGTTTCACTTTCAATTTCTATCTCTCCTTTGTGAGTAATTTTTGTAATAGGTCTTCTTTCAACTTCCCTCTGTTCTTTCTCAATCATTTCAATTGTCTGTAAAAACAAGAAGTTATTTATATTTACTTCCATATAATAAAATTTGGAAATCTACAAAGATAACAGAAAATAGGACTGCAATTAGGAAATGGTCTAGCAAAAAAATAGAAAACATTCTTATTTTGCAAGTGTCAAGTAGTTTCATAAAGCAAACGCACAAGCAGTCAGTCTAACCTCACCTTCAGTACAGCGAGTAGTTACCAGGCAAGTATATAAAAAAGTTATAAAGCAGACCTCCAGTACTACATTAAAAGACAGGTAATTCTGATTTTCCAAGAGTTAAAGGGAAAAAAAACCCACACCAACTCTTTTCCAATAATAATAGGGCCAACATAGGCATAAATACATATAGATTTTTATCCTTTTTCAAGAGCTTGTTTCTGAGTATATAAACATAATGCTCTACCTCAATAACAATATTTAAATGTATTATTCAAGTAATGGATGTGTTAATTCTGATCAGCACTACTGCTTTGCTCAGTCACAAAAAATAAAACATAAACCATTATTTCTAAAATCGCTTCTTAAAGCACTTTTCTACTTCTTAAACCAGAAATGGTTTGTGTTGGCTGTCCCCAATACTTTAAGCCTGGTTTCATAAGGAAACAAGGATTCTATCATTGCTTTATCTGTCTGCCAAATGCCTACAGTTACTTTTGAACACACTGGGAAAACTTCGGGGAAAAAAAACTAAATAAAAGTATTAAAGTCTTGCTTAAATAGGAAAATGAAAAATATAGCCAAATGATACATTGCTGTTTATTTTACATGTTGTGTTCCATTCCAAATTCTAGAAATTTTGAAGTATTTCTCTGAAATATTTAGGACTCTTCAGTAATTTTTGAGCAGTATATGCTTTGTTTTGAAGCCGTTCCTCACAGCAGTGGAATATTGTTTTGCATGGTCTGTTTTCAGTATTTGCTTGATGTTTGTAAAATAAATGTAATGAACCTGTACTATAAAAGATGGGCTTTACATAGCTGCAGAATAAACAAACTTCTCGTGCCTTTCTAAGACCCTCAAAACAACTTTGGAAATAGAATAATTCAACAGCTGTTTTTGCATAGGAACTAGCAAAAAGTTGTCATGATTCATAAACAGGTCTAGTTGCAATATGCAAAGAAAAGGTAAAAACCAGGAACAATTAATGCTGCAATGCAAGTCACAGTCTCAAGAACAGCAGCCCACTGTACTGAATCAGTTATCACTGGATATTCTTTCATTCCGAGCACCCAGAATGCAAGAGGATGAATTTTAATATATTCTATGTTACACTACCTGTTCATTGATTTTTTGTCTGAAGTCAAAGAACCATAGAATCATTAAGGTTGGAAAACACCTCTAGGATCATCCAAGTCCAACCGTCAACCCAACACTACCATGTCTCCTAAACCATAAGTGCCACCTCTACAGGTTTTTTAACACCTCCAGGGATGGTGACTCCACCAGCTCTCTGGGCAGCCTGTTCCAATGCCTGACCACTCTTTCAGTACAGAAATTTTTCCTGATATCCGATCTAAACCTCCCCTGACACAGCCTGAGGCCATGAAGTCATCTGATATAACCCACAATTCCTAGTATCATAAAACCCAAATACAAAATTCAAACTGGTCAACACTACCCAAATTTTGTGCCTTTCAGTTCTATGAAGTGGCATATGAACACCAGAGGTGCTGCGGACACAAATCCAGATGTTGTAAACTAGAAAACTTGATGCAGTAAGCTGGACATTTCTAAATGGCTGCAGTTAACTATCATCAAACTACCTGCTGCCCAATAAACTTGATAATATATCTAAGAAAAAAACATCCTCTATGAAAATTACACAGCTCCTTATATTCCTGTTTCTCCTTCTAAATTGTCAACACAGCTATAAATGAAGTGTGACTTTCTGTTTCAAGAAAAGTAATGCTCTTAACTAACCTAAAACTTCCTACACTTTGTTCTGTTTGTTGTTGTTTTGGTTTGTTTTTTCCCTTTAGACTGCTTTTCAGACTGGCAGATCAAGTTTTCAGCTTCATGTTTTCTACTTCATAGATGAATTGTCACGCTCCGTCAGTATGTAAGTTATAAACAACACCAGTTCAGTTTGGTTTGTCCAAAGAGATCTTTGTCCCCTTCTAAGAGCTGGTGTCTATAAAGCTCCAGCAAGAGCTTTAAAATCTTGTTGGAAATAAGGACAAAGAAGCCTTCACTCTTGAGATAGAAGAAAGAGTGAGCAAGCAGCAACAAAGTTGCATGGCAAAGGAAAATGCATGGTTTCCCCCCTTCAGGAATTTACTACACTTCTTTCACTTCTGTCCTAACACCACCTTTGGGTTTGGAATACTAAATAAATTATAAAAGATCCTCCTGATTAGTCAAGAGTTGCTTTGTGCAACATGCATTTTGTTCTCTCCACATACACTTAACCTGAAAACAGAAGTTAAATATGCTTATGCAGTTGACTAAACAACAGAAGTTGACAAATCTCACATGTCTGTTTTCTCTCTGTCTCCAAGCAGCCAGTTCTTTGGAAGCCAGTTCTTCTGGGCTCATTTTTATTAGATGGTCTGGAGTAACCTCTCCTTTCAGCACTTTCTTAAATAATATCTAAAAGAAAGAAGAAAAGTTAACCACAGCTATCAAGACAAAAACCAGCTCTCATCAGGAAACAAAGCAAAGAAGCAACATACAACATACTCCGTACAGCTACACAGATCATGTGGTTTTGTAGTCCTGTCTCACTGTAGGAAGCAGTACTGGATTTTATAACGTAAAAGCTTAATTCCAGAGCTCCATTTATTCTACATAACAGAATGTATCTACATATACCCTTAATGATCAGATGTATAATTAAGTGTTGTTCCAAAGGAGAAAGTGAGTTTATGCCCACTGCAGCAGTAACTCAGACTTTTTTTTTTTTGTACAGTTGCAAATCCCCTGTATTACACACCAGAAAGACACTAGTATTAAAGAGGATGTCTATGCTTCTTGACTGACTGAACTGAATTCCTGTGGGGTAAAAAACCCCACATAATTTAGCAGTATGAGCAAAGGGAAGTCAGTGACAGTGACAGAAGTTAGCCTTTTCATGAAATTTATAGTTGTCTGACTGTAATAGTAAAATAGTATGGACAAAGCAACTTGATCAGAATAACTGATGAAAGGACAAAACATAGAAGAAGTTGAGACGGTGAGTATGATGTTGAATAATGGTCTCATAGAAAGCAGAAGTGAAGACCAAGCTTGAGAAATCTGGGTATGAAAAAGCACAGTGATACAAGCTACTGGACAGAAACAAAAATAACTACAGGAAGCAGGAAAGAGTTACGGGAGGACAGGGACACCCAAACAACAGATCAGTGGTAAAGACACTAAGCGAGCTGTATCCACTACACTTCGAATCCCCACTATAAAAAGTACACTGGGAGCAAGGAGTTGAAGAATTAATAGTGGAGAACAAGTGAAAAAGGACACAGAGAACACCGAGTGCACAAGAGGACAAACAACATCACTGAGATGAGGAAACCTACAGAAAAAAATAAACAGGACAGACTGTGAAAGGATTAATAATGTATCTACATAGAAGACTGTTCCTTTAATATACAGCAAATAAAAGATTTCTGTAAAGCACAAGAGACAAGTAATACATACATTATTTTTAGGATCTTTTAGATTGAACATTAAGCTTCTGTATTTGTTCTTATACTTTGAGTCAGTGTCCCGAAAAAAAGAAAACAGCTCTCTTTCAATCTTTGTGGCAACTTTTGCTGCTCTCTCCTCGGGAATCTTTAAACTGGAGTCTGTCAATCTGTGAGAAAACATAAGGGAAATTGCCAAATGCTTCAAGTAATATTTTTTTCTCTGCCTTCTGAAAGAAAAGAATTACAAACACAAATTACTAATTTCATTTAATAATGTATCTTTACCTTTTCATCAGAATTTCCTTAAGAGACTGCTTGACACTTTGTCTTATCTGATCAGCAGAAGGCTTGGACGCTGGCACAGCTGGCAGGTGCGTTGCACTAACGGATCCTTTCTCATTTTTCTTTTTCTTAATTTCTTGTTTCTCATGAACACCTATCAAAACACAGACAGTTAAAAAATTGTAAGCTACTCAAGCCACCCCTATAAATTTTTACTGTTGCTAAATGCCATTAAGCTGTATTTTTAAACTGCTAAGAATTGACCTTCAAGGACAAGGAATGGACTCACAGGATGGTTGGTTGGTTGTTTTTTCCCTTATTTGGTTTGGATTTTGTATTACATGGATTAATCAAGAAAAAACTTTCTTAGCAGAAACAAACAGGACTTTTACTCTTTAAATTAAGGTATTTTCTTCTGCACCATACAGTGCTTACTAGCTTGATCTTAAGCAGGATTTTTGACTCTGAACTTTTGTAAAAGCATGCATTAATTTTTCAATAAGTAAACTGA